>NC_064642.1:77647995-78255828 GCF_023864345.2 Schistocerca serialis cubense | reverse complement strand
GTCCACTGTTTCAATCTCTCACACTTTTCAGGAGGTATTCTTTGCTCTAAGGGGATATGATTTCTATGCGCAGACCAGGAATCAAGCAAAAGCAAGTTATTTTGACCAAATATTGGCCAAAAGCAGTGCTCAAACCATAGTTGTAGTTCTCTTACGTACATTTTCCCACTCTTGCTTGCTGTGAAGTTAATATTCCCTACTGTCATTGCAATATCACGAAGATGACAAAGAGTCGTAGAGGTCAGAGCACTTCAAACTTATCGCAGCACAATAAATTACTTTCCAGCCAATTTACCATCCATTTTAACAGTCGGCACAATTGTACACGAATGCATTAAGGCATTGATGTTAGTTGATCTTGACACAACTCTCTTGATCACTCTCATTTCCAGGATTCCTGTCATATGCATTTCCTCTTCAAATTCTGATTGGTCGGAGTTGAAAACAAATTCCTTACCGACGGAGGGAATAGTCTGTTTATCTCACCTACAAATTTTCCGGCCGATTCCGCAGTTTTCTGTGCATCATTAAGTTGGCGCTTTGTTTGAAATTTCATTATCCTAGGTCTTCCAATTCTGTAGCAATGTATGAAGTTATGCAACCATCCACTACATCGCTCGAAATCACTATAACCAATTTCGCATGCGGTTTCATGTGCATAACGTGGTAGGTTATTATCATGCACATCCTGTAAATTGTATCGAGCACCGTTTAAATGTCCAAACACCGGTTTTTGTAACAAGTGCGTCTTGTACTCCCTTGAATATCCATATTGCTGCATAATTATTCGATATTATTCATAACTGCTTTTTTACTATGCTCCGTAATTATGTTTAGTGCCCGCTCCTAGGACAACGATTGTTCTTTACTACGTTTCACTGGTGATGGGATTTACGACTCCCTGTCCAACAAGGATGATGAACTACGTAGCTCGACACCTGTTTGAATATCACTTTCACTTGTTAACCACGTATCACCATCATTGTACTCCTCAGGTACATTATCCGCACAGTCGAGCGTACATTACACCACACATTCGACTGACTGTATTGCAGAAACGCTGATATTTCATCTCCCACTTCTTTCTCACTCTGCAAAATTCCTTGGGTTCCTTTCTGACGAAATGTCAATTTCGGCAACTGCTGTTGTGCGTATAAAGGAATGTTTTCTTTGTTTATCTTTATCATTGCTCTGCTTTGCATCAACACCACTAGTACAGTGGCAGTGTTGTGAGTTACTCGTCGACTAAGCAGTTTAACTACGTTCCATAGCTTCATGCTGTGCTCACCATTGGATACCTCCAGTGCCGGCCCCTGTTGCCATTAGCAGCCAGTATTGTGGTTGCAAGGCAGACAATACGTGCGGTGCTGAATTGTCTAAGCATCATTGGCCTTTTGCGACCTCGAACTCAAGGAGTTCCTTACAAGTATAAACATAGATAACCTGTTTGCTCATGTCGCATCCAGATTTTTTCTGAATTTTTGTTGTTTTCCAAATTTTTCCGTTTTATCGATATTTTTCCTTTTTTTACATATTTAAATGTACAAGTATATGTATGCTCTTGTTGGTTACGTAATCATGTGTGGCGTGCTACTATTTTTCATACCAACCAATTTTGATGCAAAGTGATAACCCAGCCAGGGTATTAACGTATCCCTCCAGATGTCTACAGTAAGTGCCAAAACCAATGATGAAACACACACACACACACATGCATGTACATGGATTGCTGTAGGGGTAGAGTGTTGACATTTTGCTGTTGTTAACACTCACAGCACAGTTACGCTTTTTCGAGTGCTGGTTTTCAGCAGGGGGCCCCACTCCCTCCCTCCACCAATGCCAGAGGCACCATCACTGGCGGTGGTGGAGAAGACGTGGATAGTGTGGCAGAGGGAGTGGCAGCAGTGGGTGTGGTAGCAGCATGCTGGGGTGGGTTTGGAGTTACTAAAAGGTGGACCCACCTGTGTTAGGTGTAGGATACTGCTAAAGATCGATCTACAATGCAATATGTCCTGGAATATTATTAGGAGTGGACCAAGCATGCACTATGTTTGGGAATATTATTTGGGATGAATCCACCTGCACAAAAGCTGGGATAATGGTAGAGTGGATCCATCTAAGGAAAAAAAATCCTAGATAATGTTCTACATGGATCCAGGCATGTATGATCTGAACTTTCGTACAAAAGAAGGACCCGTCAGCACTTCAGAAATATTGTTCAGGCTGGACCTAGTGTATAGGTAGTACAGGAATTTTGTTGGGACAGGATTCAGCACGCAGTACATCAAAGAATATTGTTTGGGATGGATCCACCTGCACAAAGCCTGGGGAAATGCTTGGGTAAATCCATGCATGTAAATAAAAATTACCAACACGGAAATACCCACATATGATCTGCGGTACAGCCCGAAAGGTCGATCTTCCTACATTAGGTCCAATGGTGCCGCATCTGCCACCACCGCCATCCACATTGGCTCCCCTGCCACCACAACTGGCCCTGATAGAGTCTGCGATTATGACGCCCCTGGTATAAGTGGAGGGAGGGGTTTCCCTGCTGGAAGCAAACAAACACTCGAAATAGTGTCAGACAGTGTGCTAAGTGTGCTTACAATAGAATAACATCAACGCTTTACCCTCACAGAAATGCATGTCTGTATTTTAGAATTGGTTTTGGAGGAATAAGTAGATACTGTGGTTAGGTTCGGACTTTTTATCAAAGTTTAATGGTATAAAAGAAGCATGTCACACCTGGTTATGTAAGCAGTAACATCATATATGGACTTGTATATTTTCATATCAAAAAATGGGAAAATATCGAAGAAACCAAAAAACATGGAAAATAAAAAATCAGTAAAATCTGGGTATGACGTGCTCAACCACCTTACCTGCATTTATACTAGAGTGTCGTCGAAATGTGACACAAGCACAGCGAAGTGTCTGGAGAGATAAATTGCATTCTTTGGTTCAAATGGCTCTGAGCACTATGGGACTCAACTGCTGAGGTCATTAGTCCCCTAGAACTTAGAACTAGTTAAACCTAACTAACCTAAGGACATCACAAACATCCATGCCCGAGGCAGGATTCGAACCTGCGACCGTAGCGGTCTTGCGGTTCCAGACTGCAGCGCCTTTAACCGCACGGCCACTTTGGCCGGCAATTGCATTCTTTCCCAGAAAGCTACAAGCATGGGTAACCTGTTATAATCACAGAATCAACTGCCTCCAAATTGATGGAGATCTGTGTTAAAGGCTGAGAGAGAGAGGAAGCTCGTCATAGACCCTTGGAAAAAATATATGGACTTCGATATTCTTACAGAGTGAGGGGTGGACATGGCGTTTCAGGTATACTTAGAAAAACAAAATCATTATACAGACGGATTAATCTGTCGAGAGGAGCTTGTGACGTCCCCTCTCCCCTTTTCTTGACGCTGTTGATGTTGAGCCGCTACTGCTACAGCTCGGTCGGTGAAATGGAGACGCGACGCGCAGTGATGGTTGTTCCCGTCGGATAACGTGTAACAGCACCTGAAAAACTCTAAAGAAAATTGCTCCTCACGTAATGTATGAAAGTCCGTTTGCGAGTACGCGCAGTCTTCTCAGCGATGCGAACTGCTGGTTTTAATTGTCTGTTATGGATTTATGATGATTTGCTCTGCTCGGTTAGTTAGTTATTGCAGTACTGAGTGAATATTCATCACCGGCGTCGTTTCACACCAATGAAGCGAGGAAAAATTCATTTGCGGTTCAGTATCAGTAGTTGTTACGTTGCTAGGCACAATTGTTCACTACGGAACGACGCAAATTCAGAGATAATCTATAATGATATCTTGCTGTCGTGCGTCGTCATATTATTTCGGCAAAACACTCCTTTCAATGGTCAATGTTCATCAAGTCACTCTTTCAATTAAAATGTTCACAGTTAATTAATTTTGATCATTAACTATCACACAGTTCAATTAATGATGGAGCCAACACGTGAGATTTCCATTACTGGCGAACAATTTTATTGTTCCTTCTTAGCAGTTAGTTTATAATCATCGCATCACACGCACATCGATGGATCAGATCAATTACGACAACATTTACAATTGGATTATTTGTATTATCTTCGTGTGGTCATATTAATGTTCCCTACTCAAGGCTAATAAGGTATTACAGTCTTCGATACTATGTCCATTCTTCGTTCTAACTGTTCACTTTTATGAAGGTTGAGTCCAGCAATAATATCTCCAACAATCAGAGTTCATTAACTCGTCGTACACTATCAGAATATCACTTCAGTTCAAGTTCTCAGGTCAGAATAACTGAGAACAAAGTCAGCGCATCTCTATCACACAATATTACTTTTTTTTAATAGAAACAATCTCGTAGCGTTCCGTTTGTAGTACTATAAAAAACGGTGCTCTCTCTCGACTTGGTAGCAAACAAGCTAGCAAGCGACTAACTTTTCCATGATCGAGTATTGAAGACGCATTTAATTTCCTTTTCGCCGCGTTTACAACTCTCTTTCACAATAAATGTTATCTCTGACCGACGTATTACTTTGGACTTAACTTTCTTCGCACTGATTTTCAGTTATTACCAAGATGTTTGATAGCTAAATAAAAATAACCTTCCTTTCTTTCTACCTTTATATCACGACATACTCAGTAATTATTGAAATTGGTGTTCATCAAAACTTTAAGGTGTTATACTATCGTCAAAGTTGTTGTACCTGTCAGGATAACACTGTTCCCTACTTTAAATTATCATCACATCTTATTTGGGTTTTCGGGTTTCTTGGGGTGTTACAAGCTGTAACAGCTAGCTATAAGACAGGGGGTGAACCCCGTATGCCATAATAGTGGAACTATGGTCCATTCTAGAGAGGAGTCATACTCTCACTAGTTCCATGTGTGTGTGTGTGTGTGTGTGTGTGTGTGTGTGTGTGTGTGTGTGTGTGAGGAAATGGTAATGTTATTTTAACTAAAGTGCTGTGGAATTTTCCACCCAACACCACTAGATGCAACCTCTTGTTCTGCGACCTCCTGTCTCCAACCTCTATGTAACATTTTACAGTCATGCGTTATTGTTTAAATAAACATTTACTCTCTTACTACAAAGTGTCCTGGTATCTTTAAAGTGAATTTCTTCCATTAGTAAGCATTTGAGGTTAACTCATGCATGCAGAAAGAAATCACATCCAGCCTACCCCTTAGCCTTGCCAGGAAATGCAAGTTGCAGCACAAACATAAAATAGTCTAATTACATCTCCACTTAGGGGATATAATCGAAAGTGTTGCCATCTTGCGTCTTTGCCTGGCTGTCTTACATGAATCACTGACTTAACTGTGTTGGACCTGTGGGCGCCTAATGCAAAATATCATCTATCGGTCTATAATTTTAAATATTTAATGTGGAAATGGATTACAAAGCCCATACTGTCAGTATGTGCTCATCTAAAAGAAATGATGTATTCTGAGCTCTTAAGTACTACTACAGAAGCTACATAAGCACTGGGCTGATGACCTAAGTCTAGATTACGTGTATCATTTTATCAAAATACACGTCTTAGTTCTACTTAAAACAATATCAATACCATTTATATATTATGACGACCTTCCATTCAAGGAAACCATTATCACATTCTCCTATGTAGCTGTCAGGATTGGAACCTTCATCTCGCATTTTTTACAGACATCGACATAGACATAGACAGACGATAAGTATGCGTTTTTGGTGTGCAGAGTAGCACTATGCATGTTGCTTGTCGTTGCGGGACCAAACGCCCCACACCACATGTCTCTGGGTATCCAAGTTGCGTAATATCCAATAAGTGTAACTACTTTAGAAAGCAAATTCAGCCACATGTAGAAGATCATGTGACTGGAAGTGCTGCTGTGATGGCCTTTACTCGATGGTTGATATTGCTACCCTAGTGACTAATCATCATTAGTAAAAAGCTTTTGCTGTTTGTAGACATATTGCCAAGCTAAGACATATTCCACTGTTTCTCCAACACTTTTTTTACAAATACTAATGCAAATGGATGTGGCATCTAAATCGGAAACTTCCGGTGAATTAAATACTGTTGACTTATGTGGCTGTGCATACATTCCATGTAACCAAGTCCGATAATAAGTCATAACGATATCATCTATGTCTAAGATTTAATTATTTAACTCGGAAATCGATACGTGAGCCACCAGAAAGCTATGCTGTGGACTACCTCTTTGCTGGATGACAGTCTACCAGCACGGGGTATGTTATGTCACAGAGTTTTCTTTATATTGTCAAAAGTATAAGAGAAACTAGTAACAGTTATCCTGATAATGTAAAGGTGAGTCTTGTTTGTCATGTTGGTAGCGATAGAAAACCAACTGCACCTTCCTGACACGTATAGTAGGCTTTTTATTGAACAGGATTATACCATTACGTAATAAAATTTTCATACATGTGCCCTAATGGAATTCCGCAATTTTGACCACTGGTATGTAATTCTAACTTATAATTTGTTGATCATTACGTCTTTATACTCTCATGATTCCTAAAATTACACAATATAAGTTTTTTAGCTGGATATATACGTGTTATGTAAGACTGTAGTTGTAATGGATTCTTCGGTAAAGGCAGGATGCAAATCCATGCCTGAAGAAATTCGCTGTGACAAAAGGTGGCACAGCTGAGGGACAAGCACATGGTCACAGAAGACGCGAAGGACGCGCAGAAAAAGTGGGTTGTAGTGAGCATATACATGCAGTATTCTCATCCTAGCGTACCTTATGTAGATAAACTCAGGGCGGTTGCTCTATATGTACGACGTAGGTGTCTCCTTGAGGCAACAGATGCAAATGCAAAATCCTCTCTGTGGAACAGTAGCAAAACTGAGGTGAGATACTACAGTACACAATACAGGAACTGGATCTCATTGTTTTAAATCTAGGAGGCCAGCCCAATACATTCGAGGGTCGAGCAGATGTAACCACTAACATATATGTCACTTTAGCAAACCACATAGCAGCAGATGAGATTAATAGCTGGGAAGTCCTCCAGTACCTAACACCCAACAACTATAATGCGATTGTCATCGAATGGGGAAATGACTGCTAGGCTCCATGAATACGGGGAAATTAAGATGCGCTACAAAACATTGCTCCAGGAAACTAAAAGAATACACCAGGATAAACTTCTACGAAGGCAACTGCAATTTCGAAGATGGGGAAGACCAGATAGATTATTGACTGAAAAGATTAAAGGACATACTCTCATGCCCACAATTAGTAAAGAGGAAGACTCAATGACGGCTAGATGGAGGGAGTCAGCAGAACATCTGCTAACCGCCCTGCTTTTTGGTAACACGTACCCTGAAATGCACGCAAAACTTAGAAATGAACTAGATACCGAAAACGGCAATCAGATGGTAGTGATATCGTTGGCTGTCGCAATTCCTCAAAACACGAAAGGCACCTGGTCCAGATGGCGTCTGGCTGAGGTCGTGCGGATGGTAGGTCCACAGATAGCGCCATATTTGACAGCATTACAACGAGGCATTTCCAATAGGTAGGATCCCGACGAACAGCTAGGGTAGTAGTGATTAAAAAGGGAGAGGATAAAGACCCAGCAATAACGAAAAATTGTTGACCTATCTGCTTATTAAACGCCTTGGCGAAAGTTCACAAACATGTCCTCTGTGAGCACAGTGAGCTCTTGGGTCTAAACCGGTGTCAATAAGGATTCTGAAAAGGGAAGTCTGTAGATGATACGGTTAATAGAGATGCGGTTTTCAGATTGTAAAAAATTCGACAACGAAGTACGCAGTCGCGTTCATGATTGCATCGCAAGCGCATGCGACAATCTTTGGTGGCCTGCGATGTTCACACGCTTTCGAGATCTCAGGGTCCCCAAATGTCTGCATAAGAGCTTTGTAGATTATTGTAACTGACGTAGCGCTGAGTGGCATGTGGAGCAGAGCAAGATAATCGAAAAGGTTACCAAGGCCTGTGTTCCGGAAGTGGTCCACTGTTCTGAGATTTTAGTACTGAACCCCTATTACATCTGTTAGACGGGTCAGATGCTGCTGAGGGAGTTGGTGCAAACGCAGGTGACATGCTAGTAGTTGTGTCTGCAGACTCCAGGACGAGACTTGAGTAAAAGACGAATGATGCGCTTTCTCAGATAGGGCATTGGTGCAAGAGCAACAAACTGACTATAGCCGTTTATAAGATCACATACATATCTCTGAAGGGAAGCCTTTCTCTTGCCAGAAATCCTTCCGTAAGGCTTGAAGGAATACCTGTAAAACGCAGCTCTGTTTGTAGATACTCAGACATTCTTCTAGGCAAGAAAAGAAACTTTCTAGAACATGCAACATCTGTTACTGACAAAGCAGCCAAAATTATGCATAACATTGCCCTTGTTTGCACTGCTGACTATAAATTACCACTGTGTGTGGTGCAGTCATACAGCATTGTGGGCTTCGCTGCCATAGATGGGCGCACCGCCATAGACAAGACAGCTACGAAGCAATACTGCAACGAATTCAGTGAAGTGAAGCGAAGCTATGAGGCTCATCGGTACTTTCTGCTCTACACCTGTAGAAAGTTTACAAGTGATGGATATCGTCGTACGTTACAGGGCAGAGCTATATTGGCTAAGCAGTGAGCAATATGATCGTGTGTACAAGATCACAGGAACGCATATTACCGACAAAAGGTATTTACGAGGCTTGAAGGTGAATGAATGGCAGTCTGACTGGGACAATAAGAGCATTGCGAGGCGTGCTTACAGCATACGTTCAAGCATCGCGAACAGGCTTAAACTGTGCGTCATTGCCTCTAACAGAGGTATGGTGAACCTGTTAACAGGTTGCGGTCCATATCCCAAAATCTGCATCGAGTGAGATGTAGTTAAACAACGATCCATGAATTTGAGGAAGCTTTCGCTGGTCATCTCGTTCTGTAGATGCTCGCTTTTTCAGGTGCCGAGAGATTACAGTTGATTAGACAACGATCTGCCAATAATTGTAAATGACAAAAACTTTTGAACTAAATTCAGTGCTATAGAACATCGAATATCTAAAATTCAACTCCTTGACTTTTAGTCTATAAGATAAAATTGACCCCCTAAACACGTCACAAGAAGCGTTTCCTCATTTATATATAATGATAGATACATATAAATTTAATTATCGGTAATAAAAACTTCAAATATATATATTTGTATGTGTGTGTGTGTGTGTGTGTGTGTGTGTGTGTGTACTTCTCTGTTCATGCATGCATTTCCCGCTGTTATTTACAAGTCTGCTCAAGTCTAGTATAATCTTACAGCATCAGTATGCTCTAAGACAGGTTGATAGTGACATTGGCTTTAACACACAGTGAGAAACTAGACTTTAAACATAGCAAGAGTGTATTTTCTCACTGTGTTGGTAATTCTTAAGCTTTTAAGGTCTCATATTTACATGTATATTCAAATGATGACCATGAAAAGAGGATATTCAAAGTATTTGGAGAAAATTGCCCGAAAACTGTAACAAAAAGACCCCAAAGTGTAAATGTCAACAGAAGGCAGTAATGTATTGGAGTGCTTGTAGAAGATACCATTTGTCACAATACTTTAATGCAAACAGCAAAAACTAAATTCGAAAATGAATATTTCACACCAAAGTGTGTGACATACCTTTTGGTTATAAGTTATATTAATGAAGGTAATTCAGCCTGAAATAACATTCATACAATAATACCCAACATGTCTAGAGAAGTGGGGAGGGACATAGGCAGCCATTCTTCGTTCATAAAATACGTTAATTAAATTTCACAAACAAAAATGACGGCTATTATGGGTCATAAATCATTCTAATCAAGATTAGGCTAGCAGCATTTTGTCATAAATTAGATTTGTGTAAACATAACCAAAGCACAGATCAGCTGTTTTTTTTTGGGGGGGGGGGTCATCAATTACAACAGTTTGTTTACATAAGAAGCCTAGACCAAGTGGCCAGTTCGTTTATATCAGACAACAATGGGCCAATTGTCCCGAAACCATCTTTGCTCCACTACACATATATGGGCATGAAAATGTCGTCGAAATTTCTTGCGACTAATGACACTGGACTGTACAATATTGCCCGTATCTTCGTATGTACTTCACGAGCCATGGAAACATTTCGTGGTCGGATGGAGCTGCTGTTTACAGATCGAAAATAGGACAATGTCATCCTGGGAGATATCAGTGCAAAAGAATATTTCAACTTCTAGCGCCATTTTATACGTTGTTTTGAAAATAAAAACTGTCCAATGATCCTGGATGTATTTGGTTATACGATAAAACACGTGTATACACTGAAATATGTTCCAATGGACGGCGGCATTCTGTGGTCCATTGGTCCATACAAATTTCCTGGACAATGCGAAAGCTGTTGCAGTGCAAACAGCACACAAATTCAAAATAAAACACTGTGGCACATAAAATACAGTTTCTGATATCCTTCACGTCGGTTTGAGAGTCACACAAGTGCTTTACATACAATGATTTTATTTACAACGCATTGGCCATCCGAAAAAGCAGAGATATCGTTCATTTCCTATTGAGCAAAGATCTAAGCACAGCAAAGAAAATACGTGGAAAACACAAGGTATTAATAACAGCAAAATACTTTTACCTGAATAATAAACCAATTTAAAGGTATTTATGTCTGGTTACGTTATTGACCAATAACCGTCAATGGCAATGAGTTCGTGAGATCCAGCATGAATAAAATAACATTCAACTTGCCTGGCCAGGCTATCTGGTCCATTACATCAAAAACCTGAAAAATGCAGATATATGAAGATAATTCAAGCTAAACTTTAAAAGGAGCACACTAGTTTTAATGTAATCCGTAACTATATTAAAGTTAACATTAAGAGAAAGAATTAAAGTGTTTAGATTGCCAAGAGCGAAACAGTGCTGCTCAGAAATGAAACCAATTCCCTCCATAAGCAAAAAGATATCCTAAAGAAACAAGTATATGAACTGCATCTTCAATTCATTAATTACATGTCTCCTAGATATTTCTTGCATTTCTTAACGAATATCAATAGATACATAAGCGAAGAATAGCTAATCATGTCCACGAGATATGAAAAGAAAGTTCACATACTTCAAAATTACCAGTGTCCTGCTGACACTCACAACACTTCAAGTCTTGAATTCTACGACAGATTGGTAATCTATGCCATCATTTTATTCCAAAACGGTGAGCTTCGTTTACTGAAAAAATTCTCAATCATAATATTGCATCTAAACCCAATGACAAGAATATCAAAGAATTAGTGTCAACACAAAAAATGCGTGTGACACAACCAAACTAAGCCAAACTAAGCAAAGCGAACAAAATACTGTAAGCTCAAAAGTCAAAAATTAGAAAAAAATTACAATAAATCTAAAATCAAGACACAACTCTGGGAAAACTGATTCAAAAATACCGACTGGTGTAAATAAAAATAGCTTACAGTTAGCAAAGACCTTGTTGTAAAGGCAGATATGTGTAAAATTGCATTAGTCATGCATGAAGAAGATTACAGAACAAAACTCTTACAATTATTTCTTGAAATGAATGCAAAAGAACTGGACAACGCTCCCAATTATCAAGCTCAGGTTAGGAAATTAATTAACAGCTCTAGCTACAATTTGCCAAAAGCTGATGGCCAAGATAGCATGGTCATTAAACCCTTACCAAATAAAGTAATATTACAGCCAAAAATTCATAAACCTAATAGTCCAACAAACCTCACTGCTAATTCATGGAACAATACTGCATATTATACCAGTAAGAAGCTTAAAGATTTCTGTGAAGTTTTACGTATATGGAAACAACTTTTCCATCAGAAATCCCTCAGAACATGCACTACTGGCCATTAAAATTGATACACCAAGAAGAAATGCAGATGATAAGCGGGTATTCATTGTACAGATATATTATACTAGAACTGACATGCGATTACATTTTCACGCAATTTGGGTGCCTAGATCCTCAGAAATCAGTACCCAGAACAACTACCTCTGGCCGTAATAACGGCCTTGATAAGCCTGGGCATTGAGTCAAACAGAGCTCGGATGGCGTGTACAGGTACAGCTGCCCATGCAGCTTCTACACGATACCACAGTTCATCAAGAGTAGTGGCTGGCGTATTGTGACGAACCAATTGCTCGGCCACCATTGACCAGACGTTTTCAGTTGGTGAGAGATCTGGAGAATGTGCTGGGCCGGGCAGCAGTCGAACATTTTTTGTATCCAGAAACCCGTACGGGACCTGCAAAATGCGGTCGTGCATTATCCTGCTGAAATGTAGGGTTTTGCAGTGATCGAATGAAGGGTAGAGCCACGGCTCGTAACACATCTGAAACGTAACGTCCACTGTTCAAAGTACCGTCAATGCGAACAAGAGGTGACCGAGACATGTAACCAATGGCACCCCATACCATCACGCTGGGTGATACGGCAGTATGGCGATGACGAATACACGTTTCCAATGTGCGTTCACCGTGATGTCGCCAAACACGAATGCGACAATCATGATGCTGTAAACAGAACCTGGATTCATCCGAAAAAATTATGTTTTGCCATTCGTGCACCCAGATTCGTCGTTGAGTACACCATCGCAGGCGCTCCTGTCTGTGATGCAGCGTCAAGAGTAACCGGAGCCATGGTCTCTGAGCTGATAGTCCATGCTGCTGCGAACGTCGTCGAACTGTTCGTGCAGATGGTTGTTGTCTTGCAAACGTCCCCATCTGTTGACTCAGGGATCGAGACGTGGCTGCTCGATCCATTACAGCCATGTGGATAAGATGCCTGTCGTCTCGACTGCCATTGACACGAGGCTGTTGGGATTCCAGCACGGCGTTCCGTATTACCCTCCTGAACCCACTGATTCCATATCCTGCTAACAGTCATTGGATATCGATCAACGCGAGCAGCAATGTCGCGATACGATAATCCGCAATCGCGATAGGCTACAATCCGACCGTTATCAATGTCGGAAACCTGATGGTATGCATTTCTCCTCTTTACACGAGGCATCACAATAACGTTCCACCAGGCAACGTCGGTCAACTGCTGTTTGTGTATCAGAAATCGGTTGGAAACTATCCTCATGTCAGCACGTTGTTGGTGTCGCCACCGGCGCCAACCTTGTGTGAATGCTCTGGAAAGCTAATCATTTGCATATCACAGCATCTTCTTCCTGTCGGATAAATTTCGCATCTGTAGCACGTCATCTTCGTGGTGTAGCAATTTTAATGGCCAGTAGTGTATTAACGACAGCACTGATGAGCACAAATTAGACAATGTCCGATTTCCATCCTTAGAGATTGTGAACTTGTGCACATATTTATCTGTCCATGATTCTAAGGAAATAATTAGGTGCAATTTACTACGAAACAAATAACTTAACCAGGCAGATATATGTGGAATCATAGAGATGTAAGAATCGATTATAGCATAAAACTGCATCTCATTCAACAAGAAGAATGTGAATACAGCCAGATGATTTCAAAATGGAAAGCAGTGTTGCAGTACCTTTATCTGATATTTACATTACTCATTTGGAATATAAATTTTGCGCTGCCAATATTCTTTTAAAAGCTAAATTGAATTGTAATTGAATGTTGAAGCCACAATCATCATGTTGAATGATAAAGTAGATGAATTAGAATCGTTTGCAACTTGCATGAGTGACATGCCACCCCACCAAATTCATCATTGCACTTGATGCAGATGAGGGTATCTGTTTTATTTATCTTAGAATGAAAATGTTGAGTCAGAATTACACTTTTGGAATTTATAGTAAACCCGTCACTACATATCTACTTATAAATAATTCTTCATGCCACTGTATAGCAATAAACAGCTTATTTTAGATCCATGTTGGACTGTATTCATTAAATTCACCTTAGTACATCTGCTTAAGAGCTTTATCGGATTGAGTCACCATTATTACCATTTTGCTCAGTGACTGTAAGCTGTCTCACGTTGTCTGCAGAAGAGAATTGTCGCTGGATGATTGTATGGAAATGAAGAAGGACTTGGTCAGAATTACGTAATGTAATGATGACAGCTATCGATAAAAGATTGTAAATATAAAATAATGCCTACAGTGAAGAACTCGACCATTAGTGCTGAAACTTGGCTCAGACATTTGGATGCAATAATACTGCGAAGCTGAATGGATAATTTTGAACGATATGACTGCTTAATCCCAAGTAACCCCAGTGTCTTGTTGACTCTGACAAACAAATATTAAACAACGGACTTTTTTACTAACTGTGCCGGATATTGTGCGGATATTGTGATGGACTTGATGATGAAGACTTTCATTTCTGGTATTCTCACATAAAACAAAGAATGATTTTAAGATTGTCCTATCGAATTAACAGCAGTATCTTGTCTCTCGCTTATGACTGAATAATTATTTTATTTTATCTATAATATTTCTGACTTCAAGTGAACACCACCTGAAGGAGAAAAAATTTACTACAGATTCCAGAAACTATTTAATTAACTCATGTGAAGTATTGACACCAGAGAAATCACGACTACTCTGGAATCTGCGGATTTGAAATTTCGTCAGATAGTTGTGAAAAGTTTTATTGTGGTAGGCAAAGCAGTTTTGTTGATGTGATAAGGATCCATAAACATAACATACACAAAAACTAACGAATTCTAGATAGGGACCTATCTTTGCAGCATGAAAGAGGTTTGTGAAACGGCATTTATTCTTGAAGAAAAATATAGTTATCAGCAGATTTACTTGAGTACCCAGCGGTGATCAATTACTTTACACCATATATATAGCTAGAAGTATATGCTGCATTTTTCATGTCACGTAACACAAAAGAACAAGTTACTGAATTTTATTCTGCTTGACAATCTGACATTTCTTAAAAATTAACTAATCTATTAACATTCTTTTGGATGATTCACTAATATGTGATGAATTTCAATATGGTAAATAATATGGGCAATGAGAGTGATAGAGATAGCATCTGTGTATTACGTCATTATACCTGCCATTGGATAAATAAACACTGTATCTGGTTACACAATTATAAAACTTTGCTATCATTAATTTGTTTATTTGGAATAAATTTCAGTCATAGGCAACACTCGACAACTTCGCTTAGTTCAAGTAAGTCATTACCGTTCGACATTCTTTTTTAACGATTTCCTTAATTATAAGTACAGTGGAGAATTCAAATAGCAAAGGAACCCACGCTGTCCATTTGCAGTTTTCAGTTTCTACAGCCATATCACAAATATAGCTTTACTGAATCTGCATAATAAACGTCCATATTTATTACAGATGTTCAACTCTTTTACAGAAAGATACACTGTCGAAAATATTTTGCTTCATTCTCGGCGCATTACTACCTCTTCTTAGTGTATAGGCGTACTTGCCAAATATGGCCCATTACCTTAGATTTTCTTTGAGGACATGTAAGTTTGATATGTTCCTAAACAGTTGTTCAAAGTAAGTTCAGTCTATTTGCTGCTCACATGGGACATCATCGAGCAGACGTTTTGTTTGCAGTACGTCAGACTAGGAAGCAAAATGAGCCAATCAATATAATTTTCAAGCGAAAGTTATATTTAAAAAAATCAACAGTCCTTTCTTTTAAAATGGAACAAAGACCTTTATAGAAAATAGGAAAGGCAAGTAAACCAATTGTGAAGCACATCCATTTTCCTACGAAATTGGTTTCTCTTGCTTTAGGATTTGCTCTAAGTTTTGGCGTCATGGACAGAATATTCGTGACATTAGACTATATTCGTGATATTACTGAATTTGTGCTGAATACGAAGGCAAGTGCGTTGTGCTGTCGATCACGTTCAAACGATATTTTCTCGTTCGATAATCAGACTTTCGCCTCTTTCCCTCCACTTTCCAGCAGGTTCAAGTTTCGTATGTCAGTTCCTAATAGTGACTCGTATATCGATGTCGACACAGCACAATCACTGACACATACCGCAGTAGGCGATAGCACGATCTTGCAATACGCCTGTCGGTGGTCTCTGTTGCAATCCAAGGCCAAAATCGGATGCACTAGATCACTTCAGATCAAGCAGCTAGTGATAACGCCTGAAGTGATCGTAGAAACTTTGACATTTGGATTGGATGCGTACCTTATTATGACACTGTAGGATTTTGGTATTGTATGTGATGTTTGGCTTTGGCTCCCAGGACATTATGGTGAGACTACCTTATACAGTTTTGGGACCCAGTGGACTCAGATTCAGCATGGACAGGTCATGATTTATTTCACATATTGTACAATGAGTGTGGTGAATAAATTAGGGTATTAGTCAAGTTCTATGTCGAATGTGAAGTTCACCAATCAACCCGTTATCATAGGTTCACTTACAACACCACAAAAAGACCGGCACACAGCTTTCGAGGTAAAGGTCTGGTGTGACAGAACTGCGACGCCCAGTGTACAGTCGTTACTGCAGTTCAACTTGTAACGTACCCTCTCTGTTATGTTATTGTTGTTTTGTGTTATTGTAGTTGTAGAGATATGAAGTTATTGTAGCGGTTTGCCTATTCAGCCGCACTTCGAAATTTTTTACATTAAATGGAGCCTGAAACTTGCGTAATAAATACTTCGCGTGAAGTGCGATTTGCGGCATAAACAAAAATCAATTGCGGAGATGCAATCCACTGAATATTAACAGAAAAGCTTTAGAACAATGCGCACGGCTGACTAGACACATTCAGAGGGTACGTACATTCGCGTGCGAGTGGTTGCGATCTGATGAGAAAGATCTGTCTTAATAATTTTTTTTTGTAAAATAATTACGTCATAACACACCCGGAGATTGTGAACGTACAATCAGGGTAGAGGCACGTACGTTCTATCATTCCCCGTGGCCTTGGTAAAAGAATTGCAATTATTTAAATTTAAGAATATTTCTTTTTATATCGGACTCCAATTTTTATACGAAAAGGAAGATTGCAGGTTCTGAATATCTCGGCAAAAACACGTCGGAATTAATCTTAGCGGCCACCAAAGGCAAGTAGCGAGCACAATCACGTACCTCTATTGTTGAGCAGCGCCGTCGTGAAGATCGTCGCTCCATCTAAAATTCGCCTTCTCGAATTAACAGAATAATTTGTACTACATTGGTATGGGATTTAGGCTTGATCTTGACAGAAATTATAAAACACATTTTTCATCATTTAACACCTTCATTTAACACGCACATAGACATGAAATTATACAGTACGTCTTTACGCCAGCACATCAGAACAAAAAGTAGTTAATACTCGAAGTAATAAAAGAATCTCGAAATTAGTCCTTTGCCTATCAAGGAATGGGTACTCCTCTACAGATATCCAGAAGGCTCTTCAACCTGCCAACTGGCCAAAGGATCCAGAAGAAGAACCAGAAGAGGCAAAGAAGATGGCATACCTGCCATACGCCGGACCTATCTCTGCCAAGATCTGCAGGGTTCTCCAGAAATATGACATCAAGAGCATATTTTGCCCACCCACCAAAATTGGGGCTATGCCGAGGAATGTAAAAGATGACGTGGGGCTACGCAAGCCAGGTATTTACAACATACCACCCCAGTGTGGGATGTCATACATTGGCCAGACCACTGGAACTGTGGACATCAGGTGTAAAGAACACCAGAGACATACCAGACTCAGACAGGCAACTAAATCAGCCATAGCAGAGCACTGTCTGGAACTTGGTCATTCAATGGATTACAATGACACTAAGATTGTTACACAGTCCTCAAAATTTTGGGACAGTGTCATTAAAGAAGCCATTGAGATTAAGGTCACAGAAAATCTAATCAATCGTGACTCGGGATACCAAATCAGCATTGCCTGGAATCCAGCGCTTGAGCTTGTGAAAACTCAACGCAGGACACTCCGGGCTTCTACAAGAAATAGAAGAGGAGACCGATAGAACAGCCGTGAGACAAGGTGTCGGACATTAGAGACCAGATCTGACACACCCCAGATCATGAACTCGACTTCAGAAGACGGCCAGGCCGGAGGCGGACGGCGGAGGGAACACCGGCGACCAGAGAGGGACAATGTGGCCGCGTCTGGCGGGCGCGGACCTCAGACGGAACACACGACGCGGCGCGGACCGATTAGGGAGCGCCCAGCACGAAACAGAAGTGGAAATCATAGTAACAGTCATGAGATAGAGTGCCCAACATATCAGATCGGGTCTGACACACCTCAGATGACAACCACAACTGTTGAGGACGGGCAAAACGGGCGCCGACGGCAGTGGGAACATCCGCGACTGGATGGGTCCGTTGAAGCCGAGACTGGCGGGCGCGGACCACAGATGGAACACTCGACTCGGCGCGGACCGATTATGGAACCCCAGCTCCAGCCAGGCATAAATACTGGACTCGATCGACCCAAGGACCGATAACTGCGGTCACGGAGGCAACAAGAAGAGGAAGAAGAGACGACGAAACCTTTCCGGCAGTGGGCCAGTGCCTGTGGCAGGAACAGAGCAGCAGCACCGGGGGGCCCCTTCGCCCCCCGATAGACGCCGCCATGACGACGCTGTGCCGCACAACAAGCTCCGTGCGGCCACGGAAGACGCAATAGCGGACCTCAAAGCTGCATTCGCGGCAGAGAGGACCGCCCTGCGAGACGAACTGGCCGCGGCGCACAGGGAAATCCAGCGGCTGCGAGCTCAAGTGGCTTCTGCCACGAAAGCCTTGCGGCCCACCCCGCCTGCTCCCCCCCCCCCCCCCGCCCCCCCCCCCTCGGGGCGGGAGACCACAGAGAACATGGACACAACGGAATCGGAGCCAGATCCAGTCCCACCGCCGCCCAAGAAGAAGCTGGCGGTGAGGATCTCCAAGGACCTGGAAGGGTTGCTCGAATTGGCCGCCTCCCAAAAGGTTGAGACAGCCACCAAGCCGAATGCAGCCCCGACTTCCGATGAAAATCGGAAGAAGGCTGCTTCACAGCAGCCAACAGCCTTCCGATTCCAACCCGCAAGACGCTGGGAACGACGACAATGGCCGCAAAGCATGGTCAGGCGAGTTCACCGAGCTACAACGTCATCGGCACATTGGGGCGCAGGAAGCCAAGAAGACGCCGAAATCCGACCATATCCCATTCCCAGAAAAATCCATACCTTAAAAATCCAAGCTGACCACAGATTCACGACACTTAATCCCATCAGTCCGTTACCATTATCATCAGACAGAAGGCAGGGATGACAGAAGTCGATCCGATCCTTCGACTACCGGGGTATCCATACCCATCATACCAACTAGTCCAAGGACCAGTCTCATGTAGCACCTGAAGAACACAGCGAGGCACGCTGTTGAAATATCGTGCGAGAACGACGCGAACATCCGGCTGGATTCCAGAATATCCAAGATGTCAAGGATAAAACAGTTTTACAGAGTATTCCTCTGGTACAACAGGCGAACAAATTTTCTTCTTGTATCTTTGAGATTAAATTACAACATTTTTTTAGTTCCTTTTCAAACTTTCCCCACTTTCGTTGGTGCTCGACGCTGTCGTGCTGACGTCCGTCGAGTTTTGTCGGACGCACTGCACACCGACGCCGCAGTGTTCCAAGCAGCGGTGCGGCCAGGTCTCGACGAGCCTCAGCACGTTGGTCGCTGGACTCAGAGTGCTGGCCACCTGATGGTGCGCCAACAGCCGGAACTCGCTGTCCAGCTTGCCCTGGGACACGCCCAGCTCCAGTAGCAGCTGCAGCGAGCGCGCCATCGCCTCCGTCGCGTTGTCGTGCGAGAAGTTGCCCAGGAAGGTCACTGCGAGGTTGCAGCGCAACACCCACTCTCTGTCGTAGTTGTTGGCGGCATCCCAGCCGCGGCCCTCGTAAATGTTGCCTTCCACGTCTATTAGGAAGTTGTACGAGATGTCGGGCTCGCCCCGCACTACGTAATTTTCGTCGCGATAGTCGCGCAACTTGCTGAAG
This sequence comes from Schistocerca serialis cubense, assembly GCF_023864345.2. Lineage (NCBI taxonomy): Eukaryota > Metazoa > Arthropoda > Insecta > Orthoptera > Acrididae > Schistocerca > Schistocerca serialis. The sequence goes on along the minus strand of NC_064642.1, from coordinate 78,235,875 downwards.
CACTCCTCTTCACCTTCGCAGGGCACTCCCGCTGTGTGTCCGATGACCACGTAGGGTGTCGGGTGATGCAGAGGGATGGTGGAAATGGGGTCCACGCCACTGCTCCACAGGGACCTGGGAATGATATGCTGTCCGTTCTTCAGCACCAGTTCCGGGTTCTGCGGTGGCACTGCAATCAGATAAACATTGTGACGTCTGAGGGGCTTTGAGTGTAAGTGAAAGACAATACCAAATTTACAATGATGTGACACTCGTAGGATAGTGGTATACACATATTCAGATGGCCGTAGTATCGGGTACACAAGGTATAAAAGGGCTTTCCCCTGGCGGAGCTGCCATTTGTACTCAGGTTCTCCAGGTGGAAAGGTGTCCGGCAAGATTACGGCCGCCCAACGAGTGTTACAGACTGTCAATACGGTATGGTTCAAAATGGTTCAAATGGCTGGGAGCACTATGGGACTTAACATCTGAGGTCATCAGTCCCCTAGAACTACTTAAACCTAACTAACCTAAGGACATAACACACATCCATGCCCGAGGCAGGATTCGAACCTGCGACCATAGCGGTCGCGCGGTTCCAGAATGTAACGCCTAGAACCGCTCGGCCACCCCGGCCGGCCGGTCAAAAGGACATTCGACACGATATTACGAGGCATCCTGTGATTTTGGTCACCTCATTGTATTATGAGTACCGGCTACATGACATCCGCCATGACTACATCGCTCACCATCAACATTGTACCACCATGAAAGACGCATGCAATAAACATCAAATTAGCATGAAGTATACTAAATTAGGTCTTCTCATACTTTTCCTCTAACCCAGCACTCCAAGAATCCTTTCTTACTTTCAAGGTTAATAACATTAATAGTAATTTTAAGACTGAGAAAAATGTGTGACAATGGCCACTCGGAAAGTAAGGAACGATCGGTCGCGAAATGGAGACCACAGTGAAAATCCGCTGAAGCTTTTCACAGGAGTGCTGGGCAGTATCTCCAGTAGATACCAGACGATACCCCACGTCGTTCTTCTCAGTTCTGCGCGCATGGTGAGCGCGCAAAGATGCCTAGAAAATACACTACTGGCCATTAAAATTGCTACACCAAGAAGAAATGCAGATGAGAAACGGGTATTCATTGGGCAAATATATTATACTAGAACTGATATGTGATTACATTTTCACGCAATTTGGGTGAGAAATCAGTACCCGCAACAACCATCTCTGGCCGCAATAACGGCCTCGATACGCCTGGGCATTGAGTCAAACAGAGCTTGGATGGCGTGTACAGGTACAGCTGCCTACGCAGCTTCAACACGATACCACAGTTCATCAAGAGTAGTGACTGGCGTATTGTGACGAGCCAGTTGCTCGGCCACCATTGACCAGACGTTTTCAATTGGTGACAGATCTGGAGAATGTGCTGGCCAGGGCAGCAGTCGAACATTTCCTGTATCCAGAAAGGCCGGTACATGACCTGCAACACGCAGTCGTGCATTGTCCTGCTGAAATGAAGGGTTTCGCAGTGATCGAATGAAGGGTAGAGCCACGGGTCGTAACACATCTGAAATGTAACGTCCACTGTCCAAAGTGCCGTCAATGCGAACAAGAGGTGACCGAGACGTGTAACCAATGGCACCCCATACTATCACGCCGAGCGATATGCCAGTATGGCGATGACGAATACACACTTCCAATGTGCGTTCACCGCGATGTCGCCAAACACGGATGTGACCATCACGATGCTGTAAACAGAACCTGGATTCATCCGAAAAATGACGTTTTCCCATTCGTGCACACAGATCCGTCGCTGAGTACACCATCGCAAGCGCTCCTGTCTGTGATGCAGCGTCGAAGGTAACCGCAGCCATGGTCTCCGAGCTGATAGTCCATGCTGCTGCAAACGTCGTCGAATGTTCGTGCAGATGGTTGTCGTCTTGCAAACGTCCCCATCTGTTGACTCAGGGATCGAGACGTGGCTGCACGATCCGTTACAGCCATGCGGATAAGATCCTTTCATCTCGACTGCTAGTGATACGAGGCCGTTGGGATCCAGCACGGCGTTCCGTATTACCCTTCTGAACCCACCGATTCCATATTCTGCTAACAGTCATTGGATATCGATCAACGGAGGCAGCAATGTCGCGATACGATTAACCGCAATCGCGATAGGCTACAATCCGACCTTTATCAAAGTCGGAAACGTGATGATACGCATTTCTCCTCCTTACACGAGGCATCACAACAACGTTTCACCAGGCAACGCCGGTCAACTGCTGTTTGTGTATGAGAAATCGGTTGGAAACTTTCCTCATGTCAGCACGTTGTAGGTGTCGCCACAGGCGCCAACCTTGTGTGAATGCTCTGAAAAGCTAATCATTTGCATATCACAGCATATTCTTCCTGTCGGTTAAATTTCGCGCCTGGTGCACGTCATCTGTGTGGTGTATCAATTTTAATAACCAGTAGTTAGTATCTTCCGCCAGGTATGTGGGCGCGCCGAGAGATTTCGCCCGGAACCCCACATAAAGTAACTGGCACGCATTTCCTTCTTATTGACAGTTCTCGGCCGCACACTGCAGGGGCAGTGAGTACGCTCCTGCAGCGTTTTCGATGGGAAGTATATGATCGCCCATCGTACAGCGCTGATTTCATTCCCTCTGAGTTTCATCTCTGCTCAGATGAATCGCTGGCTGTGAAGACAACATTTTGGCGCTAACATCGAGCGCAGCCCAGCGTAGAAACTTGTCAGAAAGGGCAGGAAGCTGCCTTCTATAACGAGGGCATTGGAAAATTGGTTCAACGCTACGACTGATGTGTAAGTCGCAGTGGTGACCATTTCGTGAAGTAGCTGGAAGGTGTAGCTACCTGTTGCAAACAAAACTTTTGATTTTCACCGTGGTTTCCATTTCGCGATCGGTCGTTCCTTACTTTCCACATAGTCCAGTGACTGCTTCAATTTTAAATGATAACTAATGACATAGAAACGCGTCACGCATTGCGTATAATTTTATTAATGCTGTGAGACTAACTCTTTTCGGAATACATTTCGTAGAGAATCTCCACTATTTCCACCAAATGCACCTACAAGATTATATCATGTTACCTTACATAATTCATGAGAAATGACGTCATAAACATTTACATGCTTGAAATGCTAACGCATTATGCATGACGTTTAAATTTATTACTCTATTCGCAACACATTTTGCAGAGAGTATACACACAGTCCACTGATTGTACCTACAAAATTATTTAATTGTATGAGACATGGAAGAGGAGATGTGATGTCATAAGCACTGACATGTGTGAAAAAATGCCGCATAGCGCATCAAGCTTTAATGCACTTACTCCGTACTGTTAAGACACTCCTGCAGTCAGGTCTACTTAAGGAAATTCCTAACACCTGACAGAGCTTTTGACAACTTTCAACTGCGAATTGCAAACAGCTTTAGGAGAAAACAACAGCCGTCTACAGAGCTACGAAGAGGTGTTGCAGTAGAGTCGTCTACAAAATCACTATGTAGACACGCAGAGCAGCTGTACGCATCGTATGGAAACTGTACACTACACACACACAGTTCATCGTTTGTTTTCGTTTCATACAGAAAATAGGCTAAATGAATACCTGAGCAATGCCTGTTTGTCAGATAGTTACACAGGTACTGTATTATCACTAACAAAAACATTCATGAACTGTTTTTAAATTTGTAAACAATACGTGCCAACAAAAGAATTGAGTAATATTCCAGGATACCCACTGAAGAGGATGTGTTAAAGAGGCGAAACACAAATGAGTACATGAATAAACTTTAAAAATGGAGTGCAGCAAGCAAAAGGGGTTTCCTTGGTAAACTACTACGATTTATATAGAGACACTGCGAGAAATTGCAGGTAAAAGGAACTTTTAAATTTATATATGATGTTAGGAAATTTACCCCTGAGGCTACGACCACAGACCATTTATAAATATTACAAAAAGACCGACCCTTCATCTCAGAGGAACATATGCCGCTTGTAACACTTATATCAATTAGAAGTAGGTTTATATTATGTAACTGTGTATCTCCAATTATGGAGTGTGTACTCTTATTTATTTAAACTCCTTGATATATGACAAGAAAATTAGAATTTTGTAACGTATACATGAAAAAAGCAATAGGATATGTTAAAATGATAAATTGTTATAGTATCTGTATGTTCATAAAAATAAAATGTTTATTGAAAGCTGATTCATGCTTAGGGAACTAGTATTTGTAACATGTAAAATCTGTAGGGAAGTCTCCCCGCAGCGGAAGTGGGGGAACGGTACGCAGTATGTGGCTAGCCGTAGTACGGTACACTTCGATGGTCCTAAGAGAGGCGATTGGAAGCTGCTTTACAAAGAATTTGCCTCGAATGTGGATCTGGCTATTATTTGGTATTCTCGGCATAAAGGAATGGCTCTAATATGTTGAAAATCCGACGCCAGGAAGAGATTTTATAGAGCATTCGAACATCAAGAGCCGTGAGTACAGTTAGCCGCCATGATGCTTGCCATCAATCTTCGCCACTGCTTCACCAATTTCATACATTCAGTAATGTATATGGGCATGGACCAGTTAATTTGTGTGTTGTTTTAGTAAAAATCCGTGTCCAGAACCATATTTTCTATCCTGATCACGAAACTATGCATGGTACTTACCTAAATGATGCTAAAACCGAGTATCCTGATTTAAATGAACAATTCTTGCATTCAAGTGTTTAAAAGTGATTTTTTAAGTGAAGTTGGATAGGATTTTGCTGAAGTATCCTTAGTCTATTACGAAATATGGTTTTGTAGGATTACAGTGCAAGATTGCGTAAATATTACTGTCTAGTATACCTGCTTCACAGGTGATAAAAATGCAAATAAGTTGAGCTCTTTTTCAAAGATGTCGTGGTTTTGATTTCTATCATGAATTGTTCCTTTCTTAAGTTAATTAAGCCCAGTGTTGTATTTTATTGCTTTGCAAAGTAAATTATGACTACTCCAAGTGAAGTGAATGATTAGCTTCTTGAATTAGTCTTTTCTACTGTAATAATTAGAGAGCATGGACTAGTAAAATTGTACTAGTTTATGGGTCCCCATCATATTCTCCACCTATTAGAAAAAAACTGAACTATTACCGTCGGTTGTTAAGAAAGAGTGACATAAACCCGTTAGTGTTACACCCTGTTAACGTAAGATACCGGATATAAGCTCTGGTTGCCATAGGAAGTCCAAGTTTACAAATCAATGTTTCACGTGTATTGGTCATTAATTTTTAAGAATCGGGCTGACACTAAAATTTTTGAGCAACCCGAATAATGACGAATTGATATGTATTCTAGCTACAGGATTTACACACTTCTTTTCCGCTAGTTCCTCCTCAAACGAACATTCTTCGTAGCTTTACGATCAATTTTTAACAGAGATACTGTGGTACATATTTCATAATACCAATGACATTATGATCAAAATAGTTTTATGGGGTGCCCTCTATACACTACAACATTAAATCTGTAACTAGGAAACAAGCTATTACTTCTTTAATTTACAAGTGCATCGCCGGCCGCAGTGGCCGAGCGGCTCTAGGCGCTTTCGTCCGGAACCGCGTGACTGCTACGGTCGCAGGTTCGAATCCTGCCTCGGGCATGGATGTATGTGATTTCCTTGGGTTAGTTAGGTTTAAGTTCTAGGGGACTGATGGCTTCAGATGTTAAGTCCCATAGTGCTCAGAGCCATTTGAACCATTTTGACTTATTTCGGCATCAAGCAGCTCAAAATTTGCAATTTCTCTTGATAAGAAGACATTTCTGACTCAAGCATAATGATACAGTTCACCAATTTGTACGACATAAGTTGTACTTCTCTTACTGTGTGCACAGCTCTTGGAAGTTATAATTGTGGAAGGGGCAGTCGAGGAATGGTCCCGTTCCTGCGAAACCTCTCAGCATACCAAACGATAGTATTTTACACTGATCCCTAAAATAATATCACATTCAGAATTCGGAGTTGCTCGATGCTACATAATAGCAAAAATAGAGATTTGAAATGGTCACAGGTGGTATTCTAAACACCACAGAATCAAAATTTTATCCTCTACAAATTGAGAAGACTGGAATGGCAGATCTGTCACATACTGCTCGATTGTTCTCATTATGGCAGTCGGCATGCGAAATTTCATAACACAAATCGTGAATTTCTCCTCCCACAAATGCCATAAACTTTGTTTTTCTGCCAAAAATTCACGTTATGCCGCAAATCATTTTCAAAAAACTGGCATTCGTCTGCAAATTTCAAGACAGGGGACATCGATCTACAGAAACCAGTGTATTTGATTTAAAGACGGGTGCAAACCTATCAACTATTACCGAAAAAAGAAACCATTTGAAGCAATTTACTCATTCATTGGGTATATGTATTCAAAGCCATGAACTATTTAGGCCCATTGATAAACTCTGTAAATCTTATAATGAGGGGCGTTACGATTCTCAGTTATTACACGAGGCACGTTCAGTAAGTAATACAACATTTTCTTCCTCGCCCAATTTCGGTTGAAGAAATGCCGAATTTGTTGTGGGACATCGGAGAACATTCCCGCTTCAGCCCCTATAGTTTCCTGAAGTTCCGATAGGTGGCGGCGCTCTACGTAACGTTCAAAATGGCATCTGCAACGGAGATGCGTTCCGAGCTGTCATTGAATTTCTTTTGGCCGAAATTCACAGCGTTACAATTACTTATAGGTTCTTGCAGAATGTCTGCGGAGACCTGACAGTAAAGAAAAGCATGGTCAATCATTGAGCAACGCTGAAATGCCCTGCTTAGTCCGCAGGACAGGACAGATACAATAAATTGTGGGAAGGGGCCAAAATTAGGGGCTGCCAGTTACACTCGAACATGCAACTTTATTATTTGATCAAACATTACAAGAGCCCAAAAAACACACAGCTTTAATCTTTGGGACTTAATTACCAGCTGAAAGCCACTTTAATTTAAAAAACAGCTGAAGACCAATAACTAAAACGCAGGCATGAAATTTAAAGGCAAGCGTTATCTTAAAACAGTCTTTAGTTAGGCTGAAGTAAACAAGCTAAATTCAAATCGGCTGAAGGCCAAAGCCTTAAAAATTCATTTTTTTAATGCCAAAGGGCTTACGTGAAACAGTGCTTTAAACTAGGCTGAAGGCCTTAAGAATAAAACAACTCTAATTTAAAACACCAAATCGGCTAGAAGCCATACAAGTACCAACAACAAGAACAAATTTTAAAAAATAAGGCAGTACACACAAGGGCGCTCAGATGTTCAAGGGTCGGCCTGCAATTCAAACACTAACGTTCGCTTAGGTGAGACAGGCAATCGGGCCAACCATTCACGATCCGACGACAACCCAACCGACCGACAGTCAGCGGACCCACTGACAAGATAACTTGCACTTCACCCGACCAGGGCACAACAGGGAGTTGAACGGAACAACGTAGAAGATATTGGCGCCCACAACCAATCACAAACGGAGCTGTCAAACTACACACCGTGCTGGACAGCAACAACACGATGACGAAACCACACTGCCTGAAATTTATGTCAACGGCCAGGGCCGGTAACCGGAACATTAACGGCCACAAGGCAGAAGATTCCGCTGGTGCACTTCAATTCAACTAACCAAGTACAGTGAAACTCCTCCGGAGGGTGGCTAGAATTTTTGCAACGTGAAAACTTGCTCGCGGGAATATACCAACAGTCGACAACGAACTCCAAACTACACAATGTGAACAGTCTTGACTTGCTGGCAGGTGAAATCAACACTCAACTTTCGTGTCCAGGGTCGGTGAGCCACGGACCTCGCAGCAATGGGAACAGTGCCACACTCTCCGACACCGCTTAGAGCCCCGGCCAAACTACGCCCCGCCGAAAATTCCTTGCTGCTCCACGCCAACCGACCGACTCCTAGCACACCGACCAGCCGGAAACTATAAGCGCCAGGTCAAAGATAGCCCAAGGTGCGAATCTCGATACACACCGCTGCTGCCACCCGCGGAAGGAGAGGATAACAGCATAATCGCGATAACCGCGGGAGACTAAACACAGAATCGCTATGAAGATTTAATCCAGCGCATAGCTCTGACTTCTGCAATGTTGGAACGTCCGGACACTTTCATTCGGCGTAATCGACGGATCACAATCAAATGCCTCACTGCACAACTGGACGTGTCTCTTGGTGGTGCTGACACGCTCGTCCACCTATAGGGCTACTAGTCGGTGTGTAGCCGCTGGCTCCCTCGCCGCCTAACAGAACACCATAAAGACCAACGAAGGACCATCGTGCGAAATTGTTTGCGACTTACGAGGTTAATCGTGACAATTTTTTGTCGAACAACTTCACAGGCGATGTAACATGGATGCAACGCTTCTAATCGGAAACAAAACGGCCGTTCATGGAGTGGTGTCACACCATAACTCCTACAAAAATTCTGTTTGAAATCCTCCCTCCTGCTGAAACGATCAATTGGCTCTGGCTCTGAGCACTATGGGACTTAACATCTTAGGTCATCAGTCCCCTAGAACTTGGAACTACTTAAACCTAACTAACCTAAGGACATCACACACATCCATGCCCGAGGCAGGATTCGAACCTGCGACCGTAGCAGTCCCACGGACTGCAGCGCCTAGAACCGCACGGCCACCGCAAAACGATCAATTCAGAAGTGTATTGTTCTACACTCTGGAAACTGAAGAAACGATTGATCATGCTCGTTGCCGCAAAATTGCAAACGCACTTCTCCTTCTCCATGACAACGCAAGGTTTCACACAAGCACTCGACAGGATCACAAAACTGCATAGGACCGTTCATCGATCCTACAGTCCGGATCTCGCGCCTTCCGACTTACGTCTGTTTGGCCCAATGAAGGATGCTCTTTGCGGGAAGCAGGACGTTGATGACGGAAAGGTTATTCATACAGCAAGACGTTGGAAAAAAATGTTCAAACGTGTGTGAAATCTTATGGGACTTAACTGCTAAGGTCATCAGTCCCTAAGCTTACACACTACTTAACCTAAATTATCCTAAGGACAAACATACACACCCATGCCCGAGGGAGGACTCGAACCTCCGCCGGGACCAGCCGCACAGTCCATGACTGCAGCGCCTCAGACCGCTCGGCTAATCCCGCGCGGCCAAGATGTTGGATTCCACGTCGATCAGTAGAGTGCTATGATGTGGGCATGGAAGCCATCCCAGTAAGGCCGTCACACTGAACGGAGATTATGTCGAAAAAAAAGGTTTTGAAGACAAAAGACTGGGAAACAATATGGTGTGTTAGAATCCCGAATAAAACCAACCTGCTTTCAGAAAAAAAATGGTACATTACTTATTGAGCACCGCTCATACATTATGTGCACAGGATAGTTATTTTTACTTGTCGCAATTTTAAAAAAAATGTTTTATATTTGTATCCTTCACAGCAACAGTATAAACAACGCTGAGAGAGATTTGACGACATTTCGTTGTAATGTGTGTAATGTTTTGTGCAAAACTACAGCTTCAAAGTGTCTATGCGAAAGACAGACTCAAAAAGGTATGCCTGCTGTTGCACTAATTTCATTACGTATGATTTCTTGACAGTCAACCGGGCCACCACAGTGGTACATTCTACTCTGTCTCTAACCAAAAGTGAGAGGTGATAAAAAAGTCTTTTTTAGACAAAAGTAGGAGTAATAGTCATTTACAGACATAGTTATGCTTATTAAGAAGAATTAATCTTATTCACTGAAAATAACTACAACATGAGTTAAAAATTGTTTTTAAAAATATACAAAACTAGACATAACACAGGACAAAACATTAAAACATTAATTTAAATTCACACAATGGAATTTAAATTCATATTTAAGGTTATATTACTCCTGTGCATGTATATATTAACTTTCACTGAAGATACTGGTGAGGTGTATACAAAAGAAGAAGTTTCGTGTATAATTAGGAAAGCAACACTAAAGATAGTATTCAGTGAACGAAGCTAGATACACTGCTAATAATAATTAGAGAGACTGGAATTTGATAGAGTGTACGGCGTACGCAGTTGATTGAAATACACTCCTGGAAATTGAAATAAGAACACAGTGAATTCATTGTCCCAGGAAGGGGAAACTTTATTGACACATTCCTGGGGTCAGATACATCACATGATCACACTGACATAACCACAGGCACATAGACACAGGCAACAGAGCATGCACAATGTCGGCACTAGTACAGTGTATATCCACCTTTCGCAGCAATGCAGGCTGCTATTCTCCCATGGAGACGATCGTAGAGATGCTGGATGTAGTCCTGTGGAACGGCTTGCCATGCCATTTCCACCTGGCGCCTCAGTTGGACCAGCGTTCGTGCTGGACGTGCAGACCGCGTGAGACGACGCTTCATCCAGTCCCAAACATGCTCAATGGGGGACAGATCCGGAGATCTTGCTGGCCAGGGTAGTTGACTTACACCTTCTAGAGCACGTTGGGTGGCACAGGATACATGCGGACGTGCATTGTCCTGTTGGAACAGCAAGTTCCCTTGCCGGTCTAGGAGTGGTAGAACGATGGGTTCGATGACGGTTTGGATGTACCGTGCACTATTCAGTGTCCCCTCGACGATCACCAGTGGTGTACGGCCAGTGTAGGAGATCGCTCCCCACACCACGATGCCGGGTGTTGGCCCTGTGTGCCTCGGTCGTATGCAGTCCTGATTGTGGCGCTCACCTGCACGGCGCCAAACACGCATACGACCATCATTGGCACCAAGGCAGAAGCGACTCTCATCGCTGAAGACGACACGTCTCCATTCGTCCCTCCATTCACGCCTGTCGCGACAGCACTGGAGGCGGGCTGCACGATGTTGGGGCGTGAGCGGAAGACGGCCTAACGGTGTGCGGGACCGTAGCCCAGCTTCATGGAGACGGTTGCGAATGGTCCTCGCCGATACCCCAGGAGCAACAGTGTCCCTAATTTGCTGGGAAGTGGCGGTGCGGTCCCCTACGGCACTGCATAGGATCCTACGGTCTTGGCGTGCATCCGTGCATCGCTGCGGTCCGGTCCCAGGTCGACGGGCACGTGCACCTTCCGCCGACCACTGGCGACAACATCGATGTACTGTGGAGACCTCACGCCCCACGTGTTGAGCAATTCGGCGGTACGTCCACCCGGCCTCCCGCATGCCCACTATACGCCCTCGCTCAAAGTCCGTCAACTGCACATACGGTTCACGTCCACGCTGTCGCGGCATGCTACCAGTGTTAAAGACTGCGATGGAGCTCCGTATGCCACGGCAAACTGGCTGACACTGACGGCGGCGGTGCACAAATGCTGCGCAGCTAGCGCCATTCGACGGCCAACACCGCGGTTCCTGGTGTGTCCGCTGTGCCGTGCGTGTGATCATTGCTTGTACAGCCCTCTCGCAGTGTCCAGAGCAAGTATGGTGGGTGTGACACACCGGTGTCAATGTGTTCTTTTTTCCATTTCCAGGAGTGTACATGCTGCTGCTCTTAGTATTACAACATGTTCTAGTAATGAGACCATTCCTCCAAAACACGTTTGAAAGGCATGGTAAAGCGCTAATTTTCAAACGTATCATGCTATGAGTGAGAGTGAGATGGTAGAACAATGTCTCACTCTGTCATCTAGTGGTTGTTAGTAACGATTGCGTCTCTACACTCTTTACCTACGTTTCATCATTCTCTTTGTGGCAGATGACTGAGGCAGAACGTATTCAGGGCAGTGATATTACACCAGGAAGTTTGGACTAATCAGGAAGTGTCTAGAGAGCTTAATGTTGTTTCATTTGTTGTTGGGAGTGTTTGGAAACGATTTCGTCAAACTGGCATATGCACAGGAAAGCCAGACCAAGTGACAAAACGAAAAATATCGACCAGACACGACCGATATGTGGTTAATTGTTCCCTCCAGTGACCAAACAATACGCGACAGACTCGAACAGGACAACCTAAGACCAAGAAGAGATTACCACCACGTCCCTAGATTAACTGTTCATGAAAGATTCGATTCTACACAGAGTAAGCGAAAGAACTTGCCCCCCTTCTAACAGCCGTGTACCGCAAGTATCTAGATTAACGGAAGGTTCCAAATGATTGAAAAAGAGCACAGGTAGTCCCAGTCTTCAAGAAGGGTCGTCGAGCAGATGCGCAAAACTATAGACCTATATCTCTGACGTCGATCTCTTGTAGAATTTTAGAACACGTTTTTTGCTCGAGTATCATGTCGTTTTTGGAAACCCAGAATCTACTACGTAGGAATCAACATGGATTCCGGAAACAGCGATCGTTAGAGACCCAACTCGCTTTATTTGTTCATGAGACCTAGAAAATATTAGATACAGGCTCCCAGGTAGATGCTATTTTTCTTGACTTCCGGAAGGCGTTCGATACAGTTCCGCACTGTCGCCTGATAAACAAAGAGCCTACGGAATATCAGACCAGCTGTGTGGCTGGATTGAAGAGTTTTTAGCAAACAGAACACAGCATGTTGTTATCAATGGAGAGACGTCTACAGACGTTAAAGTAACCTCTGGCGTGCCACAGGGGAGTGTTATGGGACCATTGCTTTTCACAATATATATAAATGACCTAGTAGATAGTGTCGGAAGTTCCATGCGGCTTTTCGCGGATGATGCTGTAGTATACAGAGAAGTTGCAGCATTAGAAAATTGTAGCGAAATGCAGGAAGATCTGCAGCGGATAGGCACTTGGTGCGGGAGTAGCAACTGACCCTTAACATAGACAAATGTAATGTATTGCCAATACATAGAAAGAAGGATCCTTTATTGTATGATTATATGATAGCGGAACAAACACTGGTAGCAGTTAATTCTGTAAAATATCTGGGAGTATGCGTGCGGAACGATTTGAAGTGGAATGATCATATAAAATTAATTGTTGGTAAGGCGGATACCAGGTTGAGATTCATTGGGAGAGTCCTTAGAAAATGTAGTCCATCAACAAAGGAGGTGGCTTACAAAACACTCGTTCGACCTATACTTGAGTATTGGTCATCAGTGTGGGATCCGTACTAGATCGGGTTGACGGAGGAGATAGAGAAGATCCAAAGAAGAGCGGCGCGTTTCGTCACAGGGTTATTTGGTAACCGTGATAGCGTTACGGAGATGTTTAACAAACTCAAGTGGCAGACTCAGCAAGAGAGGCGCTCTGCATCGCGGTGTAGCTTGCTCGGCAGGTTTCGAGAGGGTGCGTTTCTGGATGAGGTATCGAATATATTGCTTCCCCCTACTTACACCTCCCGACGAGATCACGAATGTAAAATTAGAGAGATTAGAGCGCGCACGGAGGCTTTCAGACAGTCGTTCTTCCCGCGAACCATACGCGACTGGAACAGAAAAGGGAGGTAATGACAGTGGCACGTGAAGTGCCCTCCGCCACACACCGTTGGGTGGCTTGCGGAGTATAAATGTAGATGTAGATGTAGATGTAGATGAAAGATCGACTTCAATTTTCTGAGAAACATAGTGTAAAGACATTGCCTTCCCCGAAATTCGATAATATCTTTTTTCTTTTGTGCATTACCTTGTCATAGTACGTATGTATTATTTATTTAAACTATTTGTTAATACGTCACAATAATTTTTTCATTCATTTTGCTACTGTTTTATATTTTATATTGTACGACTACGAATGTTCTGGTTCTATATGCTTTGTAAATCTTTGATTAGGCTCGGAGAAGTACTGTGTCATTGAGAGAGAGCGAACGACTATCGATAGAGAGCGTGCGAGTTGTTGTGGACCGTGGTCGGTTCGTGGGTGTAAAACGTTGCGAATTTCGGCGTGAAAGAGGGTGATACGCGGAGGAACAATTAGTTACAGTGCGTCCGCTGTGTTAATAGGAGATCGTGCATTATTAAGTGAACAGTAAAGCCTGAAAACTATATCGAGTGTTTGCGGTGACGATTTTACAAACTGTGTGGACTTGTGACAATTAGCCATGAATCAGACACCATTGTCGTGTGGAGACACTAACTGTGATCTGATCAAGAAACATTTATTACATCGTCCAAACTGTCTTGAAGACGACGACGTAAATTGAACTGATGTTTAACGGACTGTTATAGTGATGAACCCATGTGACTGTTTTCCTCTGGCAACACAGTGAAAGAACTGTGCGAAGTATTAACATTAACCGGATATATATCGTAAATACTAAAGACATTGCATAATTCCGACCTACCCGCACCGTGTGATTAATAAACTTTTAATAATAAAACGTCGCGCGCGTAACGACAACGCACACACTGGAACTATTATTATCGCGCCAGTGCTGCCAGCTGATCCAACTACAACGGAGACGTGGACCACCGCCGTAACTGGAATATTAATGAAACAGGAGAATCCATCATTATCTTGACGCCACGAACCAGGATTCACTTCACACATCGTGCGCGCGGACCACGGCTGACGTCATCGCACTGCCTGCAGTAACAGTTAAGACATTAAAAGAAAATTATTACGCTCTCTCTCATTTAAAAATTAAAGACAATTGCTGTTAAATTAACTATTTTAAAAATACTGTCACAACATCTCAATTTTGTTTAGTTACAATAAATATTATTTCCATTATTTCGTCTTGTTGACAGTGTTGTGAGCCCGCCAAAGTTCAATTAATAATTTTCTTTCAAAATTCTTCTCTAACATTTTGCTGCTCATTATAATTTTATTTTAATGTTTGTTTGTAACTTCTTTAGGAGGGAGTACATATTTTATTTTTTGTGTAGTAAAATTAGCTACCATAAAATTACGTATATTCCCAGCTGATGCTGTCCGCCATTACTGCTTGAAAACTGCACCTATTTTCTCATTGGCTGTCAGCTTCAAAACAAAATCTAGCAGATGCGCGATGTTTATGTAGGCCCCTACAATAATTTGTTTTTACTTTTTCAGGTTTACTGGAATTATATTGATTTTAATTGTTCATTTGGCCTCCGTTAAAGTGATTTATCGCATCTATATAATAATTGTACTGAAGTACCTAATATATTTTTTTCTTTTTCGTCCATGACTAACAAGGGTAATCAGACTCCTTGTATAGGTCATGTTTTATTATTTAAAAGTTTTTTTTTAGAAGTAGAGAACCAGTTTCTTTACAATAGGCACTGGCAGCTGCATCACTGGCGCCATGTATTGTTTACAGACGAGTCCCGCTTTCGTCTAACAAAGCGCGACGGACGTATACTTGTATGTGACCGTCGTGGTGAACGTTATAATGATGCAGCTGTCCAGGAAATTGGCAGATTTGGATGTGATCTGTTATGGTGAGGTGTGGCATCACAATTGATGGCCGTGAGTACCTTCGGGTACTCAGAGGCCGAGTTAGTACTCAGAGGTACATCAACGAGATTCTACTGTGTCCTGCTATGCCCACTTCAGCCGTAATGGGTTCCAGATTATCCTCCTACAAGAGCGCTTTCAGCAACATTCACCGTGGAAACGTCGCAGGACCTCGCGATTCGGACGTTTGACTGTAACTTCAGGCAAATCCTGTAGCACCTCAAACCCTTGAACAACTTGCAGAGGTCCTTATTGAACAGTACACAAAAATTTTACAAGAAAATGTTCGCAAACTTGTCAGGAACCTGCCTCGAAGATGTGAGACAGTAATATGGGAATATGGAGAACCTGTCTGTGGTGTCACAGCCAGACACCACACTTGCTAGGTGGTAGCTTTAAATCGGCCGCGGTCCGCGTGTCGCCACTGTCAGTGATCGCAGACCGAGCGCCACCACACGGCAGGTCTCGAGAGACGGACTAGCACTCGCCCCAGTTGTACGGACGACGTAGATAGCGATGCACACTGACGAAGCCTCGCTCATTTGCAGAGCAGATAGATAGAATAGCCTACAGCTAAGCCAATGGCTACGACCTAGCAAGGCGCCATAGCAATTGATAGTTATCGTATGAAGCATGTCTCATCAAGAGCGATGTACAACAATGATGGATTAAAGTTAAGTATTCCAGCAGCTACGTACTTTTCTTTATAGCATTCATTACGTATCCTGTTTCAGACCTCTCTAGCCTGCGTGAGTTTAAGCGCGTGCCCTTCGGTTACCCGTCACTGTGGGCTGGCTGTCTTGTCAGTCCACAACACTGTCAGATATTGAAATTGGTCTTTTTTTGCCTTATATGACATAATTGAAGGAGTTTTCACTTTGATTTACGATATTGCGTTGAAAGTCTGGTCACAGCATCAGCATGTCGGTTGAGCACAGAACTACATTTCTTTTTAATAACGCTTTCATTTTCCAGCAAAAAGGTCAGTTTTGCTCCAAAATTCCTGAAAAAATAATGCAGGTGTTTAAAATGTTGTCATTCAAATTTTTTGAACAGTATATTAATCGAAGCTTACGGTAATCTGCATTGCTAATATTATAAAGAAAAAGAATGAAAAGAAGTTATGGCAGCAATTGATGGGCTAGATACGGAGGTCCACATTCATTTTACGGGATATATTCATAAATTTTACGCTTAAATTTAATATACATTGTTTTTCCTTTTTTTAATTTAGTTTCGGTTTCGCTTGGTGTCACAAACGTAATGATGTGTGCCGTTCGTAACGTATCAGTCATTGTTATTATTCTCATAGTGAGGTCGTAGATTAGTACGCAGTGATGCGTCTTGCGTCGCTAAGAGCATTTCTCCTGTTGTGTAGTCACAGTCGTTGCTGCTGTTGTGACTATGACCATCACTGGATGGATGAGCTTGTTTATGGGTATGGTTGTGCGTCTAGGTCGTCACGTCTATTCTTTAGAACGTCTCTTCTGTATCTGCCAGGAAGTGTCTGAAGTGTCATCTGCAGTGTCTACTGTGAACGCGTCCTCGGCTAGGGTGCGTCAAGGCGGGCGGAGGATGCTTAGCAGCAGGTGTCGCTCAGAGGCGTTCTGTGTTTGATCTGGTCACATCCGCAAAGGGATCGACTACACCTTCCGCCACCGTTATTACATACAAAAATTATGTTTTTATGACTGTGGCGGAACTCGTGGCGGGGAACGTTGTTGTACAGGTCATATCAGCTTTTGTCTTTTGCTTAATCTGTCAATCGTGGAGAGGAATTCCGTCTTATGCAAGGCACAGTTTTATAGTTTTGTTTTCACCCAGACATGTTTCGGCACTTTTTGTGTTATCTTCAGTGTTTTTTTTCTGAAAAACTCTTGCTGCATTGTCGCCTCCCGTGTGTGTTATATGAACCTTTGGCACAAATGTATTTACATTTATAAAAGGAGTGATTATTCAGTGTCAAATGTTTTACATTAATTTGCATACAGAACAGACGTGACACGTATATCACTGAGTTGAGACTGTATGTCTAAAGATTTTGGCATTTATTCCAATCAAAAACGGTTCAAACGGCTCTGAGCACTAAGGGACTTAACATCTGAGGTCATCAGTCCCCTTGAACTACGTAAACCTAACTAACCTAAGGACATCACACACATCCATGCCCGAGGCGGGATTCGAACCTGCGGCCGTAGTGATCGCCCGGTTCCAGACTGAAGCGCTAGAACCGCTCGGCCATCCCGGCCGGCATTTATTCCAATCTTCTGTGACGTGGTGACATAGTATCCTTATACTGTGATAGATATTAAAAACAATCCTAGATTGCACAATGCTCTTTATTGGTTAAAAAAACGCGTTTCACCCCGGTGGCGCTTTTTTGGGTTATCTGGCGCGCTGTGGGTCATCATCCACAGCAGCGTAGGGTAACTGCGTATACACCCCAGAACGAGAGTGACAGGAAGTTTCATGTGATACACTGTGTGAGCGCGGATCGGACCTCGGGACTTCGTTATGGGGCCATGTTTACAGAGTATATATACATTTGTTTACATACCCCATACGAAGCTATTACTTTTGTATGCCGATAGCTCTAAATCTAAAGCAGAATCTACAGCCAGTCATCTGCAAACAACGAAATGTTTTTTTATTTTCCTATTTATTGTTCATTTTCGACTCGGAATTGCTATATGCAGGCTTATTTAGAGTACTACTTCCGGATTTTGACATTTTGGTGTTTTTCCATTGTTTCTGTTAACACGCTTATTTTTTTTTTTTAGATGTTGTGGCTACACAAGCATTTTGTATTATTTGTATTAGCCAAGAACAGCGTTTCTGCCACCATTTCACGTGTTGTTATGCCTGTGTGATGTTCGTTTGCTTCGTGGTGTGTTTGTTCGGTATATGGGGCGCCTATTCAGTGTGTTGTTAACGTCTTTGAAGTTTAGCGAGTATTTATGTGGGGGAGAGAGAGAGTCATCGGCAGACAGGTAGAGTGAGCAATGTGTGATGTGGGAAACAGAATTTGATCTTAGAGAGTGACCATGTGCAGTTTTTGGAGGGGATTTACTTATACAGTTCTTCTAACGTGGCAAAGGATGTTTTATTGCATAGTGATGTGTATTGGTTTGGTACTTTCTTTCCCTGAGACACTGGTTTTTGGATGTGATAATTTTTCCCTATTGCTAATTTTTGGTATATTCTGTTACTAGTTTTAAAAATGTTTTAACCAGTTTCTATATTTGTGTGTGATGGGGTGATCAGTAAATGTTAGTGCCCTGGTACGATCTGTATGCCTGGCTCTAAAATTCCTGCGTATTTGACAACAGAATGACAGTAGTTGCAAGTTAATTAATACACATGAGATTGGCTGCATTTGTCAGTGATTGCTGGTATGTCTTCCAAGTTTGTTCTGTATTGCGTTGTTGGTTCGGGATGCTATGTTGAGTCCTTGTCTCTATAGTATACTGCCCACCCTGTGTGTGACTTTGTCTTTAAACTCACTATGCTCAATTTTGTTGCTTACTCACTGCTGATCTGTTGTGACTTGTACTGCATCCTGATCATCTGCTGTCTGTTTGTATACTTTGTCGTTTATTTTATTTATTGTCGTTGCACCATACCCACAGTCATGTGGAATTGGTTTTGTTGTGTTTAATTCTTCAAGTTAGTTCATAGGTGTTCTGTTCGGTCCGTGTAGTAAATACCTAAACTGGATTCGTTATGGGGTGACTGGACTCATTAAGAATGGTTGTGCTCGCGATTTTTTACATTTCCTATAAACAGTGAATTCATGTCTGTTGTTCCCTTTATGCATGGCGAGGTCGAAGAAATTGAGTTTTTCTTCTGTTTCTCTTTCAACGGTGAACTGTGGGTGGATAGTACCTACGGCATCATGAAGTTCTTCTATAGAAAAACATGATTCATGTTACGCAGATTATATCGCCTACATATCAGTAGCAACATTTTATGTTGTACTGCTTCAGTTTAGCAGTTTTATCGAAGTTTTGATTTTATGTGCCAGTGATGAGTATGTCAGGAGAGGTGACTGATTGGGGATCTCACAGGTAGTCCTCCTTGTTGAGAGTTAAAACTTGTTTTGAATGTGAAGTAGTTTTCTTCTCTGATGAGACTGAGTATGACTGATATTTCTTGCAAGTTCGTTGCGGGCATGTTTCCTTGTAGTTGCAAATTTTTTTCTATGTAAACCGAAAAATAGAGCAAAGAAAAGGGCAGGTGCGAGTAGAGCTCGCACCCCGGTCTTTCCGTACAAGCTAATCTTGACGATTTTCCCGTGTTATCGATATCGATACTGACAATATATCAGTCCAGGGTATTCCAAGACTTTCGAGAATGTGTTCATTTCGACTTTTACGTTTAATTTTTAGGTGATTTCTCATTCGTCCCTCTCGCTCTCGTCCATTTTGCGTTTATCGGTAAGATCTGATGGAAGTCTCCAGAGAAGAAACGATACAGTTGGCCATAGGGATATTATTGTTAAGCAAATGGCGAATTGTTCTGTGCAATGTTTCAACGGATATTTTATTTCGTGCTGGAACCTTTTTCCAAACAACGGAAGTGCAGCTGTGCATCAATCGTGAGTCTTACTTCATTCTGAAGCATTACAGATGCTTTACCTGTAATAAGTAAAGACTTTCAGGGATTGTTCGTAAGTACAATGAGCATCCACTACATGGCAAAGGCGGCGTTTTCACAGCGACAGAGAACTTCACTCTATCGTAGCACAGCTAATTAGCACGAAAAATTTGTAAATTACACACATAAGGCTTCCTAGGGAATCACTCTACCGATTACTGTAAACCAGATGTATATTCCTACATTATTTTCTTAGATTTCTAACAGATTTCGAATGCAAAGTAAGCTTGTAATCGCAAAAATGTGTTTTATGTCATATAATTACAATTGAACAATTGTAGGATTTTATTCCTTTACTTCTAGTGAGAAACCTGGCTTCTTGTCATGTTTCATGATTCTAGGACAATGGAAAATACACTACAGGTTTTGATGAATGAGTTTGCCAGTTTCGAAAAACGGCCGTATTATTTTACTGCATTGACTTAGAAGATTAAATTTTTAACACCTCCAATGGACCATAGACCTTAGTTTAAGACATAAATTTCAACTTGGTACTTGAAACTGTTCCTGAGAAAACGGATGTTGACAGTCGCACAGACAGAGAGACACACGGACAACGAAGTGATCCTATTTGAGTTCACTTGTTACCAACTGAATCACGGAACCCTACAAACGTTCTGCTGTTTGCAGATGACAAGCTGCATATTGTATTGTAGATTTAAAGTTACCGGTATACACAACCAACAGTTTCATATGAGGTATATTTACAAATTTTCATATGCAATTTATTTCCAAATTTACAATAAAACCGAAATCTTTAGACACATAGTAAACCAAAAACATAGACAGCCTCATCTCAGTGATACGCGTCTAAACTCTCTCCTGTCTGCAAACTAATGTAAAATTATTCACATTAAATATTTGCTTCTTTTACAAAAGTAAATACTTCTGTGTCAAACCTTTATATAGCCCACACAAGAGGTTGAAATGTAACAACAGCTTTCTAGAAAGGAAATAAATGAATAAAGCAAATGAACACAAAAAGTGCTGAAACAAAACTAAAAAACTGTTTATTGCATAAGGAGGAATTCCTTCCCAGTTTTTATTAGCAAGTACGAAAATAAGAACTGCAGCGTCCACAAGACGATTATTGTGTCAAGCGTGTACTTTAAGTGTGTCTGTTTTTCTAGATACACGCCTAGGTATTTTGTATTGTGTCAGTAGCTCGTTCCAGATATGGAGTGCTATGTCTCTCACGTCTGGCCGTCTTTCCTGGGTCAGCTTACGGTGTCTGAATAGCACTTACTGTGTCTTGTTGGGATATTCCTGTTTTCAACACTGTCTCACCCACACCTCCCGAGTATCTCAAGGTGTTTGACAGGCTATATTTTTGCCCGAAACGGACCGAAGACGGCGAGTACCATAAATCTGTGTCCTCTACCTAGTTTCTCGTAAGAGCTGGCGGTTTCTGGAACGTCAGCGCTAAACAAACTGTTACACCTGTTGGCGGTCTGAAGTTGTCTGAGGTGGCACGGATTAGGTGCGGTACACACTGAGACGATGCAATATGCGATTCGACATGCTGCAATAGCGGCCGCGCGATCTGACGCTAATCGGCGAGACACTCGTGTTCCTACTTGCATGATGTGATATGCGATATGTGGGGGCGACAAGCACCAAGACAACACCAATTATGTTTTTGTTTCAGTTTCATCAGTTTCAGTAGTAGTCATGAGCTATTCCGAGAGGCCGTTTTGTGGCTTATCGTTATTTAAACCTCAAGAAACTGAAAAAAATTGTTCAAATGGCTCTGAGCACTATGGGACTTAACTGCTACGGTCATCAGTCCCCTATAACTTAGAACTACTTAAACCTAACTAACCTAAGGACGTCACACACATCCATGCCCGAGGCAGGATTCGAACCTGCGACCGTAGCGCCTAGAACCGCTCGGCGTCTGGATGCACTTGTACGATGCTATAAATACTAAACATTGTTCAGTTGTGGGTTCCCGTGAGTTCTCCCAACTGGACACGAATTCCAAGAAATGAGTCCACACAGTTTCCTCTTATTTGAGCAACCATTAACAGCTACTCTCACAAATCAGGTCTACTCACCTCTAGTATAATCTTATACCATCAGAATCCTCTAAGAGAGCTTGATAGTGACGTTGATTTCGACATACTAATAATAAGTGTATGTGTTGTACTAAGCTGGTAACTGTTAAGACATTTAAGGTCTCGTATTAATATGACCGTGTCTTTAAATGATGATAATTAAAAATGGGTATTCAGAATATTTAGAGAAAAATGCCCCAAAACTGTAACAAATAGACCCCAAACTGTAAATATCAGTACAAGGCAGCAATGTGTAGGAGTGCTTGCTGCAAATACCACTGGGCACAATACTCTGCTGAAAACTGCAAAACACAAATTCTAAAATGATTACTGCACATCCATTGTGGTGCCAAATATCTGACATAATTTTTGGTTAAAATTTATATTAGTTAAGATAATTCCACCTGACCTGACATTCGTACATTACACAACATCCCTAAAGAAGTGTGGAGGGAGAGAGGTGGCAAATTTTCGGGTCATAAAATATGTTAATTTAATTGCACAGATATAAATAAGGCCATTTTGTGTCATAAATCATGGTAATTGGGATCGGGCTAAGAGCATTCTGTCATAAATTTTATCTGTGTACCCATAACCAAAGCAGTTTGTTTATATTATTATATTAATTGTTTATATTAGGGTCATAAATTACACCAGTTTACGTAAGGAGCCAAGACCAAGTGACCAGTTTTTTGTACAGGACAACAATGGGCACATTGTCCTGAACAATGGGCACATTGTCCTGAAAATATGTGCTCTACTACACGTATAAGGGCACGACACAGCCGTCGAAATTTCAGTTGACTGATGACACTGGATTGTACAACTTTGCCCTTGTTTTCAATGATACTTCACCAGCCATAGAAACATTACAAGGATGGATGTAGGTGCGGCTTATGTATCGGAAATAGGACAATTCGTCCCGGGGTAAATCGCTGCACAACAATATTTCAATATTTAGCGTTATTTTTATGTTGTTTTGGTAATAAAAACTGGCTAATTTGCCTGGATTTATTTAGTTATGAGATGAAGCACTTATATATGCTTAAATACGGTCCAGTGGACAGCACTTTGGAATGCCATGGTCCATATCTTTTTCCCAGACAATGAGAAAGCTGTTGAAGAACAAATAACACATGTATTCAAAATAAAACACTGTGGCACGTAAAATACAATTTCTGATATTCTACACGTCAGTCTGAGTTTCACACATATGCTTTACATTAGATGTTTTTGTTTATAACCCAGAAATATGATTAATTTCGTGTTGAGCAAAGATCTAAACTAAGTAAAGAAAATACTTGACAAGTGCAACATGTTAATAACAGCAAAATACTTTTACCTTAACAATAAAGCAATTTAAAGATATTTATCACTGGTTGTGTTATTGCCCAACAACCATCAATGGCAAAGAGTTCATAACATCCAGCATGAATAAAATAAGATTCAAGTTGTCTAGCCAGGCATTCTACCACTACACTAAAAACTGCAGAGAGAAGATATATGAAGATAATTTAAGCTAAAATCTTTGACATGGCCACAATAGTTTTAATGTAATCAGTATCTACATCAAAGTTAACGTTAAAAGCCAGAGTAAATGTCCATAGATTACCAAGTGCGAAATAATGCGGTTCAGAACTGAAACCAATTACCTCCGCAAGCAAAAAGACATTCTAAACTGCATCTTGAACTCAATAATTAGATGTGTCCTACACACTTCTTCAAACCTTATGGAACATCAATAGACAGATAAGCGAACAACAGCTAATCATCTACACAAGACATGAAAAGAAAGTTCATCTACGTCAGAATTACTACATTGTTCTAATGAAACCCTCAACACTTCAAGTCTTGAATTCTACGATATATTAATAAACTCAACCATCATTTTCTTTCAAAACGGAGAACTTTATTTACTGAATAAAGTTCTCAAACATAACACTGCACCTAAACCCAATGACAAGAAAATAAAGAAAGTTGCTAGTGCCACAGCTAACCTAAGCCAAAGTGAGTAAAATACTGTGATGAGCTCAGTAGCAAAAAAGAAAAAAAAATCAATAAATCTATAATCAACAAATAACTCTGGGAAAACTGATTAAAAATGCCCGTTGGCGTAAATAAAAAAACTTACAGGTAGTAAAGACCTTGTAAAGGCAGATGAATGTACCACTGCATTAGTCATGAATGAAGAAGATTACAGCACTAAACTCTTACTGCTCTTTCTGGAAACTAATATATAAGGTCTGGACACTGAACTCACATCTAAATATCAAGCTCAGTTTAGGAAATAAATTAAGAGTTCCAGCCACCATTTACCAGATGCTGATGGCCAAGATAGCAAATCACGAAACCCTTAACACCTAAACTAAGATTTCAGCCAAAAATTCATAAACCTTAGTGTCCAACACATCCCACTGCTAATTCAAGGAACAATGCTGGATATTACTTCTGTAAGTAGCTTAAACATTTCTCAGAAATTTTACACCTATGGAAACAACTTATCTATCAGAAATCCCCGGGAGGATATTAACGACAGCACTAACGTGCACAAACCAGACAATGTCCGATTTCCATCCTTAAGCAGTGTAAACCTGTACACAAATTTATGGTCTATGGAAATACACTCCTGGAAATTGAAATAAGAACACCGTGAATTCATTGTCCCAGGAAGGGGAAACTTTATTGACACATTCCTGGTCAGATACATCACATGATCACACTGACAGAACCACAGGCACATAGACACAGGCAACAGAGCATGCACATTGTCGGCACTAGTACAGTGTATATCCACCTTTCGCAGCAATGCAGACTGCTATTCTCCCATGGAGACGATCGTAGAGATGCTGGATGTAGTCCTGTGGAACGGCTTGCCATGCCATTTCCACCTGGCGACTCAGTTGGACCAGCGTTCGTGCTGGACGTGCAGACCGCGTGAGACGACGCTTCATCCAGTCCCAAACATGCTCAATGGGGGACAGATCCGGAGATCTTGCTGGCCAGGGTAGTTGACTTACACCTTCTAGAGCACGTTGGGTGGCACGGGATACATGCGGACGTGCATTGTCCTGTTGGAACAGCAAGTTCCCTTGCCGGTCTAGGAATGGTAGAACGATGGGTTCGATGACGGTTTGGATGTACCGTGCACTATTCAGTGGCCCCTCGACGATCACCAGTGGTGTACGGCCAGTGTAGGAGATCGCTCCCCACACCATGATGCCGGGTGTTGGCCCTGTGTGCCTCGGTCGTATGCAGTCCTGATTGTGGCGCTCACCTGCACAGCGCCAAACACGCATACGACTATCATTGGCACCAAGGCAGAAGCGACTCTCATCGCTGAAGACGACACGTCTCCATTCGTCCCTCCATTCATGCCTGTCGCGACACCACTGGAGGCGGGCTGCACGATGTTGGGGCGTGAGCGGAAGACGGCCTAACGGTGTGCGGGACCGTAGCCCAGCTTCATGGAGACGGTTGCGAATGGTCCTCGCCGATACCCCAGGAGCAACAGTGTCCCTAATTTGCTGGGAAGTGGCGGTGCGGTCCCCTACGGCACTGCGTAGGATCCTACGGTCTAGGCGTGCATCCGTGCGTCGCTGCGGTCCGGTCCCAGGTCGACGGGCACGTGCACCTTCCGCCGACCACTGGCGACAACATCGATGTACTGTGGAGACCTCACGCCCCACGTGTTGAGCAATTCGGCGGTACGTCCACCCGGCCTCCCGCATGCCCACTATACGCCCTCGCTCAAAGTCCGTCAACTGCACATACGGTTCACGTCCACGCTGTCGCGGCATGCTACCAGTGTTAAAGACTGCGATGGAGCTCCGTATGCCACGGCAAACTGGCTGACACTGACGGCGGCGGTGCACAAATGCTGCGCAGCTAGCGCCATTCGACGGCCAACACCGCGGTTCCCGGTGTGTCCGCTGTGCCGTGCGTGTGATCATTGCTTGTACAGCCCTCTCGCAGTGTCCGGAGCAAGTATGGTGGGTCTGACACACCGGTGTCAATGTGTTCTTTTTTCCATTTCCAGGAGTGTAATTAGGTGCAATTTACCAAGAAACGAATAACTTATCCAGATAGACTTACGTTTACTCTTAGAAATATAAGAATCGATTATACTGCAAAACTATATCTTATTCAACAAGAAAAATGTGTATACAGTCAGACGATTTAAAAAATGGAAAGCATTGTGGCAGTCCGTTTATCTGATATTTACATTATCCATCTGAAAAACAAATTTTTCAGTGCCAATACCCTTTTAAAAGCTAAACTGATTTATTAGCAAATGTATGTTGAGGGCACAATCGTCATGTTCAATAATAAAGCAAATGAATTAGAATCATTTCCAAATACCATGAGTAATACGCCACCACATCAAATTCACCGTTGCACTTGAGACAGCTGAAGGTATCAATTTTCTTGATCTTAGAATAAAAACGTTGAGTCAAAATCACGCTTTTAAAATTCATAGTAAACCAACCGTTACAGGTCTAATTATAAATAGTTTTTCATGCCACTGTATAGTAATAAATTGTACTGTATTTCAGACCGATGTTGAATTGTATACATGAAACTCACCTTAGTAAATCTGCTAAAAAACTTTATCAGAGTGTTTCAGCAGTATTAACATATTTCTCGGTGATTGTCTACAGAAGATGGGTGGTTTGAGGTGTCGCAGCTGATTGTATGAAGATGTAGAAAGGCGTGGTTAGAATTGCAGCTCTCCTTAAAAGAAAGTAAATCTAAAATAATGGTTAGGTATAGATGAAGATTTCCGCAGTATCCAACCATTAGTACTGAAACTTGATTCAGAAATTTAGTTGTAATAGTACTTGGAAGTGGTATGGTTAATTTTTGAATGACATGATCAGTTAATCGCAAATAACCCCCGTGTCTTGTTGACTTTGACGAGTAAATATTAAACAACAGACTTTTTCACTAAGTATGCCGGATTTTGCGAAGATTATGATGATGAAGACTCCCGTTTTCGATCTTACTTCATAAAACGAATGATTTTAAGATCGTCCTATCGAAATAATAGCAGTATCTTGTCTCTCGATTAAAACTGAGAATAACTATTATATTTTATCTGTAATGTTTCTGATTTCACGTGGACACTATCTGAAGCAGAAAATATTTACTGCACATTTCAAAAACTAGTTAGGTAACTCATGTGAAGTATTGACACAGAGAAGTGACAACTAGACCGCTATCTACGATTCTGAAATTTCGTCAGCTGTTTGTGAAACGTTTTATTATGGTAGGTAAAGCAATTTTGCTATTGTGATAAGGATCCAAAAACATAAGGTACATAAGATGTAACGAATTCCAGATAGGGACTTACGTACTAATCAGTGAAAAAGGTTTGTGAAACCGCATTAATTCTTCGAGGAAAATATAGTTACCAGCAGACTTACTTGACTGCCCAGCAGTGATCAATTATTTTATACCACATATAAAATCAAATGTGTGTGCTGTACTTTTTCATGTCATGTAACGCAGAAGCACAAGTTATTTTAATTTATTGTGCCTAACACTCAGACATTTCTTAAAAATTGATTAATCTATTAACATAATTTTGGATGATTAGTTAATATGTAATGAACTTCAACGTGGGGAAATAACTTGAGCGGTGGCAGTCAGAGATATGTCATGTACATATTTGAACACTATACTTGCCGTAGGATAAAGAAACACTGCATCTGGCTATGCAATTATAAACTTTGGTTTTATTGATTTGTTTATTTCGAATAAATTTCAGTCACAGAAAGCACTGAATACCGTTGTTTAGTTCAAGTAATTCATTACAGTTCGACACTCTTTTTGAACTTCTTCCTTGATTATAAGTACAATGGAGGATTCCAATGGGAAAGGAGTCCCTGTCCATTTGCAGTTTTCGGTTTTTTACAAACATCTGAGAAATATAATCTTACAGAAGTTGTTTAATAAACGCCCATATTTATGAATGATTATTAACTGGAGAAAATTTTAATGACTGGAATGTGATGCAACTTTCAAACCACACTGTTCACACTTTTCGAACGTTTTTGCACGCTACAGAGATCACACAAGAATTACATCAAAGGTGAGACAGGAGTATAGTATGAACGAAAGAGAAGAAGCTGCTGAGAGACGGCTCCTTCTTCTTAGCCCAGTTCTGATTGTCCTACGCTACTTGCTCATGCACAATACACACCACAGCGACGAACTTTCACACTATTGATGCTCTAACACAGTCACAGTTTGAAATCAGATGCACATTAGTGCCACTGCCACACGTAAGCTCGTAATTCCCAGACAAGAAATAAAATTTGCCTACCTCTTTTCGCGAGTGTTTATTTTTCCACATCTCTTCTCCACTGTGTCATTATTTTCAAAACTTATGCAGTTTACTATCAATTAATATCACAGACAAAGCAATGCAGAGTCACTAAATATAGCATCTGTCTCACACATACGTGTTGCTACCCATTTTTGCTAGGAAACAGTGTGTGCGAAATTTAGACAAAGGAACTGAATGGTGAACCACACATTGTATACATTCTCGTGCTACCTGAAGGCTAGGAAGTCCTCGCCACCATTTTCAGTGAGAATATGGCACAAAATTAGCTTCGTCGAAAAGAGCTCTCAATAGCCAACATTTCGTACCTTGAAAAATTGCTTTTTCTTACGCTGCTGAGGTTTTAAGATACTAAAATAACCTTCTCGACGCTGCAAGGGTGAACAATGAAAAAGGAAAGAAACAATAACATTGTAGGTTACTTTCCGTGCTTAGGAACATAAGTTTTCACATTTTAGGCTGTTAAAAACCACTTAGACTGTTTCTTTCAAATGTACCAACTTTTGTCATTTTAAGAACAACGAAACGAAAGATTTACAGTTAACGAATTAACTTCTTGTTTATAAATTATCGTAAAAGAATACAATTGTCTACTTTCCATTCACAGTAAAGAAATGCTCAAAAAGCTTTTTGCTTCATTCTCAGTACAGTATAACTCTTCTTAGTGCACTTCAGGTATTCCTAAATGTCTATGGAGCCACGGGCATGTTTCCAAAAATATAGCCCATAGCCTCAAATTTTTTTTTTTTTTTTTTTTGCAGGACATGTAATTTTGATGTGTCCCTAAATAGTTGTTCAAATAAGTTCAGTCTATTTCCTGCTCACCTGAGCCATCATCCAGTAGAAATTTTATTCGCAGTATGTCAGACTAGGAAGCAAAATGAGCCATAACCAACATAATTTCTCAACAAAACCTATATTTAAATAAAATCCATAGTTCTTTTTTAAAAAATGGAAAAAAGACATTTATTGAAAAAAGAAAATGCAAGTAAAAGTCTCTTCCTCACGATAACATAAAAACCAGTTGTGGAGCACATCCATTTTTCTACGAAATTTGTTTCTCGTGCTTTAAGATTTGCTCGAAGCTTTGCAATCATGAAGAGTATATTTATAACGTGACACTATACTCTGATATTGCTGAATTTGTGCAAAATACCAAGGCAAGTGCGTTGTGCTGTTGATCATGTTCGAACGACATCTTCTCGTTCGATATTCAGACTTTCTCCTCTTTCCCTCCACTTCCCAGCAGTTCAAGATTCGTATGTCAGGGCCCAAAAGTGACTCGTATAACGACATAGACAAAGCACATTCACTGACAGATACCGCAGTAGGCGTTAGGACGCGGTTCCAGTACCCCTGTCGGTGGCCTCAACTACGGTGCATGGCAGAGGTAGGGTTCGTTACATCACTTCAGATCATCAAGCTGATAGTGACAACGCCTGCAGTGATCGTGCAAACTTGCCGATACCTGTGAAAGTATTTGTATGGAGTGTAGCCATGTATGGAAGTGAAACATGGACGGTAAATAGCTTGGACAAGAAGAGAATAGCAGCTTTCGAAATGTGGTGCTACAGAAGAATGCTGAAGATTAGATGAGTAGATCACATAACTAATGAGGAGGTATTGAATAGAATTGGGGAGAAGAGGAGTTTGTGGCACAACTTGACGAGAAGAAGGGACCAGTTGGTAGGACATGTTCTGAGGTATCAAGGGATCACAAATTTAGCACTGGAGGGCAGCGTGGAGGGTAAAAATCGTAGAGAGTGACCAAGAGATGAATACACTAAGCAGATTCAGAAGGATGTAGGTCGCTGTAGGTACTGGGAGATGAAGTAGCTTGCACAGGATAGATTGGCATGGAGAGCTGCATCAAACCAGTCTCAGGACTGAAGACCACAATAACAACAACCTGTGGATTGGATGCGTACCCTGTTACTACAGTGGAGGGCTTCAGTACTGAGTGTAACGTCTTGGCTTTGGCTCTCTGGACGTTTTGGTGAGATTACCTTGTTCAGTTTTGGGATGCAGTGACTCTTGACTCGGCGTGGCCAGGTTATGAACTGTTTTCACTGGGTGTACTGCGACTATGCTGAATAAATCAAGGTATTAGTCAAATTATATGTCGAATGTGAGGTTCACCAATCAGTCCGTTCTTAGAGGTTCACTTACAACACCAGAAAAAGTCCGGCACACAGAATTCGAGGAATGGGTCTGGTACCACAGAACTATTTCCAGCGCACAATCGCTTGCTGCAGTTCAGCTTTCTCCACTTTCGACGGTGCTCAATGCTGTCGTGCTCACTTCCGTCGAGTTTGCTCGGATGCACTGCATGCCGGCGCTGCAGAGCTTCAAGCAGCGGTGCGGCCAGGACGCGATGAGCTTGAGAACGTTGGTCCCCGGGCTGAGAGTGCTGGCCACCTGACTGTGCGCCAGCAGCCGGTACTCGCTGTCCAGCTTGCCCAGAGACACGCCCAGCTCCAGCAGCAGCTGCAGCGAGCGCGCCATCGCCTCCGTCGCATTGTGGTGCACGAAGTTGCCCATGAAGGTGACGGCCAGGTTGCAGCGCAGCACCCACTCCCTGTCGTAGTTGTTGGTGGCGCCCCAGCCGCGGCCCTCGTAGATGTTGCCCTCCACGTCTATGAGGAAGTTGTACGAGATGTCGGGCTGCCCCCACTTGGCGTAGTGCTCGTCGCGGTATGCGCGCAGGAGGACGAAACACTCCTCTTCGCCTCTGCAGGCCGTGCCCGCCGTGTGTCCGACGACCACATACGGTATCGGATGGTGCAGAGGGATCCTGAAATTGGGCGGCACGCCACTGCTCCACACGGACCTGGGAACGATACGCTGTCCGTTCTTCAGCACCAGTTCAGGGTTCGGCGGAGGCACTGCAATCAAATAAACATGTGTTGTGTGACGTCTGAGGGGCTCCTGCTGTGAGCGAAACAAAATACACTATTTACACAGATGTCACAGTCATCAGGTAGCGATATGCGCACATACAGATGTCCATAGTGTCGCGTACACAAGGTGTGAAAGGGTCATTCACTGGCGGAGCTGCCGTTTCTACCCTAGTGATTCATGTGAAAATGAGTCCAACATGATAGGGCCGCACCAAGAGTATTAACAAACTTTGAGCATGGAATGGTAGTTGGAATTAGACGCATGGCACATTCCGTTTTGGAAAGTGTTTGGGAATTTAATATTCCGAGATCCACGGGCTCAAGAGTGTGACGAAAATTACGTCTCACCATGGATAGCGAAGTCGCCAACGACCTTCACTTAACGACCGGGAGCAGCTGCGTTTGCTTATACAGGGTGAAAAGTATTTAAACCGACAAACTCTAGGAGGTTGTAGCGGACATCAAAACAAATATTTTTCCCTAATGTAATTTTTTACTGTTGTTGTTGTTGTCTATCCTGTGCAAGCTTCTTCATCTCCAAGTAACTACTGCAACGTACATCCTTCTGAATCTGCTTAGTGTATTCATCTCTTGGTCTCCCTCTACGATTTTTACCCTCCAAACTGCCCTCCAATGCTATATTTGTGATCCCTTGATGCCTCAGAACATGTCCTACCAACCGGTCCCTTCTTCTAGTCAAGTTGTGCCACAAACTCCTCTTCTCCCCAATCCTATTCAATACCTCCTCATTAGTTATGTAATCTACCCATCTAATCTTCAGCATTCTTCTGTAGCACCACATTTCGAAAGCTTCTATTCTCTTCTTGTCCAAACTATTTATCGCCCATGTTTCACTTCCATACATGGCTACACTCCATACAAATACTTTCAGAAACGACTTCCTGACACTTAAATCCATACTCGATGTTAACAAATTTCTCTTCTTCAGAAACGATTTCCTTGCCATTGCCAGTCTACATTTTATGTCCTTTCTACTTCGACCGTCATCAGTTATTTTGCTCCCCAAATAGCAAAACTCCTTTACAACTTTAAGTGTCTCATTTCCTAATCTAATTCCCTCAGCATCACCCGACTTAATTCGACTACATTCCATTATCCTCGTTTTGCTTTTTTTATGTTCATCTTATATCCTCCTTTCAAGACACTATCCATTCTGTTCAACTGCTCTTCCAAGTCCTTTGCTTTTTCTGACAGAATTACAATGTCATCGGCAAACCTCAAACTTTTTATTTCTTCTCCATGGATTTTAACCCCTACTCCCGAGTTTATCTTTTGTTTCCTTCACTGCTTGCTCAATATACAGATTGAACAACATCGGGGAGAGGCTACAACCCTGTCTCACTCCCTTCCCAACCACTGCTGCCCCTTCATGCCCCCCGACTCTTATAATTGCCATCTGGTTTCTGTACAATTTGTAAATAGCCTTTCGCTCCCTGTATTTTACCCCTGCCACCTTCAGAATTTGAAAGAGGATTACTATGAGGATTATTTAAGCCGGTAGAGGCCGTGTTATGCTCTTCAGTTGGTAGAGGCCGTATTATGATCTTCAGTTGTTAGAGGACGTATTAAGCTCTTCAGTTGTAGGCAACTCCTGTCCACCAGTGTAGTAATGCATTGTCTCTGTTTACTACTGGAGCGATACACCTGGAGTGAGTACACTGATATGGTTGGTCCGTACTATGTAGCGCACCACAACGGATGAGTTGCACAGTGGGTTTATCAACAACAATAGCCTAATCACCGTATCCCGCAACATACGACCTTTGCTGCTGTGTACCAATGTCTGTATGAGACTGGGTCTTTTAGCAGATTACCTGGACAGGGACGCCATCGTTCGGTAAGAACGCTGCATGTGGAGCAGGATCCTTCAATCAGCACTTGTGCAATTGCACGAAACATGGGGACGAATCATACTAATGTAAGAACAGTCCGAGAGCAGTTGTTACGTCCATTTTACTTACAGCATGTCCACAACCTGGAACCAGTTGATTATCCACCCAGAGCACAGTTTTCGCAGTGGTACCTGGAACAGTGTGAAATGCATCCTACATTTCCATCCTCTGTGTTGTTTACCGATGAAGCAATGTTCGGGCATGATGGAGTCTTCAACATGCACAATTCACATGTTTGGAGTGTGGATAACCCACATGCCACAGTTACTAACGCTCATCAAGTGCGGTTCTTCGTTAATGTGTGGGTCGGTGTTTACTTAGGCCGTGTCTGCTATCTAGGCCATTAAATGGCAGGCACTATTACAATTTTCTCGCCGGGGCATTGCCAGAATTGCTGGAAGACGTCCCACTCCCTACAAGACAACGCATGTGCTTCCAACATGACGGGACACCGGCATATTTCAGTCGTCGTGTGTGTCGATTCCTGGACCAAGAGTTCACAGAAATGTGGATTGGCAGAGGTGGTCCAGTACCATGGCCTGCTCGATCCCCAGATATGGCCCCTCTGGACTTTTGTGTGTGGGGAGAGATGTGCAACCTTGTTTACGCAACTCCTGTTGCATCAGAAGAAGATCTGGTTGCCCGGATAGTAGCAACATCAAGAACAATTCAGGATATTCCTGGGGTTTTTGCATGTGTCAGACAGAACATGACCCGATGGCGTAACCTTTGTTTATGTGTCAATGGAGGCATTTTTGAAAATCTACTGTAATTGAAATTGGGTTGTGTTAATGTGTTGTCTCTTGATCATAAAAAAAATGGAAAAGTGTTTGTTGGTTTAATTAATTTGCCGCCAGAGAAATCTTCCTCTTCTGGTTTAAATACTCCTCACAGGAAAAAATAACATTAGGAAAAAATATTTGTTTTGATGTCTCCTACAATCTCCCAGAGTTTGTTGGTTTAAATACTTTTCAATGTCACTGCTAACAAACACGCAACACTTCATGAACTAACCGTAGAGATCAATCGAGGCATATGGCGAAATTTGTCGTTAATGGACTGTGACAGCTGAATACTGACACTATGTGTCTTTGCCAACAGCACATCACCTATAGCGCCTCTCCTAGGCTCATGGCCATACCAACTGGACCCTAGACGAGTGGAAAAACGTGGCCTGCTCAGATAAGCCGCGATTTCAGTTTTAAGAGCTGATGTTCTAGACCCCACGAAGCCATGGACTCAAGTCCTCAACAACACACTGTGCGAGATGTTAGTGACTCCATAATGGTGTAGGCTGTGTTCCCATGGAATGGACTGGGTCCTCCGGTCCCTCCGAACCGATCATTGACTAAAAATTGTTATATTCAGCTACTTGGCGGCCATTTGCAGCCATTCATGACGTCATGTAAACAAATCACTATAGAATTTTTATGGATAACAGTGCGGCAAGTCACTGTGCCTCAACTGTTCGCTATTGGTTTGAAGAACGATCTGGACATATCGAGTGAATGACCTCACTACACAGATCGCCATTCCGGCATCGCATCGAACATTTATGAGTCATAATCGAGAGGTCAGTTCGTGCACAGAACCCTGCACTGCCAGTGCTTTCGTACTTATGTACGGCTATAGAGGCAGCGTAGCTCAATGTTTCGGCAGCGGACCTCCTACGACTTGTTGAGTCCAAAGCACATTGAGCTGCTGCAAAATGCTGGGCAAAAGGAGATCCGAAACGATATTACGAGGCATCCCATGGCTTTTGTCATCTCAGTGTATTATGACTACCGGCTACATGACATGTGCCGTGACTATGTCACTCGCCATCAGAATTGCACCACCATGAGAGGCGTGTGCAACAAACATCAAATTAGCATGTAGTGTACTAAATCGGGGCTTCCCAAAATTTTCCTTTGACAGAACACTTCGAGAATCCTGGTACTCTGGTAGAGCACCTTGCTTGTTTTGGAGGCTTCTAAAATAACAACAATTTTAAAAAATGAGCAAATAGTATTATGGTGGCTATTCGGAAAGCAATGAACGATCGGTCCCGAAATGGAAACTACAGTGAAAATCCGCAGGAGCTTTCCACAGGTTTGTTGGGCAGGGTCTCCAGTAATACTATACATAACATCACGTCATTCTTCTTAGTTCTGAGCGCACAAAGATGCCTAGAAGATACTGTCTCAAACGAGGTATGGGTGTCTTCCGACATATTTCGCCTGATTTTATGCAATCCCACATAACGTAACTGGCATGCATTTCCTTCTTGAAGAGTTCTCGGCAGCACACTGCAGGGGCAATGAAGACGCTCCTGCAGCGTTTTCTATGAGAAGTATTTGACTGCCCACCATACAGTCCTGATCTGGTTCCCTCCGAGTTTTAACTCTGCTAAAATGAAACGCTGGCTGTAAAGACAAAATTTTAGCACAAACAAAGAGCTGCAGTCCAGCGTAGAAAATTGTCAAATGATTCAAATGGCTCTGAGCACAATGGGACTTAACTTCTAAGGTCATCAGTCCCCTAGAACTTCGAACTACTTAAATGTAACTAACCTAAGGACATCACACACATCCATGCCCGAGGCAGGATTCGAACCTGCGACCGTAGCGGTCGCGCGGTTTCCGACTGTAGCGCCTAGACAATTGTTGGAAAGCACATGAAGCTGTCTTCTATGATGGGCGTATTGGAAAGTTGGTACAACGCTACGACACATCTCTAAGTCGAGAAGTAGCTGGAAGGTGTAGCTATATGTCGCAAATAACCAGTTCTGATTTTGACAGTGGTTTCCATTTCGCGACCGGTCGTTCCTTGCTTTCCAAATAGCCCACGTGCATTTAGTGATTATTTTAATTTTAAATGATAACTAATGACACAGAAATCATTATACATATTTTAAACTAAGATGAAAATTATTATTTATTACAAATGTATTTAGCAATGATTTTATTTTGTCCTTAACACATAACAACAGAATGAAATAAGTTTTTAACGGCTTATGTGATTTACAAATTACAAATCGTGATTTACAAATTACAAATCATCTTATATCAGGTACAGTAGCAGAAAATTTTTGTGTTTTTGCAGCATGGTAATAAAATCTTGCTTCACATAAATATGTAGCGATAAGCGGAAGTAAAACAATAACAGCGTATTTTGATATACTTGCGCATTCTTCTGATAAATTTCTCCTGAAATTACATAATGGCTGATGTTTTGCCTTTCTCTTTCAATCAAAGTCTTCTTTAAAATCAAGTAGTTTCTCAAGTCTCTTGTTCTTAAGCCTTCTTGCTTGTCTGTTAAGGAAAATGAATATAGAATGCACTGAACTTCGGAAAATACTTCAAATAATTTTTACAATCATTTAAGCGCTCTACAAATAGCTTAGAAACTTCATCTCCTTTAAAACTGTTTTTAGTCAAATGTTCATGTAAGTCATGTGGGAAGTCAATTAAAACTGTTTTCTATAACTGAAGGAATTCGAAATTTCAATTTTCTTTCAAATGATACAATTTTGTTGCTTGTACTAAAAATTGTAAAACCATTTCCTTAAGTGTTTCAAGGAGTATTTTAATTACATTTATGAAGACTGTATCAGCATTACTGTCAACAGCATTGTGCTGCCGAGATGACTAGCCCTTTGCTGTGTAGAATGCCGGCAACACAGGAAAATGAACCATAGCGATCGCAGTTCTTGAGTGGGTTGAAGGTGCGGTAAAACGAATTTCCGCCATCTTAATTCTGTCCTGACAACACAGTCGTGCCAAACAGATCAGATGGATTTCGTGAACGTGCATTACCGAGAAGGTCTTCTTGAAATGTGGTGCTTGTTTGTAGTAATGATTGTGAAATGAGTTATGTGGGGGCTGTTGTATCTCAGCTACTCTGAGAGCAGAAGACAGATGACATTTTGAGCATCTATTTACCACGCAGGCAGGCAGCGTGTAACCACAGCGTTATTTCTCATAGGCTGGCAGTTGTTCCAACGACGTAGATTTCCACCTTCTAAAGACCATTACTAACTCTCTTAGTACCAGGTGTGTGGGGGGGGGGGGGGCGAAAGGGGGGTGGCAGAGGGAGTGGGCTGGCACTTGATAAACATTTCTCGGAAACATCTAGTCATTTCCTTTATATTTTAAAATTTTGGTAAATATTTATCGTTTTAGTAGTGAATGTGACTTTTTGCAAGAAATGTCATAAGCATATTTCCAGTTTCAGATCTCCTCTTACGCATCTAAGAGTGCCATTTTAAAAATTCCACACACTGTAAGATAGAATTTAAGAAATTAATTTATTTTACTAAAATTCTTTGCAGGTCTTCAATATAATCCCGACTCATGTTTGACAGCTTCCCAGCGTTTTGACAACTTCTGTATTCCTAATGGCTCACCTTCATTGTTGAGCTGTCTGATTACCCAAGTCTACGAACTGGAAGATTCATCATTTGCATCGAAACGTTTTCCAAGGAGTTGTGTCGTCAATTTGGGAAACAAACCAGGATCTGGCGGGATCATATCAGGACTGTATAGTGTGTGGGGAAGTATTTGCTATCCATATTCGTCGAGCGTTTCTCTCAGTGGTGGGGTAGTATGCGGTCTTGTATTACCGTGCAAAATGAGGACACCAACTGCAGTCATGTCAGGTCTTCTTTGATGAATTTTCGAGCGCAAAGCAGCTTGTAGTACGCGCCTGTTACAGACGTCCCCTGTCCGCCCCCGGTAGCTGAGTGGTTTGTGGGCCATATTTCACCGAAGATGTCGCATTTCAAGCCTACATTTTTATTTTATTTTATTTTTTATTTTTTTATTTATTTTTTATTGTTTATTTTTTGAGCTTAGCTATGTCAGAGAATCCTTCCCAACAACACGACTACCGACGACGCGAAATGTATACCAACTCTTACCGCGCCGGTGCCCCAGGAATACCCTGGAAAAGAAGAACCCAGACAAGAACTGGCGACAGATATGGCGCGTTATACGGAACGTTTACCTCCCAACGGCGGTACGCTCAACATGGTATGTGGTGGTAAATAGGAAGTTCGCAACGAATCAACGGCAGCACGCGATTCATTTGGCACACAACCCACTATGTTTAGGCTGCGCAGCAGTGGACGCTGTTGAACATCGTTTAGCATGTAGTGGGACGGCTGCGGTATGGCACTTGGGCCGGCCGAAGTGGCCGAGCGGTTCTAGGCGCTTCAGTCTGGAGCCGCGCGACCGCTACGGTGGCAGGTTCGAATCCTGCCTCGGGCATGGATGTGTGCGTTGTCTTTAGGTTAGTTATGTTTAAGTAGTTCTAAGTTCTAGGGGACTGATGACCTCAGCAGTTAAGTCCCATAGTGCTCAGAGCCATTTGAACCATTTTTGCGGCACCTGGCGTTCCTGTTACGCTCCACCCCTCCCACAATTTCATCAGACACTTTTCTTTTCTCCCAAGAATCTTATTTGCCGGTCCAAAAAAAAACCAATGCAGTGACATGGGTACGGGGAATTGTTGTGGGCTGCGTCTATAACGAATCGGAAAATGACAAAATGGATTTTTGGCACTTTCTCCTGGATGGACACACGAAGCTGCAACAGCATAAGAAGTATAGGCAAGACTTTGCTAATTACCTGCGACTTACCTTTACCGAACCGCCAGCCAGATGGGGTGTGACGGGTGAGAGATGAGATAGACGAAGAAGCAGAGATAGACATAGATCACACTTACGGACCCTTAGTTAATTTCTAGAAGACGACCCAGTCTTACACCAACGTCTGGAGAACGGGTCGATAGATGGCTCTCTTGCTCTATCGAACGTCGGGTCGTGAGCTGGTGTCGCCCCCGACACGAATTTCATTTAATTGCTAGAGGAGCATGTTTCTTTTGTATCTGTACTATCCGCGATGTCTTCATGTCTTTTTCATTTGGACATTTTCAGTTTTATTCATTTCCTCACTTAATTAATTTTCTAATTAGCCACTATTTGTCAACATTTGGACATTATAGACACTATTTATGCGGTAGTATAAAAAATGTATGTCAGCAAAGGTTGTAAGTCTGACATTGGAAGAAAAGAGTAGCGTTGAATTCTCAGTCTAACCTTCGAACGACCTTTACCCCATTTTTTCTTACTTAAAAAAATAAATAAATAAAATAAAAAAAGAAAAACAGGAAAAAAGTGGTCAGCGCGACAAAATGTCAATCTTAAGGCGCCGGGTTCGATTCCCGGCTTGGTCGGAGATTTTCTTCGCTCGGGGACTGGGTGTTGTGTTGTCCTAATCATCATCACTTCGTCCCCATCAACGCGCAAGTCGCCGAAGTGGCGTCATATTGAAAGACTTGCACCCGGCGAACGGTCTGCCCGAAGGGAGGCCCTAGTCACACGACATTCGCATTCACACACGTCCCCTGGGGCATTCTGTCTGCAGCTGTGACCTCATTCAGTCCTACCTTCCATTGTTGGCGGTGGAATATTTTCGGGGGTCGAAAGCGGAACTTTTCCATTGTGACCACTGAGACTTCAGTTCCGGCTCAAAATCTCCTATCCAGATCTCATCAAGTGCTACAATCTTCTTCGATAACGCTGAAGCAATTCTCCTGCGATTCTCTTACGACCTGCTTTCTTGTCTTCGCCCAGATCATGTGGAACCCACCTGCCAGCAATTTTTATCATCTTTAACTTTTCAGTCGTCATTTGTTAAAGTGAAGTGACAGATATTCCGGTCTCATATGCAACTTCTTAACATTTTTTTCGTCGACCCTCTGTCAAAACCCCATTAACAATAAGTTCAGAGGTGCTGTCTGTTGCAGTTATGGCCTTCCACTTATTGGGTTGTCGTCAGTGCGTATCCGATCTTCACCGAAACGACCAGACCACTGTGATACTAAACTTCCTGGCAGATTAAAACTGTGTGCCCGACCGAGACTCGAACTCGGGACCTTTGCCTTTCGCGGGCAAGTGCTGTACCATTTGAGCTACCCAAGCACGACTCACGCCCCGTCCTCACAGCTTTACTTCTGCCAGTACCTCGTCTCCTACCTTCCAAACTTTACAGAAGCTCTCCTGCGAACCTTGCAGAACTAGCACTCCGGAAAGAAAGGATAATGCGGAGACATGGCTTACCCACAGCCTGGGGGATGTTTCCCGAATGAGATTTTCACTCTGCAGCGGAGTGTGTGCGGATATGAAACTTCCTGGCGGATTAAAACTGTGTGCCCGACCGAGACTCGAACTCGGGGCCTTTGCCTTTCCCGGGCAAGTGCTCTGCCATCTGAGCAAGGTTCGCAGGAGAGCTTCTGTAAAGTTTGGAAGGTAGGAGACGAGATACTGGCAGAAGTAAAGCTGTGAGGACCGGGCGTGCGTCGTGCTTCGGTAGCTCAGATGGTAGAGCACTTGCCCGCGAAAG
Source organism: Schistocerca serialis cubense (assembly GCF_023864345.2). Taxonomy (NCBI): domain Eukaryota; kingdom Metazoa; phylum Arthropoda; class Insecta; order Orthoptera; family Acrididae; genus Schistocerca; species Schistocerca serialis. The sequence goes on along the minus strand of NC_064642.1, from coordinate 78,195,282 downwards.
GCAAAGGTCCCGAGTTCGAGTCTCGGTCGGGCAGACAGTTTTAGTCTGCCAGGAAGTTTCATATCAGCGCACACTCCGCTGCAGAGTGAAAATCTCATTCTCGCACTGTGATACTGTGCTACGATCCATTACACTATTCCCCACACACACCTCTCTCAAAGCGTTGTGTATTTCCGTTGGATTCATTCCGCGTAAGGACTCGATTTTGATGTAGGAAAGCTGGCCACAACGTGCAATCCGAGATGACTCAGATTCAGGTTCTGTTTTAAACATGAAATATTCACGACACAGCCACGCGAACCGGCAAACACATACCGTATACGATTGCCGCGCCTGTGTGATCTCCCGCCTGCCACCCGGCCGCACACAGCTGTGACTTCTGCAGTGTTTGAACGTCCAGACACTCTCATTCGACGTAATTCGACAACTGGACGTATCTCTTGGTAGTGCTGACACGCTCGTCCACCTGTTGGGCTACTAGACGGTGTGTAGCCCCTGGGTCCCTCGCCGCCTAACAGGACACCATAAAGAGCAACGAAGGACCATCTGCGCGGAATTGTTTGCGAGTTACGAAGTTGATCGTGACAATTTTTTGTCGAACAGCTTCGCAGGCGATATAACACAGGTTCATTTCTTCTAAACAGAAACAAAACAGCAATACTTGGTGTGGCATCACATCACCTCTCCACCGAAAACAAGTTTAAAGCGGCACCCTCAACCGGTAGAGCCATAGAGACTGTCTTCTGCCGGCCGTGGTGGCCGAGCGGTTCTAGGCGCTACAGTTTGGAAGCGCGCGACCGCTACGGTCGCAGTTTCGAATCCTGCCTCGGGCATGGATGTGTGTGATGTCCTTAGGTCAGTTAGATTTAAGTAGTTCTAAGTTCTAGGGGACTGATGACCTCAGAAGCTAAGTCCCATAGTGCTCAGAGCCATTTGAACCATTTTTGACTGTCTTCGGGGACTCTGAAGGGGTTATTCCATTTGATGTCCTCCCTCATGATCCAACAATCAATTCAAAAGCCTATTTTGCTATGCTCAAATTGAAGAAACGACTTTAGCGTGCACGTCGGCACAAAAATGCAAAAGAACCTCTTCTTCCCATGACGGGCCGGCCAGTGTGGTCGAGCGGTTCAAAATGGTTCAAATGGCTCTGAACACTATGGGACTTAACATCTGTGGTCATCAGTCCCCTAGAACTTAGAACTACGTAAACCTAACTAACCTAAGGACATCTCACACATCCATGCCGGAGGCAGGATTCGAAACTGCGACCGTAGCAGTCGCGCGGTTCCGGACTGCGCGCCTAGAACCGCTGTCCGGAACCGCGCGACTGCTACGGTCGCAGTTTCGAATCCTGCCTCGGGCATGGATGTGTGTGATGTCCTTAGGTTAGATAGGTTTAAGTAGGGGACTGATGACCTCAGATGTTAAGTCCCATAGTGCTCAGAGCCATTTGAACCATTTTTGACTGTCTTCGGGGACTCTGAAGGGGTTATTCCATTTGATGTCCTCCCTCATGATCCAACAATCAATTCAAAAGTCTATTTTGCTATGCTCAAATTGAAGAAACGACTTTAGCGTGCACGTCGGCACAAAAATTCAAAAGAACCTCTTCTTCCCATGACGGGCCGGCCGCTGTGGTCGAGCGGTTCTAGGTGCTTCAGTCCGGAACCGCGCTGCAGCTACGGTCGCAGGTTTGAATCCTGCCTCGGGCATGGATGCGTGTTATGTCCTTAGGTTAGTTAGGTTTAAGTGGTTCTTAGTCTAGGAGACTGAAGACCTCAGATGTTAAGTCCCATAGTGCTTACAGCCATTTGAACCATTTGAACCCATGACGCAAGGTCCCACACAAGAATGCGCACCCGTTAGGAGCTCACAAAACTGCGTAGGATTGTTCGCCTCCATCGGTCCTACAGTCCGGGTCTCGTTCCTTCCGACTTCCATCTGTCTGACCCAATGAAGGATGCCCTCCACGGGAAGCAGCACGCGGATGACTGGGAGGTTTGTGATGCACCAAGACGTTGGCTTCGACATCGACCAGTAGAGTGGTACCACGTGGAAACACATGCCCTCCCACTAAAGCCGTCACACTGAACCGAGATTATGTCGAAAAATATGGTTTTGTAGCCAGAAGTGTGGGAAATAATATGATGTATTAGAATCCTGAATTAAACCAACAAGCTTTCAGAAAAATATGTGCTGCACTACTTATTGAACACTCCTTATACGTAATGTGCACGAGATAATTGTCTTTACTTGCTGCAACTGTAAAAACATGTTTGCGTTCTTCTGGGCGACAGTATCAACAACCCTGAGAGTGATATGTCGACAGTGAGTTACGATGTGTACAATACTTCTTGCAAAACTACAGCTTCAAAGTGTACTTGCGATGGACACACAAAGAAAGATATCCCTCGTGTATTACTAAGTTCATTACGTATGATATCTTAAAGAGCTGTCCAGCTTGACAGGCAACTCGACCACTAAAGAGGTACATTGGAGATTTTGTCGAAGTGAAAGTGAGAGACGATAAAAAATGTTTTTGGACAAAAGTAGTAGTCGAAGTAGTAGTCGAAGAAGTAGTCACACACAGACATAGTTATGGTTATTAAGAAGAAAAATGTTATTCACAGAAAATAACAACAATATGAGTTAAAAATTATTTTTAAACATATTCAGACCTAAACATGACAAAGGATAAAACATTAAAATGTAAATGTAAATTCACATAATAAAATTTACATTCATATTTAAGATTACGTTATGTTCCTCTCGTGCATGTAGATATTAACTTTAATGGAAGATAGTCGTGAGGTGAACACAAAAGAAAAAGTTTCTTGTACACACAGCAACAAAAGTTTTGCATCACCCCCAGTTCCTAGAACTCCTGAAGATAGAAGTTGACTGTCGATACTGTATCGCAGACACAGTCCTTTGACTATTCAGAGATGTCACTAAACCCGCCCAAAGATCTAAACAGCCGTGAATGGGCAGCGCCTTTTACACAGGTGAGGGGGGGGAGGATGGGACGGGGCGTCCGACAGCCGATCAGTTCCAGTCATTCCACCAGGAAGGAGGTACACGGCTCGTGTTGCCTGTAGTTCAGGGCTTCCCAACGTGTGGTCCGCGGACCCCTTAGGAGTCCGCCGGCTCTTTCTAGGGGGTCCATGGCCACACTTCACGAAATCGTGTAAAATAATGAGTAAAATTATTGACTAAAAATGTGAAAATCAAATTCATCACTATTTTTTTTTTTGTGTGTGAAAAACATGTGTACTTTTACTTCAGGTCGTATTCCCAAGCAGCCTTTGCGTTTCCTAAGTGAGAACGCATACACAGTTTAATGCTGGACAATGCGGATTCTCTGATCGACTGTTTCGCAACAATGCGGGGGTCTTTGTGCGCCGGCTCACGGCTTTAGATGCGCTGAAACCTTTTACGCATGCGCGGAGCGAGCGTTGTCGACCAATCACAGCGCTCGCTGGCACGTATGCTGCCCCAGGTATCATTAAATGTTAAACTCGCCTTGTCAGTGCACTACCTATTTCATAAGTCGATTTTTGACCTTGAAGTTGTTTTCATTCATCTCTAAAGCAAAGACTATTGATACTTCGGGGGGCGGGGGGGGGGGAGAGGGGGGGGGGGTCATTGGGAACATGAAACTTGCCATTAAGAAGCTTTCAGTTCCATTGGGTTTCGCTCTGAAATTTAAAGTTACTGTGCTCCTGACTGACTAGGGGTCCGCCATGGATTTTCGACTGAAGAAGGGGTCCTGCAGCTGGAAAGGTTGAGAAGCCCTGCTGTAGTTCAACCATGTCTAGACGGTCAATACCGTAGTTCGATCGCGTCCGCATTGTTACTTTTTGCCAGGAAGGGCCCTCAACAAGGGAAGTGTCCAGGCGTCTCGGATTGAGCCAGAGCGATGTTGTTCTGTCATGGAGGGGATACAGAGAGACAGGAACTGTCGATGACATGCCTCGCTCAGGCCGCCCAAGGGCTACCACTGCAGTGGATGAGCGCTACCTACGGATTATCGCTCGGAGAAAACCTGACAGTAACGCCACCATGTTGAATAACGCTTTTTGTGCAGCCACAGGACGCCCTGTTACGACTCAAACTGTGTGCAGTAGGCTACATGACGCGCAACTTCACTCCCGACGTCAATGGCGAGGTCCATGTTTGCAACCACGACACCATGCAACATGGTACAAATGGGCCCAACAACATGCCGAATGGACCTCTCAGGATTGGTATCACGGTCTCTTCACTGATGAGTGTCGCATATGCCTTCAACCAAACAACGGAAACGTGTTGGAGGCAACCCGGTCAGGTTGAACACCTTAGGCACATTGTCCAGCGAGTGCAGCAAGGTGGAGGTTCCCTGCTGTTTTGGGTGGCAGTACGTCGGGCCGCCGTACGAGATCATCGAAGGTGTCATTACGGCTGTACGATACGTGAATGCCATCCTCCGACCGATAGTGCAACCATACCGGCAGAATATTGGTGAGACATTCGTCTTCATGGACAACAATTCGCACCCCCATCGTGCACAGCTTGTGAATGACTTCCTTCAGGATAACGACATCGCCTGACTAGAGTGGCCAGCATGTTATCCAGACATGAACCCTACTGGACATGCCTGGGATAGATTTAAAAGGGCTGTTTAAGAATGAAGTGACCTTCCAAACACTCTGAGGGATCTACGCCGAATCGCCCTTGAGGAGTGAGACAAGCTGGACCAACAGTGGCTTGATGAACTTGTAGATAGTGTTCCACGACGAATACAGGCAAGCATCGATGCAAAAGGACGTGCTACTGGGTACCAGAGGTACCAGTGTGTACAGCAATCTGGGCCACCACTTCTAAGGTCTCGCTGTATGGTGGTACAACATGCAATGTGAGGTTTTCATGGACAGTAAAAAGGGCGGAAACGATGTTTATGTTGATCTCTACTCCAATTATCCGTACAGGTTTTGGAACTCTCGGCACCGAGGTAATGGAAAACTTTTATTTATTTGTTTATAATTAGGAAAGCAGCAGTAAATGAAGATGGATACACTGCTCAAAATAATTAGAGAGACAGGAATTTGATAGAGTGTATTGTGTACGTAATTCGTGATTAAGATATATACCATTGCCCTTAGTCTGCTAACGTGTTTTAATAATGAGACCAATCCTCAACAATGAGAGCCATGGCTTAGTGTCAGTATTCAAATATATGATGCCATGCGTGAGAATGAAGTGGACGAACAATGTCTCACTCTGCCATCCAGTGCGTATAAGTAACGAATACTTCTCTATACTCTTTGTGTACGTCTCATCGGTCACTATGAGGCAGATGACTGACGCAGAACGTGTTCAGGCAGTGACTTTTCTGCAGGAAGATTGTACTATTCATGCAGTGTCTCTTATTGTGGCTTCATCTCTTGTCGGGATGGTTTGGAAAAGGTTTAGTCAGGTCAAGAGGGAAACACAAAAACATCGATCAGAAACGACCCATATGTGGTTAGTTGTTCCCTCCAGTGACCAAACAATACACAACAGACTCGAACAGGACGGTTTAAGACTAAGAAAACGTCATCACCATGTCCCTCGATTAACTGTTCCACGCGTGGAAGACCGACTTCAATCTTCTGAGGAACATAGGCACTGGCATCTACGTCAATGGCGCCATGTATTGTTTCGTCTTACAAGGTGCAGTGGACGTATACTTGTATCTGATCGTCCTGGTGAACGTTATAATCAAGCAGCAATCCAGGAAAGACAGATCTGGGTGTGTGTGTGTGTGTGTGTCGTGGTGTGGAGTGGCATCACAATTGATGACTTCGGACCTTCGGATATTCCGACTTAATGCTCAAAGGTACATCAACGAGATTGTGCTGGGTCCTGCTATGTCCTCTGCAGCTGTAATGGGTCCCACTTTATCCTCCAACAAGAGCGCATTCAGCAACAACCACCGTGGGAACGTTACAGGACCTCGCGATTCGAAAATTAGACTGTCCCGACCACAGTCATATAGAGCTTTTATGGGATATGCTGGGCACACAACTTCGGGCGCGTCCTGTAGCACCTCAGACTCTTGAAAACATGCAGAGGTACTTACTGAAGAGCGGGCAAAAATTCCACAAGAAAATGTTCGCAGACTTGTTAACAGCATGCCTCTAAGACATGAGGCAGTAATATAGGAACGTGGAGCACCTACCAGACAGTGAAATGTTTCTCAACGTTTCTGATATATACATTTCAGTTAAATAAATGTTATATTTTCCACCACAAAAGTCTGCCTTACTCCAAACATTCTCGAAAAATTGATGCAGTTGTTTAAAAAGTTGAGCATCTAATTTTTTGAGCAGTGTATTAATCGAGGCTTAAAATAATTTTCATCGTTATTATTGCAAATAATAAGTATGAAAAGAAGTTCTGGTAGCCATTGATGGCTGGGGATGCGTAAGACACACTCATCTTACGGGATATATTCCGATGTTTTGCACTGAAGTTTGCTTTACATCGCTTTTGCTTCTTATAATTCAATTTGGGGCTCGCTTCGTGTTACAGATGTAATGCTGTGTGTTGCTCGTCACGTATCAGTAACTGTCATTTTTCTCACTAGTGAGGTCGTAGATGAAAAGAAATGTCGTGTGGCTAGGGCCTCCGTCGGGTAGACCAGTCGCCTGGTGCAAGTCTTTTTAGCTGACGCCACGTCAGCCAGTTGCATGTAGGACGAGGTTGATGGGATGATGATGAAGACAACACAACACTCAGTCACCGAGCGGAGAAAATCTCCAACCCAGACGGGAATCGAACTCGGGCCCTTTAGCGTGGCATTCCGTCGCGCTGACCACTCTGCTATCGAGTTGTGGTTGCATCTGGCGTCACTGAGAGCATTCCTTCTGTTGTGTGGTCACATTCGTTGCTGCTGTTGTGAGCTATGATCATCACTGTGTGGGTGAGATTCTTTACGGGTATGGTTGTGCGTCTACGTCGTTACGCCTGTTCGTTAGAACGTGTCTTCCGTATCGACCATGAAGAGTTTGAAGTCACATCTGCAGTGTCTACTGTGAATGCTCCCTCGGCTGGGATGCGTGAAGACGGTCCGAGGATGCTTCGCAGTAGGTGTCGTTCAGTGGCGCACAGTCGTTCTATTTTTGATCTGGTCACATCTGCAAAGGAAGTGGCTACACACACTGTCATTGTTATTACATACGAAAATTATGTATTTATCTCTGTGGTGGGACTGGAGGAGTAGAAACATTATTGGACAAGTCATGCTAGTTTTTGTCTTTAGCTTAATCTGTCGATCATGCAGAGGAATTCGGTTTTAACCAAGACAAAATTTTATAGTTTTGTTTTGACCCAGACATGTTTCGGCAAGTTATGTATTATCTTCAGTGTTTTTCTTCTGAAAAACTCTTGTTGCATGTTCACCTCCTGTGTGTGTTTTATGAACTTTTAGCACAAAAGTGTTTACATTTGTAAAATGAGTGATTATTGAGTGTGAAATATTTTACGTTAGTTTGCATACAAAGCACACTTGAGACGTGTGTCACTGAGTTGAGGCAGTGTATGTTGTTCATTTACTATGCGTCTAAAGATTTTGGCATTTATTTCACTCAATTGCGACACAGTGATACAGCAACCTTATATTGTGATAGATATTTAAAAAATACAGTCCTCGACTGCACAGTGGTATTTATTGGCTTAAAAATGATAGGTGACACATCGTAAGGTTATCCCGTGCGCTGTGGGTCATCACTCATAGCAGCGTAGAGTAACTGTGTATACACTAGAGTCCCAGGAAGTTTCGTGTCATCAGCCCTCGGCATGGGGCATGTTATAGTGTATGAGCGTGGTCGTATTCTAAGCTGCTATAAATGATGACCCATATCGCACGACGTAACCTGATGATGCCGTACCACGGTGAAACGCGTCTTTTTGAACCATTCAGGAGTATTACCGCAACCTACGACTGCTTTTCTTTAATATTAAAGATCTGGAAAAAAAGTGAATATACACATTTGTTTACATGTTTATGCCGATAGCATTAAATCTACAGCACAATCTACTGCTTTTCATGTGCAAAAAATAATTTTTATTTATTTTTTTTTCTGTTTATTGCCCATTTCCGACTCGGAATCGCTATATGTCAGGTTATTTAGGGTCTTACTTGCGTATTTTGACATTTTTGTGTTTTTCCCTTCTGTGTGTTAATATACTTATTTTTCAGATCCTGTCGTTACGCATGCATTTTGTATTATTTGTTAGCCAAGCACAGCGTTTCTGCCACTATGTCACGTGATGTTGTGGCTGTGTGATGTTCATTTGCTTCGTGGCGTGTTTTTTTGGTATGTGGCGCTCCAATTTAATGTGTTGTTGACGTACGTGATGTTTTAGCTTGTGCGTGTATGTGTGTGTATATGTGTGTGTGTGGGGGGGGGGGGGAGGGGGGAGAGAGAGAGAGAGAGAGAGAGAGAGAGAGAGAGAGAGAGAGAGAGAGAGAGAGGGAGGGGGGGAGTTATCGATAGGCAGGTAGAATGAATGGTATCTGCTATGGGGAAGATAATTTCATCCCAGAGGATGTGCAGTTTTTGGAGGGGGTTTATTTATACAGTGTTCTTCTATTTTGGCAAAGGGTATTTCTGCGCAGTGATGTGTATTGGTTCCGTACTTTCTTTCATAGAGACAGTGATTCTGGAACGTGATAATTTTTCTCTACTGTTAATTTTTGGTATGGGCTGTTACTGGTTTTAAAAATGTTTTGATCAGTTTCTATGTACGTGTAGTGGTAATCTGTGCGATTAGGTGATCAGTAAATGTTAAGTGAGAGCCATTACTTTTCAGTGCTCTGGGATGATCTGTATGCCTGGCTATAAAATTCCTGCGTATTTGACAACAGGTTGACTGTAGTTGCAAGTTAATTGATACACATGAGATTGGTTGCATTTGTCAGTGTTGCTGGTGTGTCTTCCGAGTCTGTTCTGTATTGTGTTGTTGGTTCAGTATGCTATGTTGAGTCCTTGTCTCTATAGTATATTGCCCATCCTGTGTGTGACTTTGTCTTGTAGCTTTTGTCTTGTAACATTTGTTGCTTACTCTCTGCTTATTTGTTGTGAGTTGTACTGAATTTGTGTGAGTGAATGTTTACTGATTATCTGCTGCCTGTTTGCTTACAGTGTCGTTTATTTTATCTAATGTCGTTGCACCGCACCCATTGCCATGTGGAATCGGTTTTGTTGTGTCTTATTCTTCAAGTTCGATCATAGGTACTGTGTTCAGCCCATGCAGTTAATATCTGAAACTGGCTTCTTTACGTGTTATGACGTGAGTAAATTGATTGTGAATGGCTGTGCCTATGATTATGCGTTTCCTATAAACAGTGAATTCATGTTTGTTGTTTCCCTTATGCGTGGCGAGGTTGAAGAAATTGAACTCTTCGTCTGTTAGTGTGTCAATGGTGAACTGTATTTGTGGGTGGATAGTGTCTATGTCATCATGAAGCTCTTTTGTAAGAGAATGTGATTCATCTATTACGCAAATTAAGTCGCCTATATAGCAGTAGCAATATTTCATTTTGTACTGCTCCGGTTTAACAGCTTTATCGATGTTTTACTGCATGTTGGAACATCGTTCCAAACAATGGTAATGCAATCGTTCATCAGCTGCGAATCTTACTTTGCTCTGAAACATTAAAGATGCTGTACCTGTCATAAATATAGACTGTCAGGGAATGTTAGTAAGCACAATGAGACTCCACTAGACGGCAAAGATGGGGTTTCAAAGCGACAGAGGACTTGACTTCGTCTTAGCCCAGCCAATTGGCATTAAATATTTGTAAATTATACATACAAGGCTCCCTCGTGAATGGCTCTACCGCTTACTGAAAACCAGATCAAAAACCGTACAGTAGATTCTCAGATTTTTGACAGATGACGAATGCAAAGTAAGTTTGTAATTGCAAAAAAAGTATTTTTTATTTGATGGCAAAAAAAGCGTTTCTGAGGAAGAGAAATTTGTTAACATCGAGCGTAGATTTAAGTGTCAGGCAGTCCTTCATGTAAGTATTTGTATGGAGTGCCATATGTGGTAGTGAAACATGGACAATAAACAGTTTAGACAACAAGAGAATAGAAACTTTCGAAATGTGGTCAAACACAAGAATGAAGACTAGATGAGTAGATGACGTAACTAATGAGGAGGTACTGAATAGAATTTAGGTTAGGTTAGTGTTGTTTAACGTCCCGTCGACAACGAGGTCATTAGAGACGGAGCGCAAGCTCGGGTTAGGGAAGGATGGGGAAGGAAATCGGCCGTGCCCTTTCAAAGGAACCATCCCGGCATTTGCCTGAAACGATTTATGGAAATCACGGAAAACCTAAATCAGGATGGCTGGAGACGGGATTGAACCGTCGTCCTCCCGAATGCGAGTCCAGTGTGCTAACCACTGTGAATAGAAATGAATTGAGGAGAAGAGAAATTTGTGGTACAACGTAACAAACGAAGGGATCGGCTGGTTGGACACGTTCTGAGGCATCAAGGGATCAACAATTTAAACTGGAGGGAAGCGTTTGTGGTAAAAATCGTAGAGGGAGAGCAAGAGATGGATACAGTTAGCAGATTCAGAGGGACATAAGTTGTAGTAGTTACTCAGAGATGAAGAGGCTTCCATAGGGTAGCGTAGCGTGGACAGTTGCATCAAACCAGCCTTTGAACTGAAGACCACAACAAGAGCATGTGATATAATTACAAATTATCAGTTTTCGGATTTTTTCCTTTACTTCTACTGTGAAACCTGATTTCTTGCCAGAGTTCACGATTCTAGGTCAACGGAAAGTACCCTACAGGTTTTCATGAATGAGTTTGGGAGTTTCAAGAAACGACCGTATTATTTTACTATACTGACAGAAGATTAAAGTTTTACTCATCCAGCAGATCATGGACATAAATTTCAACTTGGTACTTCAGACCGTTCCTGAGAAAAGGTGTGTTGTTAGCAATCCCCCAGACAGACAGACGGACGGACAAGGAAGTAATCCTATAAGAGTTCCTTTTTTACCACCTGAGATACGGAAGACTACAAACGTTTTGTTGTCTGCAGATGACAAGATGCATATCGTAATGCACATTTAAAGCTACCAGTATACACAAGCAACAGCTTCATATGAGGTTTGTAAACAAATTTACATATACAATTTATTTCCAAATTTACTATAAAACAGAAACCTTTAGACACATACTATACGAAACACACACAAACAGCCTCATCTCAGTGATATACGTCTCAACTCTGTTCTATATGCAAACTAACGTAAGAGTGTTGACACTAAATATTCGCTCCATTTACAAGAGTAAATACTTTTGTGTCAAAGGTTCATACAACCCACATAAGAGTTTAAAATGTAACAACAATTTTTCAGAAAGGAAATAAACCAATAAAGCAAGTGAGCACAAAAAATGCTGAAAGAAATCCGGGTGAAAAAAGAAGTATAGAACTGTGTATTGTGTAAAGTGGAATTTCTCTCCAGTTTTTATTAGCAAGCATGGAAATAATAAGAACTCCAGCGTCCACAAAATGATTATTGTGTCAAGCGTGTTCTTTAAGCGTGTGCATTTTTCCAGATACACGCCTAGGTATTTTGTAGTGTGTCAGTAATACTTTTCAGATGTGGAGTGCTAGATCCTGGGCGTCTTTCCTGGGTCAGGTAGAACAGTACTTTGCGTGTCTTGTTGGGCTTCGCCTTTATTCAATATTATTGTGTCTCACCCACACCTCTCGAGTAAGTCAGGGTGTTGACAGGCTGTATTTTTGCCCAATACGGACCGAAGATGGCGAATACCAGTAGGCAGTGTCCTCTGGCTAGTTTCTCGTGAGAGCTGGCGGTTTCTGGAACGTCAGCTTCAAACAAAATGTTACATCTGCTGACCGTCTGGTGTTGTCTGAGGTGGTGCAGTTTAGGTGCGTTTCACACTGAGGCGATACCATATGCGATACGACATGCCGCAATATGTTGTTGTTGTGGTCTTCAGTCCTGAGACTGGTTTGATGCAGCTCTCCATGCTACTCTATCCTGTGCAAGCTTTTTCATCTCCCAGTACCTACTGCAACCTACATCCTTCTGAATCTGCTTAGTGTATTCATCTCTTGGTCTCCCTCTACGATTTTTTCCCTCCACGCTGCCCTCCAATACTAAATTGGTGATCCCTTGATGCCTCAGAACATGTCCTACCAACCGATCCCTTCTTCTGGTCAAGTTGTGCCACAAACTTCTCTTCTCCCCAATCCTATTCAACACCTCCTCATTAGTTATGTGATCTACCCATCTAATCTTCAGCATTCTTCTGTAGCACCACATTTCGAAAGCTTCTATTCTCTTCTTGTCCAAACTATTTATCGTCCATGTTTCACTTCCATACATGGCTACACTCCATACGAATACTTTCAGAAATGACTTCCTGACACTTAAATCAATACTGGATGTTAACAAATTTCTCTTCTTCAGAAACGCTTTCCTTGCCATTGCCAGCCTACATTTTATATCCTCTCTACTTCGACCATCATCAGTTATTTTGCTCCCCAAATAGCAAAACTCTTTTACTACTTTAAGTGCCTCATTTCCTAATCTAATTCCCTCAGCATCACCCGACTTATGCCGCAATAAGGAATGTCAAATCAAGCGCCTTTCAACCGTCTAAATTGTTATTTTATTGCGCTACCACATTCAGCGATATATAACGGCATCTTCAGGCCCTGTGTACAGACAGTAATGATAACAATATGAAATACATAACACAAGGGGACGGTGCAAGTCTTATATACAGTGGTAGCATGTAGAACGTAATATATAACAATAGCAAACTGTACAGGGAATAACATCAAAGTTACAGATAAATTAAGGAATGAAAAAGAATAGTTGCACACTATATTCATATAAACTAGAGAGCAAATATTAGAGAATCGAAAAAAGAAACTACTAAACAGAGGCCAATATTGCATGTTAGGCATTGGCATTATAGTTTAATGCAAATGTCAGTCTGCATGAAACAACTCGAGCAAAACTGCTATAGTCATATATTGATGAGTAAAACCTGAAGGTACTGGAGATCAGTCCCACAACTGACTGTATCATCATGTTCCATATACTAATAATAACTATCAAAACAAGAACATCAAGTTGTTGTGTTGTGTGGTCTTCAGTCCTGAGACTGGTTTGATGCAGCTCTCCATGCTACTCTATCCTGTGCAAGCTTCTTCATCTCCCAGTACCTACTGCAACCTACATCCTTCTGAATCTGCTTAGTGTATTGATCTCTTGGTCTCCCTCTACGATTTTTACCCTCCACGCTGCCCTCCAATGCTAAATTTGTGATCGCTTGATGCCTCAAAACATGTCCTACCAACCGATCCCTTCTTCTAGTCAAGTTGTGCCACAAACTACTCTTCTCCCCAATCCTATTCAATACCTCCTCATTAGTTACGTGATCTACCCACCTTATCTTCAGCATTCTTCTGTAGCACCACATTTCGAAAGCTTCTATTCTCTTCTTGTCCAAACTGGTTATCGTCCATGTTTCACTTCCATACATGGCTACACTCCATACAAATACTTTCAGAAACGACTTCCTGACACTTAAATCTATACTCGATGTTAACAAATTTCTCTTCTTCAGAAACGATTTCCTTGCCATTGCCAGTCTACATTTAAATCCTCTCTACTTCGACCATCATCAGTTATTTTACTCCCTAAATAGCAAAACTCCTTTACTACTGTAAGTGTCTCATTTCCTAATCTAATCCCCTCAGCATCACCCGATTTAATTTGACTACATTCCATTATCCTCGTTTTGCTTTTGTTGATGTTCATCTTATATCCTCCTTTCAAGACACTGTCCATTCCGTTCAACTGCTCTTCCAAGTCCTTTGCTGTCTCTGACAGAATTACAATGTCATCGGCAAACCTCAAAGTTTTTACTTCTTCTCCATGAATTTTAATACCTACCCCGAATTTTTCTTTTGTTTCCTTCAGTGCTTGCTCAATATACAGATTGAATAACATCAGGGAGAGGCTACAACCCTGTCTCACTCCTTTCCCAACCACTGCTTCCCTTTCATGCCCCATCAAGTTACATCAACGTAATTTATCAATCACGGATTCCCAAGATACCATTTATTTAATAAAACATTTGTAGTAAACTAAACTATGAATCTAATGTAATATACTGTAACTAAGCAGTAAGTATTGAAATATATGGAAAAGGGAATAACCAACGTTATCACGAAAATGATAAGTTTCCTGGTAAACAATAATGTGGCTGTGTGATATACCAAACCATAAGCTACAAATTCTAAATAAAAGTACTGCAATACATAATATTATATTAGAAAGACACTAATTTCAATCAGATCATTCAAAGACACGCACTTCTATACGTCATGTAGCCCTTCAACACGAGAAGACAAGGGATAGGATGAACTACGGCCGAAAAACAACCAGAAAACATGGGTCACACTGAACCATACAATGTGTATGCTTAATTGAGAATATGGATGTCAAGGAATATACCAGAATCCTGTTTCAGGTATTATCAAGGCATTAGAGGTACAGGTGTAAAATCCGAACAAATACCCATGTCAACTAACAAAAGTTGTAGTCGCCTAAAAACAAAGACTTGCGACAATGTAAAGAGGGAAGAATTCACAACACTAACACCCTAATGCCAACAAATGTAGCGTAGCAACCATCGTGGCTATATTTCGAAGAATGAAGATAAGCAAGTAAGTAGGTCAAGGCAATGTAACATACGTTATACATGACTTGTGAAAAAGTAGAAAAGTACAACAAAACGAACTGAGTATCGTGTGGGAACGTAGGTCTACCCGTTTCATGGGCCTTACTGTACACATTTATATTAAATTCTGATTAGCTATGCATAAAATGCGATACTGACCTCCGTTTAGTAGGTTCTTTTTTTACGATTACATTACATATATAGTTACTCCCTAATTTATATTAATGCAATGTGCAACTGTTATTTTATTCCGTAATTTACCTGTAACTTTGATGTTACAGTTTGGTATTGTTGTATATTACTACATATTACCACTGTACATAAGACTTCACCGCCCACTATGGTTATGTGTTTCATATCGTTATCGTTGTTGTCTGTACTCAGGGACTACAAGATGGCGTAATATATGGTTGAAAGGTGTCTGATTTGACATTCAGTACTGAACACCTGAGGTCCCGCAACCGCCTGTGAAAAGATGGGCATACAAAGACCATCTGCAGTACAGGTCGAGCGACGAGACACTTGTTGGTGCGACACTCGAGTTCCCGCTGGGATGATGCGATATGCGATACGACACGCCATCCGACAAGCAACAGGACAGCACGGGTAACGTTTCTGTTTCAGTTGCCTTAAGAGCTCCTCTGGGAGGATCTTTGTCGATTATTATTTGAAGCTCAAGAAACTGCAAACAATGCTACAAATGTCGAAAATTATTCAGTTTAGTTTCTCGTGACCTCACCCAACGAGAACACAAATTCCACAAATTCTAAATAATGAGTCTTCTTTTTGGAACAACCATTATCAGCTACTCTCATAAAGCAAGACACAAATTTTCGAACAGCTACTTCTCCTGCTAGGAAGCTGCTCATTACGAAAGCTGCGAGTGCTTGAGTGACATTAAAAATGTCACTATGAAAAGTTTAGTTTTAGGAATATCACCTAGTATGTACTTTATTCTGTGTGGTGCATATACGAGGTGCGACAATAAAGTAATGAGACTGAAAAAAGTAATGAGACTGAAAAAAAATGTTGCTTACCGTTTTAGTCAAGTTTAGTGTTGTCTCCTTCAAAGTAGTTCCCTTCTGATTGCACGCACTTTTTCCAGCACTTCTGCCATTGATGGTAACATTTCTGGAATTCATCTTCTGTAATATGCTCCAAAACCCTCATCACAGCTTTTTGGACATCCTGTGTTGTTTGAAAATGGTGTCCCTCGACCCCTGTTTTGACTCTTGGAAATAGAAGACAGTCGCATGGGTAGATATATGGTGAATAGGGTGGCTGTGGTAGAACTGAACTTCGTTTTGAAGTTAAAAATTGCTATACTGACAGAGCAGTATGGGATGGCGCATTATTGTGATGCAGAATCCAATTATCAGCAATGTTGGCACGGACATCAAGAACTCTTTTACGAAGTATTTCTAAAATTTCTTTGTAGTAATACTGATTAACTGTTTGTCCAGGAGGCACCCACTCTTTACGAAGAATTCCCTTGGAATCAAAGAAGTACACAAGCAAGCATGCATGCATCCACTGCAGTCTTCATCTTCAACATTCGTTCTGACTTCAATAAACATTTTATGCCAATGAAAAACTTGACCTCTTGACATAACCTCCTCTCCAAAAGCCTTCTGAAGCTTACCATAAGTTGTCGTCGCGTTTTCACCCAATTTAACGCAAAAAGAAATGGCATACCATTGCGCAATATTATGCGGTTCCATTTCCGTGATGAGAGACACAAACACGTGTTAACTTATTAAAGCACAACTCACGACTGAGCAGTTGCATCGATGTGCCGCTTGGACTAGAAGCAGCTTATAGACCAAGGTCAAAGATATTGTGCCTACGCAAGCTTGCAGGGTTGCCACATCTTGCAAAGAAAATCAGTCTCATTACTTTATTGTCGCACCTCATATATATATATATATATATATATATATATATATATATATATATATATATATATATATAATGGTCCAAGAAATTGGCAAAGCTCACAAGAAAAGCTCCCCTCAGATTTAGCAGTAGGATGGCCCACTGGATAGCCCATCAAAAACTGAACACAGATCAGCCATGAAAGCAGAAATAAGGTATACTGAACTGTGAAAAAAGAAGCAACATCGAAACAGTGAACGGTCCTAGCTCAAGATGTGCAACATTCAGCGAATTTGAATAGCGACAGCGTTGTGGTTCTGCAGTCACGGTGTTGGATTGAGAAGATGGAGATTCCTGTTCAAACCTCTTTCCTACCCCCACCCCCCATATATTTTTTTTTTCTTCTTTCACAAAATTATGAACCGTTCATCCACTCACTGACGAGTCTACCCGCCGTATTCGGATTTGTGTCTGTGTCGTGGAGTAACGTCTGTTTGCAGCAGCGAAGTGAAAGTGAGGGACTTCCAGACATACGTATCTCCTATTTGTTCTACACTAGTACCACATATTATGACTTGCTTTTCGCCTTAGAAGTTTTGACCCTTGAATTCCTTTGTTGCAACATAGTGCACATCTGTT
This sequence comes from Schistocerca serialis cubense, assembly GCF_023864345.2. Lineage (NCBI taxonomy): Eukaryota > Metazoa > Arthropoda > Insecta > Orthoptera > Acrididae > Schistocerca > Schistocerca serialis. The sequence continues at coordinate 78,177,987 of NC_064642.1, read as the reverse complement.
TTTTTTTGTTGTTTTCATTTCTGTGAAAGGTCTATGTGGCATATCGCCTGCTCTCACTATTCACCACATTTACTTGCGACGGTAACATATTCTATAACCGACGTATAATTTAACAATTGCCAATACTGCAGAAGGAGACAGATACATCAGTGACCGTACAGAACGTTCATAGTTTTACTTAGAAAAAAAATGGGACACGAAGGAGATTTGAACACGGGCCTCTCACTTCGCAGTCCAACATCTTGACCACACAACCCTGACGCCGTGCTTCTTGCAGTTCACTCGATGTTACTCATCTTGAGCTTGTACCGTTCGCTGTTTCTATTTTGCTTCTTTTTCTCACAGTTCATTACACCTTCTTCCTGTTTTCATGCTTAATCTGGGTTCAGTTTGTGACGGGCTATACACTTCCCCATTTTACCACTGAATCTGGGAGGGTAGGAAGGGGGGTGGGAGGTTGCGTAGGGGAGTTTCCCTTGACAGTATTTCTATAGCTGGTCAGTGACACAAGTAGTACACAATTCAGCTTGAGGAGAACTGTGAAGAAACGTCGCTAGATTTGTAGCTCAGTCACCATCAATGGTGTAGCTGTGGGTGGTGAACTTACTGTAAGGATAGACAAAGTGTTTGAAGAGTCAATGACGAAAAGGAGAATTACAAGATATCCATCACGGCTTCGTCCAACTGCGCATCAGAAGTAAAAGTAATTTAAGCTTTCCGAGCTCTTTTACGCATGTCACAAAGTTTCCTGAAGCCATGTAGCATAGACAGAAAAAATCATATAGTCAACTCCTTGTGTCTTTTCATTTCAGTAAGTTTTTCATTTCCAGCTTCAGTTTGTATCGGCAGCACATGAAGACAAGAAACGTAAGACATCTCCGTACTCTGCCTAGCAGATGGCAGTAGCAGCGCATGTGGCGCATAGCTGCCAACATTGTCATGGACAATCTCGACCATATCTCACGTATTTTCTAGAGAATGGAAAGAGGCACGAGTTTCCTTCCACCGTTCAGTTTCGATGTGTCAGCTGTATTTCGTACACTGTAATGTATGACATAAAAAGTACCAAACGTGAACTGGCCAGCAACTACATTTTCCACAGCGAAATTTTCAAAATGTGAACAGTGTTGTACTTTTCTTTGAAGTATCACCATAACCGCGTGCAATAACGAAATGAAAACAAGTTCATTATGAAGCTGTGATATCAGACTATAAGATATTTAAAGAAATTTGCCGCCGGGGGATTAGCCGAGCGGTCTTAGGTGCTGCAGTCATGGACTGTGCGGCTGGTCCCGGCGGAGGTTTGAGTCCTCCCTCGGGCATGGGCGTGTGTGTATTTGTCCTTAGGATAATTTAGGTTAAGTAGTGTGTAAGCTTAGGGACTGATGACCTTAGCAGTTAAGTCCCATAAGATTTCACACACACATTTCAAAGAAATATGTTTTTTTGTTGGATAGTTTCCTCGAAAGAGAAAGACTACACAGATGAGAATGCTCGCGAATCCCAAAGGACTAGTTTTTACTTTCTCGAAAGGCAGAAGTTTTACTGAGAAACTAACGACAGTGATGGATGTAGCTTTGATTCATCCTACATAAAACAATTTCTTAGGCAAATTAGATGACCTGAAATTTCACTCCCTGTATATTGTACGATACAGGTTGCCTAGAGCGACCAACACGCCCTTTTGCACCGAGCAGTGCGATAGGGAAAGGTATCGTGTTTTGTCACCGTCCCTTCCCCTATCTTTCTACGTGCTCCATTGATGCGATTGCTTCTGCGTCATGTCACGTGTAGCATCGCACATTCAGTGTACAATACCGCATCCCGTACTGTATCGCCTCAGTGTGAACAGCGCCTTACAGGTACTTTCCCAAGGAAACTCTTGGTCCCTTAGCAAAACATTTGTCAGTGCCTCTTCAATTTTCGGGCGTGCTCTGGGAAGAGAGAGGTTCAGGTTTCCTTCGGTGGTCCAGTAAAAACTATTTCGCAACTCTCGCAAAAGTGCGCTGTCTCCGGGGCTCACCTGTGGGAATGACGTAGTTCCTCTGGGACGCCATAGTATTGCGACTGGAGGTGATGGGAGTGGAGGTGCCCGACCCAACTCTCGAGGAGGGCCACAGCAGCGCCACGGCTGTCGCGGCGCCGGCCACGAACACTACGAACACTCCTGCTGCCGCAAGCACTTTGGGACGCCGCCACCAGAGCGCACCTCTGGCGCCAGCGCCATCGCCGCCAGAGCGCTTGCTCAGTTCTGCGCTGCCGCCGATTCCCGAGGATGCAACGCCAGTCAGAACGCCTTTCCCTGAAAGAGCAACGTACACCGTCTACTAATCTGTTCTGCAAAACTTGACTAAAGTAACACAACATATTAGCAGCTCGATGGAAATGAATGGAAGTGCACGGATACAACATTTGGCTAACTTCAGTCGAGAAAGCATCATCGCGAGATTGGAAGAAGACGAATTGCGGCGAGTGTAGCCCAGGAGTTTGTTCGACCTCGGTCAACTACAGCAACAGATGACCGCAGGGATGGCAAAACCGACCGTTTGAAACCGATACTGGTAATTTAGTTCTGAATAACGGGTATTTTTCGGTATTTGTTTGGTCTCAGTAACAACCGGTATTTTATTTTTTGCCAAGAAAGAGGTAAAAAAACGGTATATCAGTTTGTCACCGTAGTGGTGCTATACTTTTCAGTCTTTAACAAAACTTCTCTTAAACCGAGCGATCTTTTTTCGTATAACTTCCCTTTCTTTGAAATGTTTGGATATTATAGAAAATGGGTAAAGCGATCAAACGACAACGCTGGCAGAAACGAGCTACAAACCCATGACATAAGACTCAGAACAGTACTGCTGAGACAGTAATGCACCTGCAGCCCTTTACTACCCACACGCTGCGATCCTTCCGTTATTTGAGATCAGAGTAAAATGTGTGCGCCAGGCTTGTCATTTGTAGCCAAAAAATATTTGTCGTTGGAAGGAAATTATGTGGCTGCTGAAGAACTGGAATCGTCTTTAAATGATGATGTTTTTGGTGAAACGAGTCGACTTACAGATCAACACATTACAAAACGAGGATTTACTAACAGCCTGGACACTAGATGTTGACCAACGGATTAACTCATTACTGAAATTTTGACTACTGTCAAGTAAATATTCCTGTTCCGTATTCTATTTTGCCAACTACCTGCAACTTCATTTCAATTTTTTGAAAGAACATTTTTAGTTCTGTCATCAAATATCAATTGCATACAAATTCCCACTAAAAAATAAATAAATATATTATAGTACAACGAAAGCCCAGTCCAACGTTGCAATTTTTTTTTTTTTCACTCGATGACTAGTTTCGCGCCAGGTCCCATTTCAAATCATCCTACAGTGCAGAAAACCAAATTTACACTCATGTACACACATCAAAAAGAGTTTTGCATCACTCCGATTCCCAGAACTCCTGAAGATAAACGTTGACTGTGGATATTGTATCACAGACGCAGTCCCTTTGACTGTTCAGAGATGTCACTGAACCCGCCCAAAGATGTAAACAACCATGCATGAGCAGCGCCTATTAGACGGAGGGGGTCCGACAGCCATTCAGTTCCAGTCATTCCACCAGGAAGGAGGTACACGGCTCGTGTTGTCTGTAGTTCAACCATGCCTAGACGGACAATACCGCGGTTCGCTCGCGTCCGTATTGGTACTTTGTGCCAGGAAGCGATCTCAATAAGGGAAGTGTCTAGGCGTCTCAGAGTGAACCAAAGCGATGTTGAAACTTCCTGGCAGATTAAAACTGTGTGCCCGACCGAGACTCGAACTCGGGACCTTTGCCTTTCGCGGGCAAGTGCTCTACCAACTGAGCTACCGAAGCACGACTCACGCCCGGTACTCACAGCTTTACTTCTGCCAGTATCTCGTCTCCTACCTTCCAAACTTTACAGAAGCTCGTCTGCGAACCTTGCAGAACTAGCACCCCTGAAAGAAAGGATACTGCGGAGTCATGGCTTAGCCACAGCCTGGGGGATGTTTCCAGAATGAGATTTTCACTCTGCAGCGGAGTGTGCGCTGATATGAAACTTCCTGGCAGATTAAAACTGTGTGCCCGACCGAGACTCCAACTCGGGACCTTTTGCCTATCAGCGCACACTCCGTTGCAGAGTGAAAATCTCATTCTGCAAAGCGATGTTGTTCGGAGTGGGGGAGATAAAGAGAGACAGGAACGGTCGACTACATGTCTCGCTCGGGCCGCCCAAGGATGCAGAGGATGACCGCTACACACGGATTATGGCTCGGAGGAACCCTGACAGCAACGCCACCGTGTTGAATAATGCTTTTTGTGCAACCACAGGACGTCATGTCACGATTCAAACTGTGCGCAATAGGCTACATGATGCGCAACTTCACCCCCGACGTCCATGGCGCGGTCCATCTTTGCAACCACGACACCATGCAGTGCGGTAAAGATGGATCCAACAACATGCCGAATGGACGGCTCAGGATTGGTATCACGTTTTCTTCACCGATGAGTGTTGCATATGCCTTTAACCAGACAATCGTCGGAGACGTGTCTGGAGGCAGCCCGGGCAGGCTGAACGCCTTAGACATACTGTCCAGTGAGCGCAGCAGGGTAGAGGTTCCCCTGCTGTTTTGGGGTGACATTATGTGGGGCCGACGTACGCCGCTGGTGGTCATGGAAGGCGCCGCAATAGCTCTACGATGCGTGAATGACATCCTCCGACCGACAGTGCAACCATATCGGCAGCATATTGGCGAGGCATTCGTTTTCATGGACGACAATTCGCGCCCCCATCGTGCACATCTTGTGAATGACTTCCTTCAGCATAACGACATCGTTCGACTAGAGTGGCCAGCATGTTCTCCAGACATGAACCCTCCTGAACATGCCTGGGATGGATTGAAAATGGCTGTTTTATGAATGATGTGAGCCACCAATCACTCTGAGGGATCTACGATGAATCGCCGTTGCCGAGTGGGACAATCTGGACTATCAGTGCCTTCATGAACTTATGGATAGTATGCCACGACGAATACATAATCTAGACCTCCACCTCTGAAGGTCTCGCTGTATGGTGGTACAACATGCAATGTGTGGTTTTCATGATCAATAAAAAGGGCGTAAATGATGTTTATGCTGAGCTCCCTTCCAATTTTCTGTACAGGTTCCGGAGCTCTCGGAACCGAGATGATGTAAACCTCTTTTTGATGTGTGTATAATACAGGTAACTATTGTCAAATAATTCGTCCTGTTCCGTTTTCTATTTTGCCAACTATCTACAAATTCATTTGAATTTTTTGAAAGAACATTTTTAATTCTGTCATTAAATATCAATTGTATACGAATTCCTGTTAAAAATATAAATATATTCTATTACAACGGAAAACCAGTCCAAAGTTGTAAATTTAACTTTTCTTTTTACTCACTCGGTGACCAGTTTTGGGCCAAGACCCATTTTCAAATCATCCTGCAAGGCAGAAAACCAAATTTACGCTCATATACAATACAGGTATTACCAACTTTTTTAAGCATGTGCCAAAAATACAGAATATAACGTTTCAACACTTGCGTATGATACTCAAAAAAATGGTATTTCCGAAGATGTGAAAACCACACCAAAAATGTACAACGCCGGCCGGGGTGGCCGAGCGGTTCTAGGGGCTACAGTCTGGAACCGAGCGACCGCTACGGCCGCAGGTTCGAATCCTGCCTCGGGCATGGATGTCTGTGATGTCCTTAGGTTAGTTAGGTTTAAGTAGTTCTAAGTTCTAGGGGACTGATGACCTCAGAAGTTAAGTCCCATAGCGCTCAGAGCCATTTGAAGCCAAAAATGTACAACGATTAGTTACGGCGCATACAAAACTGGCAGTCTACTCCTTCTGCTGCCGTTAGGAAACCTCGGGAATGGGGCACCAATCAGATTATAGAAAACCTTTTTTTTTTATTAAAATGTTCTCCAACCATCAGGATTACAATAATTGAGACAATAACCGTACATGTCAGGAATAAAATTAATACTTTTAAAACGTTTACCAGAAACAGTCAAATACTTACAATCACTGAATGGTAAAACACTGCAGCGCCACATACGGCGCATATTCCTTGCTGGCATGTCAAAATCATCAAATGCGAACAAAAACGTTAGTATTAAAACAAACTGTAACAATAGGAGATTAAAAATCTTCTTCACTTCCGGTCCTTTACAAGCATAAAAACTTGGTCATAAAAAAAATGTACAAATTACGTGAAGATGAAACAACTTTTACCAGGTAAATAGAGACATTAAACCACAAAATTATCTTTTACAAAGCATCAAAAATTTACTTGCCGTCCTGAGGAAGACATAGCATAGCCACACTCAAGGGCGTGTAGGATGATACTGTGGTTGTAGGGGAGGGAGGTGGAGGGTAGAGGGGGGAGGGAGGGTGGGATGGTGGGATGGGAAACGGGGGGGGGGCAACATGAAGAAGAAGGAACAAAAAAATAGGGTGGTCAAGTGGGCAACATGGCAAGAATTATAAGAAGTAATAAAAGAAAATTACTGAAATTGGACCGGAAACAACTATATGTCATTTACAGAATGAGATTTTCACTCTGCAGCGGAGTGTGCGCTGGTACGAAACTTCCTGGCAGATTAAAACTGTGTGCCGGACCGAGACTCGAACTCGGGACCTTTACCTTTCGCGGGCAAGTGCTCTGCCCGCGAAAGGCAAAGGTCCCGAGTTCGAGTCTCGGTCCGGCGCACAGTTTTAATCTGCCAGGAAGATTTTATATATCATTTCTTTTACAATCAAATAATTAAAAACTACCACTTTCAACAGAAAAACCATAAGTTACTCAGGAGTAATCGTACAGCTAATATATGCCAACAAAAAGGAACCCAAACAAATTTTTATAAGCTACGTCTTCCTCAGGATGACAAGTACATTTTTGGTGCTTTGTCAAAGACAACTTTGTGGTTCAATGTCTGTTTTTACCTGGCAAAGGTGTTTTATCTCCAGGTAATTTGTAAAGTTCTTTGTGGTAAAGTGTTTACGCTTGCAAAGGTTGGGAAAGGTAAATAAATGGATAAACACAAAACGAAATATTTTATCCAATATTTATCCAATGATCTTTGTCATGTAGGCAATGAACTGCTTGAACAAGTTGATAAATTTACTTATCTGGGCAGTAATATTACCAGGGATGGAAGGAGCAAGGCAGAAGTCAGAAGTAGAATAGCTCAAGCAAAGGCTGCTTTTAACAAGAAGAAAAACATATTAACATCTAAGAGCATCACCCTTGAAATCAGGAAAAGATTTTTGAAATCATATGTGTGGAGTGTGGCATGCTATGGGTGTGAAACATGGACTCTCGGGACAGAGGAAGACCAGAAGCTAAATTCTTTTGAACTGTGGTGCTATAGACGCATGCTCAAAATAAAATGTATCGACAAGGTCACAAACGAAGTGGTTCTGGAAAGAGCAGGTGAGAAGAGAAGCTTCTGGAGTTTCATTGTTAAAAGAAGAGTGCAATTTACAGGCCATCTATTAAGACATAAAGGACTCCTGAACACAATCATAGAGGGATATGTCGAGGGAAAAAGACCAAGAGGAAGACCACGACTGAGGTACGTGGATCAAATCGTGAAATATGTGGGATGTAACACCTACAAAGAAATGAAGAGAAAAGCTGAAAGACGCACAGAATGGAGACAAGCTGCCACTGTAGCTGTTGCAAACCAATCCTGGGATTGACCACTACAGAAGAAGAAAGATCTTTATCCGCTGTCGAGATACGGCGATTTAAAGTCGAGCTAAATCTGCGACGTAAAATTCATCCTTACGTGAACTGCATGCGCGGAAACCGTTTAAAGTGATTCATATAAATGAAAAATGGATTGTAAAGATAAAATTTTAAACCTTGCTTCCAAAAATCTAGCACTAATCGGACTCTACATGTAAAAAAACCGTTTTTGTGCGCTTTGTTACTTATGCCATTTATATGTTTCAGACTTGCACGAATCGGTTCAAATTTTGCAAGACGGTAGACGAATACATGTCATTAATGGTCATCATGATGTTTTGTGAAAGCTTCATGCGTTACCACGATGTAAGTAACATGGTTCGAAAGACAATAAAAAAAGAACTACACCGGATCATTCGTCGCCCCAGTCAACATAATCTACATAGCTGCTAAGTTATGGCTGTTAAATATCAAAATTACGTTAGAGGTTGGAACCCGAATGAGAAATGCTCGTATCTTAGCATAAAAAGGACAATATGTGCTGCGCAGAACAGGGAATGTAAAGAATTTATCTGGCAGCTTTAAAGACATTTAAATCAAAATATCTTGACATATTCGCGTCTTTTTACAAGTTAACCCTACTTTCCCAGCGCAATGAGCTCTGTTAGCTGCAAGGTGTTGGTGCACTTGCATCTTGCAACTTATAGGCTGATGTCCCTGATCCTGGGCCCGAAGTCTAGAACATTCGTCAGCCATAGTAAACAAATCTGCTTAATGATTACGAAAAGAAATCGCTAAAAATGATGAATCCTAAGCTACCCAACTGAGATTGCAGATTAAGATACATAAGAAGGGAAACCCAGGCCGTCCAATTGTTAACAATTTGACATCGCCATGTCGTAAACTAAATAAGTTTCTTAACTACAAACTTAAGGCAGTGCACACCTTCTCTACCAATTTTCGCGTGAAAAACAGTTCTGACCTTGCTAATGCGATTAAATACGAACATATTCCAAATAATGTGACACTAGCTTCCCTAGACGTAAAAAACCTCTACAGTAGTGTCCCGATAAAGGAAACGATTCAGATCATAAAACGTAATGTGCTAACTCATAACAAGATTAGTACTGCAGAATACACAGAATTAATAGAACTTTTAGAATTTGCGTTAACTTATAACTATTTTACTTTCAATGGCAAAATATATCAACAAAAAGATGGTCTTGTGATGGGTAACAGTTTTGCTGGTACGTTAGCAGACATTTTCATGAACGACTTAGAGTGTCAGTTCTTTGTTATGCTTCCACGACTGAAAGACAAGACTGTATATCATAAACGTCATGTCAATGACATCTTTTTACTGTTAGAGGGGGAAAAGAATGAGGTCACGCCATTTGCTCAAGCCATAGGCAGCATGCACCGAAAAATAGCGTTTACTACAGAAATAGAAGAAGACGGCTCCGTTAACTATTTAGACCTCACTATTAAGAAGGTTGATAACAGACATAAATTTTCGATTTTCAGAAAGCGTACATGTACAGATACTATTATTGGAGCCAGTTCATGCCATCCGCCTTTTTCGACTACCATTGGCCGAAAATGAAATACTCCAACAACTTAAAGCAAATTGCAGTAGCCAACAGTTTCGCAGCAAATGATGATATGCGCCCGTATAATAGGATAAAAAAGCAGGAAATAAATAATAGGCAGACCCGCAATCATCTAGAAAAAAGAAATAAGAAAGAAAACCTGAAAACTATTGCAATGTAATTTTACGGAAAAGTGTCCAAATAAATAGAAAAGTGCTTGAGTAATCTAAGGTTAAATGTGGTTATCAAGTTAACAAAACTATGAAACTCCGTGTAAAACATAGTTTGAGTAATGATTCTGATAAATTTGACGCTTCTGGGATTTACAAGATCGTTTGTAGTAGCTGTGACAAATTTTATATCCGTCAAACTGGCCGTTCTTTTAAAATAAGATTCAGGAAGCATTTGCAGGCACATAACAAAACTTCATTGGGAATGCATTTGGCAGAAACCGGCCACACCGTAGGCAATATTGGGAGTTATATGCGTATTTTACACAGGGCACAGAAGAGTAGCGCTCTCGACTTGTTGGAGGAGTTGGAAATTTACAAAGCATGAGCCCATTAGGGTACCCAACGCCTACTTTGCTCTGTTCGATAACGAGCTACGATAACCAAACAATGCTTCGCGTATTTATACCTAGCCTTGCTATATGGTTTATGTTGAGAACAGTAGGCATTTGCCTTACTCCCATACATTCGACACTTTAATCCTGTAACTGATTATGTCCTACCTATTCATGGATGGCATGGCCAGACTAGATAATTTTATTTATTGAGTGCTAATATGTTGTTTAAACGTTTTCTGAGGGAGACATATGAAAATGTATGTAAAGCCCTCTAGTGGTTATGTTTTTACATTCGGTGGGCGCCTACGTAACGTCCTGGCGACCGACCCAACAGAGGACGCTGATCATTGAACTCTTTTCTTCAGCTGTCATATAGACATTTAATCTGTCATAAGTAATTTATAGGGTGCTACATATATATATATATAAGTCTGCTACATATATTTTACCTAATGTGTTTTTATCAGATTATATTTCTTACGTAAATGATGACTACATCTAAATTCTATGCCCACACTAGCGACATCTATGTAGGATGTAGGCAAACACATTTCTGGTAGCTACTGTACTTCAATAGCCAGTAGCAATAATGACTGTGTGGACGATGTGGCCTATTCTACACCTTATTTTAGATCTATGTGACGATGCAGTGCTGAGTATATTTATAAGTTTTGACGATGCCATTACGGCCTTATCACTTTAGGACATGGTGTTGCAAAGGCACGTTTTACCCTATTTTATCTGTACATTACCTTTGTTGTATGATAGTATATTGTGATACGTAATGCTGTATTGTGCTGAAAGACACACTGCTCACTAGATGTATATATTTTTATATTTTAGGTCTGAGGATCGTCATTACTGACCGAAACCAGTCATCGTCAAAAGAATTGATATTGTGATCAAAGACTGGAATAAAAGAACATTTAACAATATGTAACACTTTAAGGATGAAGAGCACATATGTAATACCTACACAAATTTATGTAGAGGATAAAATTTCTGGGGTGGATATATTTCTGTGAGGGACGTGATGAATCACATTACTTTTCTTGACACACGGCATTGTATTACGTGTCGTGGATACAAAAACTAACAAGTTTGGGTGCTTTTTATTTTATTACTGCTTTCTTGTTTAGAAGTCAGTTCTTTTTATTATTTCTCTCTGTGAGTAATGAAATTGCTACCTAAATTCTATACATACCATAAACTAAAGTTTTTCTGCTTGTACGTGTAGACTAAGTAAGTCCCAGGAGTTACACTAAGGATTTTGATGCGGTTTTCACTGAAATGTGAAGAATGTATGGCCTTACTAGCCATGAGACACTGTCTGGGGTTGTTCGCCAAAATGTTGAAAGTCTTACTGTTTGACACCAGTTTGGCGACTTGCACGTCTTGTGATAAAAATGAGATAAAATGATTAGGAGAGTAAAAACATCCAGGCCCTCAGGCAAAGAAAATCTTCAACACATCCAGGAATCGAATCCAGGACTTCGCTCACCATTGGACGAAGAGCTCCAGATACAGCTTTCACTAATAGACAAACTTATTCACAAGGAAGGCTTGTGTATATAATTTATCACCAACACACTAGACAAGTCGTCCACACATATAGAGCGCTACCAGTTAGGGATTATAAACGGAGCGAGTACGGGTCCAGTGCTGCAGGTTGCATACTTCAAAAATCAAGGCGCCATTGTCAGGTTTCCTTTGTTCCCGTTGTAGTTTCGCGAGTATGGCGAGTCTGAGAACAGTGGCGCTGCGGTCGTTTTAAACTTCTAGGCTCTTTACTCTCCTACTGTAGTGTAGGGGAATATAAGACAGGGGTGAGAATGGCTATAAATCATGACTTTGTGAAATATAGGAATGGTAATTTACAGTTTAACGGTGGAAACTACTTTCGTATGAGGAGGAAATGCCGCGAATCCGCTGTTGCACTTGCGAACACATGTAGCTCTCCTTTTTGAGGGACAGAAAAAAGATCTGACCTGAACAATCATAACAGCTTCACGTCTCCAACGTCTTCTGTAAACTTGTCCCGGCAACCAATACGCTCCCCCACCCCTAACGCTGGTTCGTTCCCACGCCTCTATCATTATACCCCATCTTCCGTCCATCTACAAGCATTCCACCTCGTATCGCAACTTGATTTCTATTGCCTTCCTTTCGCAGACCACTAGTTCACCCCTGGGATCTACCTTTCCATGCAACCAAATCCTACAATACCCTAATCATCTAAGCGAAGGTTCCAACCAATCACTTAACTTACCCCATTGCAGTTCCACCCACCTCCAATCACCTACATCCCATTTAGCAGTTATTTTCCAAGTACTGGGGTATTATGAAACTATTACTTCAAATTAACACGGGAGGTAGAAAACATAAAACAAATACACTAAAGTGACAAAAGCCACGGGATACCTCCTAATATCGTGTCAGCCCTCTTTTGCCCGGCTTAGTGCAAAACTCGACGTGGGATGGACTAAAATCGTCGGAAGCCCCTCCAGAAATATTGAGCCATGCTGCTTCTGTTGTACAGGTCTTCAGCCCAGAGACTGGTTTGATGCAGCTCTCCATGATACTCCATCCTGTGCAAGCTTCTTCGTCTCCCAGTCCCTACTGCAACCTACATCCTTCTGAATCTGCTTAGTGTATTCATCTCTTGGTCTCCCTCTACGATTTTTACCCTTCACGCTGCCCTCCAATAATAAACTGGTGATGCCTTAGAATATGCCATACCAACCGATCCCTTCTTCTAATCAAGGTGTGCCACAAATTTCTCTTCTCCCCAATTCTGTTCAATACCTCCTCATTAGTTATGTTATCTACCCATCTAATCTTCAGCATTCTTCTGTTGCACCACATTTCGAAAGCTTCTATTCTCTTCTTGTCCGAACTATTTATAGTCCACGTTTCACTTCCATACATGGCTACACTCCGTACAAATACTTTCAGAAACGACTTCCTGACACTTAAATCTATACTCGATGTTAACAAATTTCTCTTCTTCAGAAACGCTTTCCTTGCTATTGCCAGTCTGCATTTTATATCCTCTCTACTTCGACCATCATCAGTTATTTTGCTCCCCAAATAGCAAAACTCATTTACAACTTTAAGCGTCTCATTTCCTACTCTAATCCCCTCAGCATCACGCGATTTAATTCGTCTACATTCCACCATCCTCGTTTTGATTTTGTTGATGTTCATCTTATATCCTCCTTTCAAGACACTGTCCATTCCGTTCAGCTGCTCTTCCAGGTCCTTTGCTGTCTCTGACAGAATTACAATGTCATCGGAGAACCTCAAAGTTTTTATCTCTTCTCCATTTCCTACTCCGAATTTTTCTTTTGTTTCCTTTACTGCTTGCTCAATATACAGATTGAATAACATCGAGGAGAGGCGACAGCCCTGTCTCACTCCCTTCCCAACCACTGCTTCCCTTTCATGTCCCTCGACTCTTATAACTGCCATCTGGCTTCTGTACAAATTGTAAATAGCCTTTCGCTCCCTGTATTTTACCCCTGCCACCTTCAGAATTTGAAAGAGAGTATTCCAGTCAACATTGTCAAAAGCTTTCTCTAAGTCTACAAATACTAGAAACGTAGGTTTGCCTTTCCTCAATCTATTTTCTAAGATAAGTCGTAGGGTCAGTATTGCCTCACGTGTTCGAACATTTTTATAGAATTCAAACTGATCTTCCCCCAAGGTCGCCTTCTACCAGTTTTTCCATTCGTCTGCTGCCTCTATAAACATCAATAACAGCGAAAATGTTGCCGTTGCAGGATTTTGTGCACGAAATGACCTCTCGGTTAAGCCCCATAAAGCCGGCCGGTGTGGCCGAGCGGTTCTAAGCGCTTCAGTCTGGAACCGCGCGACCGCTCCGGTAGCAGGTTCGAATCCTGCCTCGGGCATGGATGTGTGTGATGCCCTTAGGTTAGTGCTCAGAGCCAAGCCCCATAAATTTTCCAAGTGATACATGCCGAGCGACCTGGGTGTCCAAATCACTGATTTGAATTGTTCAGAATATTCTTCAAACCAACATAGAACAATTTTGGCTCGGTAACACGCCGCATTGTGGTCCATAAAAATTCCATCGTTGTCTGTCAACATGAAGTCAATGAATGACTGCAGATGGACTCCAAGAAGCAGCCGAACATGATTTTTTCACGATTAAAAAAAAAGAGATAGTATTGTTTTTTACCGTATGAACACTGTTAAATCTGCATATCTAAAACATCTCAGTGTGAATATGCTTCTGTTATTATGCGGTTACGATTGTAATTATGTCTTTATTTTTTTTTATTTTTTTTTAGATAATTCAGAGTTGATGAACGAAGAGGACTTTGAATACAGGATCTTTATCTATGTACAGAAAACCCTGCAACGAGTCTTTTACGTTGCGTAAAGCTGTTTGTGGTATTTCCTTAAAAATCGATGATTCTGTTACTTTTATTACCATAATACACTCCTGGAAATTGAAATAAGAACACCGTGAATTCATTGTCCCAGGAAGGGGAAACTTTATTGACACATTCCTGGGGTCAGATACATCACATGATCACACTGACAGAACCACAGGCACATAGACACAGGCAACAGAGCATGCACAATGTCGGCACTAGTACAGTGTATATCCACCTTTCGCAGCAATGCAGGCTGCTATTCTCCCATGGAGACGATCGTAGAGATGCTGCATGTAGTCCTGTGGAACGGCTTGCCATGCCATTTCCACCTGGCGCCTCAGTTGGACCAGCGTTCGTGCTGGACGTGCAGACCGCGTGAGACGACGCTTCATCCAGTCCCAAACATGCTCAATGGGGGACAGATCCGGAGATCTGGCTGGCCAGGGTAGTTGAATTACACCTTCTAGAGCACGTTGGGTGGCACGGGATACATGCGGACGTGCATTGTCCTGTTGGAACAGCAAGTTCCCTTGCCGGTCTAGGAATGGTAGAACGATGGGTTCGATGACGGTTTGGATGTACCGTGCACTATTCAGTGTCCCCTCGACGATCACCAGTGGTGTACGGCCAGTGTAGAAGATCGCTCCCCACACCACGATGCCGGGTGTTGGCCCTGTGTGCCTCGGTCGTATGCAGTCCTGATTGTGGCGCTCACCTGCACGGCGCCAAACACGCATACGACCATCATTGGCACCAAGGCAGAAGCGACTCTCATCGCTGAAGACGACACGTCTCCATTCGTCCCTCCACTCACGCCTGTCGCGACACCACTGGAGGCGGGCTGCACGATGTTGGGGCGTGAGCGGAAGACGGCCTAACGGTGTGCGGGACCGTAGCCCAGCTTCATGGAGACGGTTGCGAATGGTCCTCGCCGATACCCCAGGAGCAAGTGTCCCTAATTTGCTGGGAAGTGGCGGTGCGGTCCCCTACGGCACTGCGTAGGATCCTACGTCTTGGCGTGCATCCGTGCGTCGCTGCGGTCCGGTCCCAGGTCGACGGGCACGTGCACCTTCCGCCGACCACTGGCGACAACATCGATGTACTGTGGAGACCTCACGCCCCACGTGTTGAGCAATTCGGCGGTACGTCCACCCGGCCTCCCGCATGCCCACTATACGCCCTCGCTCAAAGTCCGTCAACTGCACATACGGTTCACGTCCACGCTGTCGCGGCATGCTACCAGTGTTAAAGACTGCGATGGAGCTCCGTATGCCACGGCAAACTGGCTGACACTGACGGCGGCGGTGCACAAATGCTGCGCAGCTAGCGCCATTCGACGGCCAACACCGCGGTTCCTGGTGTGTCCGCTGTGCTTGTACAGCCCTCTCGCAGTGTCCGGAGCAAGTATGGTGGGTCTGACACACCGGTGTCAATGTGTTCTTTTTTCCATTTCCAGGAGTGTATTTCTAGCAGTTCGATTTTACCTTGACATTTCTTGTCCCCTGTGGCACATTTTAATGGACTAACTATGGAAAGAGCTAAATTCTGATACCGTCTGCTATTCACACCTTAGGTTCAAATGACTCTGAGTACTATGGGACTTAACATCTGAGATCGATTCCCCTAGAACTTAGAACTCCTTAAACCTAACTAACCTAAGGACATCACACACCCCCAAGCCCGAGGCAGGATTCGAACCTGCGACCGTAGTGGTCTCTCGGTTCCAGACTGTAGTGCCTATAACCGCTCGGCCACACCGGCCGGCTCACTCTCTAGGAAAAATAATAATGATTATTGAGAATCAATGTATGAGTATTTTTGTGGTTGTCTTTGTGTCTTCAGTAAACTGTTCTTTTATTTCTTGTTATTACCTGCTTCTTCAGGATCGATTGAAGATATATTCTTTCATTGTGCAGTCAACAACAGGAGTCTTCTACTTTTATTTGTCGCGCTTCAAGATTTTAGTTTCTTGAGCCTTCGGTCTTCAGTGATAGCATGATCCCAAATTCAACTAGTTCTTGTATACGTCAGTGTATGTACCCATCAGTATTTGTCGTCTTATTTTGTTTCCCTTGTATCCTTGCAAGTATAAAATACCATAATGATTAAAAAACAATATACTATTCAACAATGTAAAAATTTCAGTAACAGCTAATATGTAATAAAAAATAACTTGTCAATACCATTCTATGTTTTTTCATCCAGTTTCCTTTACTCCTACAGGAGTGCATCCAGTGAAGGGGGTGAGAATCTCTGGTTTGAATGAGTTCATTTTCTTGTTCTTCAGGAATGCTAATCCGAATTTCTTGTAATTTTAAGCCATTCAACCAAACGAGTTGAAAGCTTCAGTCTCAACAGGAAACACTGGTCGGCTCTAAACAGGTTTCGCACGGGAGTTGGACGATGCAGACAGCAAACAACCAAATGGGGCTATACAGACGATTCGTGTTGTGACTGGGGCGAGGTACAAACAATGGACCATCTTCTGGTTTGTATCATTCATGGTTTCAGAGACGGCTCTCTGATTTCGCTCCACAAGTTAACGGACAATGCCAGGAAATGGCATAATCTTAATGTCATTGTGTAATTAATTGTCTTCAATTTATGTGAATTTTGTGCCATTTAATGTAATAATGTAGTTTCCCTGACATAATTGTAATGTAATAACTGATATAATTTGTTTCCACATAGTAAGTTCTAAACGCTTATTGTGATTTATATTAATCTTATCTGTTATTTGTAAAATGTATCTGGCAGATCGAACGAGAAATAAAAATTCTCATTATTTTCTGTGGTTGTAGCACTGTAGTTCACGTTACCTGCAGGTATCCAACACAAACTTTGGAATGCCTGCAATTACGTTTTATTCTTCCATGGCCAGATGGCAGCTGCTTTTGACGATGTTACGACATTCAGACAAACAAGCTAGTCCCCAGGAAACTGTGGGAAGGCTTTTCGAAGAACGGACTGACAAGCTGGCAGAGTTGCTGTCGGAGGCTCCGAGCTAACGAACAACGTCCATGGCCACTGTAATCACGATGACACTCGACCTGTTTATTAGGTCACTGCAGTTTTTAGATTTCTGTTTACTCTGTGCAGTGATTTGGTTTGATATTGTGTGGTGCAACGCGACTGCTTGTCTCCAAGAGTATCAAGGAAGCAAATCAACTCATTTCTCTTACCTTCCTAACTTCATTTTTTTAAAAAAAAGCATAAAACTCTTTGCTGAAAATACCAGTAATACATGGAGTAGCTCCTTAAGGAGCGACCCGATCGGGAGTTTTTCTCCGAATATCTTAGCAACGCAGTTTTACAGCTAACACTGTACGTAGTGGAAAGCAGTTTGATCTCGTTATCTTCAACAGCGACCAATGTTTAACTCCTATCGACCCCATACAAATATAATAAGCTCTTTAGATATTATTAAACCATACATCTCGTCAGAACCTAATAATAAAACTCGTCTTTTGTTCCGTTCTTACTTCGTCAGTTTACATTTCGAAGTCACAGCTTCATCGTCAAGTCTTTTAGGTTGTTGCGTAAGGGCCTGCATTGCGGCGTCAACACATAATAAGAGTATCTGCGAATTTTGTTGGTTTCTTTTGTATTTTAGTAGAGTCACATTTGAAAACTGCTTAACATGTGGGGGTTGTTTCATTGCAATGTCATAAACAAAACACACAATAAAATTAACAGATTCACTTTTCTGGCGTATTGATATCGCAACGGACCTAAGACCTAGTGAAGCAGTTGTGATTTCGAAATGCATATTGGGACTGAAAAACACTGTAAAAGACAATAGCCACATTTCATTAATTATTTCACTGTCTCGATGTGCTAAAAGTAACCACTATATCTAGTATGAAATACATCTGGTTCACATAATTTCTATAATTTTTCTCAGTGAAAAGTGTTCCAACAAAACAATTTCAAATGTTAACGCAAGATAAATAATCAATTCCCACGCGAAACCAGGAATATAATTACCCACAGTTTTAGATTATAAAGGGTGATTGAAAAGTTGCGCTTATCACCTCCAAGAAGCGAAGTAAAGTATGTAATGATGTGTTGGTGCACAACATTGTACACTGTAGTTTCAAAGAAAATACGAATCGCTGTTCGACAAAGCCATACGTCACACTACACTCCAATTTTCTGACTGTACAAGGTGTTTTCATGAAACACATGTGGATTTTCGGTTGACCAAATTCTTGTGTTGTGAGTATTCATTTACCCACTAAGGTGAAGCCAAGCCTAAACTGTGAAGAGAACGTGGTCCAGGTCTGTGATTCCATGAAAGTCAACAAACGATCGAAACCATCCAAGAACGCTAGACGCTTTTCTTTATCCGCTGTCTTCAATTCTTGCACAGTTATAACATGTTTTCCAGGAAATTTTAGCTTCTGCATCATTTTACGAGCATTACTGTACGAATCTGAGACTGCACAGAGGATCTCCTCAATTTTTCATGGAGAACGCATCTTCACAAACCTCACCTCGGTCGGTTTAGTTCTCGTCGAAGTATTCGTCTCTTCATGTCTGCAACTGATCCACATTTCCGGAAACAGGCTACCATTCTCGTTATTGCTGAACTGTTCGCCACTGCAGTATCTGGGTATTTCCACCGAAATGCGTGCACATTAACACATGGCAAAATACTGCTCACCAATAAAAAAACGCCGATCTTGGGAAAACGACATGATAACCATTCTTGTTATTGTTGAACTGTTCGCCACTGCGGTATCTGGGTATTTCCACCTAAATTCGTGCACGTGAACACATGGAAAAATACTGCTTAGCAATAAAAAGCCGCTGATCTTGGGAAAACGGCATGATAACCAAGCAATAAACTGATCAATACTACAGACATCTGTGGCTCTACTCCCGTTATCCTGGCGCTTCGTTCTGTCGCTAAAATTTGTAGGGCTAGCTTCCAATGGTTGATCGAACGAATGTGATACGACTCCTATTTACAGACACATTTATCGTCATGTGCGTGACTTTTCGCTTGCACCATATCATGTACGTGTGTGTGTGTGTGTGAGTGTGAGTGTGTGTGTGTGTGTGTGTGTGTGTGTGTGTGTGTGTGCCGGCCGCGGTGGTCTAGCGGTTCAGGCGCTCAGTCCGGAACCGCGCGACTGCTACGGTCGCAGGTTCGAATCCTGCCTCGGGCATGGATGTGTGTGATGTCCTTAGGTTAGTTAGGTTTAAGTAGTTCTAAGTTCTAGGGGACTGATGACCTAAGCAGTTAAGTCCCATAGTGCTCAGAGCCATTTGAACCATTTTTTTGTTTTGTTTGTGTGTGTGTATTTAGGGTTGTGTGAACATGAGTGTATTAGAAGATTGGAGTGTGGGAGGATGAATGTATGACCTGAGTAACACAGGAAATCCTGGAGAACACTCAACTGGATTTTGTATAAAAAAATTAAAAAAATCCTACCTCTGCTAAGGGCGGGAGTAGAATGGGCCGTCATAACATGTAAAAATAAGTATACTTGAACGAACAGACATCTGTAAAATATTGTGGCTCTTGACTTTTCAGGCTTTCACGACGGGTCCGTCGAAAAAGCAGTTCTTGGGTTTGTCGCCGGACAAGATCGTACAAGTCCCACAAATTTTATTAACACATCTGTTAGACATTTTCGGATGGTGGTAGTTACTATCGTCACACTGGCCGCGTCTTGCAGCAGTAACAACACAAACTACCACCAGCTAAAGAATTTGAACAGTTGTGTCCATGAAATCTTGTGGGACGTTATCTGTCAGTAAACCGGAGAACAGTATTAATATTGTGGGTATTTTCAGAACCAAATATATCTCTGGTGTACCTAGAAGGACGAACTTGCCCATGTTATGTAGACTGATTCCCACCGTATGTGCCTAAAGAAAGAACCCTGCGGCTACGAAATCGGCTACGGTTAAACCAGAAACCAATAAATACAGCAGTTGCACTGTTGTTGTTGTTGTTGTTGTGGTCTTCAGTCCAGAGACTTGTTTGATGCAGCTCTCCATGATACTCTATCCTGTGCAAGCTTCTTCATCTCCCAGTACCTCCTACATCCTTCTGAATCTGGTTACTGTATTCATCTCTTGGTCTGCCTCTGCGATTTTTACCCTCCACGCTGCCCTCCAATACTAAATTGGTGATCCCTTGACGCCTCAGAACATGTCCTACCAACCGATCCCTTCTTTTAGTCAAATTGTGCCACAAATTTCTGTTCTCCCCAATTCTATTCAATACCTCCTCATTAGTTGTGTGTCCTACCCATCTAATCTTCAGCATTCTTCTGTAGTACCACATTTCGAAAGCTTCTATTCTCTTCTTGTCCAAACTATTTATCGTCCATGTTTCACTGCCATACATGGCTACACTCCATACAAATACTTTCAAAAACGACTCCCTGACACTTAAATCTATACTCGATGTTAACAAATTTCTCTCCTTCAGAAACTCTTTTCTTGCCATTGCCAGTCTACATTTTACATCCTCTCTACTTCGAACATCATCAGTTATTTTGCTCCCCAAATAGCAAAACTCCTTTACTAGTTTAAGTGTCTCATTTCCTAATCTAATTCCCTCAGCATCACCCGACTTAATTCGACTACATTCCATTACCCTCGTTTTACTTTTATTGATGTTCATCTTATGTCCTCCTTTCAAGACACTGTCCATTCCGTTCAACTGCTCTTCCAAGTCCTTTGCTGTCTCCGACAGGATTACAATGTCATCGGCGAACCTCAAAGTTTTTATTTCTTCTCCATGGATTTTAATTCCTACTCCGAATTTTTCTTTTGTTTCCTTTACTGCTTGCTCAATATACACATTGAATAAAATCGGGGAGAGGCTACAACCCTGTCTTACTCCCTTCCCAACCACTTCTTCCCTTTTATGCCCCTCGAGTCTTATAACTGCAATCTGGTTTCTGTACAAATTGTAAATAGCCTTTCGCTCCCGATATTTAACCCTGCCGCCATTAGAATTTGAAAGAGAGCATTCCAGTCATCATTGTCTATAGAAATAAAACCGGAATAAAACAAACTTTACGAGTGTGAATTTTAGCAGCTGACGTCATCACCTCTTCCTTCACTACAGAAGCTACAAGAGTAACAATTTGACATTTCGACAGCTTTCAAATGATTTCTTGCTTCCTCAAGATTACATGGGTCACACTTGCAAGAAGAAGTAAAGCGCTCTCTTTCAGTGCAAATGTAATTTTTCTAGTGATAATTCCTTTAGCCTCAAACGAAAATCCCGTTAACACAGTCAATACTTGTTTTCTTTAGTTAAATTACCCACAAACGAACAAAAGGTACCAGCAACAAAAGGAATTAACACTACAATGTACTCATAGTGGTGAAAGCAGCAAGTCTTTGTCTTGGAAAATATATATTTTCAATGAGGTAGAAAACAAGAAAAACTAATATGTTAGTAGTACGACGTTGGAAGCTTAGATAAGATAAAGGAAAAGAGATGTTTTTTTTCAGACACTTAGTGACTGGCCTATCACAAAAAGAATTTTCAGTCATATCCACAAGCATAGCAAGAGCAGAGAATGCCTGCATGAAAAACAGCGAGTGTTGAAATTAATACATGAAATGTATTCGCAGTTGCGAATATGTACAACCAACAGCTGTGTAATGTAACGAAATGTGTGCCTTACCACGAATGGAACCCGGGTTTACCGCTTATGTGAGAGGTCGCCTCACCATTAGGGTATCCGAGAATGCTTGGAGGACAGACCCTGAATACCCATGAGTCGTAAACCGTGTGTCTAAAATCTGCACTCGTAAATCCATTATGTAGTATATTTCTGAGCAGGAGAGACATTTTAATTGAAAGTCGCTTGCCCGGCGACGGTGGGTTAATACGACATTGCAGTGCCTGAGTTGTTCAGAATTTCGATGCAGTGTCCGAAAGAACATTGCATCGTACTTCTGAGCAACTCAGGTACTACAAAATCTCGTGTTGAATTTAAGTTTGTAGGACAGTCACAAATCGCAATCAGTATTTTTATTGACCGGTTTCATTCAGTTTAACAAGAGCATTTACAAAGCGAAGCAATATGGAATCTTAAATTGACATAAAAGAACATATTCAGTTTACATTATGATAACGTATAAAGTAGTTGTCTGATTACACAGCCAATGTCAGAGATCAGACTAACAGTATTTTTAAATACTCCCACCGGATAAAGGTAATGCTACTGTTTTATTGTCTCGGGACGAATACCAAGATAAAATGTACAATTTATTGAGTGACAGCATGTACCGGAAGATCGGAAGGGATCCCACTAATCGAGTGGTGAAGGAAGCTATTCCCTTCTGAATGATTCTCCCTTCCCACCAAAAGTTGTTCAGAGATTGAAACCAAGTGGCGCGGTCCCTGCTAGATTTTATGGACTACCTAAGGTCCACAAGAAATACGTGCCTCTACATCCCATAGTGAGTAACATAGGCTCTCCGACCTGTGACGTTGTTGAGGCCTCTAGTGGGGAAATGTGCTCACCACATAAGAAACTCTACTGATTTCATTAGTAAACTGAAATCATTGAAAATGAACCTTTCTGATATATTAGTTAGTGTCGATGCGGTGTCTTTATTCACAAAGGTTCCCCTTCCAAAATCTCTACAACTTATTGAAAGAAGTTTTGACAAAGAGATTTCAGCTTTATTCAAACATGTTCTGACCTCTACATACTTCTTATTTAACAACGAATTTTTTGAACAGACGGACGGAGTCGCCATGGGTAGTCCCTTATCCCCTCTGTCCGCTCTGGTCGCCAATTTATTTATGGAAGACTTCGAGGAGAAGACGCTTGAATCTGCTGACTTGAAACCCAGGGTATTTTGGAGGTATGTTGATGATACCTTTGTAGTTTGGCTCCATGGTGAAGATAACTTGCAAGTCTTCTTAAGACATCTGAACTCCCTCCACGATCAAATAAAGTTCACAATGGAAATTGGAAAGGAGGGATGCCTTTCATTCTCGGATGTTCTAGTTCGGCGCAAAGAGGATGGCACTTTGGGACATGAAGTGTATCGGAAGGCGACGCACACGGATTTGTATTTACCTGCAAATAGCTGCCACCATCCTGCCCAGACGATGAGTGTTCTCCGAACTTTGACCCACAGAGCGCATATTATTTCTGACGAAAGCAGTCTGCAAGATGAACTATCCCTCTTACAAAGAGTGTTTGAAGACAATGGGTACTCCCCACAGCAAGTGCTGAAGGCACTGAAAATGAAATCGAAAGAGGCCACAAAGAAGAAGACGAAGAAACCTTTAAATCGATAACCTTCCTGGTATATGTAGGTAGCCTCTCATCAAAAATAGGACGGATTCTCAACAGACACAAAGTAAAAGTGATTTTTCGTCCTCCACCCAAGGCAGTTGCACTCGTGGGCTCCGACAAAGATGATTTGCTGCTCCGAAAATCTGGAGTTTACAAAATTCCATGTGAATGTGGCCTTTCTTACATTGGACAAACAACTCGTACTGTCCAAGAAAGATGTACAGAACACCGGAGGTACACACGACTTTTACAACCTAACAAGTCGTCAGTGGCAGAGCACTGTATTGACACTAGTCACAGTATGTTGTATGACAACGTCGAAATTTTGGCAAATACAGTCGAAATTTTGGCAAATACATCATCTTTTTTGGACTCGATAGTAAAGGAGGCAATTGAGATTCACTTGACGACTAATTTAATTAATAGAGATAGTGGTTCCAACCTCGATAAATCATGGAATCTGGCACTTGCTGTAATAAACTCACAAAGACGTCGTCACAGTGCAGTTCAGAATGCTATATCGACATGCCAACACAGATCGACTGCGGAGTCATAGATGTAACTGGCACATTGTGCACATCTCTGCCGCTGACCAACGTCTCTGGCGCATTTGCATCTGTGGCCGCATGCGCAGTTGCGTGGTACACGAGTATAAACGGTCGAAGTGAGCACTGGAGCGGCATCCGTCCCATCCTCTGTTATGCCAGTCCTGCCTGGATATCTGCCCCCCCCCCCCAAATTCTATAAGTCCCTCCAGATCCTTGACCGTCATGCACTCCGCCTTGCCTTCCGAATACGCCTCCCGTCCCCCACACGGATCCTCTATGATCTCATTCCTTTCCCCCATCTGCTCCTATTCCTCGAACATATCCGCCTCCTCTACACCTCCCGCCGTCTTGCACCCCCTCACGCCCTGGTTGCTCCTCTCCTCTCCCATCCCCACCCCCTGCCACGTCTTCACCATTGTGTCCCCCCTACCCTCCGTCTCTACACCCTACATCTCCTTTCCCAACGTGGCTTCCGTCAACTCCCTCTCCCGGATGATGCCCTCTCTCCCTTCATTTATCCCTCCTATCAACTCTGATCCTCACCCCCCTCCTTTCCTCCATCCTTTTCCTGGGCTCCCTCTTCCTCCCCCCTTCCATCCTGTGTTTTCTCCCCGCCCACCCCCCGAGTCCTTGCATTCCCCTCGTCTGCCTTCCCACTCCCTGGCACGTCTGCTCAGCACCTCCCACCCCTCTTCTGGGTCCTCATTCCCCATTGGCTTCTTTCCCCCTCCCACCCTTCACTTTTCCTCTCCTTCCCCCCCTTTTTTATTTCTCCATCATCTGTCCAGTTTCCCCCCCACCTGCTCTCGGCTGTGGTATGTCATATTTGTGCCCACTTTTTAGTGCGGTGTTTAAGTGAGTGTTCAGTGTTGTGCGTCTTTCCACAGTGTTGCAAACAGACATCATGCTGTCGCTAGGTGTGCATTTTATATCTTGCGAACAGAAACCAGACTGTCGCCGTGTTTTTTAACTGTCTGTCTGTTATTTTTCTGCTTCTTGTGTATTTTCTTAGCATCATCAACCCTGTGTTTTATGTTTTAAGTTCCAGACTTTTCTGCCATTTTACCTTTAAGTCACCGATTTTATCGCCAACTGTTATTTTTTTTTATTCTCTTCCTCTTTTTCAAAACAAATTCTGTAGGCTGAAGAGAGGCGTAGTAAGCTGCTGCCAGCCCGCCCCCTTCGGGGGGGAATTCAATAAAGAAAAAAAAAACTGGAGCGGCAGTCTTGCGGCTCACTCTGAAGGTGGCTGAACGTTATACAGCAGAAATATTAGAAGAATTAGAAGAAGAAGGGGAATCCTTGTGGCTGCACATCCGAAACTTAATGGAACAGTCTTTGTGCCGCAAAAACCTGTAGATTCACATTAGTAATTTTAACGGCTGTGGTCATATGCAACCAACGATGACGCAGTATTTTTTTTTATTGAGAGATTCAAAGTACGTATATTATACATACAGGGTGGAGAAAAAATGACGCACTTGGCTGTCGGCATGTGACAATTGCTCGTCCTGATTCATGACAGAAGTGTACATAGTAAAATCTAGACCCACCAGCAGGTTTAATAAAAATGCGATTTAAAAAACTAGACTGTGGCAACGCTAAAACTGCGTGCCGCATAGCCAAGAACAGGTAGCACGACCTCGGCACTGGGACGGAGCTGTTCCATTGGCTCAGTGAGACGAGGCATT
This sequence comes from Schistocerca serialis cubense, assembly GCF_023864345.2. Lineage (NCBI taxonomy): Eukaryota > Metazoa > Arthropoda > Insecta > Orthoptera > Acrididae > Schistocerca > Schistocerca serialis. Next base: position 78,152,158 of record NC_064642.1, on the reverse strand, counting down.
GCCAGGGGGAAGGGCCATACAGACTTGCACCATCATTCTGAAACCATAGCTGTCACCGAACACCAAGTGGAACGTTTTCTAATGCGTCACACAAATTATTGCAAAGGAACGCACGACACAGGGGCGCATTCCACTTGGCAGGCAATAGGGAAAGGCTCAAAAGCCCTCCTCCCACGGTTCCAGCCCACAGGTTCATGCCGAAGCATGCCTGAAAGCCATTCACACGGGTGGTATGTTGTTTGTATTCCGAACAACAATGGCTGTTGTGGAGGTTGAAAATACCTTAACGAGTGAAGCTAGATTCGTCAGTCCATATCACGTTATTTATAGCATATAAAAATCTGTACTCGTCAAATGCGCTCTTCTGGCCGCTGATATTGTGTTAACGTGCAGTTGTTCAACATAACAACACTTCAACAGTCAGTATTTGAGTTGTCTGAAATTGCTTTGCAATATCGTGGGTACTTGTAATGCATACGTGCATTCCCCTTCACGTGTTTATGCTAATTATTACGCACATTTGTGCTCAGTAGCAGCTAGGCTACACGTACATCTGACAATTATGCGTCAGCAAGGAGCATTAACGATAACATCATTGGAGGCAATGTTACGCAGCCTTAGTACGGACAAGATCCGACTATTCGGGAGTAGGATCTTACAATCGGACACAGTGTTCTGAGACAAACTTCCGTCACAATGTCCGCAAACGTGACGTCAGATCCGCCTGGCAACAGGAATCTACACGCCCATTGGCTGATATGTATATATGCGTAGGAGACGAGTGGAGTGTACCTATCGGCTGAGAGAGAAAGTTGCGGTCTCTCTTGTGTGTCGGGAAGACAGGGCGAGTTACTACAGAGGCGCCACTCAAAAACGCGTGGTCATGTAATCGGAGGCGGCTCCAAAAGAACGGTTGCTAGTAAACATAGCAGTCATAAATAAAATATAAAGTTAAAGTGAAGGTATTAATTACCATGAACGCCACGTGTCGTGGGCAGTATCTATAATGAGTATTGAAAGTGAAAGTGATAAATGTGTTGTAAAGGGTTGAGTATAGGCAACAACCGCCATATTGGAAACTGTGTGACGTGTGCATGAAAGGATTCTTCATTAAAACGACTATATTAAAAAAGGTTGTTAACATTTAACAACTGGCATCCCGACCCACCACACTTTAGCAGGATCGCAAACCAACATTGAACCTGGCGCCCGTGCGCTACTATTGTGCAACGAGGGACAACCGAAGCAGCAGGACACCAGGCTAGTACTACAGAAACCATAGAAGTAAGGCAGAGTCGCTTCCTTCTCCCTACAATGCCACAGAGGGCATTGTATGCTTCGCCGAAGTGGTTGGAGAGCAGTTTCAAGAACGGCGACCTCTATTGAGTAAGCCGTGTTCTTGGACGACCTCTGACCTCTCTCCATTACTTGGGACGAAGATTTCCGGTTTCTCGAAGGCGTTGCACCAGGTTATCAAAAGCATTCTTATCGGGATGGCGTCATTGAGGATACCGTGCCGGCCAGAATGGCCGAGCGGTTCTAGGTGCTTCAGTCTGGAACCGCGCGACCGCTACGGCCGCAGGTTCGAATCCTGCCTCGGGCATGGATGAGTGTGATGTCCTTAGGTTACTTAGGTTTAAGTAGTTCTAAGTTCTAGGGGACTGATGACCTTAGCAGTTAAGTCCCATAGTGCTCAGAGCCATTTGAACCTTTTTTTTTTTTTTTTTTTTTTTTTTTTTTGGATACGAGCAATAGCGGCAGTTTGGTTGCCGGATGTGACCGGCGCCAAAAGCATATCGATGTATCCATCGTTTGTGTACTCCATCGGGAAGCCGCCCTACATGAACTTGACATGACAAGTTATGGTTGAGCACTGCGCTGTCAGTAGACGCACGCATGTAGTTTGATGGAACCAACTGTCGTGTGATAGGATATTGTCCTGTAACAATATGACGTCCTGCTTATAAACGACGCGAACTAAGGTACGTGACGAGGAATCGAAGCATAGCTCTATGGCGGATGCGGATTTGATGTTTCAGAATTCTACCGAGTAAGCTGCGGTGGCTGACACGGTACTGTGGGGTGATGCACGCTCCTCTGTACATTCCTATACACACCAAGATGTAACAGTTTTGTCAGCTCCTCGTTTTCATACATGTGTTTTCAAGGTGTATCAGAACTGATTTTGCTTGATAAACTTTTGTCGTGCCGTTTCCGAGTTAATTAACATTGACGTTCGCCAATGAGGGCGTTGAGCGCGCAGATTGAAGCGGCCCGCAAGATACAATTAGTGTCAGTCGTTCTCACAGCGTAGACAATAGCGCATGAGACTGTTCAGCCATTGCCTCTGGCGCGGTACTAGCTACCGTCCCATGTCCGATTTTTCCGTCGGTCTCTTATTCGGTTTTAGGAAACAAACGAAGAATACACTACTGGTCATTAAAATTGCTACACCAAGAAGAAATGCAGATAATAAACGGGTATTCATTGGTCAAATATATTATACTAGAACTGACATGTGATTACATTTTCACGCAATTTGGGTGCATAGAACCCGAGAAATCAGTACCCAAAAGAACCACCTCTGGCCGTAATAACGCCCTTGATACGCCTGGACATTCAAACAGAGCTTGGATGGCGTGTGCAGATACAGCTGCCCATGCAGCTTCAACACGATACCACAGTTCATCAAGAGTAGTGACTGGCGTATTGTGACGAGCCAGTTACTCGGCCACCATTGACCAGACGTTTCCAATTGGTGTGAGATCTCGAGAATGTGCTGGCCAGGGCAGCAGTCGAACACTCTCTGTACCCAGAAAGGCCCGTGCAGGACCTGCAACATGCGGTCGTGCAATATCCTGCTGAATGTAGGGTTCCGCAGGGATCGAATGAAGGATGGAGCCACGGGTCGTAACACATCTAAAATGTAACGTCCACTGTTCAAAGTACCGTTAATGCGAACAAGAAGTGACCGAGACGTGTAACCAATGGCACCCCACACCATCACGCCGGGTGATACGCCAGTATGGCGATGACGAATACACGCTTCCAACGTGCGTTCACCGCGATGTCGCCAAACACGGATGCGACCATCATGATGCTGTAAACACAACCTGGATTCATCCGAAAAAATGACGTTTTGCCATTCGTGCACCCAGGTTCGTCGTTGAGTACACCATCGCAAGCGCTCCTGTCTGTGATGCAGCGTCAAGGGTAACCACAGCCATGGTCTCCGAGCTGATAGTCCATGCTGCCACAAACGTCGTCGACCTGTTCGTGCAGATGGTTGTTGTCTTTCAAACGTCCCCATCTGTTGACTCAGTGATCGAGACGTGGCTGCACGATCCGTTACAGCCGTGCGGATAAGATGCCTGTCATCTCGACTGCTAGTAATACAAGGTCGTTGGGATCCAGCACGGCGTTCCGTATTACCCTCCTGAACCCACCGATTCCATATTCTGCTAACAGTCATTGGATGTCGACCAATGCGAGCAGCAATGTCGCGATGCGATAAATCGCAACCGCGATAGGCTACAATCCGACCTTTATCAAAGTCGGAAAAGTGATGGTACGCATTTCTCCTCCTTACACGAGGCATCACAACAACGTTTCACCAAGCAACGCCGGTCAACTGCTGTTTGTGTATGAGAAATCGGTTGGAAACTTTCCTCATGTCAGCACGTTGTAGGTGTCACCACCGGCGCCAACCTTGTGTGAATGCTCTGAAAAGCTAATCATTTGCATATCACAGCATCTTCTTCCTGTCGGTTAAATTTGGCGTCTGTAGCACGTCATCTTCGTGGTGCAGCAATTGTAATGGCCAGGTGTACGTTTGGTGACACCGGCTCTTGCGGGCCGCTTGAATTTGTGCCTTACTGGCTAACGTCAGTGCTTAACTCAGAAACGGCGTAACGTATCGAATTTTTTTCTCAGCATAAGCTATCCTGCAGCACCCTTACGAGCTTCTCAGAGTGTTCCTGACGACCCTGTACGTAATGTAATGTGCGTTTGCTAATAGCTCTTTTTTGTATTTGTTCATATCTCTTTTTTCTCGTATTTTTCGTATAGATATATGGTCCTAAGCGGTCACTTATCTTTGTAGAAACAATGTTTGCACAGCAATAAACTCTCTGTGATGTTCTGTCGACCATTTGTTTAGTCTTGAATAATCTGAGGATGGCCTAGAATACCAAAGTCCGGTGCACAACGAATTATAAAGTTAATACTATTGTGCGACATCAGTACTGTATTTTTCACTTTTCAATATGTCGATGGTTCTCCAAGTATCGACGGAATATTCCATAAACGGTGCCTACAATAATGGTGAGCCGTACGTGACTTTCACCTCACTACGTTAATTTAAATTACTACTCTCACTGAGTTGCTGCTTTGCCTGACCGTGACGGGCGCTAGCAGCGCGTATCGACATATCTCCTCTCGTTGTATCTTTGCTCGACTGCTGTTACTTCCTGGTCGTTGCCTGTCATAAGCGAGTTGGGGTCGCGAGTTCAGGGCTGCCAGTCAGTTGGAACGCGTCTGGAGCGCAGTCCGGACCTGCCAGTCGGGGAGTTGCAATGCGGCACCGGTGCAGTCGGGTGGAGCAGCAGTGAGATCTGCGTCGACATGGCTCACCCGACCATTGCCGCTACGCGTCACTTGTCATGTTGTGTGTGTAGCTGCCGTTATTTCCACTGACGACTATTTCAGATGTTGTCGGCATTCTGAGGGCTGTCGGTCGGTTGCTGCGGACCAGGGAAGATATCTTATCGCGGTGCAGTCGGCTGGGTCCGCTGGCGGAGCCTGTGTGGAACTGTCCGATCGCTACGAGCTTCGTGGTTCACCGACCTAGGACGTCAAAGTTGAGTAGTGGTTTCAAGTACCCAAGTAACGCCCCATTCATGTTGTGTGGTTCGTTTCGGTGGTTCGCTGTTGGGGAGGTTTTCCTGTGAGCAACACCGAGTGTTTGTATTGCTGAAATTTAGCCGCCATGCGGTGGAATTAACTACACTCCTGGAAACTGAAATAAGAACACCGTGAATTCATTGTCCCAGGAAGGGGAAACTTTATTGACACATTCCTGGGGTCAGATACATCACATGATCACACTGACAGAACCACAGGCACATAGACACAGGCAAAAGAGCATGCACCATGTCGGCATTAGTACAGTGTATATCCACCTTTCGCAGCAATGCAGGCTGCTATTCTCCCATGGAGACGATCGTAGAGATGCTGGATGTAGTCCTGTGGAACGGCTTGCCATGCCATTTTCACCTGGCGCCTCAGTTGGACCAGCGTTCGTGCTGGACGTGCAGACCGCGTGAGACGACGCTTCATCCAGTCTCAAACATGCTCAATGGGGGACAGATCCGGAGATCTTGCTGGCCAGGGTAGTTGACTTACACCTTCTAGAGCACGTTGGGTGGCACGGGATACATGCGGACGTGCATTGTCCTGTTGGAACAGCAAGTTCCCTTGCCGGTCTAGGAATGGTAGAACGATGGGTTCGATGACGGTTTGGATGTACCGTGCACTATTCAGTGTCCCCTCGACGATCACCAGTGGTGTACGGCCAGTGTAGGAGATCGCTCCCCAACCATGATGCCGGGTGTTGGCCCTGTGTGCCTCGGTCGTATGCAGTCCTGATTGTGGCGCTCACCTGCACGGCGCCAAACACGCATACGACCATCATTGGCACCAAGGCAGAAGCGACTCTCATCGCTGAAGACGACACGTCTCCATTCGTCCCTCCATTCACGCCTGTCGCGACACCACTGGAGGCGGGCTGCACGATGTTGGGGCGTAAGCGGAAGACGGCCTAACGGTGTGCGGGACCGTAGCCCAGCTTCATGGAGACGGTTGCGAATGGTCCTCGCCGATACCCCAGGAGCAACAGTGTCCCTAATTTGCTGGGAAGTGGCGGTGCGGTCCCCTACGGCACTGCGTAGGATCCTACGGTCTTGGCGTGCATCCGTGCGTCGCTGCGGTCCGGTCCCAGGTCGACGGGCACGTGCACCTTCCGCTGACCACTGACGACAACATCGATGTGCTGTGGAGACCTCACGCCCCACGTGTTGAGCAATTCGGCGGTACGTCCACCCGGCCTCCCGCATGCCCACTACACGCCCTCGCTCAAAGTCCGTCAACTGCACATACGGTTCACGTCCACGCTGTCGCGGCATGCTACCAGTGTTAAAGACTGCGATGGAGCTCCGTATGCCACGGCAAACTGGCTGACACTGACGGCGGCGGTGCACAAATGCTGCGCAGCTAGCGCCATTCGACGGCCAACACCGCGGTTCCTGGTGTGTCCGCTGTGCCGTGCGTGTGATCATTGCTTGTACAGCCCTCTCGCAGTGTCCGGAGCAAGTATGGTGGGTCTGACACACCGGTGTCAATGTGTTCTTTTTTCCATTTCCAGGAGTGTATATTGGTTGAATACAATTCAAGTGCACCAGCGGAATTTTCTGCCTTGTGGCCGTTAGTGTTCCGGTTACCTGCCCTGGCCACTAACGTAATTTGAGGGAGTGTCCTTTCCTTACCTGTTGTCGCCATCCAACACGATGTGTAGTTCTGACAGCTTAATACATATACATATTTGATTGTGGATAATTACGCCCGCACCATTTTGTGTTGAATTCTCAGGTAGCGATTGGTGACAAGCAAGTCGTTTGTCGGTCGGTTCGTGGCTGTCCCTTGGTTAGGTTCCGACAGGTCAAGTGTAGTTGGGCTCACCATCTGTCTCAACTAAGTGAACGAGGGCAAACCGACCCCCTGGAGGCTTCTGAGTGCTGTTGTCTTTACTGTCTTTCTCACCGGTGTTTAACTGTCTGTTTATAATTTATCACAGCCAGTGATAAAAGAAAAATTCTTGGTTTTACTGCGTTTTATGTAACTATGTTACATTTCTGGCAAGTGGATATTTGTTCAAATGTGTGTGAAATCTTACAGGACTTACCCGCTAAGGTCATCAGTCCCTAAGCTTACACAGTACTTAACCTAAATTATCCTAGACAAACACACACACACCCATGACCGAGGGAGGACTCGAACCTCCGCCGGGACCAGCCGCACAGCCCATGACTGCAGCGCCGAGACCGTTCGGCTAATCCCGCGCGGTCAAGTGGGTATTTGCTGAAAGGTTATTGCCGTTGTGTTGTCTTTTCTTTTAGTTCGGTTTCAGCTACAAAAAATTAAGGCTTATGGTAATTTATTTTAAAGTCTTGGAAATTTTATTGTGTACCTTCAGCCGTTTGCATTACATCTCGTTTTTGTTTTTCTATCCACCGTTGCCTTGAGGCTTTCATATATTAATTATTTTATTTGTAATTGTAACTGCCTGTTTTCAGTCACTTGAAATTTACATTGTTTTGGGGGCCTTCAGCCGTGAAAGATTTGGAGTTTGACTCGTAGTTGTAAAACTTCGGCTATGTGCCGCTTCGGTTGTAAATGTGTTATTAAATTACAATAAATTACAATTTTAAGGTGAAACTGACCCCAACCTTATTTGGCCCTTTCCACAATCCTAATCACCTGTTCTGCCCAGCGGATTTAGCGGGCTTTTCAAATAGTTTTATGCTAATAAAAAGGATAGTTGAGGCAGCATCATTCCTCGGCACTGCCATTTAGCGAGCTGTGCTGGGAGTCGGTGTGACGCAGCAGGTTCACACGAAGTGATCACTGCTCAAGGCAAACACAGCGTTGCCCAACCCACGGCCTCGGCAGGTAGAGCGCGTGTGGCTGCCAGCTACCGGCTCCTGCGCTTCGCTCTGCTGGACGTGTGCAGAGGAATCCCACCTTGCAGTCAGCGGTTGGACAGAAGACCGATACGATAAAAGAACGTTTTAAAGTGATCTGTGAAGGTCTCCATTCACCAAATGGTTCTAACATTCGGACTCACTTAAATACCTAGTATAGGATGACTGATAAAAGCACCTAAGCTACAATGTATGAGCGTCGCGCGAGATTTTCAGTATTTCTCGCTCTCTCGACGCAAACTATTGCTCCCACAGAAAAAAATGTTTGATTTTGTACTTATATACGCTACGGTTAGAGACCGTGGGTTTCGAGTTATTCAAGAAGAACACACCGAAGTGATCTTCTAATGCAGCCGGCCCCTACATTCAACCCGCACTGGCAAGATTTTTAGTGTATAGTTCAGGCCACTCCCTCCTACCACCGCAAAAAGAATTTTTGACTGTACGAGTTATACATATTCGTAATTTTTTGCTGTTCATCGACTGTCATTGCTATGCCACCGGCTTAGTCGTGCACTTCCAAATTGTAAAACTGACATTTGTGTAAGTTTTACCTAGAAATTTTGTGAATTTTAGCAGCATAAAATCAACAATTAAATACTTTCCTTTGTATGATATTCTAATTACGAAATTACTAGCTTTTGAGGGTCAAGTTTAGAACGAACTGTAAACGTAATTAGTTTTGACACAATATTTACATTTTTTCTTTCATTATCATTACGGGTAAGTTGAAGATACTGATATTAATGAAATAGTCGACCAAGCCGGTGCTGTAATAGCTCAATTAATGAAGATCAAAAAAAGGTCGAATGTGTATAATTCGCTTACTTGCAAATTCTTGTACAGTGGTAAGAGGAAGTGCCATAAACAACATAATAAAAATCCTTACCAGAGGAAGGTGGGGAACGCCGAGGGGGGACCGGAGAGTTGCGCACGAAGGTCACCTCTGAACAAGTCGAAAACCGCTGCCTATGCCGAAAATGTTATCTCAGTGTAAAATCAAACTACGTTACATTTCCTATGGATACAGTCCTCGTCGTTTTTTTCTCTAGGACCAATGGTTTGCTTCAAGAGAGCATGCGCTGTAACTTAGGCGGTTTTGCAGACCAATTTCTGGTAGTTTCCTCCTTTGATAAACTACAAGTGTCTCTTATCAAACTGTGTTCTACTTAGTCTCCACATACGGATGCGTCCATCCTCACAATGTGCACAAACGGTGTCGTGTTTGACAGGATGGCGTGGTGCCACTCCAGTTGACATTGTGCGTACTACTATCTACGTCGCCATCTCTGCTACTGTGTACGTTTGATATCATTCCACCCTGCCTGCAATCTAGACTGATTTCAAAATACATACATCAAAACAAGTTTTGCATCACCCCCTTTTCCAGAACTCTTGAAGATAGACGTTGACTGTGGATATTGTATCACAGAGACAGTCCCCTTGACTGTTCAGCTAAGTCACTAAATCCGCCCAAAGATGTAAATAACCATGCATCAGCAGCGCCTATCAGACGGAAGGGGTCCGACAGCCGATCAGCTCCGGTCTTTCCACCAGGAAGGTGGTACACGGCTCGTGTTGTCTGTAGTTCAACCATGCCTAGACGGTCAATACTGCGGTTCGATCGCGTACGTATTGTTACTTTGTGCAAGGAAGGGCTCTCAACAAGGGAAGTGTCCAGGCGTCTTGGGGTGAACCAAATCGATGTTGTTCGGACGTGGAGGAGATAGAGAGAGACAGGAACGGTCAACGACACGCCTCGCTCAGGCCGCCCATGAGCTACTAATGCAGTGGATGACCGCTACCTACGGATTATGGCTCCAAGGAACACTGACAGCAACGTCACCATGTTGAATAATGCTATTCGTGCAGCCGCAGGACGTAGTGTTACGACTCAAACTGTGCGCAGTAGACTGTATGATGCGCAACTTCACTCGCGACGTCCATGGCGAGGTCCAACTTTGCACCCACGACACCATGCAGCGCGGTACAGATGGGCCCAACAACATGCCGAATGGACCGCTCACGATTGGCATCACGGTCTCCTCACCGATGAGTGTCGCATATGCCTTCAACCACACAATCGTCGGAGACGTGTTTGGAGGCAAAAGGGTTGCTGAAAGAGACACACTGTCCAGCGCGTGCAGCAAAGTGGAGGTTCCCCTGCTGTTTTGGGGTGGCATTATGTGGGGCCGATGTACGCAGCTGGTGGTCATGGCAGGCGCCGTAACGGCTGTACGATACGTGAATGCCATCCTCCGACCGACAGTGCAGCCATATCGGCAGCATATTGGCGAGGCATTCGTCTTCATGGACGGCAATTCGCGCCCCCATCGTGCACATCTTGTAAATTACTTCCCTCAGGATAACGACATCGCTCGACTAGAGATGCCACCTTGTCCTCGAAATTAACCCTACCGAACACGCCTGGGATAGATTGAAAAGGGCTGTTTATGGACGACGTGACCCACAAACAACTCTGAGGGATCTACATCGAATCGCCGTTCAGCAGTGTGACAATCTGGACCAACAGTGCCTTGAAGAACTGCTGGATAGTATACCACGACGAATACAGGCATGCATCAATGCAAGAGGATGTGCTACTGGGTATTAGAGGTACTGGTGTGTTCAGCAATCTGGACCACCATCTCTGGAGGTGTCGCTGTATGGTGGTACAAGATGCAATGTGTGATTTTCATGAGCAGTAAAAAAGGTTGACATGATGTTTATGTTGATCTCTATTCCAGTTTTCTGTACAGATTCCGGAACTCTCGGAACCAAGGTGATGCAAAACTTTTTTGATGTATATAGAAGGTACAACTTCATAAATCCACTGTAGCATTTGTAGACCATTTATTCAAATAACCGGTTTCGGCAAAATATGTTGCCACCTTCGGATCTTATGCACTAAACTTCAGGAATCTCGTCCACGTGTACAATAATTTGTGTCACATAATAAAATGTGTATTGCATAAGACGCTAAGATGAATGAATAGTGTGCGGAAACCGATTGTATGAATAAATGCTCTACAAAAACGATCGTGATATTTTGAAGTTTTTTTACTTATATTTTCATTTCTCTGCTACCTTAACTGTTCGATTCCATATCAGACTGAAGACTTCATGTGGCTGCACGTTCCGGCACCGTTGACTGAACAATACGGCAGTCCCGTAGGGCACTAGTAGAATGGGGTCATTAGGATCCTGCAGGGCCTGCAGTACGGGCCTCCTTAGCCGGTAAATTTCTTTTTAATAACAAAACATAGTCGTCTGACTAACAACCAACAACGAGTGCCATTTCTGAGTGACAAACACACTCGGCAAACCAAACCCGACAACAATAATGTAGGTATACATGCCGACGTCGAAAGCGGAAGATAGAGAGAAATTATATGAGAATACTGAAATGGTAAATCAATACGTAAAGGGAGATGAAAATCTGTAAGTTATGGGAGACTTAAATACGGTCGTAGGAGAAGGAGTGAAAGGGTTACGGGATAGTGTCGGCTTGGTAGTAGGAATGAGGGATTAGAAAGTCTAATCGATTTGTGCAATAAATTTCAGGTACTAACAGGAGAGAGGGGATGGTGGAAAGTGTACATTGAAGGCCTCTTTTAACGGGGGGACTTTGTGATGTGATAAATGAGGAAATAGAAGTCGATACAGAACATGTAGGGCATCCTGTACTTGAATCAGAATTTAAAACAGCTTTAGAAGACTTGCGATCGAATAAGGAAGAAGAAATAGATAACATTTACCAAGCATTTCTAAAACCTTTGCGGGAAATGGCCAAAAAACGATTACTCTCGTTGGTGTGTAGAATGTAGGAGTCTGGCGGTATGCCATCTGACTTTCTGGAAAAACATTATCCACACGATTCCGAACACTGCGAGAGCTGACAACTGCGACAATTATCGCACTAGTTTAACAGCTTACGCATCCAAGCTGCTGACAAGAATAATATACAGAAGAAAGGAAAACGAAATTGAAGATGTGTTAGATGACGATCAGTTTGGCTTTAGGGAAGGTGAGGGCATCAGAGAGGCAGCCGTGATGTATAGGTCCACCTAATTTTTAACATTCGTCTGTAGCACCGCATCTCAAATGGTTCGATTCTCTTCTGTTCCGGTTTTTCCACAGTCATTGTTCCACTACCACACAATGCTGTGCTCCAAAAGTACACTCTCAGAAATTTTTTCCTCAAATAAGACCTATGTTTGACTTTTTTTTGCCGGTGCTCTTCTACTTTTGATGTCCTCCTTGTTCCGTCCGTCATGGATTATTTTGCTGCCTAGGTAGCAGAACTCCTTAACTTCATCTACTTCGTGACCATCAGTCCTGATGTCAAGTTTCTCGCTGTTCTTATTTCGACTAGGTCTCACTCCTTTCATCTTTCTTCGATTACTCTCAACCCATATTCTGTACTCTTGAAACTATTATTTCCTTTCAGCAGACCTTTTAACTCTCCTTCACTTTCACTGAGAATAGCAATGTCATCAGCGAATCTTATCATTGATGTCCTTCCACTATGAATTTTAATTCTACTCTTCAACCTTTTTTTTAAATTCCACCATTGCTTCTTCGATGTATGCACTTCGTTCTTGGTCTTCCACTCTTATTATTCCCTCTTGGCTCTTGTACATGTTGTATATTGCCGGTCTCTCCCTATTGTTTACCACAGTCTGCCTCAGAATATCGAAGATCTTGCTCCATTCGACAGAGTTGAGCGCTTTTCCATTTCGACGGATCCTATGAACTTGTCTTAATTTTTCTTTAGTCTTGCATCCATTACAAACTGCAATGTCAGAACTGCCTCTCTGGTGCCTTTACCTTTCCTAAAGCCAAACTGATCGCCGTCTAACAGGTCCTCATTCCGTATATTATTCTTGTCAGCAACTTGGCTGCATGAGCTGTTAAGCTGAGTGTGCGATATTTCTCTTATTTGTCAGCTCTTGCAGTCTTCCGAATCGTATGGATGATGATTTCCCGAAAGTCAGATGGTATATTGCCAGACTCGTACATTACACACCAACGTGAATAGTCGTTTTGTTGCCACTTCCCCCAATGATTTTAGAAATCCCGATGGAATGTTATCTATCCCTATGTCTTCATCTCCTGTATATCGATTCCCGTTTCTTACAAGTCTTACTCCTCATAGAGGCCTCTCTTTCCATCTACCCGCCCTCTCCTCTGCGTTTAACGGTGGAATTCTCGTTTTACTCTGAATGTTACCACCCTTGCTTTTTATTTACCTGTAGGTTGCGTTGACTTTTCTACATGCTGAGTCAGTTCTACAAACAATCACTTCTTTTCCGATTTCTTCATTTATCATGCAGCCATTTAGCTTAACTTTCCCTATAATTCCTATTTATTTCATTCCTAAGTGAACTGTATTTCTGTTTTCCTGAATTTCCCTGAAAATTTTTGTACTTCCTTTTTTCATCGCTCAACTGAAGTATTTCTTCTGTCACCCATGGTTTCTTAGCAGTTACCTTCTTTGTACCTCTGTTTTTTCTTTCCAACTTCTGTGATTGCTCTGTTTAGGCATGTGCATTCCCTTTCAACTGTACTGCCTCCTGAGCTATTTCTCAACGCAGTATCTATAGCCTTACAGAACCTCAGTGTATTCGGGAGGACGACGGTTCAATCCCGCGTCCGGCCATCCTGATTTAGGTTTTCTGTGATTTCCCTAAATCGCTCCAGGCAAATGCCGGGATGGTTCCTTTCAAAGGGCACGGCCGACTTCCTTCCCCGTCCTTCCCTAATCCGATGAGACCGATGACCTCGCTGTTTGGTCTCCTTCCCCAAACAACCCCACAAATTCCCTTCATTCCTTAAAACTTCTGTGCCCCACTTATTTACATACTGATTCTTCCTGACTAGTATCTTAAAGTTCAGACTACTCTTCATCATTACTAAACTGTGATCTGAGACTGTCTGCTCCTGGGTACGGCTTACAATCCAGTATCTGATTCAGGAGTCTCTGCCTGATGATGATGTAATCTAACTAAAATCTTCCCATATCTCCCTGTCTTTTCCAAGTATTTCTCTTTCTGTTGTATTTCTTGAACACAGTATTCGCTATTACTAGCTGAAATTTATTACAGATCTGAATTAGTCTTTTTCCTCATTCATTCCTAGCACCAAGTCCATATTCTCCCGTCTCCCGTAAACCTTTCTTATACTCGTCCTATAACCGCCTTCCAATCCTCCATGACTATTAGATTTTCATCTTCCTTTTGGTATAGAATTATCCATTTAATATCCTCATATACTATCTCTATCTCTTCATCTTCAGCTTACGATGTTGGCATGTATACCTGAACTATCATTGTCGGTGTTGCTTAGTTGTCGTTTTTGATGAAAGCAACTCTATCACTGAACTGTTGGTAGTAACACACACTCTGCCTTACCATCCTATTCACAACAAATCCTACTACCATTATACCTTTTCCTGTTGCTGTTGATATTACCCTATGCACATCTGAACAGAAATTCTTGTCTTCATTCTATTTCACTTCATTGGCCCCCGCTATATCTACACTGAGCCTTTGCATTTCCCATCTCAGATTTTCTAGCTTACCAGTCATGTTGAAACTTCTGACAGTCCACGCCCCGGCTCGTAGGAAGTCATTCTTTTGTTGGTTATTCAGTCTTTTCACCATGGTCACCTCCCCCTTGACAGTACCCTCTCGGAGATGCGAATGAGGGACTATTCAGGAATCTTTTGCAGTAGAGAGATCATCATGATACTTTTTCAAATATAGGCCTCATGTTCTGTGCATACACATAATTTGTCTTCAGTGCAGTGGTTTCCATTGCCTTCTGAATCCTCAAGCGGGTGATCATTGCTGATTCTTTCGCATCTAGGAGCTGTTACCCACCCTAAAGGTAAGAAAGTGTCCTGAACATCTGTCCGCTCATCTGCCCTCTTTGACATGACAAAATGAGGGTGACGATCATTATCTAGTCGAAAAATGGCAACAAGAGACTGTCGCAGGGAGGATAACACATAAGGACGCAGAATGTTCACGAAGTACCGTTATGCCATCAGACATTCCTCAACCACCACCAGCCGTGATCTGAAATCATATCCAATGGCTCCTCACACTATGTCGCCAGGAGAAGTACATCTGAGCCTCTCCAAAACACTGGAAGAACGGAACCTCTCAACAGGTCGCGAGGACGATTATCACACGGGGTAGCGCAAAATCGCGATTCATCGCTGAACGCAATGCGACGCGACGCCATCGTTAGTATTTTGTGCTTCCAGATTACGGCACCACTCCAAACGCGGCCGTATGTGTTGCTCTGTTAATGGCCTCCACGACATGGGTAGTGACTCCCTAAAACGACTGCTGCTACTCTGTGACTAGTGGTGCAGAATGACAGAGGACGTTGCGGGGAGTCCGTCACTTGTTCTCGAGCTGCAGATGCAGATGTGAAGTACGATACGCATGGTACACAGTACAGCGATCCTCCCTTGTCATGGTCAGACATGGTAGGCAGGATGCTTGACAAGTGTGCCTGTCCCCATTTTCCCATGCAGTCCAACATTCGGCCACTGTCACATCAAATGCCCCACAAATCTGGACTCTACACGATTCGACCAGACGGTCAAATGGAGGCCCACAATGAGGCCCCTTTGAAACTCTGTCAGATACTGATAACGCCGTCTCACATGATTACGCAGCATCACCGTGTCCTTCATGGTTATCACTCAGTACCTGACGCTGACCATGCCGCTTATACATGGTGTTTCAAAATTAATGTGACACACTTCTAATGTTTGTAGAGATGACTTAGATCAAGTTTTACATAGGAACCCATGTCCGCAAACGTCATCCAATGGCGCTACAGAGCGTCAAAGCTATAGACGTCGGCGGCTGTAAATGTATGTATCCACAGGGTGATTCAGTGATCACGTTACAAACTTTGAAGGATGATGAAGATGGATAAATGTATCAGTTCGAAGCAAAGGTGCCTGGTCCGGAGACGAAAGGATCGGAAGTTACAAGTGAAAATCTTTCTGATACCTCTGACAGTGGAATACATGTACCGTATTATTGTGGCTAAGAATGTAGGGTAGGCAACTTTCAGATACGCTAGGGTGGACCAAGAGAAGAGGAAACATCTAGTACACATGGGCTCTAAAATATATACCTGAGCAGCTATGAGCACTTGTTCATCTTCGCTAATGTGAAACACATTTCTTCTTTTGAACAAGTGCTCATAGCTCTTAAGGTACGCATTTTAGAGCCCATGTGTACTTTACTTTTTTTCTTGTTTTGGTCCCATATTGCCGCCTCTGAAAGTCTCCTACCCTACAATCTTAGCAACAACAGTACTAGCAGATGTATTGCACTGTCAGAGGTATCAGAACGGTTTTCGCTTATAAGTTTCGACTCTCTTCGTTTCCGGTACAGGGACTCTAATCTCATAGTAATACCTTTATGCTTGTACATCGTCCTTGACAGTTTGTAACATCGTCACGGGATCATCCTGTATATACATGCACCGATGAGTCAAACCATTGTGACCACCTGCTTGATAGCTTGTTTGTCGGTCTTTGGAACGAAATATATATCTGATTTTGCGTATCAGGGATCCGACAGTTTGTTGGTAGGTTTGTTGAGGTACGAGGTACATTCAAGTTCTAAGGCCTCCGATTTTTTTTTTCTCCGGACTGGAAAGAGATAGAAACATGCGCATTGTTTTAAAATGAGGCCGCGTTCATTGTCAATACATCCCAGTGATGGCAGCACCGTACGGCAGATGGAAATTTACCGCCAGCAGCGAGAATGAGAAAATGGCGACGTTTTCCTTACTTGAACAGCGTGCAATCATTCGTTTTCTGAATTTGCGTGGTGTGAAACCAATTGAAATTCATCGACAGTTGAAGGAGACATTTGGTGATGGAGTTATGGATGTGTTGAAAGTGCGTTAGTGGGTGCGACAGTTTAATGAAGGCAGAACATCGTGTGACAACAAACCGAAACAACCTCGGGCTCGCACAAGCCGGTCTGACGACATGATCGAGAAAGTGGAGAGAATTGTTTTGGGGGACCGCCGAATCACTGTTGAACAGATCGCCTCCAGAGTTGGCATTTCTGTGGGTTCCGTGCACACAATCCTGCATGACGACCTGAAAATGCGAAAAGTGTCATCCAGGTGGGTGCCTCGAATGCTGACGGATGACCACATGGCTGCCCGTGTGGCATGTTGCCAAGTAACGTTGAAGCACAACGACAGCACGAATGGGACTTTCTTTTCGTCCGTTGTGACAATGGATGAGACGTGGATGCCATTTTTCAATCCAGAAACAAAGCGCCAGTCAGCTCAATGGAAGCACACAGATTCACCGCCACCAAAAAAATTTCGGGTAACCGCCAGTGCTGAAAAAATGATGGTGTCCATGTTCTGGGACAGCGAGGGCGTAATCCTTACCCATTGCGTTCCAAAGGGCACAACGGTAACAGGTGCATCCTACGAAAATGTTTTGAAGAACAAATTCCTTCCTGTACTGCAACAAAAACGTCTGGGAAGGGCTGCGCGTGTGCTGTTTCACCAAGACAACGCACCCGCACATCGAGCTAACGTTACGCAACAGTTTCTTCTTGATAACAACTTTGAAGTGATTCCTCATGCTCCCTATTCAGCTGACCTGGCTCCTAGTGACTTTTGGCTTTTTCCAACAATGAAAGACACTCTCCGTGGCCGCACATTCACCAGCCGTGCTGCTATTGCCTCAGCGATTTTCCAGTGGTCAAAACAGACTCCTAAAGAAGCCTTCGCCGCTGCCATGGAATCATGGCGTCAGCGTTGTGAAAAATGTGTACGTCTGCAGGGCGATTACGTCGAGAAGTAACGCCAGTTTCATCGATTTCGGGTGAGTAGTTAAATAGAAAAAAAATCGGAGGCCTTAGAACTTGAATGCACTTCGTATGTGACATTAGATGCCTACGCCAGGTCATATAATTCGCGTAAATAACGGGCCGCTGATTTGCGTACGCGAGATGGCATCCGATAGCTACCCTGAAGAGTTCCATAGGATTTACATCAGGCGAATTTGGTTGCGAGACATCAACGTGAGTTCACTATAATGCTCCTCAGACCATTGTAGCGAGGATCTTGCTCCGAGATGCGGAGATTTACACTGCTGAAAGATGACAGTGCCGTCGGGGAAGACATCACGCATGTCCGGATACAGGTGGTTCGCAGCTGTCGGCGTGTCTTCGATTACTACCAGAGGTGCCGTGCAAGCGCAGGAGTTTGTGTCCCATAGCATAATACTGCTCCAACCAGCCTGCGTCCGTGGTGCGCTGCACGTTTCGAGCCGCCGTTCTCCTCGATGATCGCGTTTGTGGAGACGACCTAGTGTACCAAAAATGTGGTTCACCAGAAGGGCGGACGGACACGTTTCCATTGATCGACGATCGAATCTCGATAGTTCCGTGCCAACTGAAATCATACTTAACGACGTCGTCGTGTCAACATGTGAACACGTAGGGCTGACCTGCCGCGGAGCTCCATGTTCAACAATGTAAGATGGAACGGTGTGCCACGAAACACTTGTGCGTTCACCAGCAGTCTGCTCATTCGGCAGAGATGCCATAGATCATCATCTATCCTGAATGAGATTATCACTCTGCATTGGAGTGTGCGCTGATATGAAACTTACTGGCAGATTAAAACTGTGTGCCGGACCGAGACTCGAACTCGGGACCTTTGCCTTTCGCGTGCAAGTGCTCAACCAACTGAGCTACCCAAGCACGACTCACGCCACGTCCTCACAGCTTTACTTCTGCCAGTACCTCGTCTCCTAACTTCCAAACTTTACATAAGCTCTCCTGCGAACCTTGCAGAACTAGCACTCCTGAAAGGAAGGATACAGCGGAGACATTGCTTAGCCACAGCCTAGGGGATGTTTCCAGAATGTTAGTTCTGCAAGGTTCGCAGGAGAGCTTATGTAAAGTTTGGAAGTTAGGAGACGAGGTACGGGCAGAAGTAAAGCTGTGAGGACGGGGCGTGAGTCGTGCTTGGGTGGCTCAGTTGGCGCCGGCACGGTAGCTCAGCGTGTCCGGTCAGAGGGTTTAGCTACCCCCTGTAATAAAAAAAACTGAGTGAACGGTTCAGCCGGCCGCGGTGGTCTAGCGGTTCTAGGCGCGCAGTCCGGAACCGCGCGACTGCTACGGTCGCAGGTTCGAATCCTGCCTCGGGCGTGGATGTGTGTGATGTCCTTAGGTTAGTTCGGTTTAAGTAGTTCTAAGTTCTAGGGGACTGATGACCACAGATGTTAAGTCCCATAGTGCTCAGAGCCATTTGAACCATTTTTGAACGTTTCAACGAACAACCTGAACGGGTGTCATGAGACGTCCGCCCCGATCATATACAACGAACAAAATGAGATAAACAAAGATCTTTAAAAAAAAGTTGGTAGAGCACTTGCCCGCGAAAGGCAAAGGTCCCGAGTTCGAGTGTCGGTCCGGCACACAGTTTTAATCTGCCAGGAAGTTTCATCATCTATCCTACTTTACAGCGCAGACAAGCCTCCGAAACCTACGTTCAGTGAACAATCGTGGACGTCCAACAATTTAGCGCCTATTGGAAGTATGACTGGGCCTTTACCTCTTTCCGTACATGCTCACGACAGTAACATCCGACCAGCTCCGCCAATTTCGAAATAATCGTTCACGATATTTGCGTAACAATATTATGCCCATTGTCAGGATGGCTTATCTCAATGGACTTCCCCATTTGCAGGCCATACCCTCGCTAGGGTGATCCCCCGTGCTCGTCTGCTCCGCTTACGTACTTTTTGTTATCGCGTCACGTGCCCGCACCGGCAGCAGGCGGTATCAAACGTCGTGGTGGGCAGTAGTTTTTGCTGATCAATGTATGTTTATAGGCGTTAGCGCATACAACTTTCACGCTCTGTAGCGCAGTTGGATGATGTTTCCGGACATAAGTCGCTTTGTAAAACTTGATCTACTAAAACCCCTCTACATCCCCAAGAAGTGTGTAACATGAATTTGGAAGCACCCTATATACGTAACACGCAGTAGGCCTGGTAACAACACTAACCCCGAACAACACGACGTTACATTCACATCCGACCATGTCTTCTGGTTTCTTCATTTATTGTCAGGCACCGTAGAAAGGAAAACCCTAATCACGAAAATTCCTTTCAAACAAGGCTGTGGACTCACGAATACACTGCCCTCTATTTCAATTGCTCGGGCTATCACTCCAGTCCATACGCCATTTATCTTTTTCCTTACGCCGTCCACCGCGTACTTTTAACGCAGCTTACCGATGCTGTTATTTTCCTTCAACCGCTTGTTGCGGTTTACGTAATACGCATGCTTTCGTTTTATCAACATTTCTTTCTCGTCATGTTAAGAAATTATCATGGTCTTAGTATCGACACACCAAGCAAACTGCGATGTAATTGTTATATTAGAAATACCACTTCTACTACCACTGGCAGCATTAGTTGTAGTAGTAGCAGTATTATCGTGACTGTCCACAAAATTACAGAGTATAATAACAACAAACATTTATAAAACGTAGGTCGATGCTCCTATTAAAGATCAATGCTCCTATTAAAGATCTTTTACAAAGTAAATCTCTTACAAAAAGTGCCCAATGACAGTGTCAAAGACTTAAGTAAATGGCTTCGTTGAAGAACTTTTACAGTGAAATATATGCCTTAGGTCCAGTGCAGTTGTCTCCTGCTATCTTGCCTTGACTGACTGTTTGTTTGATTTGACGACCTTAAAGCTACAAGAAGATAACAGAAGAGGGAGATCCTACACAACGCTCTCCGCAACTCTCTTAGACCCGGCAGTGTGTGTCTTGTGGAATCTGATACTGGAAAAGCTGCCATCACTGCACGTAACAGCTATAAATTACATGTTATGTGTAGTAGCGATAGACATGAATTTTTCTTTTATCAGTTAAAGATTTGTATTAGATAAATCCACAAGTTTATCAAGCTTTGAAACTACAGTATTCAAATCATATTTCAGGATAAAATGCTCTTAATGAAATTGCCTATGTGTTTTCCAAATAAACTGACGCATAGACATGTCATATTATATGAGATTATAATGTTGCTGTTGATACTAACGAAGTGAAGCATTTTAATGAAACCATGCTTCAGAGTGGACTACAGAAGTACACGCCACCTAAGGCTAGCTCTTCTGCTATTGTGTATATTTCTCTGTTTCACGGTGTCATGCAATGCTCACTATCAAATAACTCAAGAATAAATAAGATATATTCATACATCAGATACGAAGACCCACGTTCGTCATGTTGTTGTTGTTGTTGTTGTTGTTGTTGTCTTCAGTCTTGAGACTGGTTTGATGCAGCTCTCCATGCTACTCTATCCTGTGCAAGCTTCTTCATCTACCAGTATGTACTGCAGCCTACATCCTTCTGAATCTGTTTAGTGTATTCATCTCTTGGCCTCCCTCTACGATTTTTACCCTTCACGCTGCCCTCCAATGCTAAATTTGTGATTCCTTGATGCCTCAGAACATGTCCTACCAACCGGTCCCTTCTTCTTGTCAAGTTGTGCCACAAACTCCTCTTCTCCCCAATTCTATGCAATATTTCCTCATTAGTTATGTGATCTACCCACGTTCGTTATATCTTGGAAAATAGCAGACGACTGTCCAGGGTCAAGTTGTCGCGTTATAACACTTTCACTAGCAGCAGATAACCGTACAAAAAAGACAGGAAACATTCAAAACAATTAAAGCTGTTTGTGAA
The DNA here is from genome assembly GCF_023864345.2 of Schistocerca serialis cubense. Classification (NCBI taxonomy): domain Eukaryota; kingdom Metazoa; phylum Arthropoda; class Insecta; order Orthoptera; family Acrididae; genus Schistocerca; species Schistocerca serialis. The sequence goes on along the minus strand of NC_064642.1, from coordinate 78,130,622 downwards.
AGAGACTCAAACTCTCGAGCTTTGCCATCTCCGAGCAAGTGATCTACCAGCTGAGCTATCCAAGCACGACTCACGACCCGTCCTCACAGCTTTATTTCTGCCAGTACTTCATCTCCCACCTTTAAAACCTCACCGATGTTCTCCTGTGACACTTGCAGAGTTAGCGCTTGTGGAAGAAAGGATACTGCCAAGACATGGCGTAGCCACAGCCTGTTGGAAGTTTCCAGAACGAAATTCTGACTCTGCAGCGGAGTGTGCGCTGATGTGGAAACTTCCTGGAAGATTAAAACTGTGTGTCGCACTCGAACTCTGGGCCTTTGCCTTCCGCTAATAGAGCACTCACCCAAGAAAGGCAAAGGTCCTGAGTTCAAGTTTCCGTTTGGCACACAGTTTTAATCTGTCAGAAAGTTTCACATCAGCGTACACTCCGCCGAAAAGCCAAAAATTTCATTCTGGATGCCTAATACTGTCTCCGACCAGCCAGCAAGTGACAAACAAGTTCTGTGTTCACACCATCACTTACGATACTGCTGCAACATCCAAAATACAATATTTCTATTTGACTACAATATTCACTTGCTTTAAAGATTTCATTGAAATTCCTCAAGATGATATCCGAAAGCAATGTTATATTGAATATTTTCAAACTTTTTCGTGAATTGGATCTTTTAATTTATGTCCTATAATTCAAAAATACTAATATTTCATCGGTGTTAACAATATACACCTGACGTATTTCTAAGTTCGTATATTGAAACAAAGTTTACTGTATTTCTCTTACATTATTTGAGCAAAAGGGCTTTAGTTAATGCTTAATTGCTGGTGAATCCACAAATCACGAGAATTTATTTGAGCGTTTAAAATAACCTAGGTTGTAAGAATTTTGTACATAAACCAAGAAGGACGGTGCAGAAATGTAAAGTAACAATAGATAGTGTAATACGTAACTTGGCAATCAACGGCGTCATTCTGTTTCAGAGCTTAGACTGAATGTTTAGTATTGATTTTTCCCGACAGTGCATGTGCAATGTGGATTATTCCGTTATCGTAGCATTGATTATTGGTGACAGAAGAGAGACAAGCAAAGCCTTACACAAACAGGCAATGGCGATATCGTCCCGTGCGCATCACGTATTCAAAAGAGTCAGAAGCAAAAGGTAACACCTCCTGTGAAGTAATCGACAGTGTTGCCAAATGCCGGGAGAAACCAGCTGAAGAGTGTAACGTGGAAGTGCAGATGGAAAGAAATTGAAAAACCAAAATGGAGATTTTGTGACGTATTTTCTGTTACTCTACAGGGAATGCGATGTGCTCGCTCATTCGTTCGCTGACAAGCTTATAAGTCACTGACGTTTGAGTAACGTGTATGCATAATTTAAAAATTAGGTGTTATTCATACCGAATAGCTGGCGGAGTACTGAAGGCACAGATCATATATTCGGGGGAATATGACTCAAAGCTCCAACCGAGCGAGCTAGCGCAGTGTTAAGGCGTTGGATTCACATTTGGGAGGGGGTGGGGGATGGTGGTTGATATCTCCCGTCCGATTGTCCGGACTTTTACGTGGTTTCTGCAAATCGCTAGAGACAATAATCCCTATATAAAGCCTTTGAAAAGGGCGCATTCGATTTCCTGTCCCATTCTTTCCTAATCCGAACTCATGTTCCGTTTCTAAGACCTCCGTCGATTGAACGCTAAACTGCAATCTTACGTCTTTTCAAATCGTTGTTCGGTTGATGTGATTGGGTTTGCTCTTGGTTTCGAGAAATTTCTGAAGGCCAGCACTATGACGTTTCCAGGAAATTTTCCTCCCATTACTTCTGTAGTTCAGTTAGCGCTCGCTCCGTAATCTTGTTAAACTTAGTCTGTTGTTTCAACTAATGAAACAGGATGACAATATAATCAGGTACGGTTAGCAAGTATCACCTACACATAACCTGAAAGGTGTAATGCTTTCGATACTGTATATTGTTTCGAAATTTCATTCCTGCTACCAATGTAATATTAATACATTGATTCCTCAGCGATAGGTAGTATATGCAAAGTGGAGTGTATTTTGACAAACCTATGTACTGGACTAGGACTGAAAAATAAGTGTTGTTTCTGATTCTACTCTGATTACAAACTTTTTTTATGATTTTTTTACGTAACGTTAATAGCATCCGTTGAAGTTTCAAATGATGCTATATTTTTCTAATGGGTCTGTTTCTTGAGAATATGATAGGTACAATAAAAATTCTCATCTTCGTCTTAGAAATATGGTAAACTTAACAGAATACGAGAACACGTACAAAATGTGAAAATTTATGCAATTTGCAGGATGCAACAAGTCAGGCGTCTCTCTGTGTACTGGCCCATAAGCAGGGTCCGAATGACATAACGCATCGCAAGTGAAGACACAGTCACGAAGCTTTTCCCTCTTTCGTGGGTCAGTGTTGTTAAAAATACGAAATGGGTGCATGCAGAAGGAAGTAGGCTGTGCATGGTTTTCACAAAATACAAAATAAAAGCTTCGAAAACGGACAGAGAGAGAGAGAGAGGGGGGGGGGGGGGGGGGGGGAGATTTCGAAGAGCCTCGACAGCCAACAGGAATGTCGAATACAAAATTTTCTGCCTAGCTATCTCGGGACAGGAGCGTACCTAGGATGTGAGCTACGAGAGAGTGGAGCATGGAGAACTCATCGCAGTGAATGATGACGTACACTTTCGGAATAAAACTCGCAGCATCAAAAAATAGTTAGTGTAGAGTAATGAAATTTCAGGAATACATTTGTCTAGGTAGTGATTAGCATTGCAATATCACAGGTTAATACAACGGCGAGATAAGCCTCCACAAATGATACTGGTTTCCCTCTCCCCCATCCCGCTGAAAATTTATTTCAGTTTATGAAAATACAAGCAACGTTGCCATTTTCTTCTTCGCTCACAATAGTCCAAAAATTTTCTTTGAATAAGCGTCTTGCCCAAGTCATCTAGAGAAACTACTTTTCTAGAACGTCTTTTGTTTCCTATCGGTTTCAACTATTTCCTCTGTTTCTTCATATTTCTTAAAGTTTTTGAAAACTAGTTTTACTGCTCATTCTGACTTCATTACCATTTCTTTCCGCCCGCAAGATTGCTTTCTGTATAGGTGTGATTGCCTGAATCTGCTTTCTTTTCTTCCTGGCTAAATTGAACAACTTTGAATATAAGCTTTCACCCGAATGTGTCCACTTTCGCGACATCTTCCTCTATTTTCCACTCTCACAGGTATTCATGATTATGGATAACACCGCACTGCGCTACTGCCGATATTTCATGAGGGCACGCTGAACAACTTGAGAGCACAGCTAACGCGACAGTACTGACAGTGGGACGCGTTTTCCTTACTCAACACTGTACTTATTTTACTCTAACGTCATTGTAATGGCCGTGCGAGGCCATGTGAAATAATGTAGTGGTTTGGTAGTACTCTTCCACTAAGGAAGTGCTTATAGGCGGAGTGCAGTGCACTGCCAATGCAATCCATAGCCCCCACCGCATTCAGGACTTTAAGAGATGGAACACAATACACTATTCTTACTAGGATTAATGGATAAATTAGAATGTAAGTTCGGGAGTGCTACAAAGGATTGTTATAGGGTCACTAGCTGACCAACCTGGCATTGAGCAGGCATTCATGATGCAAATTCTCTATTACAAACGAAAACAAGAAGTGAACTGTGTTTGTAGTGTAATATAGATATAGCGGCCATTTTTTTGCGTACAGCCACTTGCGCTTCGCAGTCAAAAGCTTACAAAAGCGCCGCCAAGCGCCAGAGATTTCCTTAAGTTGACTCGGCTGTAGGGGTGTCTCAGTATTATAGAATAAATGCATTAAAACTTCATGCATGATGCGGCATCTCAGTGTTTATAACGTCATATACATCCTGATCTATATGTCATACAATGATATAATTTGGTAGGTACATTCCGCGGCATACGTGGATACTGTCTGCAAAATGTGCTGTAAATAGAGTTAGCAGCAAAGTAGTAATAGATTTAAACATCATGCATGATGCGGCAGTTTTTCACGCATCTCACTGTTTATGACGTCATACCTCCTGAACTATGATAGGCTGATGGTTCTTACCTCCGCAGCGATAGTGTCTGAAAGTAAGGGATATGTGGACCAAGTTCGGCTGAAATCGGTTCAGTGGTTTAGGAGGAGATGTGAGACATACACACACATACCTTCTTTTTATAATATGCATGAATTATTGTTTACAGAATATATAAACAATCTAACATGCAGGGGGAACATTAATAAAACCGACAAACTACAGGGACTGGTTCCTGACCAGAAATCGAGGAAAAAAAGGCCCTATGACCATGTGTTCGGAAATGGCGCTGACAAATGACAGTTCCGCTGACCAAATGCCGTGTGTTTGCAAGTAGGTTGGTTGGTTGATTCGGGGAAGAAGACCAAACAGCGTGTTCATCGATCCCATCGAACTAGGGAAGTATGGCGAAGGAACCCGGGTGTGCCCTTTCTTAGGGACCATCCCGGCATTCTCCTGGGCGATTTAGGGAAATCACAGAAAACCTGAAACGTGGGCTTGAACCGTCGTCCTCCCGAATGCGAGTCCGGTGTGCTAACCATTGCACCACCTCGCTCGGTGTTGCAACTAATAAGGATAGTAGCGGTTGTCATGCAAGATTTGCGTAACCGTACTTTGGCTTTCACCATGTTGGCAGGCCACTTGCCTGAAGCTTGTACTATGGTTTGTCTCAATACACTATAGAACCAGGTCCTCCAAATCTAGTGTACGCACAGTCCGCCGCCTCCCTTTACGTTCGTCTGTCTGAAAGGACCCATGATCACACAAACGCCCAAAAAGGGCTTGAAGTGTGTGATGTGGTTGGTGTTTGTGAGGGTACTTGTGTTGCTATGGCCGTGCTAGCTCTCGACCATTTCCATCTGCTTGACCTTACACAAACACCATCTCAGGTTGAAACTCCCTGGCTGATTAAAGCTGTGTGCCGGGCTGAGACTCGAACTTGGGACCTTTGCCTTTCGCGGGAAAGTGCTCTACCGCCTGAGCAACCCAAGCACGACTCACAACCCGTCCTCACAGCTTTAATTCAGACAGTTCTGCTACCTTCCAAACTTCGCAGAAGTTCTCCTGGAAGGAAGGATATTGCGGAGACATGGCTTAGCCACAGCCGCGGGGATGTTTCCTTTCTTCCAGCAGTGGTAGTTCTGCAAGGTTTGCAGGAGAGCTTCTGTGAAGTTTGGAAGGTAGGAGACGAGGTACTGGCGGAATTAAAGCTGTGAGGACGAGTCGTGAGAAGTGCTTGAGTAGCTCAGACGGTAGAGGGCTTGCCCGCGAAAGGCAAAGGTCCCAAGTTCGAGTCTCGGTTCAGCAGACAGTTTTAATCCGACAGGAAGTTTCATATCAGCGCACACTCCCCTGCATTCTGGAACCATGTCATCTTGTCCCCGACATGGATTCCGGACCATTCTGCCACCTGTACTACGCTGCGTCAATCACACAGCCTGCCGCACACAAGGAACTTTCAATCGTCAGCGCCATCTACCGTGGCAGCTGTATCTTTCCGGACACATGTTAATAGGACCTTTTTTTTTCCTCCATTTCCAGTCATGATCCGTCTCTGCAGTCGTCAGTTTTATTACTGTTCATCCTGTGTAACGTCAGAAGTTCTAAGGCGCTTTTCACATGTATGACTTCGCACACAACGGTAAGGAGCGGTGGACTAAAAAAGTGCTGTGGCAACTGTCGTCATAGGAAAGCTAGACATGATTAGCGGACAACTTTACACAGTAAACAGAAGTTTTACATGTTGTTGTTGTTGTTGTTGTTGTTGTTGTTGTGGTCTTCAGTCCTGAGACTGGTTTGATGCAGCTCTCCATGCTAATCTATCCTGTGGAAGCTCCTTCATCTCCCAGTACCTACTGCAGCCTACATTCTTCTGCATCTGCTTAGTGTATTCATCTCTTGGTCTCCCTCTACGATTTTTACCCTCCACGCTGCCCTCCGATGCTAAATTTGTGATCCCTTGATGCCTCAGGACATGTCCTACCAACCGATCCCTTCTTCTAGTCAAGTTGTGCCACAAATTTCTCTTCTCCCCAATCCTATTCAGTACCACCTCATGAGTCATGTGGTCTACCCACCTAATCTTCAGCATTCTTCTGTAGCACCACATTTCGAAAGCTTCTATTCTCTTCTTGTCCAAATTTATTGTCCATGTTTCACTTCCATACATGGCTACACTCCATACTAATACTTTCAGAAACGACTTCCTGGCACTTAAATCTATACTCGATGTTAACAAATTTCTCTTCTTCAGAAACGCTTTCCTTGCCATTGCCAGTCTACATTTTATTCCTCTCTACTTCAACCATCATTAGTTATTTTGCTCCCCAAATAGTAAAACTCCTTTACTAGTTTAAGTGTCTCATTTCCTAATCTAATTCCCTCAGCATCACCCGACTTAATTCGACTACATTCCACTATCCTCGTTTTGCTTTTGTTGACGCTCATCTTACATCCTCCTTTCAAGACACTGTCCATTCCGTTCAACTGCTCTTCCAAGTCCTTTGATGTCTCTGATAGAATTACAATGTCAGAGTTTTACATAACTTATTTTTCCAAGTGAATGAAGACCGCCGACCGCGGTGGCCGTGCAGTTCTATACACTGCAGTCCGGAAACGCGGGACTGCTACGGTCGCAGGTTCGAATCCTGCCTTGGGCATGGATGTGTGTGATGTCCTTAGGTTAGTTAGGTTTAAGTAGTTCTAAGTTCTAGTGGACTGATGACCTCAGATGTTAAGTCCCATAGTGCTCAGAGCCATTTGAACCATTTTTGAATGAAGACCCATTACAAATAAAGCAGCAAGAAACAGAGTCCAACTATTACAACAGCAAGAACAACGAAGTCAGAGGAATGACTGGGTGGCTTCTGCATAGTGTCCAGTAGCGAAGTGGCTCCAGGCGCAGGTGGTGAGCGGCTGCCGCCGCCCGGCCTATACTGCGTCGCCGCGCCAACGGGCGTTCATAGAACAGGGCCACAGGAGTGTGGCTCTGCGGACGCACAGCACTGGGACCGCCATATACCGCTGGACTGATGTCGGTGTCACATGGGAAATTGCCACTTCGTTACCAGCCTTGATACGCTGATGGGTGGTATCGATACGTGATACCGTATGTCAGGCAATACTGTTGTCTGTGGGAGGGATGCAACAAGGGAAGACTTCAGCAAATCGGAGGAAGACCTGCAAGGGATCTACCAGGTGCATTCAAGTTCTAAGGCCTCCGATTTTTTTTATCTGGACTGGAAAGAGATAGAAACATGCGCATTGTTTTAAAATGAGGTCGCGTTCATTGTCAATACGTCCAAGTGATGGCAGCACCGTACTGCAGATGGAATTTTACCGCCAGCGGCGAGAATGAGAACTGTTTTAAATACTTAAAATGGCGACGTTTTCCTTACTTGAACAGCGTGCAATCATTCGTTTTCTGAATTTGCGTGGTGTCAAACCAATTGAAATTCATCGACAGTTCAAGGAGACATGTGGTGATGGAGTATGGATGTGTGGAAAGTGCGTTCGTGGGTGCGACAGTTTAATGAAGGCAGAACATCGTGTGACAACAGACCGAAACAACCTCGGGCTCGCACAAGCCGGTCTGACAACACGATCGAGAGAGTGGAGAGAATTGTTTTGGGGGATCGCCGAATGACTGTTGAACAGATCGCCTCCAGAGTTGGCATTTCTGTGGGTTCTGTGCACACAATCCTGCATGACGACCTGAAAATGCGAAAAGTGTCATCCAGGTGGGTGCCACGAATGCTGACGGGCGACCACACGGCTGCCCGTGTGGCATATTGCCGAGCAATGTTGACGCGCAACGATAGCACGAATGGGACTTTCTTTTCGTCCGTTGTGACAATGGATGAGACGTGGATGCCATTTTTCAATCCAGAAACAAAGCACCAGTCAGCTCAATGGAAGCACACAGATTCACCGCCACCAAAAAAATTTCGGGTAACCGCCAGTGCTGAAAAAATGATGGTGTCCAAGTTCTTGGACAGCGAGGGCGTATTCCTTACCCATTGCGTTCCAAAGGGCACTACGGTAACAGGTGCATCCTACGAAAATGTTTTGAAGAACAAATTCCTTCCTGCACTGCAACAAAAACGTCTGGGAAGGGCTGCGCATGTGCTGTTTCACCAAGACAACGCACCCGCACATCGAGCTAACGTTACGCAACAGTTTCTTCGTGATAACAACTTTGAAGTGATTCCTCATGCTCCCTACTCACCTGACCTGGCTCCTAGTGACTTTTGGTTTTTTCCAACAATGAAAGACTCTCTCCGTGGCCGCACATTCACCAGCCGTGCTGCTATTGCCTCAGCGATTTTACAGTGGTCAAAACAGAGTCCTAAAGAAGCCTTCGCCGCTGCCATGGAATCATGGCGTCAGCGTTGTGAAAAATGTGTACGTCTGCAGGGCGATTACGTCGAGAAGTAATGCCAGTTTCATCGATTTCAGGTGAGTAGTTAATTAGAAAAAAAATCGGAGGCCTTAGAACTTGAATGCACCTCGTATAACTGTTGCAGCTCAGTGATTATCTGTTAGACGACCCATAGTCTTTCTAAATCGGCTAGGATCAGGACTAGTATGGTGGCCTAATGATTAATGACTTTATAATTATGGGGACAGACTTCTGAAAAATCCTGGCAGGAAGCAGTACCTTCCAAAGAAATACTGTTACAGGGAAGGCCTGCGCTCTGCTCCGGAGACTGACTGACTGAAACGAGCGAATGTTGACACAGTTTCCTCTAGGAGCTAGGAGGTCGCGAAACCGAGAGATGCCGACAGCTTTTGCGGATGTAAGAGGCAGTTAGCAAGTCCTGTCTGGCGGAACTGATGTTTTTAGGAGAGTTGAGTACACCAACATGGAATCAAGAGATAGCTAGTGATTAATAGAGTTGTCCCACAAGAATGAAACGTTTAAAATTAATTTGAAAGTATATTCCTGCGAGCAAATGTGCAATCCGATTTAGTAATTTCCTGGTTTTCATCTCAAGTGTTGCGATTTAGTGAACGAGCACCCGCCCAGTAGACAGAGAGACCACACATGAGATCGCAGAGACAGTAGTTGGCTGCGAGGTGGTGTCTGACGGCGAGGTTTAATTGAAGCCAATAAATTACTTTTATTTCCGCGCGAACTCAACGCAATGCATAGGGTGATTAAAATTAAACTTTCAAAACGCTGTAGAAATAACCCCACTGGTCAGAATGACGTCATATTGCAACGGAATATTATCGGAGAAGGGGGAAAACGTATGACAGGAGAAAAAAATAGTGTGAAAATTGATCAACAGATGGCGCTGTATGCGTCAGAATACGTAAATGAAAACACCTGTCACACGCGCGACCAATTAAGTTGGTATAAACAAGCCGGGTACACGCCTTTTCCTCCTTCCGCGTCGCCATGACTGTATCAATGCAGGATTGTGCTCTGCTTGTCAAGCTGTATTATAAGAATGATGACAGAGCACCCGCCGCTCTGCAGAAGTTCCGCACACTGAAGGGTCCGATGACTGCCGTGGATCTGAAGAAAAAGATTCGGAAATTCGAAAATATGGGTTCTTTTGGTAAGCAACCTGGTAGAGGGAGAAAACGAATTGATTCGACATCAGTGGAAGCAGTGGCCACAGCAATACAGGAAGAGATGAGAGGTGGTGCACAAACATGTAGTGCACAGAGAATTGCCAGAACATTAGACACACCCGTGAGCACGGTGCGTAAAATCAAACGAACATCCTTCTTTGCTATCCATTCACAATTACCCATACGCGCCAGTTGCTTCCTGTTGACCTGCCAGCAAGAGAGACCTTTGCTTTAAAATTTCTAGCTCGCATGGAAGTGGACAGTGACTGGCCGTGGAAGAATTTGTGGGCAGATAAAGCCCATTTCCAAAAATGGTTCAAATGGCTCTGCGCACTCTGGGACTTAACTTCAGAGGTCATCAGTCCCCTAGAACTTAGAACTACTTAAACCTAACTAACCTAAGGACAACACACACATCCATGCCCGAGGCAGGATTCGAACCTGCGACCGTAGCGGTCGCGCGGTTCCAGACTGTAGCTCCTAGAACCGCTCGGCCACCCCGGCCGGCTACCCATTTCCATCTGACAGGATATGTCAATACACAAAACTGTCGAAAGTGGGCAACGGAAAGTCCACATGAAAATCAGGGTTTATGGTATCATTTATCACAGGGCCACATTTTTGCGAAGTGACAGGTGCTTCCCGCACTGTTACCTGTACAGTCACTGGCAAGCGCTTTGAGTGTCTTTTGTACCACCACGTCATTCCAGCTCTCCAACAGCGTGGATGTGTGGATGGGATCATTTTGCAAATCCAGTTTAGCAGCTGCTGAAGCGCCATTTCGGAAATGCTAGAACTACCAGCTGCCATTTCCCTACAGCCTGGCCGTCCCGATCACCTGATCCTGCTGTGGGGCTATCTGAAAAATGTTGTGTTCAATGTTCCGATTGCGGACTTAGCTGCACTGAAGGCACGCATTGCGTAACGCAGGAAACGGTGGACAGCTTACAGACATGTTTTGCGTCAGTCACACGGAAATTGATAATCCGATTAGATTTTCACTGGTGCTTTTTATGCGGTTTTTGGCCTCAGGACAAAACCGATGTGAGTGATGCTTTTTGTACGCTTTTTTTGCTTTATTGAGTTTCGATTCCGCCTGAAGAGGGAGGGCTCGCAGCAGCTTAGTATGCCGCTCATCAGCCTACAGACATTGTTTGAATAAGATGAAGAGATAATAAAAACAGGCGATAAAATCGGAGACTTACATAGTAACAGGGATACAAAATGCGGAACTTAAAACATAGAACAAAGGGGTGATGATGCTAATAAAATACATACGAAGCAGACAGGTAAAATAATAGACAGAACAATTAAAAAAACACGGCGACAGTCTGGTTTCTGTTCGCAAAAGACATAAAAGTCACACCCAGCGACAGCATGGTTTCTGTTCGCAACATTAGAAAGACGAACAACACTGAACATTCACTGTGCGGTTTTTGGCCTCGGGACAGTTAAAAACCAATTTTTCCCATCCGATGTGATACGACCTTTCCGTCGTGGATGGGCTTACGTAACTAACAGTATCACACCTGTGCACCCAAGCACACTGAGTAGTACAGTTTGTTTAACGTCAAACGTACAACCTAGGCATTGTTGTATGACTCATTAGTCATTTGTAGTCGACCACTATTAAATTATGATGCTTACAGCGTCATCTGTTGCTACATTTTGTAACTATTTATTTTTCTTCTGCGATGCGGTTCCCCCTTCTCCGATAATATACCGTTGCGATGTGATGTCATTCTGACTGGTGGTGTTATTTCTACAGCGGTTTGAAAGTTTAACTTTAGTTGTAATCAGCCTGTATTTTTGCGTGATTTATTTCCGTACTGAATCTTAAACTGTTGTCCTCTTTTGTTTCTGTGTTTACCGGCGGAAGCTTCTAGGAGCTATCTGGAGTGGTGTTTGAAACGCTGTTGTTGTTGTTGTGGTCCTGAGACTGGTTTCATGCAGCTCTCCATGCTATTCTAACCTGTGCAAGCTTCTTCATCTCCCAGTACCTACTGCAACCTACATCCTTCTGAATCTGCTTAGTGTATTCATCTCTTGGTCTCCCCCTACGATTTTTACCCTCCACGCTGCCCTCCAATACTAAATTGGTGATCCCTTGATGCCTCAAAACATGTCCTACCAACCGATCCCTTCTTCTGATCAAGTTGTGCCACAAACTCCTCTTCTCCCCAATCCTGTTCAGTACCTCCTCATTAGTTATGTGATCTACCCATGTAATCTTCAGCATTCTTCTGTAGCACCACATTTCGAAAGCTTCTATTCTCTTCTTGTCCAAACTATTTACCGTCCATGTTTCACTTCCATACATGGCTACACTCCATACAAATACTTTCAGAAATGACTTCCTCACACTTAAATCTATACTCGATGTTAACAAATTTCTCTTCTTCAGAAACGCTTTCCTTGCCATTGCCAGTCTACATTTTATATCCTCTCTACTTCGACCATCATCAGTTATTTTGCTCCCCAAATAGCAAAACTCCTTTACTACTTTAAGTGTCTCATTTCCTAATCTAATACCCTCAACATCACCCGACTTAATTCGACTACATTCCATTATCCTCCTTTGCCTTTGTTGATGTTCATCTTATATCCTCCCTTCAAGACACCATCCATTCCGTTCAACTGCTCTTCCACGTCCTTTGCTGTCTCTGACAGAATTACAATGTCATCGGCGAACCTCAAAGTTTTTATTTCTTCTCCATGGATTTTAATAACTACTCCAAATTTTTCTCTTGTTTCCTTTACTGCTTGCTCAATATACAGATTGAACAACATCGGGGAGACGCTACAACCCTGTCTCACTCCCTTACAAACCACTGCTTCCCTTTCATGTCCCTCGACCCTTATAACTGCCATCTGGTTTCTGTACAAATTGTAAATAGCCTTTCGCTCCCCGTATTTTACCCCTGCCACCTTTAGAATTTGAAAGAGAGTATTCCAGTCAACATTGTCAAAAGCTTTCTCTAAGTCTACGAATGCTAGAAACGTAGGTTTGCCTTTCCTTAATCTTTCTTCTAAGATAAGTCGTAAGGTCAGTATTGCCTCACGTGTTCCAGTATTTCTACGGAATCCAAACTGATCTTCCTCGAGGTCGGCTTCTACTAGTTTTTCCATTCGTCTGTAAAGAATTCGTGTTAGTTTTTTGCAGCTGTGGCTTATTAAACTGATTGTTCGGTAATTCTCACATCTGTCAACACCTGCTTTCTTTGGGATTGGAATTATTATATTCTTCTTGAAGTCTGAGGGTATTTCACCTGTTTCATACATGAAGTGCTAGTAGCGTAAATTTCCCAGTGCTGTGGTCGTGTCTCGGAATCTTTCTGGAAGTAGGCAGCTTACTTCTGAGCAATTATTTAGACTCACAAGTGTAGCAGTGCGGACGAATAACACGACTCAACCAACAAACTGTCCCGTGTAACGTAAACACGGAAAACTGCAACAAGTCCCGGAAAAAAACACTGCAAATTGACCACACAATGGAAAATGCCAGTTCGCTACAAATTACAAAGGGGATCCGACTGTCGCAGTAAGTAACAGAATTTATGTTTCGATACAACTCGCTGTATAAGAGTGACTCAAGGCGATACATTAAAGTCTTTCTAAGTATTTGCCTTTTGTCGCAGAGCCAGTACCTACCATCAGCCTATAGAAATAATCGTGTAACTTCCATGTGCCCATCAGAAGATGCACATGAAAAAGATTCCAAAGTTAATTAACGGAATACTCGAATATTTCAAAAAAGTGACTGGTTGCAGTTTTCTGTATTTATAATAAACTAGCCAACAAACGAGGCATCGCCCGTGTATTCATATTGCGAGTCTCCAATCGGAAAATAAAATCGAAAAAGAACTGTGTTTGTAGTGAAGTATCGAAGAAATATCATTTGATATTATGAAACAGTTGTACAAACACGGTTTCTGTACCCTGGGTGCAATTTCTTCGCGTGTCCACAACGCGATTTTGTAAACGTCGCTATGGCTCCGTAGCTCCACAGACGCCATATTTTTCGCCTACAGCAGTTTGTGCTTCGCAGTTGAAATCATTCAAAAACGTTGTCATACGTCGGAGATTTCCGTAAGTTGACTCGGTTGTATGAGTTTCTAAGTAATAAAGACGCAATGTATAATACTTTATGCAAGATGTGGCATTTTTTCAGGTATCTCAGAATTTATGAAGTCATATCTCTCCAAATATGTGTCGCACAGTGATGTATTTGTGTAGGTACATTCAGCAGCAAATATGAATACACTGAGAGAAATATATTGCGAACAGACTTAGTAACAAGGAAGTAATAAACTTAAACGTGATGCATGATGCGGCAGTTTTTCACGCGCATCAGCATTTATGACGTCGTATCTCCTGATGTACGTGTCACAGAAATGATATAACTTTGTAGGTACTTTCAGCGGCCTTTTTTTAATACTGTCAGCGAAATTTGTTGCGAATAGAATTAGAAGAAAAGTGATAAATGAAAACACAACGCACAATACGCAAGCTTTTCACGCATCTCAGTGTTTGTCTCCTAACTGTGTGTAGTATCATGATTTACTTTTGTAGGTGCATGTAGCGGCGTATGTGGATACTGCCTGCGAAATTTATTGCGAATAGAGTTAGTAGCACAGAAGTAATACATTTAAACGTTATGCGTGATGTGGCAGTTTTTCACGCATCTCAATGTTTATGACGTCATATCGCCTACTTAGGTGGTTCTCACTCCCATGGCGATTGTGGCCTGAGGATAAGGTGGTGTTATGTTACTAAATTTGTTGTCGTTCGCCGCAGAGCGCTAAGACGTCCGTCTCGTAGGAGCACAACGAACTGGCATACCACGAGCAACTTTTTTGCGTTGAATGTTCAAAATCATCACCACCGTCAACATCAACTTCATCATAATCAACAACAACAACAATAATAAGTCTGCGGGCTTTCGTGGCCGTTATCACTGAAATTAAAATGTTCTAGGTTGTTAGGCCGCGTCATATTTCGTCAAACGACATTTATACCTCTCTACTTGGATAGTGCTCAATCTTCAGTGGACAGCCGCGCGGGGTAGCCGTATGGTCTGGGGCGCCTTGCCACGGTTCGCGCGGCTATCCACGTCGGAGGTTCGAGTCCTCCCTCGGGAATGGGTGCGTGTGTTGTCGTTAACGTAAGTTAGTTTAAGCTAGTTTAAGCAGTGTGTTAGCCTAGGGACCGATGGCCTTAGCAGTTTGGTCCAATAGGAACTTACCACAAATTTCCAATTTCCTTTTCAGTGGACACCACAAGGAAAAAGATCCAACAGAGGGGTCGAAACGACGATTGTTTGAAGAAAGAAAACGTGACCCAACAATCCAGAAGATTGTACAACTTGAACAGCAATAATATCAGCACAACACTATATACACACATATATATAACAACACCAAGCGCGATAGCTCGGTGGTTATATTCTGGAGAAGGGCTGTTCAAACCCTCTCCATGCTTACACATTAAAGTCTCCCTTCACGTCTTTAACATACTTAAAGAAAATGCCGGAATGGTTCCCAAAGCGCGTGGCCGTTTCCTTCTCCATGTTCGTCAGTGTGAGCTTGTGCTCCGTCTCTGATGATCTCGCCATCAATGCGACATTAAACTTTACTCTTTCTTGCTTACTTTATAGCCAGCTACACGAGACAACTCTCGCACATGGCATAGGAAGGATGACATTCCGCACTCAGGAAGGAAACCTCCTCTATTATGCTGCTGATCCCATTCCTCTGTGCCCGTCAGCCGACAATGACAAGCTATTCTATCTTCCTGCTCTTATAATTCCCGTCGCCATTATCACAGCGAAAATTCGTGAAGTGCCGCTGGCGTTCAAGGAAGTTGAAAGGCTGCGTCCTGTGATTCGACGCACAAGGCTGTTATCGTCAGACCATTCAGTGCTCTTGATAGGACTCAGCACTGTGTCAATATTATCAGACAAGAACAGCATTCGAGTCTGGTGGCATAATACTCTCCAGAACTGAGATTGTGGTACTGGAGTATTAACTGCTCTGAGATATGAACGCACTTAAGAAACGACATCATAGTTTGTCAACAGGATGCAATGTGTGCATCTCAGTAGGGATTCACACTTTCATCAACATATGTATAAATGAACCGCACTCGTATAAATTTTCTACACAACGTCTGTCAACGTCCTCTTAATTACTCTAAGGGCTTCTCCGCTCTTCAGCAGTTACATTGTATTACCATTAGTCACCATTCAGCACCACCGCAGTCTTCTTCTTCATGTTATTCTCGACCGTCCCCGGTTCTTCCTTCCCGGTGATGACCATCCCAGGATTGCTTTTGGTCACCTTTCTTGCTCCATTCGTGGTAACTAGCCATACTATTGAAGATCTCCATTCTCAATTCTTTGCACATCCATTATTTTCATAATTTCCTCTCTTCTTCTGCTCTTCGTTCTGGATATCTTAGTTGGCCCCTTATTCCATTTTTTACTGCGATCGCTTTCCTTCTCTGCCAGTCAGGAAGGGTCTATCCTTCTCCACCGTACGGTAGTGTATTTGCAACTATTGTTTCCAAAATCCTCTTCTTTGTTTCTTTTGATATCGTCCGGCTCTACAGAACTCCATTTCGCATCTTAATAGCTCCTCTTTCCTGCTGGATCCTGCCTTTCACACGTGCTTTACAGTTTCCTGAGGTATGGATAATCGATCACAAGTATTTAACCAGCTTTACTGCTTTAATAGTTCCTTGTGGCAGTATTATAACTCTTTCATACCCTCCAACTACTACATGTTCGGTTTTGCTCACATTTATTCTAAGCCCACCTCGTTCAGATGCTTCCATTAACTTCTTTGTCATAAAATTGGCATCGTCCCAACTTTGTGCTACTACTAGTACAAGGGTCATTCCAAAACATATGCACACTATTTTTGTAAAAATACAGTTTCATTCTGTATGTGTGAAAGTTTTACAGTGTGTAGATGCATCCTTCCCGCTTATTTTCAAACTTAGTTGAACCTGTTCCCGTGAGTGGCGCCGTCACAGCATGTCTTCAAGATGGCTGCTGCACTTGACGTTCGACAGAAGTCCTGTGCTGTGCTGTGAAAACGAGACAGTGGGAAACATCCACAAGAGGTTGAAAAAGGTGTATGGAGATGCTGCTGTCGATCGCGGTACAGTTAGTCGGTGGGCAAGCAGGTTATGTGATGAAAGCGGGCACGACAATATCGATGATTATCCTCGCAGCGGCAGGCCTCGTACTGCACACACTCCAGACAATGTGCAGAGAGTTAACGAATTGGTGAGTGCTGACAGACGCATCACAGTGAACGAATTGTCAAGCTACGTTGGGATTGGGGAAGGAAGTATTTGCATAATACCGAAAGTGTTGGCGTTAAAAAAGGTTTGTGCCAGGTGGGTTCCCAGGATGTTGACAGCGGCTCATAAAGAAACAAGAAAACTGGTATGCAGCGAACTTTTGGAACAGTACGAGAATGGTGGAGATGAATTTCTTGGAAGAATTGTGACAGGTGATGAAACATGGCTCCATCATTTTTCACCAGAAACGAAGAGGCAATCAATGGAGTGGCATCATGCAAATTCACTCAAGAAAAAATAATTCAAAAACCACACCTTCTGCTGGAAAAGTTATGGCTACGGTGTTTTTCTATTCCGAACGACTCTTTCTTGTGGAAATCATGCCAAGTGGAACCACCATAAATTCTGGTTCAAATGGCTCTGAGCACTATGGGACTTAACTTCTGAGGTCATCAGTCCCCTAGAACTTAGAACTACTTAAACCTAACTAACCTAAGGACAACACACACATCCATGCCCGAGGCAGGATTCGAATCTGCGACCGTAGCGGTCGTGCGATTCCAGACTGTAGCTCCTAGAACCGCTCGGCCACCCCGGCTGGCCATAAATTCTGATGCATATGTGACGACACTGAAGAAACTTCAAGCTTGACTGAGTTGTGTTCGACCACATCGGCAAAAGCAGGATGTTTTGCTGTTGCACGACAATGCACGGCCACATAGCAGTCAAAAAACCACGGAAGCGATCACAAAACTCGGATGGACAACACTGAAATACCCACCTCACAGGCTGACCTGGGTCCATGTGACTCTCATCTCTTTGGCAAACTGAAAGGCTTTCTTTGTGGAACAAGGTTTGAAGGTGATGACTCCCTTGTGCACGCTGCCAAACAGTGGCTCCAACAGGTTGGTCCAGAATTTTACCGTGCGGGTATACAGGTGGTGGTTCCAAGATGGCGTAAGGCAGTTGAGAGGGTTGGAAATTATGTGGAGAAATGAAAATATTGTTCCTAAAGGATGTATCTACACACTGTAAAACTTTCAAACATGTAGAACAAAAGAAGGATTTTAAAAAAAATAGTGTGCATTTCTTTTGGAGTGACCCTCGTACATGATCACGTATTGGACGTCCACTTAAAAAAGTGTAATAGACCTTTATCATAATAAAAGATGACTTGTACTTCAATTGAAGACGTATATAACAGGCTCTATAAGGCTCGTGGTCTAGCGGCTAGTGTTCCTATCTCTGGATCACGGGGTCCCGGTTTCGATTCCCGGCCGGGTTGGGGATTTTCTCTGCCATGGGGCCGGGTTTTTGTGTTGTCCCCATCATCATCATCACCATTCGTGACAGTGGTTAGATTGGAATGTAAACAATATTTGACTGTGTGAAAATTTGGACTTCGTACGGGCGCTGATGACCATGCAGTTGAGCGTTCCACAAACCAAACTTCATTATCATCATCATCGAAGGAGGAGGAGGAGGGAGCTTTATGGTCTGGGAAATGTTTTCGTGGCATTCCCTGGATGATCTCGTCATTCTGTAAGGCACAGTGGATCAACACAGGCGTGCATGTATCCTTGTAGACCATGTCAACGCCAAGACGCAGTTTGTTTTTTGTTTCCATGCTGGTAACTACCAACAGGACTTTGCAAGGTGTCACACAGCTCACGTTGTACGTGCGTGGTTCAAAGAACACCAGGACGAGTTTATCGTATTCCCTTTGCAACTAAACCTCCCTGTTTGAAACCTAACAGAGAGTATGTGGGACCACCTCGTTCGGGCTGTTAGTGCCATTGATCCTCTACCGAAACCTAGAGCAGCTGCCCACGGCACTGGAGTCATAGTGGCTCCACATCCCTGTAGGTACCTTCCAGAACCTCAATGACTCTCTTCCTGAACGTCCGCGCTGCAAAAAGTGGTTATTCACGATTTGGACAGGTGGTCACATTAATATGACTGGACTGTGTAATTCTAGTCTGAGCTGTTTCTTGTGATTTATGGCGCGAAATTTACCATCGCACTCAGACACAGGGAGTGGCTGGAAGTCGTGAGAAGTCAGTGGATGGTATGTCCGTCGTTGGCTGCTCAACCCTACGTGATGCATTTTTCTCTTTGCTGTCCTGGCAGAAACGGGCTCCTTATGCCCCTCATTCAAATCGGAGGCGGTCTGGCTCACAGATCAGTGCCGATTGCCTCCTCCGGTTTTGCAGAAGGTACGTGTTAGACACTTTCAGTAGTCGACTACGTCAGTTTACTTATGTACCTGCGATATTTGAGGCCATCCCTACGCTGCTGACTTCAAAACCGAATTCTTGTACAGGGTTATTACAAATGATTGAAGCGATTTCACAGCTCTACAATAACTCTATTATTTGAGATATTTTCACAATGCTTTGCACACACATACAAAAACTCAAAAAGTTTTTTTAGGCATTCACAAATGTTCGATATGTGCCCCTTTAGTGATTCGGCAGACATCAAGCCGATAATCAAGTTCCTCCCACACTCGGCGCGGTATGTCCCCATCAATGAGTTCGAAAGCATCGTTGATGTGAGCTTGCAGTCCTGGCACGTTTCTTGGTTGAGGAGGTTTAAACACTGAATCTTTCACATAACCCCACAGAAAGAAATCGCATGGGGTTAAGTCGGGAGAGCGTGGAGGCCATGACATGAATTGCTGATCATGATCTCCACCACGACCGATCCATCGGTTTTCCAATCTCCTGTTTAAGAAATGCCGAACATCATGATGGAAGTGCGGTGGAGCACCAACCTGTTGAAAGATGAAGTCGGTGCTGTCGGTCTCCAGTTGTGGCATGAGCCAATTTTCCAGCATGTCCAGATACACGTGTCCTGTAACGTTTTTTTCGCAGAAGAAAAAGGGGCCGTAAACTTTAAACCGTGAGATTGCACAAAACACGTTAACTTTTGGTGAATTGCGAATTTGCTGCACGAATGCGTGAGGATTCTCTACCGCCCAGATTCGCACATTGTGTCTGTTCACTTCACCATTTAGAAAAAATGTTGCTTCATCACTGAAAACAAGTTTCGCACTGAACGCATCATCTTCCATGAGCTGTTGCAACCGCGCCGAAAATTCAAAGCGTTTGACTTTGTCATCGGGTGTCAGGGCTTGTAGCAATTGTAAACAGTAAGGCTTCTGCTTTAGCCTTTTCCGTAAGATTTTCCAAACCGTCGGCTGTGGTACGTTTAGCTCCCTGCTTGCTTTATTCGTCGACTTCCGCGGGCTACGCGTGAAACTTGCCCGCACGCGTTCAACCGTTTCTTCGCTCACTGCAGGCCGACCCGTTGATTTCCCCTTACAGAGGCATCCAGAAGCTTTAAACTGCGCATACCATCGCCGAATGGAGTTAGCAGTTGGTGGATCTTTGTCGAATTTCGTCCTGAAGTGTCGTTGCACTGTTATGACTGACTGATGTGAGTGCATTTCCAGCACGACATACGCTTTCTGGGCTCCTGTCGCCATTTTGTCTCACTGCGCTCTCGAGCGCCCTGGCGGCAGAAACCTGAAGTGCGGCTTCAGCCGAACAAAACTTTATGAGTTTTTCTACGTATCTGTAGTGTGTCGTGACCATATGTCAATGAATGGAGCTACAGTGAATTTATGAAATCGCTTCAATCATTTGTAATAGCCCTGTATAAGCATCGATGATAGGATCTATGCGTCTCTCACTATCAGTCCATGTTCAAAGTCGGTTAACTCATGACGTGCTGCCATCTTCATCACTTACCTGTCTGCAATAGACTGCTCAGATGTCTGGCCTATACTCTCGCCATACGCCGCATCCAGCCACACCTTTCGGGCAACATACACCGTACGTCTTGAAATGTCACAACACTTCAGTGATTTCCCGCCACTCAGTTTAATCGTCACGTAATAGCTACAGGAAGCACGCAGTAAACGAACTCTCCAAAACTTCTTCATTTTTGTACAGAAAGTTACTATTTGTACGTAGTTAATAAAATAGTGAATGTAGCTCGTCTGAGATCTGTAGCAGGTAGGACTGATATAGGAAAGAGAGCAGATCCATAGAAGAGCAGCGAGTTTCAGTGCGGGTTAATTTACTAAACACGAAAGCGTCACGGGGAAGCACAGACAACTCGAACGACAGACATAACAATAGAGGCTTTCTGCATCACAATACAGTTTACTGTTAAAGTTCCGAGAGCGTACGATCCTAGTCCAGTCAACCAATTTGTGGCTTCCTCCTACACACGTTCCTCGAAAAGACCATGAAGGTTAAGTTTTAGAGATTAGAGCCCATACCGAGGCTTACCAGCAATCCTTGTCCTCGAAAACCATCAGCGACGGGAACAGGAAACGAGGGAAGTGACACGGAAACACAGAGTAGCCTCTGCCATATACCGTAAGGTGGCTTGCGGAGCACGTATGTAGATGCAGATGTAGACTGCAGAAAAGTTGCGAAACTACTGGTACTTTCTTTATTTATTTATTCCGTTATTAACAGCTTCAAGACTCCATACTATCAAATACGCGGCAATGTCAGAAGTCTTAACACCCGTAAATATGCCACAAAGCATTGAAGTTAAAGTCAAAAGTTCATGTACCCGTTGAAAACATACCATATGTCATATGAGACCCCTTCAAGTTCAGCACTGAATATTTCACTCTTTTTTTTAATTTTTGGTACAATGGGCAGCCAGTCCTCTGAACGAACTACTCAGCTAAGAACGCTTACTACATGCGGTGAAGCTACAGAAAACAGTCGCAGTGGTGACTAAGAAAAATGCATCGCACTGTGAATGCCTTCAGGACAGGTGTGCACAAACTATCAAGTGGTTCGGCGTGTTCTCGTGAAATATCACCATAAAAACTCACGATAAGAAGACCGAAGCGCCCTCACTGCCAGG
Organism: Schistocerca serialis cubense; assembly: GCF_023864345.2. Lineage (NCBI taxonomy): Eukaryota > Metazoa > Arthropoda > Insecta > Orthoptera > Acrididae > Schistocerca > Schistocerca serialis. The sequence goes on along the minus strand of NC_064642.1, from coordinate 78,108,756 downwards.
TGCAGTAACATTGTGGCTGATTAATAGTTCTTGCTGTTGTTGTTGTCGTAGTTATGAGTGTTATCTTCAATCTGAAGGATTGTTTGATGTCTCTCTCCACAGTGATCTAGCCTGTGCACATCTCTTCATCTCTGTAGAATTACTGCAACCCGCATCCATTAGAATCTGCGTACTATAATCAACCTTGGTCCCTCTCTACTAGACCCCCCCCCCCCCCCCACCAAACAAAACTCCACTTGCCTCTATTGCCAAAATGGTGATTACGTGACGTGGCCTGTGGGTCAACCGATGCCTTCCCTTAGTTATGACATAAACTTCTTTTGCGCAGTGCTAGTTACGGTCTCTCCATTAGTTGTGCGATCTGCCCACATAACCTTCAACATTCTTCTGTAGTACCACACTGTCGAAGCTTCCAGACTCTTCTTGTACGAACTGCTTATCGTCTACGTTTAATTCCAGACTAATTACTCCGGAAGACACTTCCTAACAGTTAAATTTATATTTGATGTTAACAAATATCACTTTTTCACAAACGCTTTTTTCTGTCGTTAGTTTGCAATTTATATTCTGTCTGCTTCGGGTATCATCAATTATGTTGCTGTCGAAATAGCGAAAATTTACTACTTTCAATGTATCATTTCCTAAACTAATTCTCTGAACACCGCCTGATTTAACTACATTGTATTACCGTTGTTTTACTTTCGTTGATGTTCGTCTCCTATCTACTCCCTCGTCAGAATCCATTTTGTTCAAATGATTTTCCCACACTTTGTCATATATGACAGGAGTTCCGTCATCACAGACAATACAGACGAATACAACGAATTTTTTAGATAACGATATAGGATTGTATTTTTCGTATACATAAAAATTATCTGTCTACCGCAACCGATTTTTTTTCAATAAAATATGTATCACGCATTCGTATCTGACACCGTAATTGGTCTACAAAATATAGGGTGGTAGCTGTGGTCGACAACTGTTACGTAAAATGGTTCAAATGGCTCTGAGCACAATGGGACTTAATGTCTATGGTCATCAGTCCCCTAGAACTTAGAACTACTTAAACCTAACTAACCTAAGGACAGCACACAACACCCAGTCATCACGAGGCAGAGAAAATCCCTGACCCCGCCGGGAATCGAGCCCGGGAACCGGGGCGTGGGAAGCGAGAACGCTACCGCACGACCACGAGCTGCGGACTACGTAAAATAAGAGAGCTTCATCTCAGATTCAAGAGAAGTCGAAGCCAAACTGACCAACGTAAGCTGAGCGAAGTGAAAATGAGCATAAGGAGGGCAATGAAAGAAGCGTTCAGTGACACTAAAAATGTAGAGAGAAGGCCGAAATACTGGATCCACTCTTTCGAAATTGTTTCGCTACGGAAGAACGTAAGACGGTCGCTCTTTTCAAACGTAGAAATGGCAGATATTCAGATGACCGAGAACGAAAATCTCCTCTACACAAGTCAATTTTGATTCCGAAAACAGAGATCTTGCGAAACCCAGCTCGCTCTGTTCCTCCACCAGATTCATACAACTGTAGACAACGGTGCTAAGGTTTGCACCGTGTTTCTTGATCTCAGGAAGACATTTGACACCGCGCCGCGCTGCCGTTTGGACAAAAAGTACGAGCTTACCGAGTTATCAGAACAGCTTTGCAACTGGATTTAAGACCTCTACGCAGGTCTAACTCAACACGTCGCCCTTAACGGAACAAAATCGGTAGATGTAAAGGTAATTTCCGTAGTAACGCCAGGAAATGCGATAGAGCCCTTATGGTTTACAATTTATATAAACAGCCTACTACAAAGCGCCGGAAGCTATTTAAGAGTGTTCGCGGATGATGCGGTTGTCTATAAGAAAGTAGCAACTCGAGAAGACAGTAACGATTTGCAGAATGACCTGCAGAGGATTGATGAATGGCGCAGGCCCTGGGAGTTGACCTTGATCGTACACAAATGCAAATGTTACGCATATATGTGAAAGGAAATCCACTCTCGTACAACTATACCATTGATGACAAATTCCTGGAGACACTCTCTACCGCAAAATATCTACGAGTAAGTATCCAAAGCGACCCTAAGTGGAATGCTCACATAAAACAAACAGTAGGAAAAGCAGTTCCAAGACTGAGATTCATAGGAAGGAAATGTAACTCATCCACGAAAGATATGTTATACAAGGCGCTTGTTCGACCGATTCTTGAGTATTGTTCGTCTATCTGGGATCATTACCAGAAATACATAGAGAAGATCGAACGGAGAGCGGCTCATTTCGTCAAGTGATTTTTGTGGACTGGCAAGACAGCCAATCCACTAGGACGGGAGGCCGAAGGCACGCGTTTAAGCTCACGCAGGCTGGCGCAAGGTCTGGAAAATGACAAGGAATTGAGACTAGCATAAAGGTAAGTAGCTTCTGGAATACTTAACTTTAATCCATAATTGGTGAACATCGGTCTGACGGTACATGTATCACAAAATAAATAGCAATTGATAATGGCGCCTCGCTAGATCGTAGCAAATGACGTAGCTGAAGGCTATGCTAACTATCGTCTCGGCAAATGAGAGCGTAATTTGTCAGTGAACCATCGCTAGCAAAGTCGGCTGTACAACTGGGGCGAGTGCTAGGAAGTGTCTCTAGACCTGCCGTGTGGCGGCGCTCGGTCTGCAGTCACTGATAGTGGCGACACGCGGGTCCGACGTATACTAACGGACCGCGGCCGATTTAAAGGCTACCACCTAGCAAGTGTGGTGTCTGGCGGTGACACCACAGGGATCGTTTCGTCAGCGCGAGAGCGTTACACAGGTGCTCAACAAACTCCCCTGGCAGATGCTACAATAGAGGCGTTGTGCATCACGGAGAGATTTACTATTGGAATTTCGAGAGAGTACATTCCAGGAAGAGTCGGAAACGTATTCCTTTCTCGCACATACTTCTCGCGAAGTGACCATGACGAGAAAATGTAAGACATCGGAGCTGATACAGAGGCTGTCCACGCGCCATTCGCGAGTGGAACAGTTAAGGGGGGACCGCTTAGTGGTACCAGGAGCACGCTCGTCACACACCATTAGGTAGCTTGCGAAGTATGATGTAGATAATTGTTTAAATACGCATATTCTGCTATGACACATTAAGTCCTTCTGTCCGCACTTTCAGCTTATCTTACTGTTTACAATTAGACGTCATGTAAATGCGGTCCTCGGAAACACGACATGTCTCATAACATAACAATACATATAATGGTAGTTAAACAATTATATTTCATTTTATGGACCACTGATACGCGTAATAAGAGGTGCAACGTGTTTGGGCGAAAAAAAGAAGCCGTAAGCTGCAAAATGCTCAAAGCTGCAAAATGCTCATAATCCTTACCCTGATCCATGTGATAAATATCACTGAAGTAGCAACTAATAAATAATTGCTGCACGTACTAACGATATTAAGGATATACAGACAAAGTTACTGGGCAGTGAAATATAATCATTACTTTCATCATGGCAGCGACAACAGTAGCCACCACAAATTGTCTCGAGTGAAAAACAGCCCACAGTTGCACTAAATTACGTTTATTTTAAACCTTGACCTTGGTTTCTGCTATAATAATACAGCCTTCTTCAGAAGTCCTAAAAAATGATCAAAATAACATCTACACCAGTGATACAATCTATACATAAACTTCAAAAATGGCTCTAAGCACTATGGGACTTAAAATCTGAGGTCATCAGTCTCTCATCAGTCCCCTAGACTTCGACATACTTAACCCTAACTAACCTAAGGGCATCAGATACATCCATGCCCGAGGCAGGATTCGAACCTGCGACCGTAGCAGCAGCGCGGTTCCGGACTGAAGCGCCTAGAACCACTCGGCCACAGTGACCGGCACATAAACTTCAAAATTACGTAAGTGATGACATATACTTACATACACACTAATAAATGAAGAACGTCTTAGTCCAGCAGCTGCGCCAGGACCAATAAAATAACTTCAACAGACATAAGTCTGTTTCGAACATAAGTAAATTTACGTATGTCCTCCGCCACTGGCTCTGTTATACGAGGTGCATTCAAGTTCTAAGGCCTCCGATTTTTTTTCTCCGGACTGGAAAGAGATAGAAACATGCGCATTGTTTTAAAATGAGGCCGCGTTCATTGTCAATACGTCCAAGAGTTGGCAGCACTGTACGGCAGATGGAATTTTACCGCCAGCGGCGAGAATGAGAACTGTTTTAAATACTTAAAATGGCGACGTTTTCCTTACTTGAACAGCGTGCAATCATTCGTTTTCTGAATTTGCGTGGTGTGAAACCAATCGAAATGCATCGACAGTTGAAGGAGACATGTGGTGATGGGAGTTATGGATGTGTCAGAAGTGCGTTTGTGGGTGCGACAGTTTAATGAAGGCAGAACGTCGTGTGACAACAAACCGAAACAACCTCGGGCTCGCACAAGACGGTCTGACGACATGATCGAGAAAGTGGAGAGAATTATTTTGGGGGATCGCCGAATGACTGTTGAACAGATCGCCTCCGGAGTTGGCATTCCTGTGGGTTCTGTGCACACAATCCTGCATGACGACCTGAAAATGCGAAAAGTGTCATCCAGGTGGGTGCCACGAATGCTGACGGACGACCACATGGCTGCCCGTGTGGCATGTTGCCAAGCAATATTGACGCGCAATGACAGCATGAATGGGGCTTTCTTTTCGTCGATTGTGACAATGGATGAGACGTGGATGCCATTTTTCAATCCAGAAACAAAGCGCCAGTCAGCTCAATGGGAGCACACAGATTCACCGCCACCAAAAAAATTTCGGGTAACCGCCAGTGCTGAAAAAATGATGGTGTCCATGTTCTGGGACAGCGAGGGCGTAATCCTTACCCATTGCGTTCCAAAGGGCACTACGGTAACAGGTGCATCCTACGAAAATGTTTTGAAGAACAAATTCCTTCCTGCACTGCAACAAAAACGTCCGGGAAGGGCTGCACGTGTGCTGTTTCACCAAGACAACGCACCCGCACATCGAGCTAACGTTACGCAACAGTTTCTTCGTGATAACAACTTTGAAGTGATTCCTGATGCTCCCTACTCACCTGACCTGGCTCCTAGTGACTTTTGGCTTTTTCCAACAATGAAAGGCACTCTTCGTGGCCGCACATTCACCAGCCGTGCTACTATTACCTCAGCGATTTTCCAGTGGTCAAAATAGACTCCTAAAGAAGCCTTCGCCGCTGCCATGGAATCATGGCGTCAGCGTTGTGAAAAATGTGTACGTTGCAGGGCGATTACATCGAGAAGTAACGCCAGTTTTATCGATTTCGCACGGTCGTCAAATATGCTGCACCCCGCGCACCATAGGTGGCGCTCACCACAGTGAGCTACGTCGCACAGTTTATCAGGCAACTAGTCAATATGTACGACAATAAATTAATAACAAGCCTACATGTGCAAATGAAGGACCATATACTTATTAATACGAATGTCCAACAGATGAAAAATACTGTTGCATGCGATCATTAGAGTGGTAGAACATCAACAATTTCGTGTAACAAAGTTTGTCGTATCACAATTTGATGCGTTTCAGAAACGAAATTATCACATGCAAATATAACTTCAGCTTACATTATACACTCTACTAGCTTATAGGGCTGATTCTATATTTGCATATGATAATTTCGTTTCTGAAACATGCATCAAATTGTGATACGACAAACTTTGTTATATGAAATTGTTAATGTTCTACCACTCTAATGATCGTATGCAACAGTATTTCATCTGTTGGACATTCGTATTAGTAAGTACAGGGCTATTACAAATGATTGAAGCGGTTTTCATAAACTCACTGTAGCTCCATTCATTGACATATAGTCACGACACACTACAGATACGTAGAAAAACTCATAAAGTTTTGTTCGGCTGAAGCCGCACTTCAGGTTTCTGCCGTCAGAGCGCTCGAGAGCGCAGTGAGACAAAATGGCGATAGTAGCCGAGAAAGCGAATGTCGTGCTTGAAATGCACTCACATCAGTCAGTCATAACAGTGCAACGACACTTCAGGACGAAGTTCAACAAAGATCCACCAACTGCTAACTCCATTCGGCGATGGTATGCGCAGTTTAAAGCTTCTGGATGCCTCTGTAAGGGGAAATCAACGGGTCGGCCTGCAGCGAGCGAAGAAACGGTTGAACGCGTGCGGGCAAGTTTCACGCGTAGCCCGCGGAAGTCGACGAATAAAGCAAGCAGGGAGCTAAACGTACCACAGCCGACGGTTTGCAAAATCTTACGGAAAAGGCTAAAGCAGAAGCCTTACCGTTTACAATTGCTACAAGCCCTGACACCCGATGGAAAACCGATGGATCGGTCGTGGTGGAGATCATGACCAGCAATTCATGTCATGGCCCCCACGCTCTCCCGACTTAACCCCATGCGATTTCTTTCTGTGGGGTTATGTGATAGATTCAGTGTTTAAACCTCCTCTACCAAGAAACGTGCCAGAACTGCGAGCTCGCATCAACGATGCTTTCGAACTCATTGATGGGGACATGCTGCGCCGAGTGTGGGACGAACTTCATTATCGGCTTGATGTCTGCCGAATCACTAAAGGGGCATATATCGAACATTTGTGAATGCCTAAAAAAACTTTTTGAGTTTTTGTATGTGTATGCAAAGCATTGTGAAAATACCTCAAATAATAAAGTTATTGTAGAGCTGTGAAATCGCTTCAATCATTTGTAATAACCCTGTATATGGTCCTTCATTTGCACATCTAGGCTTGTTATTAATTTACTGTCGTACGTATTGACTAGTTGCCTGATAAACGGTGCGACGTAGCTCACTTTGGTGAGCGGCACCTATGGTGCGCGGGGTGCAGCACATTTGACGACCGCACGCCCAGTATAACAGAGGCAGTGGCGGAGGACATACGTAATTTTATGTAATTTTACTTATGTTCGAAACAGGCTTATGTCTGTTGACGTTATTTTATCGGTCTTGACGCAGCCGCTGGGCTAAGACATTTTTAATTTATTAATGTGTATGTATGTAATATGTTATCACTTACGTAATTTTGAAGTTTATGTGCAGACTGTATCACTGGTCTAGATGTTATTTTGATCATTTTTTAGGACTTCTGAAGAAGGCTATATTATTATAGCAGAAACCGTGGTCAAGGCTTAAAATAAACGTAATTTAGTGCGACTGTGGGCTGTTTTCCATTCGAGACTAAATATAATCGTTCGATTGCCACCACTGTGCGTGCACGGTCTCAGTACTGAAGGCAACACCGCTGCTACAGAACTGATGGAGCTGGCAGCGGGCCTCGAGCCGCTGTTGCAGCAGCAGACACAAGGCCAAGCAAGGGAGACGTCATCACCTCCCAGCGGCCCGGGTTTTCCCGTCGCCGACAGACCGCGTCAGCTCCAGTTCGCGCCCTTACTGCAGCTGAACGCTGCTGCCTCTTCAGACGAATGCTACTCACCGTAAATGCGAGTTCCGCAGCGATCGTGATGATTTACCATTCACTTGTGTACTGGGTGAACCGCCTAAAACTTGCACCGAAAATATTGCGGAAAAGAAAGTGCTACTGATGGGCGGTTTTCATGCTGTGGATTCGCTCGTTTTGTTAGCCGATAAGCAGACTGAAACTTCCTGGGAGATTAGAACTGTATGCCGGACCGAGACTCGAACTCGGGACAGGTCCGCAGAATAGCTCCTGTGAAGTTTGAAAGGTAGGAGACGAGGTACTGGTAGAACGTTCAAAACAGGGTACTAGCACAAACAGGCAGCCTGGGTGGCTGACTAAAGGTATAAGAATATCTTATAGAACAAAGTGGCAATTATATCAAAATGTTAGAAACAGTCACAATCTAAATGCAGAAGTCCATTACAAACAGTATTGTAAGGTGCTTAAAAAAGTTATTAGGAAGGCAAAAAGTATGTGGTATGCAGATAGAATAGCTAAGTCTCAGGATAAAATTAAAACCATATGGTCAGTCGTAAAAGAAGTGGCTGGTCTGCAGAGACAGGTCGAGGATATAGAATCAGTGCGTAGTGGGAATGTCCGTGTTACTGATAAGTCGCATATATGTACAGTATTTAAGAATCACTTTCTGAATATAGCAGGTGAACTAAATAGAAACCTAGTCCCAACAGGGAATCATTAGCGCTCTTAGAAAAAAGTGTTCCGAGACTGTTACCTGAAATGCTCCTCCATGATACTGACAAGAGGGAGATTGAGTTAATAATTAAATCACTAAAGACCAAGAACTCTCATGGATATGACGGGGTATCTAGCAGAATACTGAAGTATTGTTCCATGTATGTTAGCCCAGTACTTAGCCATATCTGTAACTTTTCCTTTAGGAGTGGTCGGTTTCCTCACCGATTAAAGTACTCGGTGGTGAAGCCACTTTATAAAAAGGGAGACAGGGATAATGTTGATAATTATAGACCTATTTCTATGCCATCGGTGTTTGCTAAAGTTATCGAGAGGGTTGTATATACAAGGTTACTGCAGCATTTAAATTCACATAATTTGCTGTCAAATGTACAGTTTGGTTTTAGAAATGGCTTAACAACTGAAAATGCTATAGTCTCTTTTCTCTGTGAGGTATTGGACGGATTAAATAAAAGGTTGCGAACGTTAGGTGTTTTCTTTGATTTAACGAAGGCTTTTGACTGTGTTGACCACAAAATATTACTGCAGAAGTTGGAACATTATGGAGTAAGGGGAGTAGCTTACAACTTTAAGAACAGAAAGCAGAAGGTAATTCTCCGCAATATTGAGAGTGGTAATGGTGTTCAGTCCCAATGGGGCACTGTTAAATGGGGCGTTCCCCAAGGATCGGTGCTGGGGCCACTGCTGTTTCTTATTTATATAAATGATATGCCTTCTAGTATTACAGGTGATTCAAAAATATTTCGTTTGCTGATGACACAAGCTTGGTAGTGAAGGATCTTGTGTGTAATATTGAAACATTATCAAATAATGTAGTTCATGAAATAAGTACGTGGCTTGTGGAAAATAATTTGATGCTAAATCACAGTAAGACTCAGTTTTTACAGTTTCTAACTCACAATTCAACAAGAACTGATATTTTAATCAGACAGAATGGGCATGTTATAAGCGAGACGGAACAGTTCAAGTTCCTAGGCGTACAGATAGATAGTAAGCTGTTGTGGAAAGCCCATGTTCAGGATCTTGTTCAGAAACTAAATGCCGCTTTATTTACCATTAGAACAGTATCTGAAATAAGTGACATTTCAACACGAAAAGTAGTCTACTTCGCATATTTTCATACGCTTATGTCATATGGTATTATTTTTTGGGGTAATTCTTCTGATTCAAAAAGGGTATTTTTGGCTCAAAAACGGGCTGTTCGAGCTATGTGTGGTGTAAGTTCGAAGACCTCTTGTCGACCCCTATTCAATAGTCTGGGAATTTTTACATTGCCCTCACAGTATATATTTTCTTTAATGTCGTTTGTTGTTAGCAATATTAGCTTATTCCCAAGAGTTAGCAGCTTTCACTCAGTTAATACTAGGCAGAAATCAAATCTGCATGTGGAATGCACTTCCTTGGCTCTTGTGCAGAAAGGAGTGCAGTATTCTGCTGCATCCATTTTCAATAAGCTACCACAAGAACTCAAAAATCTTAGCAGTAGCCCAAACGCTTTTAAGTCTAAACTGAGGAGTTTCCTCATGGCTCATTCCTTCTATTCTGTCGAGGAGCTCCATAAGAGCTGAAAAATTAACCAAATTCCAGTGTTACATTCTTGATTTTCATTATTTAAACTAACGACGTGTCAGCTGAATATGTTTCTTATATTTCATTTTATCTGTTTCTACAATCTACAACTGAATATGTTTCTTATATTTCATTTTATCTGTTTCTACAATCGTGTTATAATTTCGTGTATTGACTCGTTCCATGACCATGGAGACTTCTCCTTAATGTGGTCCCACGGAACAATAAATAAATAAATAAATAAAATAAAAAAAATTGAAGCTGTGGGGAGTGGTCGTGAGTCGTGCTTGGGTGGGTCAGCCGGTAGAGCACTTGCACGTGAAAGGCAAAGGTCCCGAGTTCGAGTCTCAGTCCGGCACACAGTTTTAATCTGCCAGGAAGTTTCATATCAGCGCACACTCCGCTGCAGAGTGAAAATCTCATTCTGATAATACTTAGATAGTATATTTTGTGCAAACACACACTTTTTAAATGGAACATAGGCTAATGACATTAACAAACTAAAAGTAGGGTAAATTAGAATGTCAGTGGTGTATATTGCACGACTCATTTACGAGATATCCTATTTTGTAAAGTTCCCACACCGACACTTGGTTGAGCCATTCAACCTGCGTACTTGCTACATACGATATTGCTTTGTTTTTTTACAGCGTGCTTATGTGCTCCTTGAGTGCACTGTGGCTTGCTAGTCAGTTAGTGTGTGCCAGACCAAGCAGTAGGCCGTGAGTGGACGATGCGATTTAACGAGGCAGAAAGAGTCTACATGCTCATAGTGTACGGAGAGTGTAGAAAGAATGCTGTTCGTCTTTTATGGTGTAGGCGGCAAGATATCCCAATATACGTCATCCATCTCGGCAATTATTTATCAACCTCTTCAACCAATTACGTGAAAGTGGTAGTATAAAACCTAGACAGCGTAACAGAAAGAAACAAGTGACGTCAGAAGACAGGGAAATTACCGTTCTTGCAGTTGATACAGTTTAGTTCCCGCGCAATCGCACGAGGAAGCGTCCTACGCATTTTCCATCGACATAGGTTCCATCCTTATCACTTCTCTCTCCATCTAGAGCTGCATGGAAACTATTATGAGTATCGTGTTAACTTCTGTACGTGAGCATTGAGACAGAATACTCCAGGTGTATCATGTACACTGCTGGCCACCGTGAATGCAACACATGAAGGAAGCATCCGAATCAAGTGAAATTTACACCATGGGTTTGCAGCGATGAGATATGCAACTGATTAGAATTTCAGCGCAGACGCACATCACGCGCGCCTGTGGCGCCACCTCATAGCGCCATTTAAGGCTTGGCGATTTCGACGAGTGTACGTTCGGCACGTGTGTTTACCTTGTGGTTGTTTCACAAGACGGTCAGTTATGCCTCGTAGACAACAGCGAACATCGTTTGATCAAGTATCCGAGTTCGACAGAGGAAGGATAGTGGCTTACCGAGATTGTGGATTATCATACAGAGAAATCGCTAGTCGTGTTGGACGAAACCAAACAACTGTAATGCGGATATATGGCCGTTGGATGCAGGAGGGTACGATGGACCGACGTCGTCGATCGCATTCACCTCGGTGCACCACTGCACGTGCTGATAGGCAAATTGTGCGCATGGCAGTGACGGATCGCTCAGTGACATCCCGAACCATAGCACAGCACATTGCGTCTGTAACGCATCATACAGTGTCTGCGCGTACCATTCGACGCCGTTTACAGCAGAGTGGTCTGTCCGCAAGACGTCCATTGCTTCGTCTACCATTGACGCAGAACCACAGACGTCTCCGTCGCCAATGGTGTGATGACAGACGGATGTGGACGGCAGAATGGAATGGCGTTGTCTTTACTGACGAGGCACGCTTCTGTCTGCAGCACCACGATGTTCGGATTCGAGTGTGGAGACACCGTGGAGAGAGGATGCTGGACAGCTGCATTATGCACCGCCACACAGGTCTTGCACCGGGTATTATGGTATGGGGCGGTATTGGATATTACTTTCGCACGCCTCTAGTACGCATTGCCGGCACTTTAAACAGCCGGCGCTACATATCCGAGGTGCTGGAGCCAGTTGTCCTTCCTTACCTTCAGGGCTGGGCCACAGCCATATTTCAACAGGATAATGCGCGACCACACGTGGCACGCATTGTCCATAGGTTCTTCGTCAATAACCAGATTGAAGTGCTTCCCTGGCCGGCTCGCTCTCCGGATCTTTCGCCGATAGAAAACATGTGGTCCATGGTTGCTCAACGAGTGACCCAGATTACATCCCCAGCTGCCACACCAGATGATCTTTGGCAACGTGTGGAAGCTGCTTGGGCTGCTGTACCCCAGGAACACATCCAACGTCTCTTTGACTCAATGCCGAGACGTGTGGCAGCGGTGATCTCCAACAATGGCGGCTACTCTGGCTACTGATTCTGGCAGGAACCACATGTCACAGACGTCTGTAAACGTAGTCATTTGATACTTGGTCAACATGTTATCTACAAAATAAATTTTGTTGTGCTACCTCTCGTCTTTCTTGGTGTTGCATTTACGGTGGCTAGCAGCGTATCTTGTTCAGCGAAGAAGCAACTTCTACCAATCACGGTCCTGTAAACCGCCGAAACATGCACTATTCCTCTGGTGACAATCCCCGTTGGCTTCGTCAGGTGGAAAGTCAGTGTCCATGGAGTGTAAACGTGTGGTGTGGGACAGTGAACCATCAACTCATAGGCCCGTTTTTCGTACACGAGTATCGCAGCTTCCTAACACACCATGTTCCACGGATGCTAGTGGATGTTCCTCTGCAGACTAGCAGGAACCTGTGGTACCAACATGGTGGCTGTCCAGCCTATAGCGCAGGAAGTGCTACAGCACGTCTTCACGTATTGTTTCAGAATCGTTGGATTGGACGCAGAGGACCTATACCTTTGCCACCCAGTTCCTCGGATTTGAAGCCTGCAGATTTTTTTCTGTGGGGGAAAGCTGAAAGACGCTGTACATAAGGACATACCAACTACACCCGATGATATACAACAACATATTACTGCAGCCTGCTCGGACATCTCGGCTGCGCGTATATAGCAGACGTTCCATACCAGACTGGAAGTGTGTATCGTCGCTGCCGGTGGTCATGGTTATGGTGAGGGTTAATTGCCCAGTCACTGGTCAGAAACCGCATAACTAGTGGATACACCTGTGTTGTTCTTTACTATGTACTACCACGGGCTTTGTACAAGTGTCAGTGTGCGAATTTTTCAAAATACGATACCTCGTAAACGACTCGCACTAGAATCCTGCAACAAACACCACTGACATTCTACTTTATCCTACTTCCAGTCGACACCAATACGTATTGTTCCATTTAAAAAATGTATATTTGGACAAAACATACACTTTCTACGTATTATTACAATCTTTTGATTGGCTAACAAATGGTTCAAATGGCTCTGAGCACTATGGGACTCAACATCTTAGGTCATAAGTCCCCTAGAACTTAGAACTACTTAAACCTAACTAACCTAAGGACATCACACACACCCATGCCCGAGGCAGGATTCGAACCTGCGACCGTAGCAGTCCCGCGGTTCCGGACTGCAGCGCCAGAACCGCACGGCCACCGGCAATTTGTCAACCTTGTAGTGAAATGTTCGACAAGCATCACCATTCAATTCTATGTATCTCTGTTGTGCACGTGCTGAAGTGGGTCAAGTTTTTTGTTACAATATTTAACTTCGTGAGTTCAGTCCCCAGTGTGGGTCTACATCCTCTTTTTTTATAATATTGATCTGTGCAATAATACTGTAGTGTAAACTATTTCTTAAGTGATTCATATCCTACAGCTAAACTTCTCTTGTGTTGAACATAACTGAATCACTCACTGCAGAAATGCAAGTAGCCTGAAATATATAAATTTTCGTTTTTTTTTATGATTGTGATTCTAAGTGGATCAATTCATTGTTTACCGCAAGAGGAAACCTGCTTGCACGATGACACGGGTCTGGCAACTAGTGCGGAACATGTTGTAAGGAGGAGAGGTACTATAAAGAGGATGACGTTGTTGGACACATAAAAAACCGGTAACAAGTTTCCCTTTGTTGAAATGAAGGTGCATTCTGTTATCGACTGCAGTTCTTGGTGGCCTACATTCTATAAAGGAACCTGCTTGAGCAATATGAACGAAGTCGTCCCCATCTTTCCCCTTACGTAAAACTTCAAATATACATGTATATAATAAGCAAGTACACCTACATCAAGAAAGCAGAAATACAAATCAAGAGATAATAGCGTTAAAGCCTTTTATTCAGTTCTTTGTCTCTGTTGTAAAGGTAGGCAGTGTGGACATATTTCCTTTTTGCATTAACCGATTTAATTATGGATCAGGCATCTCAGAAATATTCATGGAGCGTAATAATCAGTTAACAATAAACTACTTGTAATAGGACAGAAATGAATACAAAACTTATAAGTGTGGATACATTAAATACAAATTTTAAATTCATTCTAGTAATATTTTAAATGTACTATCAGTGACAGCATGTCTGTGGAGTGGAAAGCATGTAGGTTTGCAGTACGTGGTAGAGCAGTAAACGTTTAAAGGTAAAATACGTCTTTAGAAGTCGAATGACTCTAATTGGTACGTTAATATTAAATAATTGCACGTGTTTTAAGTAATTTCTGTATCGCTATTGAAAAGCCATACCATATCACACAGTCTAAATTTAGAGAGTAAAAATATGCATGTAGAACCTGCCTCTAACTCCCACTCAACTAATTGCGCACCACAGCTTATAACGAAGACACTTGTCGCGCAATGTCGCACGGTTGTTACATAGCTGCCCAGCTGTCTTTCTTTCACGCCCAGCACTGTTGTGCAAACAGAATATATATATTAATTAAACCGGGAAACAGTAGAGACGGATTCCTATCTGGAAATGGAGGAAAAAAGGTCCTATGAACACTTTTTCCGGAAATGGACGGCGTGGGTGCAACGACAACAAATCGTCCCGGAAAACAGACAGAGTTGCATTGCATCCACATCACGACAGATATTGCAGGTGATATCGGTTGTCATGCAGGATACACATAATCGTACCTTGGCTTACACCATGTTGGCGGGCCACTTGATTGGAGTTTTTACTAGGGTTCGTGTCAGTATCCTGTAAAACTCAGTCCTTCAGAACTGGTGTACCCACAGTTCGCTACCTCGCTGCACTTTTGTCTGTCTGAAGGGACCCAAGATCACACAAAAGTCCAAAAAAGGGCTTGAAATGTTGTGTGACGTGGTTGGTGTCCACGAGGGTACTTGTTTTGGCGTACTGTGCTGCTGCGGCGGCGCGGTTCCTTCCGTCCCTTTACGACGGACCTGCACCTACCTGTGAACATTGTCTCAGCAGATCATCAGTAGGAAAGTCGAGCGAAACCTGCTGTACTTCGACGTGAACCAGGCTGCAATTAAAGTCACTAATCTACGTTTCGGGAGAAAGTTTTCACACGAAATGAAAGGTTGGAAATTTTGTCCTCAATTAATATATTCTGAAACTTAGGTGAACAAGTATCACTGCCAAGCCCGTGCTAGACTTAACACAATCACTCACAATCCCTTTCACTCACGTTAGCAAGTTCATGGTGTTGCATTTCCCGAAAACGTAATAGCTACAAAAATACTGATTATTTTTGATTGATAATGCTCGCCAAATATTAATTCTGTCGGTACCAAATGCAGTCACAGTTTCTAGCCACCGACCTGTTCAATACGCCACGCGGAATATGTCTTTTCTTCTCACAAAATTCACTTAAAAATTCAGAAATTTCTACACACCCATCGGAATAATTATGCCGTCACTTTACCACACTTTTGATGTATGAAACACAGCTAGATCCGGCAACTGCTCATTTCCATCGCAACTACTACTACACACGTCCGAACTGTTTCATGGCTAGGCTCCCACTCTTCTCTAGAATACTCTAAGTCTTCTCTACCAGCAGAGAAAGGCGCGCGAAGAATGCTGCTTTACCATTGGTCAGTTTACTCAACAGCCAATAGCAAAACAGCATTCTCCCGCGCTAGTCCGCGCTTTTCATCAATAACCAATCGCAAAAAAGCTCCTCACGACTGCACTTTTTACCGACATAATTATCTAATATGCTGAAGTTTTGCTTATGCATAAATTTATTTACTATTGTTATTTATACCTGAATTAACTTTCCCTTTACCATAAACTTACTTTACAAATCTATTCTACAAAAATCTCCTTTGTTCATATCCATACTTCTTTGAAATGTTCCCACACTAAATCCTACTACACAACTCGTTGAACAATTATCTTCATATTAACCTCAAACCCCACTCACGCGTCATTCATCCTGCTAAAACACATTTATAACATTTTACATACACAAAAAGACATAATAACACTTTATGAAAATACTAGAACAGTTTATGAAAAACATCCTATTACTTTAGCGCACTCTAGCGGTCACAATCTAAACTAAAATCACAGTCCCCCTATCCAAAATTGTCCTCTATCAGCTGATACATAAACTACGTGCACGTCCAGTCTCGCGTCACCATCTGTCACTATCCAGCTCTGAGACACATCTCCCACTTAACCGCCTCCAAGGCAGGGTCGTTATATGGCGCCACGCCTCACTGCTCTCGACCATTTCCATCTGCTTTGCCGTACACAAACACCATCTAGGCTTACGGGTGACATGAATACCGGACCATTCAGCTGCTTACAGTATGCTGCGTCAATTACACAACCTACACCGCGCAAGGAACACACGGCACATGGTCAGCGCCATCTACCATAGCAACGATGTATTTCCGGACAAATATTGTAAGGTGGCTATAATTTGCACCCTATAAGGACTCATCTACGTACTTTACCGTTATTTACTGTACAATCGGAATTAGGTATCATTTGATAGGTTGTACATCATATATATGAATATTTAAAGAAGACTGACATTGTCACGTACACCTTACAAATAGTTGTTAAAGCTTATTGCATGAAAGGTCATTGACTGTCTTTACTATCAAAACGGCAATCATCAAGATCAACCCCCTCCCTGAAATACCTTGGCCTCACCCTTGACCGACACCTCACCTGGACCCCTCATCTCCTGACCATCCAGCAGAAAGCCCACTCCCGCCTCCGCCTGCTGAAACTCCTGTCCGCCCGGACATGGGGATTGCATCCTTCTACCATCCTCCACACCTGCAAATCCCTCATCCGTCCTATCCTCTGTTATGCCGGCGTCGCCTGGATCTCCGCCCCCACCCGCTTTTACAAGGCCCTCCAAATCCTTGAACGCCATGCGCTCCGCCTTGCCTTCCGTATCTGCCTTCCTTCCCCCACACGGCTCCTGTATGAACTGATCCCCTTCCCCCACCTCCTCCTGTTCCTCCAACATCTCCGCATCCTTTACAATGTTCGCAAGCTTGATCCCCCCCACCCTCTGGTTTCCTCCTTCCTCTGCACCCCCCGCCCGTTGCCGCGCCTCTATCGCTGTATCCCTCCCTCTCTCCACCTCCACACCCTCCATCTCCTTCATCAGGGCAATTTCCAGCGCCTCCCCCTCCCGGATGACGAACTTCGCAGTGACATCTACCCTTCCTTCCAACTATAACCTGGCCTTGTTCCCCCCCCCTCCCCAGGGCCCCCTTTTCCTCTTTCCTCCTTCTCCCGGAGCGGATTTTCCTCCGTCCCCCCACCCCTGAGACCCTGCACCCCATACTTGCATCTCTCCTTCCCACATCCCTCCTTAACTGGCCCTCTTCCGCACGCCCCCCGCTCCCCTCCCCCATCTCTTCCCCTCCCTCCCTTCTTCAGGTCTCCCTCATCTCCTAGCGCCTGGCAGATCCTCTGTATTGCTCATCATCAGTGTGCCACATCAGTGTTGTGTTTAGTGCTGTTTCTCATGTGCGTCAAGAGGTGTGATTTTAATTGTGTACTGCCTTGAGGTTCGCCGTCAGTGTTACGTTATGTGCTATGCCATCTGTCAACACCTTTATGCTCCAGTCATACTGTGCCTTGTGTTCTTTTAATCATCGCAGTGTGTGGCTTTTTGTGTGTGCTACTTTTAAACAGTTTTGTATCTCCATTTTACAGTCACCCCGTTTTTTGTCTATTGCCTTCCACGATGTTCCCTCTTTTTTATATCTATGTTCACCTTATTCTCTCCTTTGCTGTTTTTAAATGTCTTCTATTGTTTTGTTCTATGTCTTTCGGCTGAAGAGCAGCGCATATGCTGCTGCCAGCCCGCCCCGATTGGGAATTGAAATCCAATAAAGAAAAAAAAAAAAAAAATCATCAAGACAACGTTATACTGGCGGCAGGCGTACCTCAGGCCCAGGGTGGAAAAGCCCACACTGGTGTGTTGGTCCAGCTTACCACAGGTTGAGTGACAGGAAATGGCCGGTGTGAGAACCCGGCTGCTTAAAACAGTAAGTAGCCCAAGACAGGCGATCAGGGCACCTAAATGCAGAAGCACAATAGAGCGGTGGCCAGCCGGTATTGTAGCGAGGTTGGTCGGCGTTCGGATGAATCTGTAGAGAGGGAGAATATTCCGTGGTTTTGAGAATACGATTCGCCTTATGCAGTTACGAGGGAAGGGAGCCGAGCTTTGCTGGGAAGCCAGCGGCGGAGAGAAAGGCGGTCTTCCGTTTTGAGCGCCCCTGTTTGACGGTCGCTCAGTATCAGCTTTCGTTGGAACAGACGGACTTGCTGTCTCTGTTCTCAGGAGATTTTATTGTTAGTGATCGGTTAGGCATTGTACTATTGCGAACTTATACGATTCTGGACTTCGCCTCGGGGTATGGAATCGTCGTTAAGTACGCAGCGTTCAGTGATTGAGAGCACTTCTTCTGTCTATACTCACGTTGAGACGTTATGTGACTTTCATACTTGTGGCTGGGAGGTAGCGTTTCTCATCTGTAGAACACAGATAGGAGAAGACAGTATTAGAGTGTACTAGTGAGAGGACCACCTTCTGCCGTCCTAGAGTTTGAATGAGTTTTTTTTTTTTTAATATTTTGTGGCTAGAGGTCTTTCGTCGTCGCAGACGTGTACGAGAACCATCACTCCGACGCACCGGACGCAGTACATACGGTGATGTTTGTAAAACATTCTCGGTATTCTTGCCGCCTCAGTTCTGGATAAAATCTCGAGTTTTCGGTGATTACCTCCATCGTCATCGTCAGGCATTGACTGTCTTCACTGCTGTTTTTTTTCTCTTTATTGATTTTCAATTCCCCCCAAAGGGGGCGGGCTGGCAGCAGCTTACTACGCTGCTCTACAGCCTACAGACTTTTTTTAAATAAAGGAAGAAGAAAGAAACAAGGAAAAACAAGCGATAAAATGGCGATTTAAAGTGTAAAATGGCGTAAAATTGCGGAAAGTTAAAACAGAAAGCAAAAGGGGGTTGGCAATGTAGATAAAATACACAGGAATCAGACAAGTAACATAGTAGACACACAATTAAAAAACATGGCGACAGTCTGGTTTCTGTTTGCAAGAGATAAAAGGCACACTCAGCGACAGTATGATGGCCGTTCACAACAAGTCCCAAAAAACACAACACGGAACACTCACTGTAAAACACACACTGTAGAACACTCACTGTAGGAGAGGAAAAAACGAAAAGGGGGGGAACCAAAGAGGGAGAGGACTAATAAAGGGGGAGAAGGGCAGACGCGAGAGGGAATGAGAGGAGGCAGAGAAGGGAAATGGAAAAGGACGCGGGGGAGAGAAGGGGGCAAAGAGAGGGCAGGTGGGGAAGAAAGAGGATGGAAGGGTTTGGGTGAGGGAGCCCGGGAAAAGGACAGAGGAAAGGAGGGGGAGTGAGGATCAGAGTTGATAGGAGGGGTAAATGGAGGGAGAGAGGGCATCATCCGGGAGGGGGAGTTGATGGAAGCCACCTTGGGAAAGGAGATGTAGGGTGTAGAGATGGAGGGTAGGGGGGACGCAACGGTGAAGACGTGGCAGGGGGCGGGGATTGGAGAGGAGAGGAGCAACCAGGGGGTGTTCACTGCTGCTGTGGTAGCCTTTTTTATAGCCCGTGGTTGGCTTCTGATTGGTCGACTTATGATTGGTCGGCGATTACGTACTGCTGTCGCAGACGGTGTCACTGTGTGCGCCGGTGGCGCCAGCGCTTCCTTTGGAACGTAAACCTTGGAAGGAACGCCTCTGCTGCTTCTCTGCATCGAACAATATTTTATGTCTGCTTGTGAGGCAGTGCTCCGCAATTGCCGATTTCTCCAGTTCTCTATTTGTAATATGGCGCTGGTGTTCTGCACAGCGGCCGGAAACGGTACGAATCGTCCGACCGCTGTGCAGCGCACACCGGCGCACACAGTGACATCGTCTGCGACAGCAGTACGTAATCGCCGACCAATCATAAGCCGACCAATCATAAGCCGACCAATCAGAAGCCGTCCACGGGCTATAAAAAAAGCCACCAGTGAAGACAGTCAGCTCCTGACGATGACAATGGAGGTAATCGCCGAAAGCTCGAGATTTTATCCAGAACTGACGCGGCAAGAATACCAGCAATGATTTACATTTGAGTGCCGTCGCGAAAAACTTCGTTTCCTTACGATGATGTTGCTACCCGCTTCCGCTTATTAGCGCTATAAAGCGAAATTTGTACAGAAACCAGATGGCAGTTATAAGAGTTGTGGGGCATGAAAGGGAAGCAGTGGTTGGGAAAGGAGTGAGACAGGGTTGTAGCCTGTCCCCGATGTTATTCAATCTGTATATTGAGCAAGCAGTAAAGGAAACAAAAGAAAAATTCGGAGTAGGTATTAAAATTCATGAAGAAGAAGTAAAAACTTTGAGGTTCGCCGATGACGTTGTAATTCTGTCAGAGACAGCAAAGGACTTGGAAGAGCAGTTGAACGGAATGGACAGTGTCTTGAAAGGAGGATATAAGATGAACATCAACAAAAGCAAAACGAGGATAATGGAATGTAGTCAAATTAAATCGGGTGATCCTGAGGGAATTAGATTAGGAAATGAGACACTTAAAGTAGTAAAGGAGTTTTGCTATTTAGGGAGTAAAATAACTGATGATGGTCGAAGTAGAGAGGATATAAAATGTAGACTGGCAATGGCAAGGAAATCGTTTCTGAAGAAGAGAAATTTGTTAACATCGAGTATAGATTTAAGTGTCAGGAAGTCGTTTCTGAAAGTATTTGTATGGAGTGTAGCCATGTATGGAAGTGAAACATGGACGATAACTAGTTTGGACAAGAAGAGAATAGAAGCTTTCGCAATGTGGTGCTACAGAAGAATGCTGAAGATAAGGTGGGTAGATCACGTAACTAATGAGGAGGTATTGAATAGGATTGGGGAGAAGAGAAGTTTGTGGCACAACTTGACTAGAAGAAGGGATCGGTTGGTAGGACATATTTTGAGGCATCAAGGGATCACAAATATAGCATTGGAGGGCAGCGTGGAGGGTAAAAATCGTAGAGGCAGACCAAGAGATGAATACACTAAGCAGATTCAGAAGGATGTAGGTTGCAGTAGGTACTGGGAGATGAAGAAGCTTGCACAGGATAGAGTAGCATGGAGAGCTGCATCAAACCAGTCTCAGGACTGAAGACCACAACAACAACAACAAAGCGAAATAGCTTTGATCACGTAACTTTATTACCATTGAGGTTGCACACCACTGTAGATCATCCTTGAAAGTAGTGTCTTCTAGTATTTGGTACCCATATGATCTCAGCCATCTCGCGTCATTTATATTAGATCGCGTGTCCATAAAAAGGGCAGATTTGGGCAACTGATCAGTAACATTGGTTAGGAAATTCACTTGTATCTCTTTATCTCCATTGTACATTGACATATAAACGTTTATAATATATAAAGGGGTTTTAATCTACAAATAATGTGTAAGCAGAAACAACACTTATCATTTTGTAGTTACTAGTTCCCTTAATCATTCATTTATGTTTTATTTTGTAATTTATGTGTTAAAGAGTAAGGAGAAGGAAATAATACCACCATTAACAGATCTTAAGATCTGCTTTAGGTGGTAGTCAGGCAGGGCCAAATCTTCATTTTCGCGTTCAGTATTTTCCATTGCGCAGATTCATTTTTACACCCACCTGGAGTAGCATCTTGGAATGTTCGTAGGATCTCCATTTCCAGGCAGGAATTCGTCCCTGCAGTTTGTCGTTTGCAGCGATTCTGCGGGATTTGTGTGGTATCGACGTTCGATACCACACTTGTTAGGGGTTTCAGTTATCGACCGCGGTCCGTACTAGTATCGCTGGACCCGCGAATCGAGACTAATGCCGCTCCGCGGCTTGCAACAAGTCTCTAGCGTGCGCTCCGCCACTCTTGCCCGGGACGTCAAGTAGGAAAGTAGCATAGTCTTCAGCTGATAGGAAGCAACCTCTAACAAGGCGCTTAGTTAAACTATGGCCTATGTGAAGACAGGCAAGTACACCAAGTCCCTTCATCCATACATGTATTTTTTCATCGTTACTAACTTTTCTACAGGAACCAGTGGAACCAGTATATTGTGTAAATGGCATATTACTATAGGCATAACTAGGTCTACTTTGGGTCTTCGGGTCGATACCACAATGCCAGGTTTTGTAGGCGATGACATCTCGATCGGCGAAAGATTCCACTCCAGGAAGTGATGCATTTTCGCAACCAACAATGGCCAGTGTACACCAACCACAACCAGAATTTCCGGTAGAGACGTCCAGGGTAAAATTAACCCTGCATCCTCGAAAGAAAATAGGTCCATTCAATATAACTGTTTGGGCACTTCCATTTCCTCCAAGTTTATTCTCGAGGCTAACATTGTGTTTATAGATGGGAATGCGATGGCGACGATGACGATACACACGTCGACGAGGCATAGTGCTTTAGTGCTGTTGCAGATGGATCTCACAGCGGAATGGTTCCGCTGGCGTGCACTGCACGCCTATATAGCAGAGGAGTGACCTCGATTACGTAACGCGCTTCTATAGCTCTCTGTTTGTGATTATATTCCTCCTGACTATGAAGACTCCTGTACCACCAGTTAAGTACAATATATTATTTTTTACCAATGACTTCTAATTATTTTAGTCGTTGAAGACCCAGACCATGCAGTCAGTTCCTAACAAACCTGCTGTATACGCAAGAAGAGATTTGTATGCTTCTATTTAGCATGTGGTACCAGATGTCCAAGCACAGGTCATTCAGTGTCAGTAATTTACGATAGGCGGTTTGTGAGCGCAGGCCTATCACTCGATAGCGTCCCAAATAGTTTCAAATTTTGAAAAGTTGGTAGCAAATACATCAACGTGACTTCACTATAATACTTCTCAAACCACTGTAGCACAATTCTGGCCTTGTGATACTGACAATTATCCTGCCATTGCCGTTCTGGAGGACTTGAAGCAAGAAAGGATATAGCTGGTCCGCTGTAACATTCACATACTCCACAGGCGTGTCATGGTGCCTTCGATTACTATCGCAGGACCCGTGGAAGACCGCGTGAATGTCCTCCATAGCATAATACTATCTCCAACGGCCTGCGTCCGAAGCGATTAGATGTTTCGAACAGCCGTTCGCCTGCATGAGTGAAAATCCGGACGCTCTCGTCGAACTAGTGTAATAGCAGATGTGATTCATCTGACCAGATGACTTGTTTGCATTGATCCACGGCAGAATATCGATGACCCCCTGCCGACTACAGACTTAACAGACTACGTTGTTAGGTCAACATGGGAGCGCGTAGGACCCGTGTGTTCTTTCGGCAAATCTTCCACAGATTGCGGCCTGTCCCGCTTTACAAAAAAATGTTCAAATGTGTGTGAAATCTTATGGGACTTAACTGCTAAGGTCATCAGTCCCTAAGCTTACACACCACTTAACCTAAATTATCCTAAGGACAAACACACACACCCATGCCCGAGGGAGAACTCGAACCTCCGCCGGGATCAGCCGCACAGTCCACGACTGCAGCTCCTAGACCGCTCGGCTAATCCCGCGCGGCCCCGCTTTACAGATCAGGCTGGCCTCTGACGACAACGTCCTTTGATGGGAGGTGGACGTCCTCGTCGCCTTCTATTGGTTCCATCGTTCTTCAACCGCTTCTATAATTGTTCACGATATCAGCACGCGAATAGACTAGCAGCTTGGTCCTTTCTTAGACGATCGTTTCCAGGGCTGGGCCACAACAATCTGCTCTTTGTTAACGTTGCGTGTCAGTAGGTTTCCCTCTTTGCATTCCATATCGTCGCTAGAATGTATCCTCACTCGTCTCTATTCCGTTTCTATACTCTCCTTACCGTGCCACACGCTCTCAACGGCACCAGGCAGTATTTAATCTCGCAGTGAGTGGTGGTCATAATGTTTTGGTGTCTTCAGAAATTTAAATCCCCTTTACAGGCTTCGAGGACAGGTTCTTTACGCCTAAACAGGAAACAAATTCCAGTAATCATGGGTTCTAAAGTACATACCTTAAGAGCTATCAGAACTTGCTCATCTTCGCTACAATGAAACACACCTCTTGTGTTAGGCAAGTGCTCATCGCTCTTAAGGTATGCATGTCAGAGTCCATGTTTACTTACTGCTTTTTTTTTTTTTTGCTATTAGTTTCATAGAATATATGTCTCACAATATGCATCTTCCTCTTCTGGATAACAAATACGGCAGTTCAAAAGAAATTTTAAATTTGGAATTTAATAAGGTAACACACAACATAGTATATTGTCAGATACAACTGTATATGACTTTACAGATATGATCTTTGGTAGTAGCACACAGCACGTTACTAGAAAGTTGTCCAATATGACACCTGATGGAGGCTCAATGGAAACCAAGACTGCTGTATGACCGAGCGAGGTTAGTAATGTTTAAGTGATTTTCAGCTACTTGGAAAAGATTGTCTGTCGAAATTCGTAACAGTGAAGATAACAATTAGGCTACGCTATGTCATTATTACTGCGTTATACAATACTGTAATCTATTGTATTTCATTACTTCAAACAACTCTATAGTTGAATTATCTTCGTCTTAAGGACTCGCTTTCGGGAGGACGGAGGACGGTGGTTCAAACCCGCGTCCGGCCCTCCTGATTTAGGTTTTCCGTTATTTCCCTACATCATTTCAAGCAAATGCTGGGATGGTTCCTTTGAAAGGGCACGATCGACTTCCTTCCCTAATCCGACGGGGCCGATGACCGCTCTGTCTGGTCCCCTCCCCCAAATCAACCAACCAATGAAACTTCCTGGCAGATTAAAACTGTGTGCCCGACCGAGACTCGAACTCGGGACCTTTGCCTTTCGCGGCCAAGTGCTCTACCAACTGAGCTACCGAAGCACGACTCACGCCCGGTACTCACAGCTTTACTTCTGCCAGTACCTCGTCTCCTACCTTCCAAACTTTACAGAAAGCTCTCCTGCGAACCTTGCAGAACTAGCACTCCTGAAAGAAAGGACAGTGCGGAGACATGGCTTAGCCACAGCCTGCCGGATGTTTCCAGAATGAGATTTTCACTCTGCAGCGGAGTGTGCGCTGATATGAAACTTCCTGGCAGATATAAACTGTGTGCCCGACCGAGACTCGAACTTGGGACCTTTGCCTTTCGCGGGCAAGTGCTCTACCAACTGAGCACTTGCCCGCGAAAGGCAAAGGTCCCGAGTTCGAGTCTCGGTCGGGCACACAGTTTTAATCTGCCAGGAAGTTTCATATCAGCGCACACTCCGCTGCAGAGTGAAAATCTCATTCTGCAACCAGCCAATGTTTGCACACGACCTTCGTTGCGCACGACTCTTATCCTAACAGTCGTCAGGGGCATTTCCTCTAATGTTTCGGCAGATATTTGCGTATTTGTTTTTGCGGTGTGTCTCTATCGAACTGGAATGTAAAATTCCGGTTTAAAAATCATTTTTTGTGTAACGGGAACGAAAATCAGTGTAGTGACACTTGAAGATATAACGTGTATGATGCTCAAATGTTGAGGCTGAATGCGACATATGGTGTAGTTATTACAGTATGTATGGGTGTGAACAATATCCGAGCAGTCTGTTACAGACAAGTGTGCAGTGAAGATGGCAGCACATCGCGACTTAACCTTCTTGAAACGTGGGATGATAATCGGTGCAAGACCCAGGGGTCACATGGCATCGAAGATAACTCAAGAATTCGAGATTGTGTGAGGTCACCAGTGTCCCGCGTGCAACTTCAGTATCGCAGAATGTTTCTACACACGTAAATCGGCACACGGAAACACCACGAGTGGCTGGCGGACAGTGGTCACGTCTCTTCGGGAGAGCCGATTTGAATGTGGGGCGTCAGGGATCTATTTATGCCAGAATTAAAAGGATGTAAAGGCACTGCATAGGCTTCAGCAGCCAACCACCACCAGCGTTATCAGCACCTGACGGAGTTCGAAATGGGCCTCATTACGGGTCTCCATTCGGCAGGATCTACATCTACATCAACATGGATACTCTGCAAATCACATTTAAATGCTTGGCAGAGGGTTCAT
Source organism: Schistocerca serialis cubense (assembly GCF_023864345.2). NCBI lineage: Eukaryota > Metazoa > Arthropoda > Insecta > Orthoptera > Acrididae > Schistocerca > Schistocerca serialis. The sequence continues at coordinate 78,082,515 of NC_064642.1, read as the reverse complement.
CGAACCACCTTCACAATTCTCTATTATTCCAATCTTGTATAGCGTGCGAAAAGAATGAACACCTATATCTTTCCGTACGACCTCTGATTTCCCTTATTTCATCGTGGTGATCGTTCCTGAAAGTATTTGTGTGGAGTGTAGCCATGTATGGAAGTGAAACATGGACGATAACCAGTTTGGACAAGAAGAGAATAGTAGCTTTCGAAATGTGGTGCTACAGAAGAATGCTGAAGATAAGGTGGGTAGATCACATAACTAATGAGGAAGTATTAAATAGGATTGGGGAGAAGAGAAGTTTGTGGCACAACTTGACTAGAAGAAGGGATCGGTTGGTAGGACATGTTTTGAGGCATTCAAGGGATCACAAATTTAGCATTGGAGGGCAGCGTGGAGGGTAAAAATCGTAGAGGGAGACCAAGAGATGAATACACTAAGCAGATTCAGAAGGATGTAGGTTGCAGTAGGTACTGGGAGATGAAGAAGCTTGCACAGGATAGAGTAGCATGGAGAGCTGCATCAAACCAGTCTCAGGACTGAAGACCACAACAACAACAACATCGTTCCTCCCTAAGTAGGTCGGTGTCAACAAAATATTTTCTCATTAGGAGGAGAGAGTTGGTGATTGCAATTTCGTGAGAAGATTCTGTCGTAACGAAAAACGCCTTTCTTTTAATGATTTCCAAGCCAAATCCTGTATCATTTCTGTGACACTCTCTCTCATATTTCGCGATAATACAAAACGTGCTGCCTTCCTTTGAACTTTTTCGATGCACTCCGTCAGTCTTATCCGGTAAGGATCCCACACCGCGCAGCAGTATTCTAAAAGAGGACGGACAAGCGTAGTGTAGGCAGTCTCCTTAGTAGGTCTGTTACATTTTCTAAGTGTCCTGCCAATAAAACGCAGTCTTTGGTTAGCCTTCCTCACAACATTTTCTATGTGTTCCTTCCTATTTAAGTTCTTCGTAATTGTAATACCTATTTATTTAGTTGAATTTATGGCTTTTAGATTAGACTGATTTATCGTGTAACTGAAGTTTGAGTTCCCTTTAGCATTCATGTGGATGACCTCAAACATTTTGTTATTTAGGGTCAACTGCCACTTTTCGCACCATTCCGATATTTCTTCTAAATCGTTTTGCAGTTTGTTTTGATCTTCTGATCACTTTATTAGTCGATAAACGACAGCGTCATCTGCAAACAACCGAAGACGGCTGCTCAGATTGTCTCCCAAATCGTTTATACAGGCAAGGAACAGCTTAGGACCTGTAACAATATCTTGGGGAACGCCAGAAATCACTTCTGTTTTACTCGATGACTTTCCGTCAATTACTACGAACTGTGACCTCTCTGACAGGAAATCACAAATCCAGTCACATAACTGAGACGATATTCCATAAGCACGAAATTTCACTACGAGCCGATTGTGCGGTACTGTGTCAAAAGCCTTCCGGAAATCCACAAATACGGAATCGATCTGAAATCCCTTGTCAACAGCACTCAACACTTCTTGCGAATAAAGACCTAGTTGTGTTTCACAGGAACGATGTTTTCTAAACCCATGTTGACTGTGTGTCAATAGACCGTTTTCTTCGAGGTAATTCATAATGCTGGCCGATGTGGCCGAGCGGTTCAAGGCGCTTCAGTCTGGAATTGCGCGCCCGCTACGGTCGCAGGTTCGAATGCTGCCTCGGGCATGGATGTGTGTGATGTCCTTAGGTTAGTTAGGTTTAAGTAGTTCTAAGTTCTAGGGGACTGATGATCTCAGATGTTATGTCCCATAGTGCTCGAAAAGAATATACACTCCTGGAAATTGAAATAAGAACACCGTGAATTCATTGTCCCAGGAAGGGGAAACTTTATTGACACATTCCTGGGGTCAGATACATCACATGATCACACTGACATAACCACAGGCACATAGACACAGGCAACAGAGCATGCACAATGTCGGCACTAGTACAGTGTATATCCACCTTTCGCAGCAATGCAGGCTGCTATTCTCCCATGGAGACGATCGTAGAGATGCTGGATGTAGTCCTGTGGAACGGCTTGCCATGCCATTTCCACCTGGCGCCACAGTTGGACCAGCGTTCGTGCTGGACGTGCAGACCGCGTGAGACGACGCTTCATCCAGTCCCAATCATGCTCAATGGGGGACAGATCCGGAGATCTTGCTGGCCAGGGTAGTTGACTTACACCTTCTAGAGCACGTTGGGTGGCACGGGATACATGCGGACGTGCATTGTCCTGTTGTAACAGCAAGTTCCCTTGCCGGTCTAGGAATGGTAGAACGATGGGTTCGATGACGGTTTGGATGTACCGTGCACTATTCAGTGTCCCCTCGACGATCACCAGTGGTGTACGGCCAGTGTAGGAGATCGCTCCGCACACCATGATGCCGGGTGTTGGCCCTGTGTGCCTCGGTCGTATGCAGTCCTGATTGTGGCGCTCACCTGCACGGCGCCAAACACGCATACGACCATCATTGGCACCAAGGCAGAAGCGACTCTCATCGCTGAAGACGACACGTCTCCATTCGTCCCTCCATTCACGCCTGTCGCGACACCACTGGAGGCGGGCTGCACGATGTTGGGGCGTGAGCGGAAGACGGCCTAACGGTGTGCGGGACCGTAGCCCAGCTTCATGGAGACGGTTGCGAATGGTCCTCGCCGATACCCCAGGAGCAACAGTGTCCCTAATTTGCTGGGAAGTGGCGGTGCGGTCCCCTACGGCACTGCGTAGGATCCTACGGTCTTGGCGTGCATCCGTGCGTCGCTACGGTCCGGTCCCAGGTCGACGGGCACGTGCACCTTCCGCCGACCACTGGCGACAACATCGATGTACTGTGGAGACCTCACGCCCCACGTGTTGAGCAATTCGGCGGTACGTCCACCCGGCCTCCCGCATGCCCACTATACGCCCTCGCTCAAAGTCCGTCAACTGCACATACGGTTCACGTCCACGCTGCCGCGGCATGCTACCAGTGTTAAAGACTGCGATGGAGCTCTGTACGCCACGGCAAATTGGCTGACACTGACGGCGGCGGTGCACAGATGCTGCGCAGCTAGCGCCATTCGACGGCCAACACCGCGGTTCCTGGTGTGTCCGCTGTGCCGTGCGTGTGATCATTGCTTGTACAGCCCTCTCGCAGTGTCCGGAGCAAGTATGGTGGGTCTGACACACCGGTGTCAATGTGTTCTTTTTTCCATTTCCAGGAGTGTATGTTCTACAATCCTGCTGCATATCGACGTTAACGATATGGACCTGTAATTTAGTGGATTATTCATACTACCTTTCTTGAATATTGGTGTGACCTGTGCAACTTTCCAGTCTTTGGGAACGGATCTTTCGTCGAGCAAACGGTTGTATATGATTGTTAAGTATGGAGCTAATGCATCAACATACTCCGAAAGGAACCTAATTGGTATACAGTCTGGACCAGAAGACTTGCTTTTATTAAGTTATTTAAGTTGCTTCACTAGTCCGAGGATATTTACTTCCACGCTATTCATGTTGGCAGCTGTTCTCGATTCGAATTCTGGAATATTTACTTCGTCTTCTTTTGTGAAGGCATTTCGGAAGGCTGTGTTTAGTAACACTGCTTTGGCAGGACTGTCTCCGATAGTATCTCCATTGCTAAGGCGCAGAGAAGGCATTGGTTGTTTCTTGCCGCTAACATACTTCACATACGACCAGAATCTCTTTGAATTTTCTGCCAGGTTTCGAGACAAAGTTTCGTTATGGAAACTGTTATAGGCATCTCACACTGAAGTCCGCGCTAATTTCGAGCTTGAGTAAAAGATCGCCAGTCTTGGGGATTTTGCGTCTGTTTAAATTTGGCATGTCTGTTTCGTTGTTTCTGCAACAGTGTTCTAACCCGTTTTGTGTAGCAAGGAGGATCAGCTCCGTCGTTTGTTAATTTATTTGGTATAAATCTCTCAACTGCTGCCGATACTATTTCTTTGAATTTAAGCCACAACTGGTCTACACTTATATTATTAATTTGGATCGAGTGGAGACTGTCTCTCAGGAAGGCGTCAAGTGAATTTTTATCTGCTTTTTTGAATAGCTATATTTTTCGCTTATTTTTCGAGGATTTGGGGATTACAATATTCAGTCTCGCTACGACAACTCCGTGTTCACTAATCCCTGAATCAGCTTTGATGCTCGTTACTAACTCAGAATTATTTGTTGCTAAGAGGTCAAGTGTGTTTTCACAAGCGTTTACTATTCGTGTGGGCTCATGAACTAACTGCTCGAAATAATTTTCCGAGAATGCGTTTAGCACAATTTCGGATGATATTTTATGCGTACCTCCTGGATTGAACATGTATTTTCGCCAACATATCGAGGGTAAATTAAAGTCACCACCAACTATTATCGTATGAGTCAGGTACGTGTTTGAAATCAAACTCAAGTTTTCTTTGAACCTTTCAGCAACTGTATCATCTGTATTGGGAAGTCAGTACAAGGGCCCGCATCTCGTGGTCGTGCGGTAGCGTTCTCGCTTCCCACGCCCGGGTTCCCGGGTTCGATTCCCGGCGGGGTCAGGGATTTTCTCTGCCTCGGGATGGCTGGGTGTTGTGTGCTGTCCTTAGGTTAGTTAGGTTTAAGTAGTTCTAAGTTCTAGGGGACTGATGACCATAGATGTTAAGTCCCATAGTGCTCAGAGCCATTTGAACCATTTGAACCTCGATAAAAGGGTCCAATTATTATTTTATTCCGGTTGCCAACAATGACATCTACAATGGTCGAATCGTGCAATATGCAGATTTGTGAGCCATTCGGATGATACAATGGCCCAATGTGGGACTGTACGCGAACGGAGGGGTGGAAGGAAGGGGGGGGGGGGGAGGCACACTGGTCGTCGATGTTCGTAACACCCACGTTTGACCATCACAAGGAAGGATCATCGTACTGTGCCCCAAGCACATCGTTACCCGGTGGCATATGTGCCTGCCATCCGAGGCAAAGTAACTGACTTCGCAAAAGATTCGGATACAAGCAGTCGCCAGACTAGGGAATTACCGTTCCATGCACAAGCTGCCGTTAACACGGTAACACAAACGGCTGCGTTTGGAGGGGTGCAGTGATACGGAACCATGCCGTTCCACTGTGTTCAGCTGTTGTGCAATACCATGGATGATAATTGTGGGCAATTACGGTGGCGAAGTGGAACTCTATCCCATTCTTCCAATGTTTTGGAGAGAAACAGCTGCGTTCCTCCTGGCGTCGCGGTGTGAGGAGCCACCAAGAGTGACCTGAAGTCACCGCTAGTAGTGACTGAGTGACTTCTGACGGTACGACTGTACTTCACGGATGTGTTACACCTCATGTGACAGTGTCGTCAACAGGACAATGCTCCTTCGCACATCGCACGTGTCTCTGTGAACTGTCTGTGTGTTATTGTACTCCCGTGGTCAGCAAGATCCCTAGATCTGTCCCCGAGAGAACATGTGTGGGGCAGCTCTGACGTCAACTCCGCCCCAGCGCAAGCGTTCTGGGTATTAAGGACCATTACAACAGTTGTGGTTCAGCTTGCCTCAGGAGAGGATACAAAGGCTTTATGTCTCCGGCTTTATTTATCTGAACACATTTTTACATTTTTGAAGCAGTCACGGTCGACTAGTCTCTCAGATGAATCACGTTCTATGCTCCATCGCGTCAAACGTCTGAAAGCAAACACCCTGAAACAATCTTAGGAAAGGTTCAGGCCAGAGCAGGGAGCGTTATGGTGTGGGGAATATTTCCGTGGCATTCCTTGGATGACCTTGTTATTCTGCAAGGCACAATGCACCAACACAAGTATGCCTCTGTCCTTGGGACCATGTCCATTCCTACAGACTATTTCTTTTTATTGGGCATCGAACCACATCAGTCTCTTAGCTTTGTAAAAGGGTTATTAGTGTTCTTCGCGTTTTGGACGACATAATACGACTTTCATAGTCGTCACTATCATTAGTCATTATTACCTGGAACTGGATTAATGTGCCGTTATCATATGTACGGAGTGAGCATGTTGTGAATAAAACAACTGCATCAACAATAAGGGCAATAACTTTTCCAGAAAATAAAACCAAGTCTCTTCTTTGGTTGTTAATTAATTGAGGACATTAAATAACTACTGAGCTACAACAATAACGACTAAATTTTTATATCGATATTTAAAGGAACTTTTAAAAGTAATTAATATACCACATCATAGCAAATTTTACTTCTTACATAACTATATACCAAAAAAATGCGGTATTTGATTTGCTAGTACAAAGGCTTTCGTATGAAAAAATAATCTTTTGTAGGGCGCTTACACTCCAGATGAAATCATCGAATAATTTCCAGCATAAGAAAGCCTGTGTAGCCGTGAAGTGGCAATTATACAGAGGCAGCGTGTCATTAAGTTTCATTGGTGAAATAATGGCGACCAAAAACATAATTTGGTGACCTCAGAATCCCTGCGGTGACCCCAGAACACTTGTCAAGTGTTCCCTAAGTCAGTTAAAACTACACATAAACATCAGACCAGATATTACGTGCATATTTTACGTGCATAAATGTTGTAAGTTTGAACCTCTTTATCTCGGTAATGGATAACGACATTCAAAAAAAGTTTCGAAGTTCCCCGAGAATATCACCTTCAGAACGTATTATAAAAATTTTAACGACCTGTAATGAATGGAAATTATAAATTTGGCCATCTCCACAATGTGTACCTTCCGTACCCAAAAATTATGGTTTCTGACGTTTTCTCAGAAACCGCCCATGAGAAAATGAGGGACTTTAAGCCGCCTGGGGTTCACCCTAGACCATACCTAATACAAAAGAACCAACAGATTTAGTCAATTTGCCTGGGCTGTAATGTTTAAATTTTGATACAGTACTGTGGGATAACTACAGTATGTACGTTCTTCCGATAGGTATCACATGGTCGCTAGGCCAATGGCTATCCAAAACACTTGTACCCTTATCTCTGAGCTCAATAGAACCCCAGACATTATTCCCTGAAAAATCGCAGTTTAGCGTGCGGGTTTTTGAAAGGTACTGGCATGTGTACTGTAGTGAGCGGACCGATATCTTTTCACTATGAGTTTTAGTCCCACTTCTGTACCCGTCTTCTATTTCGCTCACAGCTTCCACAGTAAAGGGGAAAGACAGCACCCTTGCCTCAGTATCTTTTTAGTATGAGATCTCTTTTTTTCTAATATTTGAAACATCTTACACGAGTGCACACTGCCGTATGCATCTTATTGGTCGGTAAATCCTATGAGAGTGTCTTGATTTTTCTTAAGTCTTGCGTCCATTATAAAGTGTAACTCTGGCGCTTTTACTTTTCTTAAAGGCAGACTGATCGTTATCTAACAGATCTTCAATTTTCTTTCCTATGTTTTCTTTGGTGTATTGCTCTCGCCATCAACTTGTATGCAGGACCTGCTGAGTGTACGGTAGCAGTTCTCACATTTACGAAGGTTGGAACTTTAATAGTGGCAATTATTTATTTACAGCTCGTACAAAATAGATACGTGTTCCAAAGTTTTACTGACCTTCAAAGCAGTCACCAGCATTGTGTATAGCCCGTTGCCAGCGATGTGGAAGTCGTAAGTTAGTCTTAACTGTACCAGTTCTGTTGACAGTTCGAGCGGCGCGGTCTATTGCCCGACTAACTTGGAACAGTTCTGAAGCGAATGCCGTGAAGTGTTTCCGTCAGTTTAGAAATCGAGCTGAAATCACGAGGGCTTAATTCAGGGGACTGTAGCAGGTGGTATAGCGCTTAGCAGTCCCATCAGTCAAACAAATCAGTAACAGCTTGCACTGCACGTGCTTAAGCATTGTCCAGAAAAATGATGATCAGGTCCTGCAGAAAGCGTCATCACTTCTGTCTCTAAGCTGGTCGTAGGTTGTGCTCCAAAAATAAACAGCATAGAGACAGAAGTGATGACACTTTCTGCAGGACCTGACCATCATTTTGCAGGACAATGCTCAAGCATGTGCAGTGCAAGCTGTTACTGATGTGTTTGGCTGATGGGGCTGCTAAGTGCTGTACCACCTGCTGCACTCCCCTGACTTAAGCCCTCGTGAGTTCACCGCGATTTCTAAACTGAAGGAAACACTTTACGGCATTCGCTTCAGAACTGCTACAAATTCGTCGGGCAATAGCCCGCGCCGCTCGAACTGTCAACACAACTGGCACTGCTAAGAGTATCCCACGACTTCCACATCGCTGGCAACGGGTTATACACAATGGTGGTGACTACTTTGAAGGTCAGTAAAATTTTGAAAACGTATCTATTTTGTTCGAGTTGTAAATAAATAGTTGCCACTATTTATGTTCCAACCCTCGTATCTGCTGTAGTAGTCTGTAGGATTGTGTGGATGATTTTCTTCCGAAAATATGATGGAATGTCTCCAATATCATAGATCTACACAATAAACTGAATAATCCTAATACTGTGTCCACTCTTTATTCCAAACGGACAACCATTCCGTCTCTTATCATCTCAGCCGACAGTTTCTTCCCATTTCTCGTTTGGACCCTTAACGCAGCCGTTCCACCAACCAGCTCTCTTCTGCGTTTAACACTATCATATCTTGGAACTCTTTGTGTTGACGTATTTGATTTGTATCTGCCTTCAGATGATGATTTCCTTTTCGTTTCTTCACATTTTTGCTGCATCCATATTACTTTAGTTTCTCCGCAATTCCAGTTGACCTCTGTCAGTCGTAATTGCTTTCTTTTCCTGAGAATTTTCATGTTTATTTATTTCGTCCAACAGTTGAAGTACCCACGATTTCTTCGCAGTTACCTTTCTTATACGTATATTTGTCTGTAAAACTTTACTTTTTATGTCTATATCTCATCAAATGTTCAGTACCGCAGAGAACTTCAACGCACTTCCCTGTACCTTGACTGATCCTCATGACAGATTTAAATTGCAGCCTGCTGGCAGGGTGATTTACATTACATAAAGCGTCTGCCTTCTGGTCTCAGAACATATTGAATCCTCTACAGTTTAAAATGGTATATGGACAGTCAATCGATAAAAGATAAAGAACTGCCGCAACACAAAGTGCCTTCTGGTGAAAGCTAGTTAGAACCGCAACTGTAGATAGCCTCTCTTCCCAACCGGATTTGTCAATAAACACGATCATTGCGCTCAGTACTTCCGGCAGTCCAGCAAGAAATATCGTCAGCTATTGCGTGCGAATTGCGTCAGCAGCCATGTAAAGGCGAGGAAATAGATAACGGGGAAGATTTCTTTTATATTTGGCCTCCAGCGTTTGTACGCCACTCAGCCAACTAAAACACATATTTAAATTGTGTACCTAATTGTATGGAGAAAAACCGTGAACCGTGTCATTACCTAACAACATGAATTGGAGAGAGGTTTATGTAAAACTAGTTTTAGTGTAGCAACAAACACATAAAATTACATGGGAAAGTTGGGATCTAAATGAGAGTCAAATAGAACATGACGCTCCTGTATGGAGAAAATACGTGAACCGAGTCATTACCTAACAACATGAATTGGAGAGAGGATTATGTAAAACTGGTTTTAGTGTAGCAAGAAATACATAAAATTACGTAGGAAAGTTGGGATCTATATGAGAGTCAAATAGAACATGACGCTCCTGGAAGGCAGAACAAAGCATACAAAATTACGAAGCATGTGAATAAACATGCACGACCTACTTTATAACTAAATATAATATCTAAAAAAGAATGGTTAAAGCACTTAGATGTAAATGGACTGATAAAGATGAAGAACCAGAAATAAATACGAATGCCAACGACTGAAGAGAAGAACTGCAGAAGATTGTTCAAGAAACAAAACAAAAATGTTGAGCACTGATAATATATATGAACATAGAGCTGATTCAATACGAGCCTGATCAACTGATGTGTACACTTTTAAATTTTATGAATCTTCGCTGGCTGAGCAGACATGTTCCAGGCGAATGGAATGTACATTTGGTATGCTCTCTTTAGAAGGAAGGCCATAAATGACGATGTGCAAACTACCGAGGAATAAATCTGCTAAATTCCCGTTACAAACTGTACGTACGTTAAAAATTATAAATAAGAGATAACACCAATAAAGTAGTACGTACGCTGGACATTAGTTTTAGGAAAGGTTGATCATGTTCTACTTATACACTACCGGCCATTAAAATTGCTACACCACGAAGTTGACGTGCTACAGACGCGAAATTTAACCGACAGGAAGAAGATGCTGTGATATGCAAATGATTAGCTTTTCAGACCATTCACACAAGGTTGCCGCCGGTGGCGACACCTACAACTTGCTCACATGAGGAAAGTTTCCAACCGATTTCCCATACACAAACAGCAGTTGACCGGCGTTGCCTGGTGACACGTTGTTGTGATGCCTCGTGTAAGGAGGAGAAATGCGTACCATCACGTTTCCGACCTTGATAAAGGTCGGATTGTAGCCTATCGCGATTGCGGATTATCGTATAGCGACATTGCTTCTGGTGTTGCTCGAGATCCAATGACTGTTAGCAGAATATGGAATCGGTGGGATCAGGATGGTAATACGGAACGCCGTGCTGGATCCCAACGGCCTCGTATCACTAGCAGTCGAGATGACAGGCATCTTATCCGCATGGCTATAACGGATCGTGCAGCCACGTCTCGATCCCCGAGTCAACGGATGGGGACGTTTGCAAGACAACAACCATCTGCACGAACAGTTCGACGACGTTTGCAGCAGCTTGGACTATCAGCTCGGAGACCATGGCTACGGTTACCCTTGACGCTGCATCACAGACAGGAGCGCCTGCGATGGTATACTCAACGACGAACCTGGGTGCACGAATGGCAAAACGTCATTTTTTTCGGACGAATCCAGGTTCTATTTACAGCATCATGATGGTCGCATCCGTGTTTGGCGACATCGTGGTGAATGCACATTGGAAGCGTGTATTCGTCATCGCCATACTGGCGTATCACCCGGCGTGATGGTATGGGGTGCTATTGGTTACACGTCTCGGACAGCTCTTGTTCACATTGACGGCACTTTGAACAGTGGAAGTTACATTTCAGATGTGTTACGACCCGTGGCTCTACCCTTCATTCGATCCCTGCGAAACCCTATATTTCAGCAGGATAATGCACGACCGCGTGTTGGAGGTCCTGTACGGGCCTTTCTGGATACAGAAAATGTTCGACTGCTGCCCTGGCCAGTACATTCTCCAGATCTCTCACCCATTCGAAACGTCTGGTCAATGGTGGCCGAGCAACTGGCTCGTCACAATATGCAAGTCACTACTCTTGATGAACTGTGGTATCGTGTTGAAGCTGCATGGGCAGCTGTACCTGTACACGCCATCCAAGCTCTGTTTGACTCAATGTCCAGGAGTATCAAGGCCGTTATTACGGCCAGAGGTGGTTGTTCTGGGTACTGATTTTTCAGGATCCATGCACCCAAGTTTCGTGAAAATGTAATCACATGTCAGTTCTAGTATAATATATTTGTCCAATGAATACCCGTTTATCAACTGCATTTCTTCTTGGTGTAGCAATTTTAATGGTCAGTAGTGTATTTTCTCTTTGGCACAAGTACCTGAAAAAAGAACAGAATTTAGATTACCAATTTATTTTATCGATGGTAAAAATGAGTTTGAAAAGATGAAACGCATAATGCTATCGGAATCTTTAAACGTAATGGGAGTTCAGCACAACTAATAATGGCCATTGAGTGATTATAAAAAAATAGTAACATAAGGAAGGATCCGTACTGTAGAGAATGGCGCAGAATCTGCCGGCATTGATTAAGCTGGTAGACAAGGTTGCCCATTGTCTCGAACCCTTTTCAATGTTTCTGTTGACCATATCGTACATACTTGGTTGATTATATTAAACGACACATTTTAATTTTGTGACGCTGCTATTTGTTGAGGATCAGCTTATAATTTTAAATATGAATAAAAGGTTCAAATTGCAGCAGAGCAGATAAGTGGAGCCAAACTGCTGCTAAATAAGTACCGTAATGAGACTAGCAACATATGAAACTAAAATTATGGCATTTAAACGATTGAAACTCATAACAGCCAAAATTGCTGTAGATGGACAAATAATTGAACCAGTGAGACAGCTTAAATATCTAGGGTGCAATTTAAAATTTTCTAAGTCAGATGATATAGAGAGAAGGCTGGCCAGATTCAGACTAATTGTGGGACCATACACAATATACGTTAAAACATAAGGCTCTCAGAGCAATACTCACGAATTACAAAAATGTATTCCAAAAATGTAATCCAGGAGAAGAGATCCTTATAATCCACTTGGTGCACAACAGCAGGATTCACACATCGAAAATAACAAAAATTTTGACGAACAGACTCCCATAAATGTTGGCAAAATTCTTCACAGACGAACTGAGCAAGTTCGGATATTGATGGTTTGACACTGGAGACTGTCTCAGGTCTGCAACCGAAGGCATCAGTCAAGCGCTCTCTGAAGGAGCAATTCGGCGTTCGACTTAAGTGATTCAAGAAAATTAGGAAAAACCTCGAACAAGACACCCGAAGATTCGTATCTGCTGTTCTCAATCGCAATACTTTTCGTTGGGAGTTAATGTTAACACAGGAACGTCCTACAAAAAGATTCCCGATTACGTCACAAGTGATAGGACGGATATTTATGTAAACACAGTGAGAACAACTCCAAGGAGAAACAGCAATTTCCTGGTTCTAGAATGAAATTTTCACTCTACAGCGGAGTGTGCGCTGATATGAAACTTCCTGGCAGGTTAAAACTGTGTGCCGGACCGAGACTCGGACTCGGGACCTTTGCCTTTCGCGGGCAAGCGCTCTACCGACTGAGCTACCCAAGCACAACTCACGACCCGTCCTCACAGCTTTAATTCCGCCAGTACCTCGTCTCCTACCTTCCAAACTGCATGGTTCGCAGGAGAGCTTCTGTAAAGTTTGGAAGATAGGTGACGAGGTACTGGCGGAATTAAAGCTGTGAGGACGGGTCGTGAGTCGTGCTTGGGTAGGTCAGTCGGTAGAGCGCTTGCCCGCGAAAGGCAAAGGTCCCGAGTTCGAGTCTCAGTCCGGCACACAGTTTTAACCAGCCAGGAAGTTTCAATTTCCTGGTTACCGAAATCTGTGAGATGGTACGTCTACATGGCTGCTAACGCATGGACCGCTCGATGAAAAGGCGAAGGGAGCTTAGGACCGTAGAACCACACATTGAAGTGAACATGGAGGTCGATGAAATTGTTTTGAGATAGAATTTCTGTTTATCACAGAAGGAAGTCCAAATAGAACTAAAATAACAAATATACAAATCAATTTAGTACAGAAACGTCCTTTAAATGTGTTTAGAAAGGAATGACAAAATATTGCCGGTGGACATTCGTGTTGTTATTGTAGTTCAAATGGTTCAAATGGCTCTGAGCACTATGGGACTCAACTGCTGAGGTCATTAGTCCCCTAGAACTTAGAACTAGTTAAACCTAGCTAACCTAAGGACATCACAAACATCCATGCCCGAGGCAGGATTAGAACCTGCGACCGTAGCGGTCTTGCGGTTCCAGACTGCAGCGCCTTTAACCGCACGGCCACTTCGGCCGGCTATTGTAGTTCAGTTCGAAGACTGGTGACATGAAGCCCTCCATGGTAGTCTATCCTATTTAAGCTGCTTCATCTCTGTATAACTACCACAGGCGGATCCTGCTTACTGTATTCAAGCCTTGCTCCCCCTTTACAATTCTTAACCCCCTCGTCCATCTCTCCCATACACACACACGTTTCCTTGAATTACCAAACTGACAATTGCTTGATGCCTCACGATGTGTTGTATCAACTGATCCATTCCATTAGTCAAGTTGTGGCGTAATTTTTTTCCACTTTCATTCAATACCTTTGAACTTGTTGCTCGAAGTACCCATCCAATCCTCAGAATTCTGCTTCAGCACCACTGTTCTCCCTCTTGTCTGAATTGTCCTTCGCCGAAGTTTCACTACCGTACACGGCTACACTCCAGACAAATACTTTCACAAAGGACTCCCCAACACTGAAATTTATATTAAATGTTAACAAATCCCCTTTTTAAGAAACGTTTTTCTTGCTATTGCCAGGCTGCATTTGATGTATTCCCTACGTTCGAGAAAGTCATATGAAAAATATTTGTAATAGATCAAGCGAGAATGCCATCAAGATGTAATAGAATATCACAAATCAGTGCTTTATAAAAGTGCACCACAGGTAGTATAGTTGGCTCTTTTTTTCTGAGTCTCCAGTCTTCTGAGTGGCTTGATGCGGCCCGTCACAAATTCCTCTTATGTGCCAACCTCTTCATCTCAACCAGTTGCAACCTACGTCCTCAATTATGTCCTGGCAATATTCCAATCTCTGTCTTCTTGTACAGTTTTCACCCTCTACGTCTCTCTAGTACCATGTCCTAACATCCGGTACCTTCTTCCTGTCATTATTCATTTCCTCCCCGAAACTGCGAAGAGCCTCGTCATTCCTTAGCTCATCAGTCCACCTATCTTCTGTAGCACAACATCTCAAATCCTTCGATTCCCTTTATTCCGGTTTTCCCACAGTCCATGTCTCATTACCATACAATTTTGTGCTCCAAACGTACACCCTCAGAAATTTCTTCCTAAGAATTAAGACCTGTGTTTGATACTCCTAGACTTCTCATGGCCAGAAATGTCCCTTTTGCCCCAGCTACTTTCCATTTTATGTCCTCCTTGCTCCGTCCGTCATAGGTTATTTTGCTGCCTAGGTAGCAGAATTCTCACATTTCGGGATCACCAATTCTGATGCTAAGTTTCTCGATGTTCTCATTCCGCTCCTTCTCAAGAGTTTTGTCTATCTTCGATTTACTCTCAAACCGTATTCTATACTCGTTAGACTGTTAATCCCATTCAACAGATACTGTAATTCAATTTACTTCTATCGGGGATAGAAATGACATCAGCGACTTTTAGCATTGATATCCTTTCACCCAGAATTTTAATCTCACTCTTGAACCTTTCTTTTATTTCCATCATGGCTTCTTCGATGTGTAGCTTGAACAGTAGGAGCGAAAGACTACGATCCTGTCTTACACCTTTTCTATCCCGAGCACTTCGTTCTTGTTCCCTCTTGGTTCTTGTACACATCGTATATTACCCGTCTTCCCCTGTAGATTATCACTCTTTTCTCATAATACCTAACATATTGCACCACTTAGCATTGTCGAACGCTTTTTCCGGTCCAAAAATCCAATGAACGTGTCTTGATTTTACTTCAGTGTTGCTTCCATCCATCAACCATAACGTCAGAACTGCCTCTCCGCTGGCTTTTCAAGCCAAACTCATCGTTATGTAGGAGATCTTCGATTTTCTTTCCCATTCTTCTGTGTACAGTTGACTATAGACCATTTATGTGATGCAGACGCTGCATCACGGAAGTTTCACTTCCCCGGGTCGTCCTGTGTGATCTAATCTCCTATGTTTGCACTAATATTTTGGGTTATCTCCAGGAAAGGCCGCACCCAGTCCCATCCTGCCTGGGAGGAAGTGGCTGCAAAGCCAGGCCGCTACGGACGTAGAGTACAGAGCGGCTGGAGGGCTACTCGCAGGCAGCTGGAAAGCGCAGCGCACGAGATACCTCACTTTCCAAGTATCCGGCAAGACGCTTGTGTTAGGTGAAATGTAAACGTCATGTTAAATGACAGCACTTAGTGAAAGACGTGATTCTCAGTCGAGGGCTCAGCCTCACATGTTTTGTACATTACTAAAGAGTATTATTGTACTTTCAACATTGAAGCACAGTCAGCAATCGTGATAATCTAATATATAAGGAACTATCAGCCTCGATTGCGGTAATGAAACCAACTTTTACCTAGGTTTCAGCCCAAATAATTGAGTCTTCTTGAGAAGATATACCAGAATCTTTAATTTGTCTAAGTGGGCATGGTCTAGAAATAAAACTAAAGCAGCCTGAATAGGCGTAGTCACATTTTAAAATTGCGGTACACAAGTAGTAAGTCAACACCAAGGCTTCACTTAAGCTCTGGCGTGCGCCTCGTCTCCATGGACGCCGTGCGGTGGGCCTCGGGAGCTCACGTGAAACTAAGTAGGACCAGATAATGTGCTCCAAATCGACATGGCGGGGAACATTGCGCATGTCTGAGACCATGACTGTCAAAGATAAAAGACCAACGCAGTTATATCTTAAAACAAATAACTTATAGAAAGGTTGAAAATTTTAAACATAAAAGCCGGCCGGTATGGCCGAGCGGTTCTATGCGCTGCACTCTGCACTCTCGCAGGTTCGATTCCTGCCTCGGGCATAGATGTGTGTAATGTCCTTAGGTTGGTTAGGTTTACGTAGTTCTAAGTTCTAGGGGACTGATGACCTCAGATGTTAAGTCCCATAGTGCTCAGAGCCATTTGAACCATTTTTTTAAACATAAAGCCTCTGCACCAGGTTATGACTAAAATGTAACAAACTATGCATGGATTTATATAAGTTCGAACACACTTCCCCGACTTACAGTATTAGAATACATCGGCCCTTTCACAACGAATGCTGCATAACGCACCCATCGTCACAGATGAAAGATGACATAGGACATAAAACAACGAAACTGTATCCAGAATGAGATTTTCACTCTGCAGCGGAGTGTGCGCTGATATGTAGTATGTAAACGCCATAATGCAATAATCTCGGTTAACCTGTACACAGATAGTCGAGTAGGTATTTTTATCAGTTGATGTATATATATTTCTTATTGCTGACACGCACTGAATGAAGAATATTTTCGAGATTAATTTTTTATCTTATTACTAAAAATAACGCGTGAGTGAACGAACAACACCACTTCATCGCCATGTAATAGCAAATGACCAGCATAGGTCAAATTACGTTTTACATGTAAAAAATATGGTAATGCCCGCATCTATCCCACAGACAATAGTCATATTCATGTAAGTGGTTACCAGCGCACAGTCGGTGAAATGGAGCCTCAGGTGACAAGATGAAGTTTAGCTGGTCCGTCTCGACCTTTTGGGATTCAATTCCCTTTACATTTATTTGTAGTTGCAATCCAGAGACGATTTCATCTTTGTCCATTTATGGCATGCACATGGGAATATTAGTAGCTATCTTTTATTTCTTATTAATTCTATCCCTGTGAAGAACATGCCGTTTTCCCATGTCAAATGTCCATAAAACTCTCCTATGTGTCTTTTCGGGTCAAGCACATTTTATCATATCTATTTAACAATAGCCTTTAATTGAGAGGCGCCGGCCGCGGTGGTCTAGCGGTTCTAGGCGCGCAGTCCGGAACCGCGCGACTGCTACGGTCGCAGGTTCGAATCCTGCCTCGGGCATGGATGTGTGTGATGTCCTTAGGTTAGTTAGGTTTAAGTAGTTCTAAGTTCTAGGGGACTGATGACCACAGATGTTAAGTCCCATAGTGCTCAGAGCCATTTGAACCATTTTTAATTGAGAGGCGATTATTCTCTTTTGTAGCTCATAGTGAAACTGACCTCTGTCGGTCGATAGAGTATAAAACCACTCCGTCTACAGGCCACAAGAGGCCCATCGCCGTGTCATCCTCAGAGGAGGATGTGGATAGGAGGGGCGTGGGGTCAGTACACCGCTCTCCCAGTCGTTATGATGGTATTCTTGACCGAAGCCGCCACTGTTCGGTCGAGTAGCTCCTCAATTGGCATCACGAGGCTGAGTGCACCCCGAAAAATGGAAACGGCGCATGGCGGCCCGGATGGTCACCCATCCAAGTGCCGACCACGCCCAACAGCGCTTAACTTCGGTGATCTCACGGGAACCGGTGTATCCACTGCAGCAAGGCCGTTGCCGATGGAGTATAAGAGCAATGATAGGGCGTTGAAGGTTCGTTCACGCAATTACCATATTTTTTACATGTGCGTTCGAACTTATATAAATCCATGCATAGTTTGTTACATTTTAGTCATAACCTGGTGCAGAGGCTTTATGTTTAAGATTTTCAGTCTTTCTATAAGTTATTTCATTTAAGATATAACTGCGTTGGTCTTTTACCTTTGACTGTCATGGTCTGGGTTAGACAGGCGCAATGTTCCCCGCCATGTCGATTTGCAGCGCCTTATCTAGACCTACTTAGTTTCACGTGAGCTCCCGAGGCCCACCGCACGGCCTCCACGGAGACGAGGCGCACGCCACGGCTTAAGTTAAGCCTTGGTGTTGACTTAGTACTTATGTACCGCATTTTTAAAACGTGACTATGCCTAGTCAGGCTGCTTTAGTTTTATTTTAGACCATGCCCAATTAGACAAATTATAGATTCAGGTATATCTTCTGAAGAAGGCTCAATCATTTGGGCTGAAACCTAGGTAAAGGTTGGTTTCATTACCGCAATCGAGGCTGATAGTTTCTTACATATTAGGCTACTAAAGAGTAGCTTGATTGATGGCCGGCAAACGTTCCACTACTCCTTTTCACTTCCTTCTTTCCCTTTTAAAAGTGGGAACAGTATTGTATCAGCAAAGATAGAAAACGGAGAAAATACTACTGTAACATTGTATTTTCGCACTAACTTGTTATAGATGTAGACAATACGCAATGTTGCAAAAGAGTTACATGGGGCTACCTTCTATCCTAATTTCCGGAAAACAGCGTTCTATTCCGTCTGTCGATCGCTATTTTATCTGTACGCATGCGACAGCATGAGACAGCTTGCGCAGCCTAATGTGTACCAAAACCACTTTTTTCCCAGGCTCATGCCTCGGGTTCTATTTGTAATAGAAGAGCAGTGTTTTGGATAGCTCTTTGGCTGCGGATCACCTGTATACCCAACAGAAGGAACGTCTTGATACAACTGCCCTACAGTACAGAGTCAAAGTTTGAATACTACTTGCTGGCCGGAGTGGCCGTGCGGTTCTAGGCGCTGCAGTCTGGAGCCGAGAAACCGCTACGGTCGCATGTTCGAATCCTGTCTCGGGCATGGATGTGTGTGATGTCTTGAGGTTAGTTAGGTTTAATTAGTTCTAAGTTCTAGGCGACTAATGACCTCAGAAGTTAAGTCGCATAGTGCTCAGAGCCATTTGAACCATTTTTTTGAATACTACTTCCTCCAGCATAGGCAAATGGAGCAAATCGGTTGATTAGATGTAGCATACGGTGCGCCATAAGAGGCTTATCGAGGCACTATTTAGTTGACGGACAACGTGGGTTTTCGATACCAGAACCGAACCGCGGGTTCCAAGATGGCTGAATTTTTTACGATATTTTCTTAAGATCCCGATCTCGTACAAATTTGAAAGTTTTCTCGATCTCTTTATTCATTCGGCAGCCGCAGGACATGATAATACAATGGTGCAAATGATCAATTTTCTTGTCGACTCATAACTGCCCAAAATAACTGACATCTTTAACCGCTCTCTGACGTCCAGCATTCTTCCTACAGTGTGGGAGAAGGGGCTCATGAAACCATTACCAAAGAAGGAATCTGGCAAACAACCTTCCTATTACAGGCCCATTTGCATTCTACCGGCACTGTGTAAGGCGTTAGAATACACAGTCCACGAACAGGTTACCAATTATTTAACACTAAATAACCTCTTAGATTAATACCAGTCTGGTTTCCAGCAAAATCGCAGCACAACGACTGCTCTTATAAAAGTTACTGCCGAATTAATACATGCCATGGGCAAACAACAGGCTTCTATTATGTGCTTCCTGGACTTCAGCAAAGCTTTCGACACTGTTGCCTTTGCCATTCTGCTTGCTAAAATGACATGTCAAAATTTTTCTTCGAGCGCTGTACAGTGGTTCCACTCATACCTTACATCCTGCCAGAAGTGAGTAATGGTTGGTACTAAAATGTCGCAGTGGAAGGATGTAGTATCAGGGGTCCCACAAGGATCGGTATTGGGCCCATTACTTTTCTCATTATATGTTAATGATGTGTCAACTATTCTCTCCCACTACAGATACCACCTATACGCTGATGACCTTCAGTTATATCTCAGTGCAAGTCTAGTAAACCTGCACACAGCCATCGATCATGTAAATGCTGACTTACTTGCTTTATCGGAATGGTCGCAGAACTTAGGTCTGAAACTAAGCCCTTCCAAAACGCAAGCAATCTTAGTCGCCCACAAAGTACTTATTACAGCACAGCACAGAGGATCTCTTCCATGCTTAATTTTAAATGGCACCGAAATAACCTTTTCTTCTTCTGCAAAGAACTTGGGGATAATCCTGGACCACCACTTAGACTGGACTGCACACACTACTGCAGCCTGCAAGAAAGTTTCTGCACCCCTTCATTGTCTACCGAAATATAAAAAAGTATTTCCATTCGGACTTACGAAGAAGCTCGTAGAATCTCTAACACTCCCTGTTCTCCACTATGGCGATGCTATTCTTCAAGGACTTTCGTACGAAAACTCTCGGAGACTTGTACCGGCGATGAATGCTTGCGTACGGTATATTTGTGACGTTCGTTATTACGATCATATCACTCCAGCCTAGGAACAATTATCGTGACTATGCCTGATAAACGTTTACTCCACCGTCTTCTCAATCATCAGACCCCTCTTACTCATCTTCAGCCATTACATTACTATCTGAACAGCACAGCAGAAATACTCGTTCTCAGCTAAGTAAGATGCTCTCAGTACCGCCACACAAGACCGTCATGTTTTCCAAATAATTTTCTGTATCCGGAACCCGACTTTGGAACAATCTTCCTCAAAATATCAGAGAAATTAAATCACTTCCAGGCTTCAAAAAGCAGCTAATGGTTCACCCTCTCTCGCAATAGCTATCTGTCCCACATACTGGTCTGCAGCCCACACTCTCCAATCCCCCCTCCCACTACAACTTTTCCCTTCTATTCGCTTACAGAGTTGTTTACTTAAATCAAATCATCTCCTAACAGCCACTATTACTGTTATTCCACTTTTCTTGTTCTTCAGCCTTTCTTTTTCTGACAATACTAAACATGATTTAAGTTGTTCTGAACTAGTCTATATTATTTTTAATGCAGTTTGTTTTATTATTACTGTTATTATTGCCATTTATCCTTACTTTGATTATTGTCAACTATTATTATTATTTCTTTACTTTCTCAGACGTTAAGTCTGGTTAAAAATGGAAAGTGACGCGGACCTTGATCAAGTGTCACTTCCTTTTAACTGTATGGTATGTGTTATATTGCATTTAGGAACTTTCGGGTAATTGAACATGTATCAATAATTACAGATTTCTGTAGTTGTATATATAAGTTTGGACGTAGCTGTATTGCATTGATGTACTGGTGGATATTGTATGGTATGACTCCTGTAGTTGATAGTATAATTGGTATAATGTCAACTTTATCCTGATGCCACATGTCCTTGAATCCTCAGCCAGTTGGATGTATTTTTCAATTTTTTCTCCTGTTTTCTTTTGTATATTTGCTGTATTGGGTATGGATATTTCGATTAGTTGTGTTAATTTCTTCATTTTATTGGTGAGTATGATGTCAGGTTTGTTATGTGGTGTTGTTTTATCTGTTATAATGGTTCTGTTCCAGTATAATTTGTATTCATCGTTCTCCAGTACATTTTGTGGTGCATACTTGTATATGGGAACATGTTGTTTTATAAGTTTATGTTGTATGGCAAGCTGTTGATGTATTATTTTTGCTACATTGTCATGTCTTCTGGGGTATTCTGTATTTGCTAGTATTGTACATCCACTTGTGATGTGATCTACTGTTTCTATTTGTTGTTTGCAAAGTCTGCATTTATCTGTTGTGGTATTGGGATCTTTAATAATATGCTTGCTGTAATATCTGGTGTTTATTGTTTGATCCTGTATTGCAATCATGAATCCTTCTGTCTCACTGTATATATTGCCTTTTCTTAGCCATGTGTTGGATGCGTCTTATTATTATTATTATTATTATTACTATTCTTATTATCATCTCTAAGATTTTTATCATTTTCATGAATGTTTTGGCAATATATATGTATGTGTTGTTCCTGGTCAGATGTAAGAGCGGGCCTTAAGGCCCTTATCTGGTCAGGCTAAATAAGCAAATAAATAAATAAAAAAATAAATACCTGTTTCTGAGACAGAGGTTCAGAACCACCCAATTTGTTAACGTAAAATACTCACGTAAAACCGTGTGAGGCGAAATCTAAACAATAAGTAATCGCAGAAAATTGCTCTAATTTTAACGGTATATTCTCAAGATATTTATTTAGCGGTCAGATCTTCCCCTTTTCAAAAATATTTATCCCGTATCGAGAAACACCGTAAACACATGGTTTTTGAGTACCACAACCGAGCCTCGGATTCCAAGACGTCTTTCCATGGCAAATCGCTGTAATTCTTGACATCTACATCCATTTCCGAGATTAAGAGGTTCAAAGTTACCCCACTCGTACACGTAAAATACGCAAGTAAAATCCAGTGTGAAGCGGAAAAGTAGTTTATCACCAGAAGGTCTCTGAGATTCCCATCTTGTTTTAGTAATGAAGTACAAGCAAAATTTTTGAGCAGATAAAAGCCGGTCTGAAGGCGAAAATTTTAAATTTTAGCGTTATTTCAAATTCACGTAAGTAAAATATCAAAATTTTATTCAGCTCCAGAATGATGCTCCTATCTGAGCACAAAAAAGGCGAATATGCTCGTGTTTAAGGACTCTGACCGGAAAGGGGAGTACCAGTTGCCTCATTGTACGTTCAAAAATTTTGGCATGAAAATACAGGGTGTTTATAAATGAATATCGGGGTTTTAACGCTTTATAATATTTATTACATTAAACTTACAGTTAAAAATGATATGTCAAATGAAAGAGTAACTCACAGTTTTACCACGAACCTTATAAATGTTCAATGTGAGCACCACTTGTCACACGGCACACATCGAGTCTATAGCCGAGTTCTTCCCAAACACTGGATAGGCCGCAAGGGGCCTAATGACAGGGCTTGCTTTGCATGGCCTCCACGTTCACCCGGCCTAAGACCATGCGATTTTTTCCTTTGGAGCTTCATCAAGGATCGTGTGTACGAGCCTCCGCTACCAGCAGACCTCCCTGATTTAAGAAACCTGTATGAAGCAGCTGTTGCTGCAATCACTGAAGAGACACTTATCAACGTTTGGGAAGAACTTGGCTGTAGACTTGATGTGTGCCGTGTGAGAAATGGCGCTCACATTGAACATTTATAAGGTTCTTGGTAAAACTGTTTGAGTTGCTCTTTCATTTGACGTATCATTTATGACTGTAAGTTTACTATAATAAATATTACACTCCTGGAAATGGAAAAAAGAACACATTGACACCGGTGTGTCAGACCCACCATACTTGCTCCGGACACTGCGAGAGCGCTGTACAAGCAATGATCACACACACGGCACAGCGGACACACCAGGAACCGCAGTGTTGGCCGTCGAATGGCGCTAGCTGCGCAGCATTTGTGCACCGCCGCCGTCAGTGTCAGCCAGTTTGCCGTGGCATACGGAGCTCCATCGCAGTCTTTAACACTGGTAGCATGCCGCGACAGCGTGGACGTGAACCGTATGTGCAGTTGACGGACTTTGAGCGAGGGCGTATAGTGGGCATGCGGGAGGCCGAGTGGACGTATCGCCGAATTGCTCGACACGTGGGGCGTGAGGTCTCCACAGTACATCGATGTTGTCGCCAGTGGTCGGCGGAAGGTGCACGTGCCCGTCGACCTGGGACCGGACCACAGCGACGCACGGATGCACGCCAAGACCGTAGGATCCTACGCAGTGCCGTAGGGGACCGCACCGCCACTTCCCAGCAAATTAGGGACACTGTTGCTCCTGGGGTATCGGCGAGGACCATTCGCAACCGTCTCCATGAAGCTGGGCTACGGTCCCGCACACCGTTAGGCCGTCTTCCGCTCACGCCCCAACTTCGTGCAGCCCGCCTCCAGTGGTGTTGCGACAGGCGTGAACGGAGGGACGAATGGAGACGTGTCGTCTTCAGCGATGAGAGTCGCTTCTGCCTTGGTGCCAATGATGGTCGTATGCGTGTTTGGCGCCGTGCAGGTGAGCGCCACAATCAGGACTGCATACGACCGAGGCACACAGGGCCAACACCCGCCATCATGGTGTGCCGAGCGATCTCCTACACTGGCCGTACACCACCGGTGATCGTCGAGGGGACACTGAATAGTGCACGGTACATCCAAACCGTCATCGAACCCATCGTTCTACCATTCCTAGACCGGCAAGGGAACTTGCTGTTCCAACAGGACAATGCACGTCCGCATGTATCCCGTGCCACCCAACGTGCTCTAGAAGGTGTAAGTCAACTATCCTGGCCAGCAAGATCTCCGGATCTGTCCCCCATTGAGCATGTTTGGGACTGGATGAAGCGTCGTCTCACGCGGTCTGCACGTCCAGCACGAACGCTGGTCCAACTGAGGCGCCAGGTCGAAATGGCATGGCAAGCCGTTCCACAGGACTACTTCCAGCATCTCTACGATCGTCTCCATGGGAGAATAGCAGCCTGCATTGCTGCGAAAGGTGGATATACACTGTACTAGTGCCGACATTGTGCATGCTCTGTTGCCTGTGTCTATGTGCCTGTGGTTCTGTCAGTGTGATCATGTGATGTATCTGACCCCAGGAATGTGTCAATAAAGTTTCTCCTTCCTGGGACAATGAATTCACGGTGTTCTTATTTCAATTTCCAGGAGTGTATAAAGCATTAAAACACCGATATTCATTTATAAACACGCTGTATATTCGCGCATGCCTATGCTGAGAAAGAAGGAGACAGTGATGGTGTGAAAGAGTTGGGAAAGTAATAAATACTGGAAAATAGTGATAGTGATATAGAAAGAGCGAAGGAGATGATCGCAGTGTGAGAGAAAGATGGGGACACAATGGCAGTGGAACATAGATAACAGGGACAGAACACTGCTAGGACAAGAGTGATGGAGTGTCAATGGGAGAGGAATAAAGAGGCCGAGAAAGTGTAAGTGGGTGAGAGCCAATGAAGAGAGAAAGAGTCTGTGACAACGAGGAAGAGAGAGATAGTGACAGCGAGAAGAGATAGCAACAGTCAGAAGGAATGTGTTAATAGTAGTAAGAGAGAGCAGGTGGGAGACAATGACAGCGAGAGGAGACAGTATTAGGACAGAAAGAACGAGACTGTGGCTGTAAGCAGGAGACAATGACAGTGACAGAGACACAGACATAATGAGACAATGAGCTGGGCTGAGTGAGTGACTGTGAATGGGCAAGTGGGAGTTGATGGGACCAGTGGGTGTGAGAGAGCTACTGTCAGGGGAGACTGTGGGAGGGAGAGCTGAGTTGGGCGTTAAAAAGAGCACGAATACACTTGTATCCCAAATGTTTTTGGAAAATTTTTAAAGGTACTGAGAAAGATAGAATGAGCCAGAGCCACATAGTACCACAGTTTTCAGTCAGAGTCTTTTAATACACAGGAGCATATTCGCCTTTTCTGTGCCCCGCTGGTCTACATTATGATCGAAATGTTGCGTTTTACCGACGACATAACACAGCGAGAAGTGCGAGAACACGCCAGGTGCATCTATACTACTGGCCATTAAAATTGCTACACCACGAAGATGACGTGCTACAGACGCTAAATTTAACCGACAGGAAGAAGATTCTGTGATATGCAAATGATTAGCTTTTCAGAGCATACACACAAGGTTGGCGCCGGTGGCGACACCTACAACGTGCTGACAATAGGAAAGTTTCCAACCGATTACTCATACACAAACAGCAGTTGACCGGCGTTGCCTGGTGAAACGTTGTTGTGATGCCTCATGTAAGGAGGAAAAAATTGTACCATCACGTTTCCGACTTTGATAAAGGTCGGATTGTAGCCTATCGCGATTGTGGTTTATCGTATCCAAACATTGTTGCTCGCGTTGGACGAAATCCAATGACCGTTACCAGAATATGGAATCGGTGGGTTCAGGAGGGTAATACGGAACGCCGTGCTGGATCCCAACGGCCTCGTATCACTAGCAGTCGACATGACAGGCATCTTATCCGCATGGCTGTAACGGATCGTGCAGCCACGTCTCGATCCCTGAGTCAACAGATGGGGACGTTTGCAAGACAACAACCATCTGCACGAACAGTTCGACAACGTTTGCAGCAGCATGGACTATCAGCTCGGAGACGGTGGCTGCGATTACCCTTGACCCTGCATCACAGACTCAACGACGAACCTGGGTGCAGGAATGGAAAAACGTCAT
This sequence comes from Schistocerca serialis cubense, assembly GCF_023864345.2. Classification (NCBI taxonomy): domain Eukaryota; kingdom Metazoa; phylum Arthropoda; class Insecta; order Orthoptera; family Acrididae; genus Schistocerca; species Schistocerca serialis. The sequence continues at coordinate 78,056,290 of NC_064642.1, read as the reverse complement.
TTTTTCGGATGAATCCAGTTTCTGTTTACAGCATCATGATGGTCGCATCCGTATTTGGCGACATCGCGGTGAACGCACATTGGAAGCGTGTATTCGTCATCGCGATACTGGCGTATCACCTAGCGTGATGGTATGGGGTGCCATTGGTTACACGTCTCGGTCACCTCTTGTTCGCATTGACGACACTTTGAACAGTGGACGTTACATTTCAGATGTGTACGACCCGTGGCACTACTCTTCATTCGATCCCTGTGAAACCCTACATTTCAGCAGGACAATGCATGACCACATGTTGCAGGTCATGTACGGGCCTTTCTGGATACAGAAAATGTTCGACTGCTGCCCTGGCCAGCACATTCTCTAGATCTCTCACCAATTGAAAACGTCTGGTCAATGGTGGCCGAGCAACTGGCTCGTCACAATATGCCAGTCACTACTCTTGATGAACTGTGGTATCGCGTTGAAGCTGCATGGGCAGCTGTACCTGTACACGCCATCCAAGCTCTGTTTGGCTCAATGCCCAGGCGTATCAAGGCCGTTATTACGGCCAGAGGTGGTTGTTCTGGGTACTGATTTCTCAGGATCTATGCACCCAAATTGCGTGAAAATGTACTCACATGTCAGTTCTAGTATAATATATTTGTCCAATGAATACCCATTTATCTTCTGCATTTCTTCTTGGTGTAGCAATTTTAATGGCCAGTAGTGTATAACGTAGAGGAAATGCGCTCGAGACCTACAGATAAACCTTCTAGCAGATCGCCAGTACTCGCTAAGTAGCTTCGCAATTCACGGATCTAGCATCTATCTGATTCACAGAGCGGTTAATTCACTCTTTGTCCTCGAGCACGTCCTCTGGAATTTTTCTCACGTGTTGCCAGGTTTCCGGCCTCGTCACCACGGAAGGCCAACGTCTACCGGATATCTGCAGGCGTGCTAGCCGTGTCCTACTGCGAGATGGAAACCGTTTGCGGTGGAAGTGCGTTTACTGGTACTGCACTGTGCACACGCTGCACAGAGTATCAGGGTGGGATACCTGCGAGTGAAGAGGACTTAGATATCACTCCAACAAACTCCAGCTGAACCATCAGCAAATCCAAGCAGGTAGCAAATCATTTCAAGATATGGCAACACATTATATTTTCCATTTAGTAGGTTCTATGCCTTGAAGTATTCCTGAGACTGTTCAACGTCATCGTACAGTTTTTTCAGATAGATGTTAGACACACAGCAATTTTTAATTTTTTGGCTTGGAGTCGTATTAGAAAGTGTTGAGCGTTGGTTTTCGCGTCTACAAGATCTTCATTAAGTTTCACGATTGCTTTCCGCGACGCCAAAACTATAAGCACTCGGACCCTTGAACTTACCTATCAAATCGCCCGCAGGCTTGGTTAAATTCTTTCTGAACTGCCTTCATACCGAAAACATAATTCTATTAAACTGGAAAGTGATTAACGGTTCAGTTTCGTTCATTGCCAGACAGCAGTGGTAAGCACACTTGACCTACATTCGGGAGGATGACGGTTCAAACCGAGTCCAGCCACCCTGATTTAAGTTTTTCGTGACAACTCTAAATTTCTTCAGGCAAATGGCGGAATGATTCATTTGAAAGGACGATTTCCTTCCCCATCCTTCCCCAAAGGGACCGATAACCTCGCTGACTGGTCCCCTCCTCAAAATAAATCAACCAACCATCCAACCATTACAGACAAAAATGTGAAGCACACTAGACACGGTCGGATGTCAATGAAACTTCTTACACGTACACACTGTCACAGGGTATGCAAATGCTTAGAGTTTCAATTCTCTGTGACACGTAAAACGGCCACCAGGGTTAGTTAGTCAGTGTTGTTAGTCATTAAAGTCATTACCAATCCCGGTAGGATATACAAGCAGCTTGAACAGCGTCGAAAGGACAGGGAGGTGCCATGTACGCATGTGAGACAGCGTTATCAGCACCTGACGAAGTTCGCAAGGGTCCACACTGTGGTTCTCCGTTTGGCCAGTTAGTCGCACCGTGTAATATCCAGATTTGTTTGAATTTTCTCATTTCGGGAGTACTGAAGGGCGATCTGTTTTAATTGCTAAAAAGCATTCAAAAGCCAAGCTCGCATAAAATACTTCAATAAGCTGTGGGGGACTTACATGCTTTGAGCGAAAATAATAGTGCATTGAGAATGCTTAGCCTCTAGCTGAAATCTAGATCTGCATAAAAAATTTAAGCAAGGACGACTGATTGCAGAAATCTATAATTTACAAAAATATGTCTTTATTTACGACAACTGGTTTTGAACAGTCTGGCTGCAATCTTCAGGCCTTAAACATTTTTAAGTTGTAACACATGTTCATGTAACGCACAAGATCTCAAGTGGATGAAATTTAGGACATTAAAAAATTCTGTCATCGCTAAAATATTTAGAAACGTAAAGCACCTTATCCAAAAGGCCATGTCCATATAAATATTGCTGACAGCAGTGAGGTAACAAGGATCTGTGAGCGATATGTATATGGACATGGCCTTTTGGACACGGTGCTTTATGTTTTTAAACATCTTAGCGATGACAATCTTTTGTAATGTGCTGAGTTTTATCCACATTACATTTTGTACGTGACGTTCAGCGTAAAATGAACATGTTTTACACCAGAAAGATATTTAAGACCTGAAGGTGACAGCAAATACTGTTGAAACCGGTTGTCGTAAATAAAGAAATATTTTATGCGAGCTTGGCTTTTGAGCGGTTTTTTATTGAGATTTGTGGGGCATTCGAATGTGACAGTGGGCCTATGGTGCAATGCATGGGAACGTGTGGGCACGTATATTCATCGGCATGGTTGTAAGGTGTCAGGCAAATCCAACACCTTCCATGAAAACACTGACATGATAAGCAAATCCAGTAGTATGTCACATAGCTCCGAATAAATCGTGACATTAAATTAACCAATGTAATACAAGTAATGAGTGAGCAAATGGAATACCACAGACTAACACAAGAATGCCTAAATGCATGTCATACCTTCCCACCGTGAGACAGACGCAGTTCCGAGGGGAGAAACGAGAACAGAAGCCGAGAGCAGAACCGTGTTAAGCTAGAAGGCCACGCGATAAGGGACGGACACCCACGTCGCCAGCTAACCACCAGGACCACCCCCCAGCCAATGTTAAAAGCTAGAGCCCTCCAGAAGAACAGTATATATCTTACGATAACACTAAAAGGACCACACCAGCTGCAAGTTTCAGCGTGAGACTTTTTCGCGTCTTTGTTACGTTGCAAACTTTAAAAACATTGCCACACCACGAAAAGTATAACGTTTCTCATTGAATAGACAGAATTTTTGTAGGCGGACCTTAAGGTTAACATTGAGACCCTGATTGGTCAAATGAAAACACAGCCAGACAGTTTTTTTTAAAACCAACTTCGGTAAATTGTAGTAAGGAGAAGTTAGAAAAGAGTTGCTTCCGAGACGGCGAAATGCGTGGAGCTGTGCCGACCGCCGCTCCCTGACGCTAACCACCGACAAGGTAATGAACGCACGCGATGCCGCATAAGCGCGCATAAAGCTGCAGAAGTATCATCTGTTACATCCCCTTTTTACGTAATACTAGTTTCGATCGTCAATTAATTCTCATGGTGTTCACATTTGCCACTTGAAGTAAAAATCTGAAACGCGATGATTTTTCTGTTATATAATTATTAAGAAGCCACATCAGCCACTGTAATTTACGACAAGTTAGATAAGTAATTGAAGGTAAGGGAGGGTCAGTGTAGACCATTTTGATAGTTTTCTCTTTTGTGTAACTGAATTTAAACCTAGATTATAGATGTGATATGGCATAGGTCATCCTTCGATCCATTGTAGAACTTGGAAACCCACTCAGGGAATATTCGTTCACATTTTTGTCGAACGCAGTTGGTTTTTATCATCCTGTATTAAAATATTTCCTTTTATCAACAGTGCAATTTATAAACAATGTTTTGTGAGTAGAATAAAATTCCCAGTGGTAAACTTAACTGCTTTTTCGACGTTATTTTACCAGCTAACTAAAAATAGGAAAGCCTTGAAACCCTTCCACTAAATTTAGTTAGTATTAAGATTTTTTTACAGGGAGTGTAGTGGACCTGACGCTGAAATCATTAAGTATTTGGTTATATCATCGCTAGTCTCACTGAACTCTTCTGAACTCTACATGTCATGTGTGGTCTGGCGTCTCCCTACCAGCAACAGGTCCCAGGTTCAAACTAGTCAATTCCCTAAAAAACACGCTCAGAGCGTCGTTGCGCGAAAGTGGTAGGGAGACACAACTTGGAACAAACAGACACCACGCAGAATGTTAGAAGGTTCCGGCCGACCACGTCTAACCACCATAGGGGAGGATTGCAGTACCGTGCACCATGCAATCGTAACTGCTTCACATCTGTGTGCAAACCGAGAACAAGTAGGCCTAACGGACGATGTGCAGCATTCCGTGTAACCCCGCACCGTTGGTCGGAGTCTAGTAGCAGACGAACTGAGGGATTAACGACCGATGCCTTGGCTGCCGTTAACGTTGCAACACAAACGGCTGCGTTAGAAAAAAAAAATTGTTCAAATGTGTGTCAAATCTCAAGGGACTTAACTGCTAAGGTCATCAGTCCCTAAGCTTACACACTACTTAACCTAAATTATCCTAAGCACAAACACACACACCCATGCCCGAGGGAGGACTCGAATCTCCGCCGGGACCAGCCGGGCTGCGTTTGAAGCGGTGCCGCGACCGACAAGTATGGAAAGCTGATCAGTGGTGTCACACCGAGATCAACGACGGATCGCGGCTCTGCACTGCCCCACATCATCATCGTCGGCGGGTATGGCCTTGACCTGGGGTGCTCGTAGAGGCACACCTATGTTGTTTCTGCCGCCATGGTGTGGGGAGTCGTCGTGTGTAACTCCAGGTCACGACTGGTAAGTGTAATGAAAGAACTCTAACGCCTTGATGTGTTATCTTTCATGCTACAGTATCGTGCTTGTCCACGTGCTCCACATATCTGCACCAACTGTCTGCGTAATGTCGAGGTACTCCCGTGACCAGCAAAGTTGATCAGTACCCGACAGAACATGCCTGGGACCAATTCGGAACCGAGCGAGGTGGCGCAGTGGCTAGCACACTGGACTCGCATTCGGGAGGACGACGGTTCAATCCCGCGTCCGGCCATTCTGATTTAGGTGTTCCGTGATTTCCCTAAATCGCTCCAGGCAAATGCCGGGATGGTTCCTTTGAAAGGGCACGGCCGACTTCCTTCCCTGTCATTCCCTAATCCGATGAGACCTATGACCTCGCTATCTGGTCTCCTCCCCGAAACAACCCAACCCAACCCAACCCAACCAATTCGGGTTTGAGCTCTGTTCCGGCGACAACACTCACGATACCAAAGACCAGTTCCAACACTTGTGGGGCAGCTTGCTTCAGGAGAAGCTTTATGATGCTCTTCGAATCCGAATCAGTTAAGGGGGCCCATAACCCCCACCCCCCAACCCCTCAGCGCTCAGGGAAAGGAAAAAAGAGACTGCAGTTAGGTGATTTTCTTTCAAGAAAATACCTAAAAACCCGCCATTGCGCAGGTATTTAACGGGATAGGAACAGGAAAATTTGCAGTAGGAGGCGAAATACCCTCAGACTTCAATAAGAACATAATAATTCCAATCCCAAAGAAAATACTAACACGAATCCCATACAGACGAATGGAAAAACTTGTAGAAGCCGACTCCGGGGAAGATCAGTTTGCATTTGGTAGAAATGTTGGAACACGTGAGGCCATACTGACCCTACGACTTATCTTAGAAGACAGATTAAGGAAAGGCAACCCTACGTTTCTAGCATTTGTAGACTTAGAGAAAGCTTTTGACAGTGTTGACTGGAATAGTCTCTTTCAAATTCTGACGGTGGCAGCGGTAAAACAAAGAGAGCGAAAGGCTACTTACTGTTTGTACAGAAACCAGATGAGCCGGCCGGTGTTGCCGTGCGGTTCTAGGCGCTTCAGTCTGGAAACGCGAGACCGCTACGGTCGCAGGTTCGAATTCTGCCTCCGGCATGGCTGTGTGTGACGTCCTTAGGTTAGTTAGGTTTAAGTAGTTCTAAGTTCTAGGGGACTGATGACCTCAGGTGTTAAGTCCCATAGTGCTCAGAGCCATTTAGAAAGCAGATGGCAGTTTTAAGAGTCGAGGGGCACGAAAGGGAAGCAGTGGTTCAGAAGGGAGTGAGACAGGGTTATAGCTTATCTCCGATGTTGTTCAATCTGTATATTGAGCAAGCAGTAAAGGAAACAAAAGAAAAATTTGGAGAACGAATTAAAATCTATGGAGAAGAAATAGAAACTTTGAAGTTTTCCGATGACATTGTAATTCTCACAGAGACAGGAAAGAAACTGGAAGAGCAGTTGAACGAAACGGGCAGTATCTTGAAAGAAGGATACAAGATGAACACCGACAAAAGTAGTCGAATTAAATGAGGTGATGCTCAGGGAATTAGATTAGGAAATGAGACAATTAAAGTAGCAGATGAGTTTTGCTATTTGGGAGCAAAACAACTGATGATGGTCGAAGTAGAAAGGACATAAAATGTAGACTGGCAATGGCAAGGAAAGAGTTTCTGAAGAAGAAAAATTTGTTAACATCTAGTATAGATTTAGAAGTCAGGAAGTCGTTTCTGAAAGTATTTGTTTGGAGTGTAGCCATGTATGGAAGTGAAACATGGACGATAAATAGTTTAGACAAGAAGAGAAAAGTGGGGCTACAGAAGAATGCTGAAGATTAGATGGGTAGATCAGATAACTAATGACGAGGTATTGAATAGAATTGGGGAGAAGAGGAGCTTGTGGCACAACTTGACTAGAAGAAGGGATCGGTTGGTAGGACATGTTCTGAGACATCGAGGGATCACCAATTTAGTATTGTAGGGCAGCGCGGAGGGTAAAAATCGTAGAGGGAGACCAAGAGATCAATACACTAAGCAGATTCAGAAGGATGTAGGCTGCAGTAGGTACTGGGAGATGAAGAAGCTTGCACAGGATAGAGTAGCATGGAGAACTGCATCAAACCAGTCTCAGGACTGAAGACCACAACAACAACAACAACAACAACAATTTTTTATGGCTGCCTATTTCACGTACTAAATGAGCAAGAGAACATACTATTGTGGTGGTTTGTTACACACTTACTCCGGCTTTGCGTGTAACGGAAGTGTGACGTGACTGGCTCTGTGGTGCGTGACGGATGCTTCTACGAACAGAGACTTACTTGCATGACATCACAGATCAATGCAGATATGAAAGTAAGGAAAAGAGTGGAACCAGTGTCAGGATATAGGAGACCACTTCGTAAAAGCACAAACCGAGCTTCATAATACACGTTCATAATCAATTACCAGGTGAATAAAAACAATTACCTATGCTGTTACTTACGCAACACTATAAAAAGTCTTGTGCACTTTTTCGAGAACCCCTTGGTGACATCTGCGGATACTTTTCCAGTTGCACGCCATAGATTTTGAAATTTCACCCTAGTTGGTCGTTATTTTAAAAATAATTTATCTCTCTTTCATATTCTGACTGGACACTGCGTGGTTTCAGAGTGAATCGACGTAGAAGTTTTCTGTGTTGATGACTATTTCAAGCATTCGTCTAATCCGTCCCGTGGATGAATGTTAAACGCTTTATGATACTGCTTTACGCGTGATGATTTTGAACAAATATTTTTCTTGTGTATAATGTAGTTTCTTGACATAAAAAAGTCTGCAAATACGCTTCCTGACAAAAAAATGCTCAGAAGATGTGGTCGCAAGTCAGTGGAACTTCGAACACGTACACACAGTCGGCAGATATGTGTGATTCGTTATCACCAGAGAGCAGTATTGTCTACATCTACATCTACATCCATACTCTGTAAAGCCACCTCACGGTATGTGGCGGAGGGTACTTTGAGTACCTCTACCGGTTCTCCCTTCTATTCCAGTCTCGTACTGTTCGTGGAAATAAAGATTGTCGGTATGCCTCTGTGTGGGCTCTAATCTCTCTGATTTTATCCTCATGGTCTCTTCGCGAGATATACGTAGGAGGGAGCAATATACTGCTTGACTCTTCGGTGAAGGTATGTTCTCGAAACTTCAACAAAAACCCGTACCGAGCTACTGAGCGTCTCTCTTGAAAGAGCGCTGCTCTCCGTTGGATCTTCTCTATCTCTTCTATCAACCCTATCTGGTACGGATCCCACACTGGTGAGCAATATTCAAGCAGTGGGTGAACAAGTGTACTTTAACCTACTTCCTTTGTTTTCGGATTGCATTTCCTTAGGATTCTTCCAATTAATCTCAGTCTGGCATCTGCTTTACCGTCGATCAACTTTAAATGATCATTCCATTTTAAATCACTGCTAATGCCTACTCCCATATAATTTATGGAATTAACTGCTTCCAGTTGCTGACCTGCTATATTGTAGCTAAATGATAAAGGATCTTTCTTTCTTTGTATTCGCAACACATTACACTTGTCTACATTGAGATTCAATTGCCATTCCCTGCATCCTCCTGCATTTCAGTACAATTTTCCATTGTTACAACCTCTCGATATACCACAGCATCATCCTCAAAAAGCCTCAGTGAACTTCCGATGTCATCCACCAGTCATTTATGTATATTGTGAATAGCAATGGCCCTACGACACTCCCCTGCGGCACACTTGAAATCGCTCTTACTTTGGAAGACTTCTCTGCATTGAGAATGACATGCTGCGTTCTATTGTCTAGAAACTCTTCAATCCAATCAGGGGGTCAGATTCTGTTTTGGAGAGGCACTGCGGTCTTACTCCTGGTGTTTTGGTGTGGGGAGCTATCGGGTATGGCTTCAGAGCATGGCTGGTGGTGGACTGAAGAAACTCTGGCAGCACAACAATAAGTTGGTTTGAAACTTCCTGGCAGATTAAAACTGTGTTCCGGACCGAGAATCGAACTCGGGACCTTTGCCTTTCGCGAGCAAGTGCTCTACCGACTGAGCTACCCAAGCACGACTCACGCCCCGTCCTCACAGTTTTACTTTACCAGTACCTCATCTCCTACCTTCCAAACCTTACAGAAGCTCTCCTGCGAGACGAGGTACTGGTAGAATAAAGCTGTGAGGACGGGGCGTGAGTCGTGCTTGGGTAGCTCATTCGGTAGAGCACTTGTCCGCGAAAGGCAAAGGTCCCGAGTTCGAGTCTCGGTCCGGCACACAGTTTTAATCTGACAGGAAGTTTCATATCAGCGCACACTCCGCTGCAGAGTGAAAAATCTCCATCTGGCAATAAGTTGGTTGATTGGTTGGTTGCTTCATTTGGAGAAGGGGACCAAACCACGTGGTCATCGGTCCCATCGGATTGGAGAAGGATTGGGAAGGATGTCGGCTGTGCCCTTTCAAAAGAACCTTCCCGACATTTGCCTGAAGCGATTCAGGGAAATCACGGAAAACCTAAATCAAGATGCCCGGGCGCGGGTTTGAACCGTCGTCCTCCCGAATGCGAGTCCACACAGCAAACCACTGTGCCACCTCACTCGGTAACAATACGTCAAGGACATCATCGGTTCTGGTGTACTATCTCTCATGCGTCAGTATTGTGGCGCCAGTTTTCAATAGAACACTGCTCGTTCACACGTGCCACCTGGCTCAGTGAACTGCCTGCGTGATGTTGAGGTACTCCTGTGGCCAGAAACACCCCCAGATCTATCCCAGACAGAAAATTTGTTGGAGCGGCTCTGGTGTCAACTGCCAGTATCCGGGACGTCAAGGCTCAGTTACAAAGGTTGTGGGCCTGCCTCAAGAGAGCCACCCTTTCCAATAATGAGTGCATGCATCCAGGCCATTCTGTAAGCACGAAAATTAAAGTACCAGGTGATCAAAAAGTCAGTATAATTTTGAAAACTGAATAAACCACGGAATAATGTAGATAGAGAGGTACAAATTGACACACATGCTTGGAATGACATGGGGTTTTATTAGAACCAAAAAAACACAAAAGTTCAAAAAATGTCCGACAGATGGCGCTTCATCTGATCAGAATAGCAATAATTAGCATAACAAAGTAAGACAAAGCAAAGATGATGTTCTTTACAGGAAATGCTCAATATGTCCACCATCATTCCTCAACAATAGCTGTAGTCGAGGAATAATGTTGTGAACAGACTGTAAAGCGTGTCCGGAGTTTTGTTGAGGCATTGGCGTCGGATGTTGTCCTTCAGCATCCCTAGAGATGTCGGTCGATCATGATACACTTGCGACTTCAGGTAACCCCAAAGCCAATAATCGCACGGACTGAGGTCATGCCAAGCATGACGAAAGTGGTGGCTGAGCACACGATCATCGCCAAACGACGCGCGCAAGAGATCTTTCACGCGTCTAGCAATATGGGGTGGAGCGCCATCCTGTATAAACATTGTATGTTCCAGCAGGTGTTTATCAGCCAGGCTGGGGATGACGCGATCCTGTAACATATCAGCGTACCTCTCACCCGTCACGGTAGCAGTTTTGCTGTCCAGCGCCATCTGTCGGACATTTTGTGAAATTTCTTTTTTTTTTTTAATTCTAATAAAACACCATGTCATTCCAAGCATGTGTGTGTAATCTACATTATTCCGTGGTTTATCAAGTTTTCAAATTTATACTGACTTTTTGATCACCCGATATATACAATCTCAACCCGTCAAGTTTCGTTTCCTCGTCCTTTGTTATCTGCTTCATTTTTTTGACAGACAGTGTACTAGAAATAGCTTTAATATTTTGAGCACGGCTGCGTTTCATCAACGATTAGACATCAGTTAACGGCCGCACGTAGTGCCCGCGCGGTTAGAGACGCCATGTCACGGACTGCGCGGCCCCTCCCGCAGGAGTTTCGAGTCCTCCCTCGGTCATGGGTGTGTATGTTGTACTTAGCATAAATTAGTTTATGTAGTTTGTAAGTCTAGGGACCGATGCCTCATCAGTTTGGTCCCTTAGGAATTCACACACACATTTGAACAAATAACAACGAGCAATAATCTTCTGTTTCAGTTGGAACTACACTACTGGCCATTAAAATTGCTACACCACGAAGATGACGTGCTACAGACGCGAAATTTAATCGACAGGAAGAAGATGCTGTTATAAGCAAACGGTTCGCTTATCAGAGCATTCACACAAGGTTGGCGCCGGTGGCGACATCTACATCGTGCTAACATGAGGAAAGTTTCCAACCGATTTCTCATACACAAACAGCAGTTGACCGGCGTTGCCTGGTGAAACGTTGTTGTGATGCCTCGTGTATGGAAGAGAAATGCGTACCATCACTTTCCCGACTTTGATAAAGGTCGCATTGTAGCCTATCGCGATTGCGGGTTATCGTATCGCAACACTGCTGCTCGCGTTGGTCGAGATCCAATTACTGTTAGCAGAATATGGAATCGATGGGTTTAGGAGAGTAATACGGAACGCCGTGCTGGATCCCAACGGCCTCGTATCACTAGCAGTCGAGATGACAGGCATCTTATCCGCATGGCTGTAATGGATCGTACAGCCACGTCTCGATCCCTGAGTCAACAGATGGGGACGTTTGCAAGACAACAACCATCTGCAAGAACAGTTCGACGACGTTTGCAGCAGCATGGACAATCAGGTCGGAAACCATGGCTGCGGTTACCCTTGACGCTGCATCACAGACAGGAGCGCCTGCGATGGTGTACCCAACGACGAACCTGGGTGCACCAATGGCAAAACGTCACTTTTTCCGATGAATCCAGGTTCTGTTTACAGTATCATGATGGTCGCATCCGTGTTTGGCGGCATCGCGGTGAACGCACATTGGAAGCGTGTATTCGTCATCGCCATACTGGCATATCACCCGGCGTGATGGTATGGGGTGCCATTGGTTACACATCTCCGTCACCTATTGTTCGCATTGACGGCACTTTGAACAGTCGACGTTACATTTAAGATGTGTTACGACCAGTGGCTCTTACCCTTCATTCGATCCCTGAGAAACCCTACATTTCAGCAGGATAATTCACGACCGCATGTTGCAGGTCCTGCACGGGCCTTTCTGGATACAGAAAATGTTCGACTGCTGCCCTGGCCAGCACTTTCTCCAGATCTCTCACCAATTGAAAACGTCTGGTCAATTGTGGCCGAGCAACTGGCTCGTCACAATTTGCCAGTCACTAGTCTTGATGAACTGTGGTATCGTGTTGAAGCTGCATGGGCAGCTCTACCTGTATACGCCATCCAAGCTCTGTTTTACGCAATGCCCAGGCGTATCAAGGCCATTATTACGGCCAGAGGTGGTTGTTCTGCGTACTGATTTCTCAGGATCTATGCACCCAAATTGCGTCAAATGTAATCACATGTCAGTTCTAGTATAATATATTTGTCCAATGAATACCCGTTTATCATCTGCATTTCTTCTTGGTGTAGCAATTTTAATGGCCAGCAGTGTAGTATTTAGTTCATTGTATAATTGTATATTACAAGAATGCGAATTTATACTTCACATAAAACGTGTGCTGCATTGTTTCATAACTCTTACGTAATTTTATGCATTTCAGAAGCGTTTGGAAGGAACATTTCGTTAAACAGAAGAACAAAAGAACCGCAAGACTTTGCTCTACCATCTGATGTAAATAGACGATGTAACCCGAATTGTTAGGGGCAAGTGCTTCCGTTCATCATTGGTTGACAAATATGTCTATTTTTCTCACAGACCGAAAGGTGAAATATGTGGCCATCACTTTGTCAATGGCACGCTCCTATGCGCAGTTTCACCCAAATCTGTAAGCCGCAGTTAGCGGTCTGACTTTGCATATAATTTCTTAAGTGTGGCGAACAGAAGAACCGGCAACAGGAATATACCACCTGGCGACAGAATAGTTCTCAAAGCAGATATTACAGAATTTCGGTTTTATTACTGCAGATTTAAATAAGCTGTGCGTGTGTGTGTGTGTGTGTGTGTGTGTGTGTGTGTATCTTTATTTCTTAAATTGTTATGATAGGCGTCACATCAAAACCATTATGATCAGAAAAGTGGCGCAATGAATGTGGCCTTTCTTACATTAGCTATCCTCGCAGGTAACGCTAGCTTTGCTGGGTGAACTTGGCGTTACTAATCTTCATAGATACAGCTGAAGCTGTGATACTTTTGAACTCTATCGTCATCAATTTGTAAGGTAACAAACATTGACAGTTACATTCTGTGGCGATGCATTTGACGACTTGGCTTTGGATACAAAGAAAGCTGACAAATGTGCACAGGTCAGCGTCGAATACAAAATGAATCTTGTTAATTAGAGGTAATAACGACGCATTCACGCACTGAATGTGATACTCGGAAGTATAAGTTAATTATTCATTAAATAAAGAGTGAAATAGGAGGAAAGATTGTTTATTCATGAAGACTGTGAAGCTGTACCCCAGAAGAAATAAACTAGTCCATTTTACGATGAAAGGTCCTCGAGTTCAGACTGTTTCCATAAGGCATTCCAGAAGCAGGAAGGAAAGTCGTGAACAACAATCAATGCAAGGCTGAGACTGTTGGAAAAACTGAGGAGTTACTTAGATTGCCTCTGAATACGCCACAATTCTAATAAATGCGAACAGAAAGTGATGGCAGTGCATCCAAACATAGCCACAACATCCAGATGCACAACCGAAGGTTCCTCAGAACGAAATGGCAGGCGCCCCGTCATATTTCACTGCCACTAAATTAGTGTATCGGCAGTACCTAATGAAGTAATTCCATAAAACACATACTCTATTTGACGAAAAGCGTAAGTTTTGTAGTTGAGAGTGTATCAGTTGCACTACACATTGGACAAACACAGTACAGCAATTCTTCTGCGGAGACCAATAGAACAGTTAATTCATAAGATACTAGCGGCTTTCAAAAAGTAATGTAACACTTCTTTCATCATCATCATCATTTAAGACTGATTATGCCTTTCAGCGTTCCGTCTAGAGCATAGTCCCCCTTATAAAATTCCTCCATGATCCACTATTCAGTTCTAACATTGGTGCCTCTTCTGATGTTAAGCCTATTACTTCAAAATCATTCTTAACCGAATCCAGGTATCTTCTCCTTGGTCTACCCCGACTCCTCCTACCCTCTACTGCTGAACCCTTGAGTCTCTTGGGTAACCTTGCTTCTCCCATGCGTGTAACATGACCCCACCATCTAAGCCTTTTCGCCCCGACTGCTACATCTATAGAGTTCATTCCCAGTTTTTCTTTGATTTCCTCATTGTGGACACCCTCCTGCCATTGTTCCCATCTACTAGTACCTGCCATCATCCTAGCTACTTTCATATCCGTAACCTCAACCTTATTGATAAGGTAACCTGAATCCACCCAGCTTTCGCTCCCATACAACAAAGTTGGTCGAAAGATTGAACGGTGCACAGATAACTTAGTCTTGGTACTGACTTCCTTCTTGCAGAAGAGAGTAGATCGTGGCTGAGCGCTCACTGCATTAGCTTTGTTACACCTCGCTTCCAGTTCTTTCACTATGTTGCCATCCTGTGAGAATATGCATCCTAAGTACTTGAAACCGTCCACCTGTTCTAACTTTGTTCCTCCTATTTGGCACTCAATCCGTTTATATCTCTTTCCCACTGACATTACTTTCGTTTTGGAGATGCTAATCTTCATAGCATAGTCATTACATTTCTGATCTACCTCTGAAATATTACTTTGCAAACTTTCAATCGAATCTGCCATCACAACTAAGTCATCCGCATATGCGAGACTGCTTATTTTGTGTTCACATATCTTAATCTCACCCAGCCAGTCTATTGTTTTCAACATATGATCGCCGGCCGGTGTGGCCGTGCGGTTCTAGGCGCTTCAGTCTCGAACCGCGTGACCGCTACGGTCGCAGGTTCGAATCCTGCCTCGGGCATGGATGTGTGTGATGTCCTTAGATTAGTTAGGTTTAATTAGTTCTACGTTCTAGGCGACTGATGACCTCAGAAGTTAAGTCGCATAGTGCTCAGAGCCATTTGAACCACTTGAACCAACATATGATCCATAAATAATATGAAAAACAGTGGAGACAGGTTGCAGCCTTGTCTTAACCCTGAAACTACTCTGAACCATGAACTCAATTTACCGTCAAGTCTAACTGCTGCCTCACTATCTATGTAAAGACCTTTAATTGCTTGTAAAAGTTTGCCTGCTATTCCATAATCTCGTAGAACAGACAATAACTCCTAGAAACCCGGTCATATGCCTTTTCTAGATCTATAAAGCATAGATACAATTCCCTGTTCCACTCGCACTCACACTTCTTTTTCTCAACCAATTTCGGTTCTTTTTTTTTTTAAAAAAAAAAAAAAAAAAAGGAATTTGATGCGGGAAATCGTGGACCATTCCCGCCTCAGTCCCTGTAGTTACCTGAATTTACGAGAGGTGGTGGCGCTTCACCCATCTTTCAAAATGTCGTCTGTAACGGAGGTGTGTTCGAAGCAGATATCTGCCACTGAGTTTTTTTGGCTGAAAGCCAGAGTGTCGCAGATATTCATAGGCGCTCGCAGAATGTCTACGGAGAGCTAGCAGTGAACAGTAGCATTCTAAGTCGTTGGGCAAAGTGCCTCTCATCTTCGCACCAAGGTCGCGCAAAACTGTCTTATCACCAGCGCGCAGGACGGCCGCACACAGCTGTGATTGCTGCAGTGTTGCAGCGTGCAGACGCTTCCATCCGAAGGGCCCGACGGATCGCAGTCAAATA
The DNA here is from genome assembly GCF_023864345.2 of Schistocerca serialis cubense. NCBI lineage: Eukaryota > Metazoa > Arthropoda > Insecta > Orthoptera > Acrididae > Schistocerca > Schistocerca serialis. Next base: position 78,040,544 of record NC_064642.1, on the reverse strand, counting down.
CATCGCTGCTCAGCTAAGCGTCTCACATAAGTCTGTGCGCCCGAGAGGAGCTTATAGAGCTCCGCTGAACTGTTCTTCCCCATCCACCCAACAGCCCGAATCTCGCACCTTCCGGCTTCCACCTGTTTGGCCCATTGATGGATACAATCCGCGGGAAGCAATACGTGGATGATGAGGAGGTTATTGGTGTAGGCTCCGATGTCGACCAGAAGAGTGGTCTCGTGCGGGCTTATAGGCCCTCCCAGTAAAATGGTCTGGGGTCGTCACAGTGAACGGAGATTATTTTGAAAAATAATAAAAATAACTTAAAGCACAGAACGGCAGGTTGCGAGACGGAGGCGTGAGTTAATACCCGGCTAGAAGCCGCGCGGTGGGTTCACGACCGTCAGTCTTGAAGATAGGCCATCCAGAGAGTTTTCTTCAGGTGGTTTTCCAAGCTCTTCTAAACAGATGGTGGACTGGTCCCCAACATCCAGTTCAGAAAATATTATACATCAGCAGCTTTGATGCGTGACCTAAACTATGTGATAGAAAGTATACGGACACTTGGGCGAAACTGACTTACAAGTTCGTAGAGCCCTCCATCGGTAAAGCTGCAATTCAAAATGCTGAAAGGTGGCTACACTGTGCCACTGCGCCAGAGAGTGCGCCAAAGAGTACTATTAAGCCGCCTCCACAGTGCGTGTTAAGAGATCGTAGAAGTCAGTGCTAGTAGAGAGCTCGTAGAGGGCAGTGTGTGTTAAGAGTTCGTGCCGAGATGTGCTAGTGGGCACTGCTTGTCGTGAAGTCGGAGTGAGATGTGGTAGTAAAGAGTGTTGTTCCATGTTTTATGCAGTTATTTGATGGGAGAGATAGCAGATGTTATTGTAATGAGTGCATTTCGTCAATATATATGAAGGTAAAAACTACAATGTTCTTTTATTAATTGTGTATCTGAAATAATGCATCACTACAGGTTCAGTCAACAAAGCATCTGGTTTGTGTTCTTGCATTAGAGTGTAATTCTGGTTTTCTTGCGTAATTATAGTTTTTCTAATTTTCTTTTGTCACCTCAGTATAGTTGGTATTTAAAAATTCTTGTCTTGTTGGAAAGAACCGTGCCAGATGTGGACGTTGAGTCACACTCCCACATACAGAACAGTTACATTTGTGCTTGGATTTTGTAGGTTTTATAGTTGCTGGGGACTTAATTAATTAACTGTGTTTACGAAAATTTTCTTACATTGTTTGTTGCAGTCAGATAGCGTAAAAATACTAGTCAGGGCCAACCGATTACGAGACTTACGTAATCGGACAGACAGCTACAAAAAAAAAAATATTTTCAATCAATAATTTAATTAATAAGCCCCCATGCACGTGGCGACCGCTGCTTTGGATCGTCCCTTGGAATTGTTCTGATTGTAAAAATAGTAGACCGTAGTATTGTTGTAGTAATTTGTAGTTTATTAATTGTAGTCTATTTTGCATGTGTAGATTTGGTAATTGGCATTCTTCTAATGGTATTTTTCAAAATTTAATTTTTATTGCCTTATATACGCGTTTGACAATTTTGTGCAATTATTTCAATTGTTCGTTAATCGTGTTTGAAGGAAACATCTCGTGTGAATAGTATTGTTGGAGATAAAGAGTCATTGTGTGTAATTTTCGTACAGTGACGAATTTTTTTTTATGTTTTGTAAATGATTACGCGATCGATGAAAAAGGCGAAAATGATGAATAGTGAGAATGACGAAATTGTTAATATGGCGAACTCACCAACAGAGGAAAACAGTATGATGGATAATGAGGTGGAAAACAATGTAATAAGTTGGGAAAATAGTCCGGAACCATTTCAAAATTTTTCTCAATCAGAAAATTCACAGAATCCAAGATTAACGACAGAAGATTCTGGAATAGTATCGAACACAGATAGCCTTATGGCTATGCAGAAGGAAGTTAGTTTTGCGGGAAATGTTAGGGGCGAAAAGACTTCTGAACAATTTAATATGGAGCAGTTGATGAGTGCTATATTAAATTTGGGAGCACGTATGGAAACATGGTTAGACTCACAGGGATCACAAATAGGAACAATTAAAACTGAGATGGGAACTTTACGATCTGAATTTAAAGCAGAGATAGGAACAATTAAAACTGAGATGGGAACAATTAAAACAGAGATGGGAACAATGGAAACTCGGTTAGGATCTGAATTTAAAACAGATATGGGAACTTTGGAAACACGGATAGATTCACGAATAGGGACATGTTTCAAAAATATGAAAGATGAATTAAAGAAAGAAATCAGGGAAGAAGTACAACCGATTCTGAATTCTCACAATAATAGATTAATTGCAGTAGAAATCAGACAAAGGGAACAGGATAGAGAACAGGAAGAAAGAGATCGCGTGATAGTACAAAAATTTTCAGAGTTAAATTTACAACGTGCAAACGATAAGAAAGAAATATTTGAAAGAATCGAGGAATCCGTACCAAATGACAGAATAAATAACCTAACACAACAATATGAACAGCTAGCTACCAAATGTGTCAATACTGAAACCCGAGTCGCGACACTTACGGAAGACGTAAACAAACAAAAAGAACAATTAGGTGACTTATCGGAAAGAGTTGAGGAAATTTCAGATAAATTGACAAATCTTAGTTTACATGGGGACAGAGATTCAGATGATACAGCTCCATTGCCATTTGCAGAAACCGAAGAATACCAGAACATAAATAAGCATGTTGAAAATCAGGAAAAATTTAATGAACGCGTGAAAAGGGAATTTGAGGCATTACGAAAGCAAGTCAAGCAGATCGAAGGCGAAATTGTAGGAAAAGATAGCAGAAGAAATTTAGAATCACAGATAGCAGAGGGGTATGAAGAAAGTAATTTATTTCATTTACGAGAAGCAACAAGAGAGCGCCAGGCGCGTGAACTTGACAATAATCGACATTCGGACTGGGACAGACGCGGTAGGTCTTTGTCGCCACGAGGCGAAAACTTTGACTATAAACACTTTTTGACTGTCCGGAAATTTAAGATCTTCCGCAATTCTAAGAATGACATACATCCATGTGCATGGTTAGATCAATTTATGTACGCACTTCCACCAAATTGGCCACTAAGTCACAAACTGGAATTTATGTGTGGATATTTAGAAAACGAACCAGCGACGCGGATGCGCGCACTCATTAGAGATTGTAATAATCTAAATGATTTTTATCATGCATTTCTATCGGCATATTGGTCCGAAAACACGCAAGACAGAGTCAAACACAGTCTTATTATGCAGCGTAATTTCAAACAGTCTGAGTTCCGCACGCCGGCAGAGTACTTTGAAGACATGATTCGAAAGAATCAGTTCCTGTCCAACCCTTATAGCCCGACTGAATTAATTCGCATTTGTTTAACTAAGCTGCCACAATACATAAGACAAATTGCTTTGGCCGGAAGATGTAAAGATGACATTGAGACTTTTAAGACTTTGTTGCAAGAACTGGAGTATGACAACGACGACGGGACCTCTTGTAACTTTTTCAGTAACAGTAATTACAATAGATTTTCAGAGAAAAGTGATAGTGGTCGGAACGGACGTTATAGCGGTAATTTTGAGAATGACAGACGTAACAGACAGGACAACAGATACCAGCCTTATGATAATAACAGACGTTCTAACAGAAATTACACAGACAACTATAACAACGGTAATTCGTATCGGAATGATCAATCATACGGAAACAGTAATCGGTATTATCAAGACAGAAATTATTCAAACAGTAATAGAAATTCTTACTACAGAAACAATCAGGGTAGTAGATACAACAATAATTTCAGAAGTGACAGTCGAAATTACACAAGGAGTAGTTATGCAGACAGACAGGAAAACAGAAATTTTAATAACAGACACAGCCAAGAATTTGCATCCAACAGACAGGAGGGACCTAATTGGCATCCTCCACGTGACAGAACTTCTGAGAGACAAGTGCAAATCGTAGAAATTGATCCGCGAAATGACGCGAATAATCAAAGACGTGACGCAAACAATCGACAATGACTTGCAGCTTCGGCTTCTGGCAGCAATATAGACGGTTCAGAAAGTAATGACACTACGACTTTACACTACGTACGCCTGGAAGACATGAGAGACATTTTGTTAGATGAAAAGGAAAATAATGTAGACGCATTTTTACATCCTGTTATTGAAGTATGTGTGGGTAAGAATAAGTTCACTGCAGTTTTAGATTCTGGGAGCCCATTGAATGTCATTAGTGAATCAGTTTTTCGTATATGTGAAAGAACTATCGCCTGTCCTGTGTTACCTATTTCTAAAACTACAATTCGAGGTGCGATTTCTGGAAAAAGTGTGGAGGTCAAACAACAGACCAATTTAAATTTCATTTGTCAAGGATACGAATTTTCTGCTAATTTTATTATTGTTCCATTACTCAGTACACAAATTATATTAGGTATGGAGTTTCTTAACGCACATAAGGCAATTTTGAACTTTAAAGAAGGAAGTGTAAATTTGACTGTTGCTGGAATGCCGAAATGTTTAAAATTTTTGGAGTGTTTAACAAGATCTGAGTCAGATACAAAATGTTTAAGGTTTCTTACTTCTGATGTTTTCGTTGAGCATTATGACGACAATGTGTTTATTCATGATAATGACAATAGATACAGAGACGCGATGGATGATATAATTAATAGCGAAGAATTAATTAATGAAAAGGTTAAGAAAGCTGAAGTGCCAGATGACGTTGCAAGAGAAGAGCTGCACCACATTTTGACTTCACATGCTACAGTGTTTAGTCATCACACAGGAACTATACAAGGCTTACAATATTTATTTAAAGTGAAAGAACACACACCATTTCGCGGGAAAACGTACGCTATTCCTTTGGCTTACAGAGACAAGGTTAAGAATGAACTTCAGTACATGTTAGATCAGGGCATTATTGAGCCTGCAGTCAGTCCTTATACTAGCCCATTACACGTTGTTCTTAAAAAGGATGGATCAATTCGTCTGGTTCTGGATTCCAGACAGATAAATAACATCATCATTCCTGAAACTGACCGCCCACAAAATTTAGATGAACTTCTTCAACATTTCCATGGAATTAAAGTTTTATCCACGATTGATATGCGCGCAAGTTTTTGGCAAATAGAACTCCACCCTGACTGTAGAAAATACACCGCCTTTTTAGCCTTTGGTAACTGTTACCAATTTCGGAAATTACCGTTTGGACTTACTGTATCTTCAGCAGCATTCATTCGTAGCTTAAATGAAATTTTACCTGTTTATATTCGTGACAACATTACTTCTTATGTTGACGATATTCTTATTGCGAAACGTTCTTGGAGTGAGCACAACAAAATTTTGGATTCATTATTACGTATTTTTGCACGAGTTGGCATGACAGTGAATTTGGAAAAATCTGAATTTGGTCGTTCTCAGGTGAAATTTCTCGGTCATATTATTTCTACAGAAGGTATTCTCCCTGATCCAGAGAAACTAGACGCTATTCGTAATTATGCTGTTCCTACCACAAAACGTGATGTTCGTAGTTTCCTTGGTGTTTGTAATTTTCTTAGACGTTTTGTTAGATTAGACGATTTGGCCACACCTCGTTTATGTGAACTATCTGGAAAGAAATCTAATTGGTGTTGGGATGAGGAAGCTCAGTCAGAATTTGAACAGCTTCGTGATGCTTTAGTTGCTGCTCCACTTCTTTCACATCCGAATTTATCTAAAGAATTTTGTTTGGCGACGGACTCATCATACAAAGGCCTAGGTGCACATTTATTTCAAGAGATAGAAGAAAACGGCGTTGTAGTACAGAAGACTATTGCATTTGGAAGTCGCGTTCTCTCTAAATCAGAAAAGAATTATTCGATTACGGAACTTGAAGCTTTGGCTGTTGTTTGGGCTTTCACAAAATTTCGCACATTTTTGTTTGGCAGACATACTAAGGTTTACACCGATCATCGAGCTCTGGAATTTCTTATGTCAACAAAATTAACTCATGGCAGATTGTCACGATGGGCGTCGTACCTACAGGAATTTGACTTTAGTATTGTCTACATACAGGGTTCTTCTAATATTGTTGCCGATGCTTTATCACGTGCACCTATGGGTTTGAAACAAAGTGCTGAAGAGGACTGCAAGGAAAACAATTATTGTTTGATGTATATTCAAGGTGTTGCGTTTGAGAACTTTATTTCGTCTTCGCTCCAGGATATCGCTAAGGAGCAAAATAAGGATCCAATCTGGAAGGACATTAAGGAGAAGTGGAGGAGAAAGGAAAGCGTAGCGATTAGACAGCATTATTTAGTTCGCAATGACATTCTTTTTAAACGGAAATCGGTCGACAGCTTCGTTTGGTTAGTTTGTATTCCTGATGAGTGGGTCAATAAATTGATTTGGTATACGCATTTCAGTTATGCACACTTTGGTCCCAGAAAATGCTTTCATAAATTACGAGAAAATTGTTACTTCAGTAATATGGAAAAACGTATTCGATCTGTTCTTGCCAAATGCAAATTATGTCAAATGGCTAAGCCTCCAACGATTTCTCACAGAGCACCGTTGTTTCCTGTCATTCCAGCGAAATTAAAGGAGATGGCTGCAGTCGATTTGTTTGGTCCAGTGGTTCGTTCTACTAATGGTTTTGCGTACATTTTCGTAGCAGTGGAGTTGACGTCAAAATATGTGTGTTTTACACCGTTACGCAAAGCAACAGCTCGTTCAGTATCTAACGCTTTTATCAAACATTTTCTTAAAGAAGTTGGTCATGTTGATAAGGTTATATCAGATAATGGATCACAGTTTCGTTCTAAAATTTGGCTTCGTACTCTACAGCGTCGTAAAATTAAACCAATCTTCATTTCACTTTTTCACCCTCAATCTAACGCTTCAGAGAGATGGATGAAGGAAATCAATAAATTGTGCCGTCTTTATTGTCATCAGAATCACAGAACTTGGGATCAGTATCTTCATATTTTTCAAAACATTCTGAATGAACTTCCTAATGACTCAACTTCTTTAGCGCCTCTATTGATATTAAAAAATAAAGTACCAACAAATCGCATTTCTGAAATCATTCCTTTTCCGCCTTCACGGAAACTGCGGCATTCTGAAGTTGTCAACCTGGCTCTGCAAAATATTGCATCTGCGGCTGCTAGAAGAGAGAAATCAGCTAAGCGTCCTGGTCGTTTAAAAATCTTGTCAGTTGGTCAGAAGGTGTTAATTAAGTCTCATCGTTTGTCTCATAAAGGAAAAGGCTTGTGTCGCAAATTTTTTCTGCTTTATAACGGTCCATATAGAATTCGCAAAATTATTCATGATAACACTGTTGAAGTAGAAACTCTTAAATCTCGACGCTCTAAAGGAATACATCATATATCTAACGTAAAAATTTTTGTGGAATGATATACTTTCAAAAAAATTTTTTTGTAGAATGACATACTTGTGAGAAACTAACAGCTACATGTAAACATGCGGAGAGTACAAGGATACCGCGCTGTGTTTTGGCGGCAGCACATACTCAAAGCAACAGTCAAGTCTGCGCGCCGCACAAGGCAGTTGTTGACCGCGAACAATAGCTTCCTACGTCACGCGCCCACAGCTGATCGAGCGCTCAGTGCGAATGCACTGACAGACGTAAACAAATACACAGTCTAATTTCTCCGACTAAATTCAGTATAAAGCTATAAGGACTTGTTGAATTGTGTTATTAACATTCAGTATTTTGCAGGATACGGTGTATAAAGTATTTAAGAACTTCAGGTAAATTCTGTGCGTGTCCGACGTTAAGACGACTTGCTATCGAGAAAATTTCAGGAAGAATGTAATTTCGAAGAAGAAACTAATAAACTAAAAAGGTAACTATTAATGGAGTTTATTTTTCAGGTAACATATTTCCACTTAGGTACGTACTTTAGACGTAATTTGCTGCTCGCGATTACGTGATTCATACTTTGTGCTAATTTCATGTTCTATGAATTTACTTGTGAAGCGGCGTGCTTGCGTACATTTACTGATTTTGACAATTATTGATTAATGAACAGGGTTGTTATTTGTATATATTATGCATCGCTTGGCTGCACTGCTATTTCACTGATGTCATATTTTTTAATTATGTGCCTGCTGTGCTTATTTATTTAAATTATAATTGTAACCTGATTAATTGTGCTGACTGTGGTTATGTATGTAGGTTATACTTTGTGATTTATCTGCTTGCGCCTTCATGTTTACTTATTAGGATGACATATGGACATTTATTTGCTTATGCTGATATGACGCTAATGACCTGTTTGCTGCTATGCGTATGTATTGCATATTTATACATTTCTGTTTGTCGTCACAACTGCTCTTTAATTTGGTGTATAGCAATGCTGAAGTACAGTGTATAAACATAGAGTTTAGGTCACGTTACTGTATTAATTATAGATTGTTCGCTTGGTAGAGCCTCGTTGTAGGAATTGTGCCGCATCCACTTGTTGACATTCTGTTCTCTACTGGTATATTTACTCGCTATTGCATGTTTTGCTTACGCTCAGTGCCTTACATTTTTAAGATAAGAAAATTAACTGCTATAATTCGACGAACGACATTAGTACAAGAAAGTCATAGAAGTCACATGAGCTGAGGTTTTATGGAAGCTGTATAAATTTATGCTAATAGAAAGGAAGCTAACGACATGACAGACCAAAACTAGGTTTAGACCATTGACAGTTATTACACTGCATTTTCGTGAGCAATTGAAATAGGAAGTGACACTTGACACAAAAAATACTCCACATGTTTGCTTCTGCCATAATTCTTGAAGTGGTGTACACACTGTGAAATATTATGATCATTCACACTCCGTAATCGTACTTAATTACTGAGAGTTATTCGAACTAAGTCTGTTAGAGGTCAGGTATGCATTTCTTTTATTTAATGATGGACAAGGAACCAAAATGTATCTTATAATTTATAATGAGTAGAAAATTTGGGTCAGATGGATTACACAGAGGTTGTGTGTGGACACTGTGTCTTCGGATTGTATGGGATGCTGAATTGAAGTTGCACTAGGATTTTATCTGTACTTGTTCGGGGAGACTGACTAGAGGAAAGAGTTGTTATGGAAGTGAAATGATATTGGTGCTGAGGTTTATATTTATCGACGTATTATTGAGGTATAGAGATTATATGAAGTAGATGATTATTGGAGTTTTTGTGGACAAGAGGTAAGGTAAATGATATTGATGATAAGACGTATTGAAGAGGTATTATTGAGGTATTATTGAGATTGTGTGAAGCTGATGATTATTGGAGTTTTGGTGTATAAGAGGTAAAGTAAGTGAGGAGCATATTTTTTTGTTGGTCTTATGGAACAAGGAGGATGAAGAGAGCAGACTAGAACACTAAAATAGAAGGAAGATAGTCTATACACACACTTTGTTAAATCACTAAGCAGTATATACTTTTTTTTTGGAGAGAGGAAGTAATTGCATATCTTCGCTCACTGACAGTTGTTCAACAACAGTACATTTTGATCTGGCTTGGCAAACATTGGTCTTGACATGATGACTATGACGTTGATTAACTATTATTGACTGTTATACATTGCTGCCAGTACTACTTGATACACATGATGAACATCAGATTTTGACAGAATTACATTTACACAATTAACACTATTCAATTACACAGTAGTATTTAATGTGGATGAGAGATGAGTGAGTGTGTTTTGTGTGTTTTCCTTTCCTAATCCTACCCACCTATCTCCTAAATATTATTTTATTTGTTGGTAGTGGCTTGCACTGACACCCATAAATATTATAGGTTTACTGGTATTTGTGTATTGTAATAGTTAATAGGACAATTATCTGACATCATTTGTGTGTTTGTTAAGATTTGTATGTTACTGTAAAAGCATTTGTATGTGCATTCAAACTATTGTTCATGCCTAAACTGACTGATTAGTGAAGATAAATATTCTGAACTGTTACCTGCACTTTTTCAACATGATGTGTGACATTTAGTCATGTTTAATTTCTGCTGAAGAATTGTGTGATCAGTGATTCTAAAAAATTATGGACTGTTATTTGTACCTTTTCTACATGATTGGTGCCACTAGGACATGTTTAATTTCTGCTCATAAACTCTGATAAACAGTGTGATCAGTGCTAGTGAATTTTTTGGAACTGCTTCTGCTGAGAGATGTGACTTTTTGCTGTCTGCACCTACTCAATATTGCTGGGTGCCATTGATGGACTGCTTCTACTGAAAAGATGTCCCCTGTTGCTGTGTGCACCTGATCAACATTGCTGATGCAACTAATGGACTGCTTCTACTGAAATGAAGTCACTTGTTGCTGTTTGCACCTGATCAACATTGCTGATGCAACTGATGAACTGTTTCTACTGAAATGAAGTCACTTGTTGCTGTTTGCACCTGCTCAACATTGCTGGGTGCAACTGATGAACTGTTTTTACTGAAATGAAAACACTTGTTGCTGTCTGCACCTGCTCAACATTGCTGGGTGCAACTGATGAACTGTTTTTACTGAAATGAAGTCACTTGTTGCTGTCTGCACCTACTCAACATTGCTGGGTGCCTCTGATGGACTGCTTCTACTGAACTAATGTGACTTGTTGCTGTGTGTACCTCTTGAACTTTACTGAGTGCCACTGTTAGAACTGTTTCTACTGAAATGATGTTACTTTTTGCTGTCTGCACCTACTCAACATTGCTGGGTGCCACAGATGGACTGTTTTTACTGAAATGGTATCACTTGTTGGTGTCTGCACCTGCTCTCAACATTGCTGGGTGCAACTGATTGACTGCTTCTACTGAAACGAAGTCATTTGTTGCTGTCTGCACCTGCTCAACATTACTGGGTGCACAGATGAAGCTACTTCTATGGAAATGATGTCACTTGTTGGTGTCTGCACCTGCTCAACATTGCTGGGTGCAACTGATGGACTGCTTCTACTGAAATGATGTCACTTGTTGGTGTCTGCACCTGCTCTCAACATTGCTGGGTGCAACTGATGGACTGCTTCTACTGAAATGAAGTCACTTGTTGCTGTCTGCACCTACTCAACATTGCGGGGTGCCACTGTTAGAACTGTTTCTACTGAAATGATGTTACTTCTTGCTGTCTGCACCTGCTCAACATTGCTGGGTACAACTGATGGACTGTTTCTACTGAAATGATGTTACTTGTTGGTGTCTGCACCTACTCAACATTGCTGGGTGCCTCTGATGGATTGCTTCTACTGAACTAATGTGACTTGTTGCTGGGTGTACCTGCTAAACTCTACTGTGTGCAACTGATGAACTGCTTCTACTAAAAAGATGTTACCTGTTGGTGTTCTTTTTTGTATAAACTAATCATTGAAAGCATTTTAGGTGAACATTTGTATAAACTGATTTTTTGTATATTGTGTAAACTATTATGTAAAGTCACATGTATGAAAAGAAGTTGTATTGCTTACTGTATTTCATATATTAGGTTAGTGAAAGGTCAGTGCAAAGCCAAAATTTTTAACTAATTATGTGATATTTAGGTATTAATATTATCTTTTATTTTTGTCTGTATTTTTCTGGACGAATTTGGTGGTATTTTCACCACCAATGCTGGCAAAAATACCATCAAATTCTGGCCTGTGGAGGAGGGGCATATGAAAGGTGGCTACACTGTGCCACTGCGCCAGAGAGTGCGCCAAAGAGTACTATTAAGCCGCCTCCACAGTGCGTGTTAAGAGATCGTAGAAGTCAGTGCTAGTAGAGAGCTCGTAGAGGGCAGTGTGTGTTAAGAGTTCGTGCCGAGATGTGCTAGTGGGCACTGCTTGTCGTGAAGTCGGAGTGAGATGTGGTAGTAAAGAGTGTTGTTCCATGTTTTATGCAGTTATTTGATGGGAGAGATAGCAGATGTTATTGTAATGAGTGCATTTCGTCAATATATATGAAGGTAAAAACTACAATGTTCTTTTATTAATTGTGTATCTGAAATAATGCATCACTACAGGTTCAGTCAACAAAGCATCTGGTTTGTGTTCTTGCATTAGAGTGTAATTCTGGTTTTCTTGCGTAATTATAGTTTTTCTAATTTTCTTTTGTCACCTCAGTATAGTTGGTATTTAAAAATTCTTGTCTTGTTGGAAAGAACCGTGCCAGATGTGGACGTTGAGTCACACTCCCACATACAGAACAGTTACATTTGTGCTTGGATTTTGTAGGTTTTATAGTTGCTGGGGACTTAATTAATTAACTGTGTTTACGAAAATTTTCTTACATTGTTTGTTGCAGTCAGATAGCGTAAAAATACTAGTCAGGGCCAACCGATTACGAGACTTACGTAATCGGACAGACAGCTACAAAAAAAAATATTTTCAATCAATAATTTAATTAATAAGCCCCCATGCAATGCTTTTGACCAACCCTTAGCCTTGAAGACGGTTTCGACTTTTGCAGGAATGCTTTCAGTCAGCTGGAAGGTTTCTTGGGGAGTGGCAACCCATTCTTCACGGAGTGCTGCACTGAGGAGAGAAATCGATGTCGGTCGGTGAGACCTGGCACGAAGACCGCGTTCCAAAACATCCCAAAGGTGTTCTATAGGATACAGGTCAGGACTCTGCACAGGCTGGTCCATTACAGGGATGTTACTGTCGTGTAACCACTCCGCCACATGCCGCGCATTATGAGCAGGTACTCAATCGTGTTGAAAGATGCAAACGTCATGCCCGAATTGCTCTTTAACAGTGGGAAGCAAGAAGGTGCTTAAAACATCAGTGTATACCTGTGCTGTGATAGTGCCACGCAAAACAACAAGGGGTGCAAGCCCCCTCGATGAAAAACACGACCACACCATAACACCACCGCCTCCGAATTTTGCTGTTGGCACTACACACGCTGACAGATGACGTTCACCGGGCATTCGCCATACCCACACCCTTCCATCGGATCGCCACTTTGTGTACCGTGATTCGTCACTCCACACAAAGTTTTTAAACTGTTCAATCGTCCAATATTTACACTCCTTACCCCGAGCGAGGCGTCGTTTAGCATTTCCGGCATGATATGTGGCTTATGAGCAGCCGCTCGACCATGAAATCCAAGTATTCTCACGTCCTTCCTAACTGTCATAGTAGTTGCAGTGGATCCTGATGCAGTTTCAAATGTTTTATTGGTCTGGATAGATGTCTCCCCTTTAGACATTACGACCCTCTTCAACTGTCAGCGGTCTCTGTCAGTCAATAGACTAGGTCGGCCTGTACGTTTTTGTGCTGTACGTGTCCGTTCACGTTTCCATTTCACTATCACATCGGAAACAGTGGACCTAGGGATGTTTAGGAGTGTGGAAATCTCGCGTACAGGCATATGACCCAAGTGACGCCCAATCACCTGACCACGTTCGAAGTTCGTCAGTTCCTCGGAGCGCTCCCTGCTCTCTCACGATGTCTAATGACTACTGACAAGGGAACATCCCCATCGCACCCCCCTCAGATTTAGTTATAAGTTGGCACAGTGGATAGGCCTTGAAAGACTGAACACAGATCAATCTAGAAAACAGGAAGAAGTTGTGTGGAACTATGAAAAAATAAGCAAAATATACAAACTGGGTCGTCCATGCCCAAGATAGGCAATATTAAGGGCGATGTGAGGCGAGGAGCGCCGTGGTCCCGTGGTTAGCGTGAACAGCTGCGGAACGAAAGGTCTTTAGTTCGAATCTGCCCTCGGTTGAAAATTTTGCTTTCTTTATTTTCGCAAAGTTATGATCTGTCCGTTCATTCATTGACGTCTCTGTTCACTGTAATAAGTTTAGTGTCTGTGTTTTGCGACAGCACCGCAAAACCGTGCGATTAGTTGACGAAAGGACGTCTCTCCAATGGGAACCGAAAACATTTGATCGCAAGGTCATAGGTCGACCGATTCCTCCACAGGAAAACACGTCTGATATATTCTATACGACACTGGTGACAGCATGTGCGTCACATGACAGGAATATGTTGTCGACCCACCTAACTAGTACACTTGGCGAATGGGCAAAAAGATTCTTCTACCTTGCCCGATTTAGGTTTTCTTGTGGATGTAATAATCACTCCAAAAAAAGTGATGAAAACATAAGGGTTTGTCACATAAACTGAAAATAAAAAGTTAAAATTTTCGGTCGAGGGAATATTTGAACCAAAGACCTCTACTTCCGCAGCTGTTCACGCTAACCACGGGACCACAGCTCTCCTCGTCTCACACTGCCCTAAATATTGCCTATATTGCACATGGACGATCCAGTTTGTATATTTTGCTTATTTTTTCATAGTTCCACACAACTTCTTCCTGTTTTCTCGATCGATCTGTGTTCAGTTTTTCAAGGCCTATCCACTGTGCCAACTTATAACTAAATCTGAGGGGGGTGTGATGGGGAGGTTCCCTTGTGAGATCGCTGATATGGTGTACCTGGCAGCAGATGGTAGCACACTGCACCTAATATGAAAAACGTATGTTTTTGGGGGTGTCAGGATACTTCTGATCATGTAGTAGATAAGTAATGATGTAATACATTACATGAATTGGCAACTGCGAATAAGGACAACCGTCAGCTGTAGAAAAGAATGACGACAATGAATAATTGTACTGTACCGGGACTCGAACCCAGATTTCCTGCTTATCACGAACGGTTGCCTTACCATTTGGCTATCCGAGCACGACTCACAGCCACAACCAAACTTCCATATGTTGCCAACCATGCGTCTACCACCTGTGCTCATGCATCCGTTATGTATATTCCTGCACATGTCAGACGTTGTACTTAGTTCTAAGTCTAGGGGACTGATGACCGCAGATGTTAAGTCCCATAGTACTTGGAGCCATTTGAACCATTTGAATAAAGAAGTGACAAACAGCTATTGCGCCAAATAATTTTTCAAAAATAATCAAAATACAAATAGAGTACACTTTGCACCATTAACAGCCTGCTGACGCACATGATTGTCCTTCATTAGGTTAAATTGACGATTGTGGTGATTGAAAGAGCATCTGACTAAGATTAATTAAATTAAAGTATTATACTGCACCACTCTGCTTTGGAAATAAAATATCCACCATTTTCTATATCAAAATTTCCTCCTTTCTTTCTCGGGGCCTTTGTCCCGCTCCAACGCGGGGTCGGCTTTGTTATTACGGATTTGGCAGTGTTAATTGCAGAGGATGGCTGGATTCCCTTCCTGACGCCACCCCGAACCCCCCAGGATGGAAGTAGTGTACCCCAGCTGTCTGTGTCTAGTGTAAGTCACGAAATAGTGCGAACATTTTCAAATGTCTGTGAGCCGTGTAACTGAGGCGGGACTTGGGGACCAGCCCAGTATTCACCTAGCGGGACGTGGAAAACCGCCTAAAAACCACATCCAGGCTGGCCGGCATACCGACCCTCGTCGTTAATCCACCGGGCTGATTCGATCCGGGGCCGGCGCGCCTACCATAGTCCAGGAAGCACCGCATTAGCGCTCTCGGCTACCCTGGCGGGTTTTTCTATATTAAAATTTCATTTATTTATTTTTTTCGCGTCTAGTTTGGGGGTCACAGCCCCAGTCTCAATCACTTCTATAAAAAAATACGAGGGTGTGCTGAAAAGTAATGCCTCCGAATTTTTTATTCTGTTCTCAATATCTGGTGGCGTATTACACGACACGCATATTGCTCAGTCGACTTCCCCCTTTGATGACGCAAGTTGCAACCCTCTGCCGCTAGCGGGCTCCCAGTTCTAACGTATCACATGGCGGTGCGTAACGGAACTACATCAGTGCGTGAGAAACAGCGTGCTGTAATCGAGTTTCGAATCCGAAAAGCACGGACCACTCTCTCTTTTAGCGTGACATCGGCAGACCACATGCGAGTGCTGCGACATCTGGATAGACTCCGACGCCCCGAGTCCACTGTCAACGGCCATCCTCCAAACAGTCTCAGCTTGGCGGCAATTGATTTTCATCTGTTCCCAGAACTTCAGGGAGGACGTTGATGAAATTGACTAAAAATGTCAACTTTCGATTTATTTATATTTGTTAGTACAACTCATGGGCAATAAGTTCCCAAAGTTTGAATGTTGAAATCGCATCCGAAGTGCCTGAAAATTAATTAAAAGTGTGACGCGGCTTCCCTGCCACGCCCACGTAGTGAAGCAGCACTTCAATAACAGCCCAGTGAACATCGACTCTGTGTATTACTCTCAACCAAACGTGTGCGGGCCGGCCGAAGTAGCCGTGCGGTTAAAGGCGCTGCAGTCTGGAACCGCAAGACCGCTACGGTCGCAGGTTCGAATCCTGCCTCGGGCATGGATGTTTGTGATGTCCTTAGGTTAGTTAGGTTTAACTAGTTCTAAGTTCTAGGGGACTAATGACCTCAGCAGTTGAGTCCCATAGTGCTCAGAGCCATTTTTGAAACGTGTGCGGGATACGTCTAGAAGACCGCCAAGCCCACTTTCCGGTCGATCCCGCACTTCTCAAAAATTGTGTTCATGGCAAAACCCAAAATCCAAACGAATCTCCACCCATATGGAAACGATGCCGTAAAAACACATTTGCATCTGCTACAGTTGTCATAATTGAAACATATGATGCAGTTATTGTATTTAATAATGGGAACGTCGGGAGGATGAATGGGCTTCAAGATGGGTAATTTTACACAAGACATCCAGAGAAAAATAGATTTACAGCGCGTCTCTGCAGTTGAAAAGTCAGTTGAAGCCCTGGTAAAGGAAAGAAGACAGACAACAAGAAACCAGAAGAGAAGCCTTGGAGGGAAAGACGAAAGGTGGTGCCTTCTGAAGAAGTGACATAAGGAAAAAGTTAGATTGAACTTTAAATTGCGTTTCCTGAAAAGTTTGTTTTTTAAAGTTTATGTACCTTTTCCTCAGATTCTATGAATACTAGGATTATGAAATTTTCTACACATGTTTCTGTAAACCTAATAAACGGTGTCTGAAGAGCAAATTTTGAAATTCTGATTGCAAGCTGAGATATGGGGCAAAGTGCTTGGAATTTTGCATGAATTTAAAATTGTACTTGTGGAATTATAATTAAAAAAATTATGAAAATACTCCTATTTGACCTATTCCAAAAACCTCGTGAGAGAAGCTTAAAACATATAACGAGATGAAACAAAAATTTTTGTAGGAATCTCTTGAATACTTTCTGAGAAAAAGTTACATACATTTTTTTAAATAAAACTTCAAATTTCATTTAAAAAAGTTTAATATATATAATCAAACGATTTTGTATGTAAAAAATGTGCTACTTTCATGTAAAGCGTGGTACAAAATTTCATTTGCCATATCACCAAAACTGTGGATTTGGTGCATTTTTGAAATAGTGTATGTTTTTCATCAACGTCCCCCCTTAAGCTACAACCTCGAGGAATTTACTTTCATAGTGCAGAAGCGCTGCAAGCAGAGATGCGGGTGTGATTCTATCAAAAAAGTCAAACATTCTACAGTGGCGGTATGATCAAACTTCTCCCTCGTTGGGAGAAATGTGTTCGTCACCAGAGTGACTATATTGAGGCATAAATATGTTGACATGAAGAATAAATATGTAGAATGTTATTAACATTCTGTTTTAGGTGAAAAGCTTTAAGAGTGTTCACATAAGAAATTCAGAGGCATTACTTTTCAACACGCTGCCGCAATAGATAGAGTGTCTCACAACCAGCTTAATGATGAAAACTTTGTTAAATTACATTATAACGACTCTATACTGCCATTAACTTACACAGCACACAATAGAAAAATGTACTTTTCATTTACGAATAACTACATAGTCTACTAAGAAATGCTTTTACATCGTGATACGAATAAAACAGGCGGTAGTAAAACTGAAAAACTAAACTCCTCCCGAACAGGCCATGAAGGCCCAACGGTACCGACCGGCCGCCGTGTCATCCTTAGCCCACAGGCATCACTGGATGCGGATATGGAGGAGCATGTGGTCAGCACACCGCTCTCCCGGCCGTATGTCAGTTTCGGAGACGGGAGCCGCTACTTCTCAATCAAGCAGCTCCTCAGTTGGCCTCACAAGGGCTGAGTGCACCCCGCGGGCCAACAGCGCTCGGCAGATCGGATGGTCACCCATCTACGTGCTAGCCCAGCCTGGAAGCGCTTAACTTCGGTGATCTGACGGGAACCGGTGCTACCACTGCGGCAAGGCCGTTGGCGGTAGTAAAACTGCCAAGTTATAATAACTATAAATCATAAAATTTAAATAATTGTGTCATTATAATATACAGAAGAATGGAAAAGAAAATTGAGAATGCGCTAGGTGACGATCAGTTTGGCTTTAGGAAAAGTAAAGGGACGAGAGAGGCAATTCTGATGTTACGGCTAATAATGGAAGCAAGGCTAAAGAAAAATCAAGACACTTGCACAGGATTTGTCGACCTGGAAAAAGCGTTCGACAATATAAAATGGTGCAAGCTGTTCGAGATTCTGAAAAAAGTAGGGGTAAGCTATAGGAAGAGACGGGTCATATACAATATGTACAAGAACCAAGAGGGAATAATAAGAGTGGACGATCAAGAACGAAGTGCCCGTATTAAGAAGGGTGTAAGACAAGGCTGTAGCCTTTCGCCACTACTCTTCAATCTGTACATCGAGGAAGCAATGATGGAAATAAAAGAAAGGTTCAGGAGTGGAATTAAAATATAAGGTGAAAGGATATCAATGATACGATTCGCTTATGACATTGCTATCCTGAGCGAAAGTGAAGAAGAATTAAATGTTCTGCTGAACGGAATGAACAGTCTAATGAGTACACAGTATGGTTTGAGAGTAAATCGGAGAAAGACGAAGGTAATGAGAAGTAGTAGAAATGATAACAGCGAGAAACTTAACATCAGGATTGATGGTCACGAAGTCAACGAAGTTAAGGAATTCTGCTACCTAGACAGTAAAATAACCAATGACGGACGGAGCAAGGAGGACATCAAAAGCAGACTCGCTATGGCAAAAAAGGCATTTCTGGCCAAGAGAAGTCTACTAATATCAGATACCGGCCTTAATTTGAGGAAGAAATTTCTGAGGATGTACGTCTGGAGTACAGCACTGTATGGTAGTGAAACATGGACTGTGGGAAAACCGGAAAAGAAGAGAATTGAAGCATTTGAGATGTGGTGCTATAGACGAATGTTGAAAATTAGGTGGACTGATAAGGTAAGGAATGAGGAGGTTCTACGCAGAATCGGAGAGGAAAGGAATATGTGGAAAACACTGATAAGGAGAAGGGACAGGATGATAGGTCATCTGCTAAGACATGAGGGAGTGACTTCCATGGTACTAAAGGGAGCTATAGAGGGCAAAAACTGTAGAGGAAGACAGAGATTGGAATACGTCAAGCGAATAATTGAGGACGTAGGTTGCAATTCGTGGCGGGCCGCATCGAACCAGTCAGTAGACTTATGACCAAAAAAAAAAAAAAAAAAATTTGTCGTTGAGAGCAAGACTTGTCCGTTAACGTGAGGACGTGTCTCAAGGCGTCTATTTGAAGCAACAGTAAGAAAAACAGAACTGATGCTATATCTACGCTTAATATCAAGTATAATGCAGCATAGTTTTGAAAACGACGTGGTTAACATACTATGTGGTGTAACACTCTAGTGCTCAATGCGCTAAGAACGAAATGTTAGTGTGGCTCTACACTGCAATACACTGAAGTGTATACAGAATTATGTCAGATATTCAGATGTGTGTGAAATCTTATGGGACTTGACTGCTAAGGTCATCAGCCCCTAAGCTAACACACTAGTTAACCTAAATTATCCTGAGGACAAACACACACACCCATGCCCGAGGGAGGACTCGAACCTCCGCCGGGATCAGCGGCACAGTCAATGACTGCAGCGCACGGCTAATCCCGCGCGGCGAACTATGTCAGCTTCAGTTTTCTGAAATTCTCTAATTTGCTATAAACTAAAGATCTTTTAACCTGTTTAAACAATCCCTCACACAGATATTACAGACGATCTTTTATTGATGACAAGTTGTTGTTCTGAATTACCCGTGGCAGTGAAAGTGCATGTGGATACCATTTGTACTCGAATTAGAAGTATTCGTTTCCTTCCTTGTACATTGTCCAATGACTCACATACAGGTATCCGCTTTATTCCTATGATCAGGCAAAATGATGTCCTTACAAATTAACAAGCTATTTGTAACCTAAACTATATTTTATTTTTCTTAGGGATTAAGTCTTGAAACGTGTAATGCATAAATTAATGACAGTATAGTATTGTTATAATGTAAATTAACAAAATTTGTATCTTTATTCTGAGACTCAGTCTTCATGTATTAGTTTTATACGGGAACGATTGAGAATGGGGCGAGCCTGAAACTAGCAGCAAAAAATTAAATGTAAATAAATAAAATAAAAATAATGTGTACTTAATCAACAGTAGGCCCGTATTTAGAATTTTCTTACGAAAATTACGGAGAAAATCATGCAATCTGATTTTACCAAATCAGGAACATAGTAGACACGCAGAAATGAAAGTGAGTGAACAGACATAATGGCTCTGAGCACTATGGGACTTAACATCTGAGGTCATCAGCCCCCTAGAACTTAGAACTATTTAAACCTAACTAACCTAGAGACATCACACACATCCGTGCTCAAGGCAGGATTCGAACCTGCGACCGTAGCGGTCGCGCGGTTCCAGACTGAAGCGCCTAGAACCGCTCGGCCACTCTGGCCGGCGAACAGACGTAGGCAGAGCAAGAGAAGAGTGCGCCCGCAATGGCAGGGGTATTTTGTGGAACAACGTGAGCTGAAGGCGCACTTCTTATCACGTTTTCTGTTCCTTATTTTGTAAAGCGACCCACTTCTTATCATGCATCAGATTTTCCCTGAACGCCCATATTGTGTTTCTCTGGGAAGAACAGTACGAAACAGTCGAAGTTGTCTGCATACGAGTCAGCGATAACATTTGTCAATAACTGTCCGTCTTGATAGCAGCGCCACTGGGAAACACTCCTCAGAGAGCTGAACTGTCCTCTAAATGCGCTATCGACCATCGAGGCTTTTGTTTGAACAGTTATTGTTTCGTTTATCACTTTTCACACAATTTCTTATTTTATTTATTTTGTGACCTGAAAGGGTTTCTATAGGTAGGCTGTATACCACTTTTATTCATTTTATTCTGATTTTAATATGGATATTGTTGCTATATTTCTATTATAATCTTATGTTTTACTATTAGATACCCTTCAGGAACCATTTTAATTAATAACAACGAAATCATATCTTAAACTATTGAAGGAAAATTCTATTTCTCACCCCATAAATGGCGACGGTGTAAATCCCTAAATATTATAAAAATGTGTGGATATATGTATGTCCGTTCAACATCTCTTCCTAAACCAATGGACCAGTTTCAACCAAACCCAGTACACATATCACCTACTGTTTGGATAGCATTGTTGTGGGGGTAAGAATCAAAGGAGTGGGGTGTAAAGAAGTGTAGCCCACGACGTGTTAATATCCAACTTAGCGACTCGCAATACATTTTACGAAACTTTTTCTCGCTGACAACCTGCATAACACGATTAAGAGAAGAAGTAATGTATTGCGAATACATAGAAAGAAGGATCCTTTATTGTATGATTATATGATAGCGGAACAAACACTGGTAGCAGTTACTTCTGTAAAATATCTGGGAGTATGCGTACGGAACGATTTGAAGTGGAATGATCATATAAAATTAATTGTTGGTAAGGCGGGTACCAGGTTGAGATTCATTGGGAGAGTGCTTAGAAAATGTAGTCCATCAACAAAGGAGGTGGCTTACAAAACACTCGTTCGACCTATACTTGAGTATTGCTCATCAGTGTGGGATCCGTACCAGGTCGGGTTGACGGAGGAGATAGAGAAGATCCAAAGAAGAGCGGCGCGTTTCGTCACTGGGTTATTTGGTAACCGTGATAGCGTTACGGAGATGTTTAATAAACTCAAGTGGCAGACTCTGCAAGAGAGGCGCTCTGCATCGCGGTGTAGCTTGCTCGCCAGGTTTCGAGAGGGTGCGTTTCTGGATGAGGTATCGAATATATTGCTTCCCCCTACTTATACTTCCCGAGGAGATCACGAATGTAAAATTAGAGAGATTAGAGCGCGCACGGAGGCTTTCAGACAGTCGTTCTTCCCGCGAACCATACGCGACTGGAACAGGAAAGGGAGGTAATGACAGTGGCACGTAAAGTGCCCTCCGCCACACACCGTTGGGTGGCTTGCGGAGTATCAATGTAGATGTAGATGTAGATGTAGAAGTTTTATCTCTTACATTTTCGCTTTTCTTTCAGTAAAACTGCCCCATGAAACATGACTGATTAGTTTATTATTTCCTTAGTACAAATCGTATTCCAGAAACATTTTTCAGACAATGTTCACATATACAGCTGAATGTACCAGCAAAATAAATTAGTTAAGAAGATATGATGTCATAAACAAACAATGGAAAATCCAGGATGAAATGTAACAATACTGTGAAAAGAAAAATTGCTACTCATCACATAGCAGAGATGCTGAGTCGCAGATAGGCACAACAGACTGTCACAAATAATAGCTTTCGGCTGAGTGTGGCCTGAGCTACGTGAGACTGCGGTCGTGTGTGTGTGTGTGTATGTGTGTGTGGGTGTGTGTGTGTGTGTGTGTTGCATTTGCGTGAGTGAGTATGTGTGTGGTCGATGTCTAATTCTGACGAATGCCTTATTGGCCGAAAGCAATTATTTGTGATAGTCTTTTTGTTGTGCCTATCTGCGACTCAGCATCTCAGCTATCTGGTGAGTAGCAACTTTCCTATTCACAATATTAGGACGTCATAAACAGATGCATGAAAAACTGCCGCATGTCGTTTAAATTTATTACTTCATCGGTACTAATTCTATTCGCAACATGTTTCTCAGACAGTATCCACATATGCCGCTGAATGTACCTACAAAAATATATCATCCTACGACACACATTTCAGGAGATATGACGTCATAAACATTTAGTCGCGTGAAAATGAAACTGCAAGGTGAGAGTCGCTAGAGTTACAGGTGTAATATATGTACAAATACGTGTGGAATATGTTAAATATGTGTGAACTATATTTGACATGCACATACGTGTGCAAAGCACTGATAAGAAGGGCATCCTGAAACGGTGGAGCAATTTAAATCAAATTTGGTACACTTATTAGTTACTCGTATATGGAATAAAATATTGGTGACAACGTGGAATGGTAAGAGTACGCGCTTAAAAATGGTCAGTCCCGAAATCAGCTGATCGTGGCGTAAACAACAGCGATTGTGTAACAGCTGGGGTAAAAACCGAACTGTTCTTCAGTATATTTGTGAATGTGGCAAGAAGAAACTTCAGCTACTCGGTACGTGACGCTGGGAACTTCCGTAACCTAATCGCTAATGCTCTCTTTCGGCTGTAACTCGTGCGTACATAAGAACAGGACCTCCTCACGCCATTGCTAGCGCTTGTTCGTCTACTTGTGTGCAGGGCCGGTTCAAGACCCACGCGACACAAGCTGGAGGGAGGCCGGAGGTGCCGCGAGTATAAGATTTCTGTAAAGGGCGAACCACAATTAGTAGCCAAGCTGAGAAGGGCGCACAACATATTTATACAGAGCGTATCAAAACTAGTAGCGAAAACTGACAAGGTTGAAAGTGTACGAGGGAGAGTAGGGATAAGGGTAGGCACCAAATGATAAACCACTTGTGTTCAAAATGTTCCCGAACCGGGACTGATTGTGTGTACAAAAAAAGTATTTCACATTGGTACTTGTTTTAGCATGCTCCTAATGGTATGTTACTGCGGTACCCATGTTATATTTATTGCATGCTGCTAGATGGTTTTCTGTAGACTTCGTCTCCAACCAAGTTGGACCGGGTCGACAGAAGCGTCCGATCTCACGCGTCGGCTTTGACCCGTGACGTAAGGGTGTTGTCGTGTGTGACGTCATGACGGCGCGGAGTTTGGTTTGAGTGTGGCTGTCTCCAGTTCTGTTTTATCTTATTTTATTTACTTTTCTGATCTGTTCGTTCTATCTCGTGAGTTTTTTTTAATTTAAAAACATTTATTACTTATTTTAATCATCTGTTTCCTCGAATTTCTATTTTAGTTTATTATATTTATCTTTCTGATCTGTTCGTTCTATCCCGTTAGATTTTTTTTTTTAAGACAAAAAAACACTAATCAGCTACTGAAGCATCTCTATCTTCTATGGGTTGCAGGGGTTACGACCCCTGGGGAGGTGGGTGGGTATTCATGCATGGCTGTCTTCACTTACACGTTGTAGCTACGCAAGGCGTCTAAATTTGTTTAGATTTAGTTTGCCCCCCACCCAAAACACCCCATTTCCCGCGCTTGTCCCGTTAGTGTCATTAGGCTTCTTGTGGAAAGTGTGTGTGTTTGTTTTTGTTTCCGCCATATTTGTGACGTCATGGGTCAAAGCAGATGGGCGGGATCGGACGCTTCCGTATTTCCGTTGGACCTATTATTGTTACATTCCTGTTTTTTGTTTAGATTTCTTAAACAGATCTAATGATGGTAGAAAGCTGAAATCGGTGATGTTGTGAACTCAATAATAAAGTGTGATCAAAATGGACAACCTACATAAATAAACGACACTTGTCGCATGTATGTAAGATCATTACTTGAGAACAGCTTTACCAATTTCGTTCGCGTGCGTGGTGTGTGTGTGTGTGTGTGTGTGTGTGTGTGTGTGTGTGTGTGTGTGTGTGTGTGTATGTGTGTATGTGTATTTTCTTAACTGTTAATGGTAATGGTATTTTTGGTATGAAAAACGAAACTAAAAAAAATGCGTTCACATTGACAATTTGCTGTCACATGTTTTCATAAGAAAAAAATTAGTTTCGGAGATAAGGCGTTACCTAAAATCTCGAAAAGTTATTGACAGACTTAGTACATATTTTTACACGACGCTCTACCTAGCGTTCGCACGGTTATAGGCTATACAGTTTAGTAATACATGTAATATATACTGTTTCAAATTCTGAAGATGGCAGCGGTCAAGTATAGGGAGCGAAAGGCTGTTTACAATTTGTACAGAAACCAGATGGCATTTATAAGAGTCGAGGGACATGAAAGGGAAGCAGTGGTTGGGAAGGGAGTGATACAGGGTTGTAGCCTATCCCCGATTTTATTCAATTTTCAATCTATATATTGAGCAAGCAGTAAAGGAAACTAAAGAAAAATCTTGAGTAGGAATTACAATCAATGGGGAAGAAATAAAAACTTTGAGGTTTGCCGATGACACTGTAATTCTGTCAGAGACAGCAAAGGACCGGGAAGAGCAGTTGAATGGAATGGGCAGTGTCTTCAAAGGAGGATATAAGATGAACATCAATAAAAGCAAAATGAGGATACTGGACTGTAGTCTAATTAAATCGGGTGACGCTGAGGGAATCAGATTATGAAATAAGACATTTGACGTAGTCAGTGAGTTTCGCTATTTGGGAAGCAAAATAACTGATGATGGTCGAAGTAGAGAGGATATAAAATGTGGACTGGCAATGGCAAGAAAAGCGTTTCTAAAGAAAAAAAATTTGTTTACGTCAAGTATAGATTTAAGTGTGAGGAAGTCTTTTCTAGAAATATTTGTGTGGTGTGTAGCCATGTATGGGTGTAAAACACGGACCGGCCGCGGTGGTCTAGCGGTTCTAGGCGCTCAGTCCGGAACTGCGCGACTGCTACGGTCGCAGGTTCGAATCCTGCCTCGGGCATGGATGTGTGTGATGTCCTTAGGTTAGTTAGGTTTACGTAATTCTGAGTTCTAGGGGGCTGATGACCACAGATGTTAAGTCCCATAGTGCTCAGAGCCATCTTTTGTAAAACATGGACGATAAATAGATTAGACAAGAAGAGAATAGAAGCGGTGCTACAGAAGAATGATGATGATTAGATGGGTAGATCACGTAACTAATGAGGAGGTATTGAATAGAATTGGGGAGAAGAGGAGTTTGTGGCACAACTTAACTAGAAAAAGGGGTCAGTCGATAAGACATGTTCTGAGGCAATTTAGTATTGGAGGTCAGCGTGGAGGATATAATTGGAGAGGGAGAGCAAGGGATGAATACACTAAGCATATTCAGAAGAATGTAGGGTGCAATAGTTACTTGGAGATGAAGAAGCTTGCACATGATAGGATAGAATGGAGGGCTGCATCAAACCAGTCTCTGGACTGAAGACCACAACAATATATATATATATATATATATATATATATATATATAGTTCAAATGGCTCTGAGCACTATGCGACTTATCTTCTGAGGTCATCAGTCGCCTAGAACTTCGAACTAATTAAACCTAACTAACATAAGGACATCACACACATCCATGCCTGAGGCAGGATTCGAACCTGCGACCGTAGCGGTCGCTCGGTTCCATACTGTAGCGCCTAGAACCGCATGGCCACTCCGGCCGGATATATATAAGTGTAGGTACTATTTAATATATAAATGGAAAGGGGGTAGTTACCACAAATCACGGGAAGTTCTTGACTTATTTTCTTTCAGTTTTTACAAAATGGAAAGGTGGTAGTTACCACAAATCACGGAAAGTTCTTGACTTATTTTCTTTCAGTTTTTACACTACACTCTAGTGAAGATTCGGACGGACATTGGCTATATATGTATTACATATTCCAATTTATCAAGAAAAAATGTTGCTACCAAAAATCTCGGAAGAATTCGACGGATTTACATTTTTACACGATACTCTACTGAAATCTCAGACGGAAATGGATGTAGAGTGGACGAAGCAGGAGATGGAGAGAGGGGGGGGGGGCGAGGGGAGGAGGAAGTTACCCACAGAGAGATGGGGGAGAGTGGGAACGGATGAGAAGGTTGGCCGAGAGAGAGGGGGGGAGGCAATGAATTTAGGATGTATATGCAATTCCAATAGATATTTAGCAATTGCGAAGCATTGCCGGATTCGCTAGTTATTAATATAATACGAAACGGCGCTAGCCCTACCACCCTATTTCCTTTGGCAGGCACCTACCTATGCACAAAGTTTCGTTTCACCCC
The DNA here is from genome assembly GCF_023864345.2 of Schistocerca serialis cubense. NCBI lineage: Eukaryota > Metazoa > Arthropoda > Insecta > Orthoptera > Acrididae > Schistocerca > Schistocerca serialis. The sequence goes on along the minus strand of NC_064642.1, from coordinate 78,013,488 downwards.
TCACATGAGCAGATTGCTTGCTAGTTACCTGTTCCATCCAGCGGCAGAGGAGTGTCTCCGGCTCCAAGCGCACCCTGCTGCTGCAAGTTGAGGAACTGGTTAATGGTGACGGGGCCATTGTAGTTGAGGCTCGGACCGATGCGGACGTCCGACGAGTTGGTGATGTTGACGCTGGAGGGCGGCGGCTGGTTGAGCAGCTCGCTCATCACCAGGTTGACGTGTCCGCCCTTGCCCTCCTCGTCTTCCCCATCCGTCACCAGGCTGCCCTCCTCACTGCTGTTGGAGCCGAACGAGGACAGCGAGAACGCGTCGGCCTTCGAAAACGCGTTCCCTCGCTCTTCCGGGTCTCTCGTCTGGTCATCGTGTGCCATTGTCATTAAAGATGTCATCCGCAATCCTCAGTTAGCCGCAGTTCCATTATGAGAGAACACTATTTTGTAAAGTGTACTCGGAAAAGGCATCACTCCAACGGTATGGTGTCACCCAGCTGCACACCGTTACAACTTCCCCTCAAGAGTAGCAAAATTTTTCATCTTATTTTTACCGTTACTCTTAACCGCAAGAACAGTCCATTGTCCTTCAGAGATACAGCGCTAATTCAATTGTCAAGAGACTTCCCCTTCGTCTATGTCTTGTTTCGGGTTATTACCTAGTTCTGTGCAAACAACAGCGCTAGTAACTATTCACAGACTTCAGATCTACTAGCTGCGTAAATAATATGCTCTCAAGTAAACAGGTACGTAACGTCAAACGACAACTGACAGTCTACACACAGCCAGGTCACATGTACTACTGAGTTGCTAATAAGCCGAGCGCATCTGACGGAACTTGCAAGCGAATACTCGGAAATAAAAAATCAATAGATACGAAGGTCACTACTATCATACGAACAAAGCACACTGAACGCACAGGCACCGGATCACTTCAACACGTTCCTCCCAGCTTGTCTACAAGTAATTTGCCGAATTTACACCATTTCTTGCAGGTGATTTCCTCTACCACTGAGCAGCAGTCTTGGGCTCACCTGCTGTCATGTATAGCCAGCAGCTGAGCTAAGACATACACAAAAATATCCAGTAAAACATGCATGTTGTTGAACACGTATTCAAAAGCAGTTCGCAGGAGCAATACGTCTCGAAGCTGCTACACTTGGCTCACACTGAAACATAAACGCACTGCAACGCGACGCAACAAGTGGGTGTGGCTGTCGATAAAAAAGCAGCACTTCCGGTGCGCCCTACATGCGACTTGTCCCCGGCGCCCGCGACCGCTTTCATCGAAGGTTACAGAGCAACTGACGCGGCCCCGGGCGGCCGCTGTGCTTAGTACAGCTGACGGTCACCAGAGGCGCTGCATGGCGCTCGGACGTTACAGCTCAGTACTTTGCGTTAAGAGGGCTTTCCCAATTACTGCTCTCGTCCTTGGCTGCACTGCTTGGATACATCTAACGTTCTAACCCTACAGCTGGCCGTTGAAGGCCACGAGAAACAAGTAAATTGACTATAGAACGGACAGTGGCAGCAAACATGTTACACTGCTGATGTCAATGAATATTCTGCTTCCTCTCTAACAGTACACGCCAGTCTGAATGTGGGCGCCTGCGGACAGATGAGTCGAGTGGTAAGACAGAAGTAGTACTAATGAAGGTCTGTGACTAGAGGTTTTGTGTTTGTGTTTCAGTGTGTATGTGAGTGTGTCATGGCTTCATGTAAGCGCAAGCTACCTACACTCCAGCCTAGGTGCCTCACTCTACAATAAGGCCACACTCCATCCTTTCTTCTTGTGGGCTCACCAGTCTTCTGACTGGTTCGATTAGGCCCGCCACAAATTCCTCTCTTTTGCCAACCTCTTCATCTCATATTAACATTTCTACCTAACGTCCTCAATTATTTCTTGGAAGTTTTAGTCTCTGTCTTCCCCTACAGTTTTTACCCTCTACAGTTTCCTCTCGTACCATGGAAGTTAGTCCCTAATGTCTTACCGTATGTCCTGCCACCCTTTCACATCTTTCTGTCAGTATATCATTCTTCGTCGATTCTGCGGATAACCTCACCCCTTATCAGTCCGCCTAATATTCAACATCCTTCTGTAGCACTACATCTCAAACGCTTCGGTTCTCTTCTTTTCCGTTGTCCCCACACGCCACGAGTCACTGCAGTACAATATTGTGCCTCAAAAGCACATTTTCACATATACCTTCCTCAGCTTAAGACCACGTTTTCTACTAGCAGTCTTCTCTTGACCAGAATTGCCCTTTTTTACCTGTGTTAACCCGCTTGTTATGTCCTTCTATTTCCATCCGTCGAGTGTTATGTTGCTTCCAGGATAATAGAATTCCGTAACTACGTTTACTTCGTGGTGATCTTTACGTTACGTTAATTGCTGTTCTCGTTCTGCTACTCCTTTTCTTCCGTCTTTCTCCGGTATGGTTTCAATCCGTAATCTGTTCATTCCTTCCAATAGGTCCTGTAATTCTTCTTCCCTTTCACTGAGGGTAACAATGTCATCATCGAATCGTATGATTGGTTCTATGGCGCCGGCACGGTAGATCAGCGTGTTCGGTCAGAGAGCCGGTTGGCCTCTGTAATAAAAAGACTGAGTGGAAGGATGAACCACCGAACTTGAACAGGATGTCTTGCGACGTCCGCAACGACCAAACACAACAATCAATAACCTGCCCTCTGTAATAAAAAAAAACTGAGTTAATCGATCAACAACGAACTTAAACAGATGTCTTAAGACGTCCGCCCCGAGCAGATTCAACGAACAAAAGCGAACAAAATGAGGTAGCCGGCACGGTAGCTCAGCGTGTTCGGTCAGAAGGTTTAGCTACCCTCTGTAATAAAAAAAAACTGAGTGAACGGATCAACGAACAACCTGAACGAGTGTCATCGGACGTCCGCAACGAACAAAGTCAACGAACAATATAGAACAAAATGAGATTTTTAAAAAAATGGTCAGCATGACGGATTGTCAATCCTCTGTGCTCGGGTTCGATTCCCGGCTGGGTGGGGGAATTTTCCCCGCCCAGGGAGTGGGTGTTATGTTGTCCGCTTCATCATCCTATCGTCCTCATCGACTGCAGGTCGCCGAAGTGGCGTCAAGTTGAAAGACCGGCACCCGGCGAACGGTGTGCCCGACGGGGGGCCCTAGCCATACGATTGAATAAAATAAAATTGGTACTCTTTCACCCTGAATTTTAAGTCCGCTATTGAGCCTTTATTTTATTTCCATCATTGCTTATTCGAGATAGAGACTGAGAGCAGAAGCGAAAGACTACATCCTTGTGTTGTGCACTTTTTAATCCGAGCACTTCGTTCTTCGTCTTCCATATCCCATATTAATTCAGCGGCGTAGGACTCCATATAATGATACAACACGTAGATGTAATCATTTTGTATTAGTTCTTCCGTACCTCATTTCAGAATCCCCAAAACGTCAAACGTGTTTTCCTAATACCGATACCGCTTCAGGAATATGAGTGGTTATGAAATAACGAGACTGATGCTGCAACAGAGTAAGTAAGCATACGCGAAAGATGAGCGACCAAAACTGTGAAGTGTGAAGCCTTCTCATTTGAAAGCGATTCGCTGGTGCCTGTAGACAAATCACTGTGGCCGTGGCCATCGTTTGTGTAAGAGCCGTTCTTTTGTTTAGCCGGATATACACAGAAGCGCTAAAGAAACTGGTATAGGCGTGCGTATTCAAATACAGAGATATGTAAACAGCCAGAATACAGCGCTGCGTTCAGCAACGCCTATATAAGACAACAACTCTCTGGCGCAGTTGTTAGATCGGTTGCTGCTGTTACAATGGCAGGTTATCAAGATTTAAGTGAATTTGAACGTGATGTTATAGTCGGCGCACGAGCGATGGGACACAGCATCTTCGAGGTACCGATGAAGAAGGGATTTTCCCGTACGACCATTTCACGAGTGTATCGTGAATATCAGGAGTCCGGTAAAACATCAAATCTCCGACATTGCTGCGGCCGGAAAAAGATCCTGCAAGAACGGGACCAGCAACGACTGAAGAGAATCGTTCAACGTGACAGAAATGCAACCGTTCCGCCAATTGCTGCAGACCTCAATGCTGGGCCATCAACAAGTGTCAGCGTACGAACCGTCCAACGAAACATCATCGATATGGGCTTTGGGAGCCAAAGGACCACTCGTGTACCCTTGATGACTGCACGACACAAAGCTTTACGCCTCGCTTGGGCCCGTCAACACTGACATTGCACTGTTGGTGATTGGAACGTATTACCTGAGTCTTGTTCCAAATTTTATCGAGAGCATGGACGTGTACGGGTATGGAGACAACTTCATGAAACCATGGACCCTGCATGTCAGGGGGGAGGGGAGGGGGACTGTTTAAGATGGTGGAGGCTCTGTAATGATGTGGGGCGTGTGCAGTTGGTTTGATATGGGACCCTTGATATGTCTAGATACGACTGTGACAGATTACACGTACGTAAGCATACTGTCTGATCACCTGCAACCATTCACGTCCACTGTGCGTTCCGACGGACTTCGGCAACTCCAGTAGGACACTCCACAAGTACGGAATTGCTACAGAGTGGCTCCAGGAACACTCTTCTGAGTTTAAACACTTCCGCTGGCCACCAAACCCCCCAGACACGAACATTTTTTGGGACGCCTTGCAAAATGCTGTTCAGAATTTATCTCCACCCCCTCGTACTCTTACGCATTTATGGACAGCCCTGCAGGATTCATAGTGTAATTTCCCTCCAGCACTGCTTCAAACATTAGTCGAGTCCATGCCACGACTTGCTGCGGCACTTCCGTGTGCTCGCGGGGACCCTACAGGATATTAGGCAGGTGTACCAGTTTCTTTGGCTCTTCAGTGTATGATAAGTATAATAACAGTGCGACGAATTGTCGTTTCACATGAAACTTGGAAAACTGCCATTGAAATCTGTCTTTTACTAAAAGAGTATGGCGAAGGTTGTTTATCACGTACGCGAGTGTGTGAGTGGTTCAGGCGCTTCCAAGGTCGGCGAGAAGACGTTGAAGATAACTCACTCCCCTGAGGCCCTCCAAAATCAAAAGCGGATGAACATATGGAAGAAGTAGGTAATATTATCCGATCCGACCGTCGGTTGAGTATTCAGTCGATTCCTGAAATTATAAAATTGACAAAGAATGCGTAAGGCAAATTTTACGTAACCAATTTAATATGATCGAACTAAAAGAATTTCGTGAAAATGTTTGTACCGACACTTTCAGTACCATTGAAAATGGTCCTAACTTCTTGGGAGAGTGGTAATACGTCACGAATCTTCGTTTTTCAGTTATGATCCAGAAACTAAGGGCCAATCCATGCGTTGGAAGAGCCCAACTTCACAGAGAGCAAAAAAAAAGCTCAAGATTCAAAATGATTATTATTGTTTTTTCGATGTTCATGGAATTGTGTGTGTTTTCTGGGTTCCTGACGGTCAGACTATTAACCTGCATTACTACCTTGTGTTTCTTGGTCATGGCTTCTGCATCAAGGCAGCACACCGGCTCATACCGCATTGTTTGTTAAGAGGTTTCCAGAGAAGTACAGCATCCCACCTTATTTGCCTGACCAAGCACCATGTGACTTTTGTCTATTCCCCTGGGTGAAGATTTCAGTCCGTTAAAGCAATGAAAGAAAAACGGCAGGCGTCATCAAGGAGCTAACGGAGGAAGGTTTCCAACACTGGTTCCATCACTGGAAATTTGCACGGAGCATTGAAGGGAAAGACAGGAGCATATTGAAGGCAACAATAACTAAACATGCATGTTTTTGAAATAAAACGTTTTGCAGCAGTAGTCCCGTTAATTTATAGCCATTGTATATACTTGCCGCTTATGGTCATGGGCACAAAGAGCAGCTGCTTAAACTGACCTAAACGCTGTTTTTGTGGGTTACAGGAGAAACTGTAAGATATTCCGCTTTACAGCTCGCACCATGGAAGGTCTATAAATCCTAAAAACGACGTCATCATGAACAAACACTGTTCGATATCTGCTGCTGGATAACGCTCATCTTCAGAGTCATCTAGCCTACTTCCATTAAGTAGCCACCTCGATTTTTTTTTTAATTTCTTGTAATACAGCAAAATACCTTGGCCCATCTGTCATTCTCCTCGTTGCATGTTCGACGACTTCCGGTCTTCCAGAATGCTTCCTCTCCTAGTAATTTCCAACAACCATATCTACATTGCACACTCAACCACTGATTTCCCCATTCGTCTCTCACTGCCAAACGTCAAAACCGGTGTTATACGCTTACTTGTTGTTTCAGACACACTGGAAGTTTATTTTTGAAATTTTTTAGTTTTCCAAAAGGACTTCTGGCCATTTTTATGAAGTCGTTTATTTCTTTTACTGTCCATGCAAACGTTGTCTCCAACCACCGCAAAAACAAACACTCTTCAACTAGTTACCTATACCTTTGTTTGGATGTGTTTATGGTACATTATTTTAGAATTATTACAATTTGCTTTCACCTAGAGTCTTTTACGAATAAGTTCTTCCATTCGTTGAAACTTATATCCAACAGAGGCAGACAGGACAAAACGAAGGCGATTCATATTTTTTTATGCAATCAACAATAATTTCAGTGAGTATACTGTGCGTTACGGAAAGCAAGTTAGCATGTAAATAGCTTTTTTAAAGCTTATAGGTCTGATATCGTGTATAGCAGATCAGTTACAGCATTGTTCCAATTTTGGGGAATTGTCCTCCTTTGTAGAATATTTGTAAATAATTCCCTTTGTATTACATTGTTTCTAGACCTGTCCCCTCAATTGGAACAATTGATAATTTTATACACTGAAAAGAATTGCTTGGTGAAACAATAATGGAACATTTCTGAAAAATATTCTAAATCTAAATAGTATTATTTTAATCAAGTCAACTATGGGTTCTACTAAACGACATACATTTTACCTTGTCTCACAAAACTTTATTATTTTCGTAGAATCTAGTTGTCGAAATGTATGACCATTTTCTAGCACGAAACTGAATCCAAAAATGTCAACCATGCAAAGATAAACACCTGTCAACTTATTAATATATCGCTTCTCAACTTAAACTATAAAAGTTGCCTGTGTTGACTGTTTTGACAAAGTTACAATTGTATTGCACAACCTTACGACATTAATTAGGATAACGTCTATTCTGTGACTAAACACTATGTCATTTTTAGTTTAACTATGTTGTGCAGTTTCCCTTTTATAGGTAAAGTTTCTAAAAGAAATAGTAACATTTTAATGTTCGCCAGGCATAAGGTAGCATAAACAACCTGTCATCATGGAAAGTGGGGCTTATAAGTACTGCTTCATAGGACAGACTGGGCGATCGGTGTAGGCTAGGTTCAGAATACACCACATAAGATGATTAAAGAAGCCACATTCATTCTTTGCTTAACACTGTGTAATCCAGAACCAAAGTCCTACACATAGAGGGAAAGGGCGCAAAGCTCACTCAATTAGAAATATTAGCAGAAAAACAGATGTGTGCATCCCCAAATTTACTACTTAACGAGCAGTCTCAAAACCAATTATTCACCCTTTCCAGATAAGTGTCTGTAATCCCATCTTCATACAGATGGTTGAGGGACCTCGGCTGTTCAATATAAAATGTCGAATCAGAACACATTCAGCCATAAATTTCCAGTTTCATTTGAGCAACCAGTTTCAGCGCTACATTAAACCATCTCCAGGCCCTCTGACCGACCTGTAGATAATGTTGGAACTTGTATTAGGAACAGAAACTTGCTGATTCCTTTCTTAAACAGGTAATCACACAAATAGTTTCATCTGTGCATATAGCTCTATTCGAGTATAGGTTTAATCTCAAAGCAATTGTTATCCTAATGAATGTCATGAGGTTGTACGATTCATATGTAATTTTGTCAAAATAGTCAACAGAGATAAATTGTAGAGTTTAAGTTGAGAAATGAAAGATTAAGAAGTTTTCATGTGTTTATCTTTGCATGGTGGATGTCATTGGAACCAGTTGTGTAGTGGAAAATGCGTTTAAAGCCCGACACCTAGGTCGCATAAAAATAATAAAGCCTTGTGAAACACGGAGGTAAAGTATTTCATTTAGTTAATGCACGATGTTGAGTTATTATTGTGGATTTTATTTGAGGAGCATCGTTTCAGATCGTATTGGGTGCACAAATCATAACGTCTCACTTCCTAACAAAATGAAATATGTCAACAACATTCTCAACGGCAGGACCTAGCTATTTAGATTGTGTTCCAGAATAAGTCAGGACTTAAACCATTTCTCAACGCATAAAGGCGCAATTTTAATTTTTAAATTTCACTTAATACGTTTTGAACCACTTCACTCAACAACATGCGCCTTGATCGAATCATGTTTTCATATAATTTCACTTTTTAATTTTTATTTTTATGTAACTGAGTCTCTGATGTTGTTTCACTTCATTTGGTACGCCAAAAAAAAATTTTTTTTTTGCTTTCACCAAGTAAAATACTGCGATGCTTCCACATTTAAATCTGCCTTCTTTGTGATCACAAGGCGACTCAAAATTATTTTGATGTGGTTGTAGGTTGAAGTGCCTTAAACGAAATAAGTCTCCTTATGTCTTAACTACAGGTAGTAAAGCCCAATCAAAGTAAAAAAAAAAAAACATGCACTTATGCAATCTTTCCCACATGCATACCACATCAATGCACCGATAGTATAAATTTCGCGGAAAACGATCAGTCGCAAAATACGTCAGGTGTCATTACTTAATGAGCTACTTTCTCACGCTGCAGCTCTAATTCTTATTCTACTTCCTTTCGATCGCTCTCGTAGGGTAAATAGCCCTCCACGGTGATGCAAAATGCACAGTCATGTAATTAACACCACAGTGGAAGTTGTAAGATGAAAAAAGGGGGAACAGCTCACATACGAGCGAATTGATAACGCAGGCCGGGAGACAAGTGTTGAACGTTTCGGACCGTCGGCTGTGGTGGACACAGTACGATTTGATCCGATTCATGTTTTTCAGCACTAAATTACCACAGGAAAGGATACGATATGGCGCCATCTGATTCAACAGCGTTAAAGAGCATACCACAATTGGCGTGAAAACCCATAAAACTGTATTTTGATCTCGGGTGCATTTAATGGGCTTCGAGACGATGCTCCTCATTTGGAGTGAACGTAAGTGAAGTCGGCATCGGCTAACTTATGACGTTACTGGATTACTTGTTAATACGTGGTAAACGTGCTAATTCCACGAGAAGAGTGTGTGTGTGTGTGTGTGTGTGTGTGTGTGTGTGGAGGCGTGGGGGGGGGGGGGAGGGGATGTGGGGAAGAGGATGGGTGAGATTGTAGAGGCAGACTAAGCATGTATATAATAAGTAAATTCAAATGGACGTGTATTACAACATCTTTTCAGAGAGGCTTGCACTAGATATACTATAGTCAGGGAGACGAGTCTTTGGTATTGACAGCTCGGTAGCGTCTTTCCGTTGCCTAGCGACCGCAGGCAGGCAGCCAATGACGGCCTGACTTTGAGCGGGTAGCAAGGGCCACGTTGCCGCTCTGAAACCCGGTCGCGCGCGCTTATGAAACTTAGCAGTATCTCGCGTGCAGGCGGTGCGGTCGTTCGTCGTTTGTCTGAAGTTGAATTCGCAGTTTATTTCGTTTTTGTTGTTTTTAGTGTTTCTTCGCTTATGTTTCGTTGTGAACAATGTCTAGTGCGGCGGGTAGTACCAGCCCAACACAAGAAGTGAAACGGAGGAAGAAAAGTGTGCTACACACCCAGGCCCGTGAATTCGTGTGCTCTGTGAGGGATTACTTTGAGAAAGAAAAGGACAAAGGTGGGCCCTTAATTCCTGTTGTTCAGGTTGTGGAGAGAACTGCAGCAGCATTGAAAATAAGTAAGAACACTGTTGTAAAGATAGGGAAAGAACAGTATAGTGTAGATTGTGACGAGAGTGGCACAACAAAGTTGCACACACCAGGAAAGAAGCGACCGAGAAATAAGCAGGTGACAGCTTTGGACGATTTTCAGAAAGACGCTATTCGTCGTCATATATACAGCTATTATAAGAGAAGGGAACATCCCACTATCTAAATTACTGGTGTCGCTTCAGAAAGACGATCTTTTTAAAGGGAGCAAATTTTCATTGTGTACAGTGTTGAAAGACATAGGCTTCAGCTATTCACTGTTTAAGGGACGCAAAATATTAATGGAAAGGACAGATGTAGTTGCATGGCGGTGCAGATTTCTGCGCAGGATCATGGGTGTGGAATTCGAAAGTATAGTGTGGTTACATGAAACTTGGGTCAATGCCAGCCATTCTTTACGTAGAGGCTGGAATGATGGAACGCCCGAGGGGTCAATGGCAGTGCCTGTTGGCAAAGGAGGGCGTATTATTGTCTTACATGCAGGAACATCGAAAGGTCTTGTGCCAAACTGCTTGAAAATGTTTCGGTCAAAAAAGACGGGAGATTATCATGAAGAAATGAACAGTATAGTATTTCAAGAATGGTTCGAGACATCGCTTATGACGAATCTGACAAGTCCATCAGTGATTGTTATGGACAATGCGCCTTATCATTCCGTTGTTCACGATAAGGCACCAACCTTGGCAACAAAAAAAGACGATATCATTCAGTGGTTGAAACGGCGAAAAGTAGATTTCAGAGAAGATTTAAGGAAGGCGGAATTGCTCGTAATTGTGGCACAAAAGAAACCCCAATTTCCAACATATGTAATTGACGAGATTGCTAAAAGGCACGGGCATGAAATCGTTCGGCTTCCTCCATACCACTGTCTCTTCAATGCAATTGAAGGAGTGTGGGCGCAGATAAAAAATTACATTGCTGCAAACAATAAAAAATTCACGATCTCTGAAGTGGAAACTCTCCTTCCAGCAGCTATCAATAAAGTGACAAGCGAGACGTGGGCTAAAATTGTAAACAGCACTGCAAGTGCCATCAGAGAGGCGGCGCCAAAACCGAAGGGGTTGTGGAAGAATGCATCGAAAATTTAATTATACATCTGGGAGAGAGCAGTGATAGTTCGAGTAGTGCTGAGGAAGACCATGTCAAATCAGATTCTGACAGTGATGTGAGTGGTGTTTTTCCATTACAGTAACTACAATGTATTCAGGAATGTAAGGAGGGAGTTTGCTATCGATCTACAACCAGATCATATTGTGAGTACTTTCTTCAGATTATAACTCTTAATACACTGACCAATTATTCTGTAGCTTGTAGTAGAACAAATTAATAATGCTATTACTTAACAATGGAAACTAAAACTGCTAATGTTCAACAACTTGCGAAAATAGTTTTCATTTCAGTTGTGAAGTTTAACAAATAACTTCATGTTTCAGCATCTTAGATACTTGTACTAAATAGCTCTTATCAGTTTTCGAGTTAATATATTTCAAGCATCAACTTTAAATAAATTCACGCGTACCAATACGACTTGTATTTTGTCTCGCTTTTATTTCTGCTGCTAGAGAATGCGTGTAGCAGACAGGGCGCCGCGTGCTGTGAGCCACGTTCGGCAACAGCGCCGTCTGCCCGCCGGAACTGTCAGTACCAATCACTCGTCTCACGGACTATAACATGGAGAGCGGCATCAAGCCAGTCTTCGAGCTGAAGACGACAACAACAACTGCCTTTACTGTCAACTGGTCTTATGAAGTTTAAGCAAATGTGTTTTGGAAGATAAAATTCTTTGGACTGTTTATGAAGCTGCCCATTCAACTAGGTGAAAGCACCCTCAAACAGCTTTGAAGCGAGACAGTCTTCGTCTACCCAGTTTGACAATTACGTAGCCTTGCAAACGGAATTGCAGAATTCGTATCACTGAAAATATCCCAAAGACATGTAACAGATCTGAAAGACACTTAGAGGCAGACATACTTTAATGTGAGAGAACTCATGGGATGCCTCTTAGTACTGTGTGGGGCCTAATTTTGCCCGGCGTGGTGCAGCAGTTCGACGTGGCATGAGCTCCACAAGACGTTAGAAGTCACAGTAGAAATACTGAGCTATGTTGTCTCTATAGCCTTCCGTAGTTACGGAACTGTTTCCGGTGCAGGATTTTGGACACTAACTGACCTCTCGATTATATTCCATAAATCTACACCTGCATCTACATATATACTACGCTAGCCATCAAGCGGTGCGTGGCGGAGGGCACAATTCGCGCCAAAGTCATATTTACCCCACCCCCTCCCTCTGTTCCACTCGCGGATCGCGCGAGGGAAAAACGACTGTCTGAACGCCTCAGTACGAGCTCTAGTTTGCCTTATCTTTGAATGGTGATCATTGCGAGATCTGAAAGTTGGTGGTAATAATATATGCTCTACATCCCCGGTGAAGATCGGATTTCGGAATTTAGTGAGAAGCCCCTTCTGTTTAGTGCTCCGTCTATCTGCAAGTGTGTCCCACAAACTTTCTTTGAGATTTCTAACGCTCTGACGATGGCGAAATGTCACGAATCTTGCCGCTCTTCTTTGGACCTTATCAATCTCTTGAATCAGACCCAACTGGTAAGGGTCCCACACAGACGAACAATACTCTAAGACTGGACGAACTAACGTATTGTAAGCTATTTCCTTTGTTGAAGGACTGCATCGCTTCAGGATTCTACCAATAAACCGCAATCTAGAGTTCGCCTTACCCGTTACTTGTGTAATCTGATCATTCCATTCGAGATCATTTCGAATAGTCACACTTGACGGACGTTATCGCTTCCAAAGACTGGGCATTTATTTTGTACTCGTATATAAATGAGGATTTTCGCCTTGTTAAACGCAGTAGGTTACACTTACTAATATTGAGAGATAACTGCCAGTCGTTACACCACGCATTTATTTTCTGCAAATTCTCATTGATTTGTTCACAGCTTTCGTGTGATACTACTTTCCTGTAGACTACAGCATCATCGGCAAACAGTCTAAGGCCGCTGTCAATACCATCAACCAGATCGTTTATGTAAATCGTAAAAAGCAGCGGACCTATTACGCTGCTCTGGTGCACTCCTGAAGTTACGCTTGTTTCTGTTTGTCACCCCGTTCAGGACGACGTATTGTTCCCTGTCTGTTAGAAAACTATCTATCCCACCGTATATGTCATCGGATAGGCCGAAAGCGCGCACTTTTTGGAGCAAGCGACAGTGCGTAACTGAGTCGAACGCCTTTCGAAAGTCAAGAAATATGGCATCAACCTGGGAGCCGGTATATAGAGCCTGTTGTATATCATGCACAAAGAGGGCCATCTGTGTCTCGCATGACCGTTGTTTCCTAAAACCGTGCTGGTTTCTGCAGATGAGCTTCTCAGAGTCTATAAAGGTCATTATGTCTGAATACAAAATATGTTCCATGATTCTACAACAAATCGATGTTAGTGAAATTGGCCGGTAATTATGTGCATCCGATTTGCTACCCTTTCTATAGATTGCTGTGACCTGGCCCTTCTTCCAGTCCCGACGAACTTTCCGCTGTTCCAATGATCTCTGATAGATGATGGATAAAAATGGTGCTATATTTGTAGCATAGTCAACATAAAATCTTACGGGGATAGCGTCTGGGCCAGATGCCTTCCTGGCGTCTAAGGATCTTAACTGTTTTACAATCCCAGATACACTAAACACTTTGTCAACCATCCTTTCGTTTGCTCGATAATTCAAAGGGGGAATGGTGCTACAGTCCTCTACCGTAAACGAGTTTTTGAAGGCTAGGTTTAGAATTTCGGCCTTCTGTTTATCATCTTTAGTTACATTACCCGTACTGTCAGCAAGAGAAGGTATTGAATTATTTGTAGCGTTCATAGATTTTACGTACGACCAAAATTTTTAGGCGTTATTTTTAGAATCTGCAGATAAAATATTGCTTTCAAATTCGTTAAAAGAATCTCTCATTGTCCTTCTGACAGCAGCTTTCACTTCGCATAATTTCTGTTTGTTAGCGGGCCAGTGACTACGTTTGAAACGACTGTGCAATATCCTCTGCTTTCTCAGCAACTTCCTAATATGTTTGTTGTACCAAGGTGGATCCTTTCCCTTTCCCTGTAGTTTCGCTAGGCACATACGTCTCAAGCACATGGTGGACAATGTCGTTAAATTCCGACCATAGATGCTCAATATCTTTGTCTCCCGCGATGAATGCTTGGAGCTGACTATGAAGATATTCATCAATGACACTTTTATTTGCTTTCCCAAACAAGAAAACTCTTCACTGTTTCTTTGGTTTTTTCTTTTTTTTTTTTTTTTTTTTTTTTTTTTTTTTTTTTTTTTTTTTTTTTTTGCAACTTCCACTGACATAGAAGCCACAACGACATTATGGTCGCCAATACCTTCTTCTAGATTAACTTCCTCAAAAAAAAATCAGGTCTATTTGTCACCAAGATATCTAATATGTTCCCATCTCGAGTTGGTTTTCTAACCAAAGGTTGTATGTTGAGAGCGCTCCTAGAATAACTTCACACGAATGTTCGATGGAATAAATGCTGGGCGATCTGGGTGGCCAAATCATTCGCTCGAGTAGTCCAGAATGTTCTTCCAACCAAACACGAACAGTTATGGGCCGGTGACATGGCACACTGTCATCCATAAAAATTCCATTTCTGATTAGGAACATGACGTCCATGAATGGCTGCAAATGGTCTCGAAGTAGCAGATCATTACCACTTCCAGTAAATGATCCATGTCAACACAGCGCATACCATTGTGGAGCCACCACCCGTTAGCACAGTACCTTGTTGACAACTTGTGTCCATGGCTTCGTGTGGTCTCCACCACAGTCGAACGCTACCATCGGCTCTTACCAACTCAAACTGGATCTCATCAGGACACGCCACGGTTTTCCAGTCGTCTAGGGTCCAACCGTTATGGTCACGAGCCCAGGAGACGTGCTGCAGGCGATGTCGTGCTATTAGCAAAGGCTTTCGCGTCTCTCGTCTACTACCGTAACCCATTAACGCCAAATTTCGCCGCACTAACGGATACGTTAGTCGTACGCGTCACGTTTGTTTCTGGTGTTTGTTTCTGCTGTAATTTCACGTATTGTTAGTTTCTGTTGGCTCTCACAACTCTACGTAGACGCCGCAGCTGTCGGTCGTTAAGTGAAGGCCGTCGGTCACTGCGTGGTGAGAGGTAATGCGTGGAATCTGGAATTCTCGGCATACTTTTGACACTATGGATCTCGGAATATTGAATTCTCTAACGATTTACGAAATGAAATGTTCCATAGCCTAGCTCCAACTACCGTTCTACGCTCAAAGTCTGTTAATTCCCTTCGTGCAGCCATAACCACGTCGAAAACATTTCCACATGAATCACCTGAGTACAAATGACAGCTCCACCAGTGCTCCCTTTTACGCCTTGTGCACGCGATGCTATCGACATCTGTATATGTGCACGTCAATATTCCATCACTGTCGCCGCCACAAAGCCAACGTAAGGTTTGACTATAGACCTCACAAGGGAACATCCCCATCGCACCCCCCTCAGATTTAGTTATAAGTTGGCACAGTGGACATGCCTTGAAAAACTAAACACAGACCAATCGAGAAAACAGGAAGAAGTTGTGTAGAACTATGAAAAAAAAAGCAAAATATACAAACTGAGTAGTCCATGCACAGGACAGGCAACATCAAAGCTAATGTCAGCACAGGAGCGCCGTGGTCCCGTGGTTAGGGTGAGCAGCTGCCGAGCCAGAGGTCCTTGGTTCAAGTCTTCCCTCAAGTGAAAAGTTTAATTTTTTATTTTCAGACAATTATTGTCTGTCCGTCCGATGTGATCACTTTTTTTGGGAGTGGTTATCACATCCACAAGAAAACCTAAATCGGGCAAGGTAGAAGAATCTTTTTACCCATTCGCCAAGTGTACAAGTTAGGTGGGTCGACAACATATTCATGTCATGTGACGCACATGCCGTCACCAGTGTCGAATAGAATACATCAGACGTGTTTTCCTGTGGAGGAATCGGTTGGCCTATGACCCTGCGATCAAATGTATTCGGTTACCATTGGAGAGGCATGTCCTTTCGTCTACTAATCGCACGGTTTTGCGGTGCGGTCGCAAAACACAGACACTAAACTTATTACAGTGAACAGAGACGTTAATGAACGAACGGACAGATCATAACTTTGCGAAAATAAAAAAAGTAAAATTTTCACTCGAGGGAAGATTTGAACCAATGACCTCTAGTTCCGCAGCTGCTCACGCTAACCACGGGACCACGGCGCTCCTGAGCTAACATTTGCCTTGATGTTGCTTATCTTATACATGGGCTACTCAGTTTGTATATTTTGCTTATTTTTTTCATAGTTCCACACAACTTCTTCCTGTTTTCTCGATTGGTCTGCGTTCAGTTTTTCAAGATCTATCCACTGTGCCAACTTATAACTAAATCTGAGGGGGGTGCGATGGGGAGGTTCCCTTGTCAGATACATGCATGCTACTGTTGGCAACACTACACGAAACAAACACAATCACACGGTGGAAAGATGCGTTTGGAGTTTTTATGGTATGCTAACAACAGTTGTTAGTAGTGTAGGCAAAACAATAGCTAGGACAAGTGCAGAACAACGCGGACACTCATTGCAAGTAATGAAACATATATACTGAGAAAGACAGTTCCAGATCGAGGTCTGTTTGAAACCTGAAAGTGCAATGGGACAATACTGAAAGTGTATACGTTTTTCAGGTGTCAATAAATAAAGGCGAAACGTTTTCGTCAAAGCTTGAACTGTATTTGTTGAAATATTGTTACTGTAAACTGAGGATAATAGATCAAAAACATTAAAGAATACATATATAGGCCATATATTTTCAGCTGCTACATAGCTGTGTCAGAAATTTCCGCCAAACAAGCAATACATCCTATGAAATTTAAAATTAAATCGCAAATTATGTACATGACATAACATGAAATAATAGAATTTAATAAGTAAACATGATTTCTGGTTGTCAAAACTCGTTGTGATAGCATACAGCAAGGTACTGGAATTGTAACCTTGGAACATAGGAGTGTGTATTAACCCTGTGGTTCATGACTTTCACTGCAGTAGACAGCCTTTAATGCTCATTTCTCTGGCGTGTTCAGTTAGACATGAGGCTGCAAATGCAAGCAGGTCACTGCACTTCTAGCGAGTGCTCACTGCAGTGGACTGCACAGCTTAAGGACTGACTGAAAAGGCCGAAGAAGCGTCCACTCTAGTGGACTCTATGCGCCACAGGTTGAGGTTGCAGCAGTTTCTACTGATCATTCGTCAAAACGTATAATCGGACAAATATTTAAGTTGGGTCCTATTTTTACGCTACATGATAAATTTTTATCATTAAATTGCTACTCTATGCCAAACACCCATTCTCTGCAGATCATCTGTAAATACTCTACTGGCCGTAAAAATTTCTACACCACGAGGATGACGTGCTACAGACGCAAAATTCAGCCGACAGCAAGAAGATGCTGTGATATGCAAATGATTAGCTTTTCAGAGCATTCACACAAGGTTGGCGTCGGTGGCGACACCTACAAAGTGCTGACATGAGGCAAGTTTCCAACCGATTTCTCGTACACAAACAGCAGTTGACCGGCGTTGCCTGGTGAAACGTTGTTCTGATGCCTCGTGTAAGGAGGAGAAATGCGTACCATAACGTTTACGATTTTGATAACGGTCGGACTGTAGCCTATCGCGATTGCGGTTTATCGTATCGCGACATTGCTGCTCGTGTTGTTCGAGATCCAATTACTGTTAGCAAAATATGGAATCGGCGGGCTCAGGAGGGTCATACGGAACGCCATGCTGGATCCCAACGGCCTCGTATCACTAGCAGTCGAGATGACAGGCATCTTATCCGCATGGCTGTAACGGGTCGTGCAACCACGTCTCGATCACTGAGCCAACAGATGGGGACGTTCCCAAAACAACAACCATCTGTACGAACAGTTCGACGACGTTTGCAGCAGCACGGACTATCAGCTCGGAGACCATGGCTGCGGTTATACTTGACGCTCCAACACAGACAGGAGTGCCTGCGATGGTGTACTCAACGACGAACCTGGGTGCACGAATGGCAAAAAGTCATTTTTTCGGATGAATCCGGGTTCTGTTTACAGCATCATGATGGTCGCATCCGTGTTTGACGACATCGCTGTGAGCACACATTGGAAGCGTGTATTCGTCATCGCCATACTGGCGTATCACCCGGCGTGATGGTATGGGGTGCCATTGGTTACACGTCTCGGTCACCTCTTGTTCGCATTGACGGCACTTTGAGCAGTGGACGTCACATTTCAGATGTGTTACGACCCGTGGCTCTACCCTTCATTCGATCCCTGCGAAACCCTACATTTCAGCAGGATAATGCACGACCGCATGTTGCAGGTCCTATACGGGCCTTTCTGGGTACAGAAAATGTTCGACTGCTGCCCTGGCCAGCACATTCTCCAGATCTCTCACCAATTGAAAACGTCTGGTCAATTGTGGCCGAGCAACTGGCTCGTCACAATACGCCAGTCACTACTCTTGATGAACTGTGGTATCGTGTTGAAGCTGCACGGGCAGCTGTACCTGTACACGCCATCCAAGCTCTGTGTGACTCAATTCCCAGGCGTATCAAGGCCGTTATTACGGCCAGAGGTGGTTGTTCTGGGTACTGATTTCTCAGGATCTATGCACCTATATTGCGTGAAAATGTAATCAGATGTCAGTTCTAGTATAATATATTTGTCCAATGAATACCCTTTTATCATCTGCATTTGTTCTTGGTGTAGCAATTTTAATGGCCGGTAGTGTACCTGAAGCGATATTGAGAACACAATAAAAAATTCGGACGCATTACTTTTCAGCACGTCGAATATTTCACTTAGGTAACCAAAGTCATGGGATAGCAGTATGAACATACACAGACGGCAGTAATATCGCTTACAGAGTGTATAAACGGGCAGTGTATTCGCGGTGCTGTCGTTGATACTCAGCTGATTCATGTGCAAAGGTTTCCAAAGTGAAACAACAGCAGAAAGCAATGTGGGACGTACGACGAACGTATCCGTTAGGACAGTTCTAAGTAGGCTGTTCGTGTTTTTTTGTTGGTAACGCCACGTAGCGCTCTGTATGAAAATCACTGGCTGTGCTGTGTGCAGTCTGTGGCTGGTTGGAGTCATTGTTGGAATATTCGCTTGTGTAGTGTTGGGCAGTTGGATGTGAACAGCGCGTAGCGTTGGGCAGTTGGAGGTGAGCCGCCAGCAGTGGTGGATGTGGAGAGAGAGATGCCAGAGATTTGAGAGGTTACTATAAGCGGACAATCTGGACGTGTGTCCGCCAGAAAAAGGAAATTTGTAATGATGGATGGCATGAATTGATACGACATACACAGGGTGAGTCACCTAACATTACCGCTGGATATATTTCGTAAACCACATCAAATACTGACGAATCGATTCCACAGACCGAACGTGAGGAGAGGGGCTAGTGTAATTGGTTAATACAAACCATACAAAAATGCACGGAAGTATGTTTTTTAACACAAACCCACGTTTTTTTAAATGGAACACCGTTAGTTTTGTTAGCACGTCTGAACATATAAACAAATACGTAATCAGTGCCGTTTGTTGCATTGTAAAATACATCCGGAGATATTGTAACCTAAAGTTGACGCTTGAGTACCACTCCTCCGCTGTTCGATCGTGTGTATCGGAGAGCACCGAATTACGTAGGCATCCAAAGGGAACGGTGATGGACCTTAGGTACAGAAGAGACTGGAACAGCACATTACGTCCACATGCTAACACCTTTTTATTGATCTTTTTCACTGACGCACATGTACATTACGATGAGGGGTGAGGTACACGTTCGACGGCCGTTTCATAGGACGTGGAGGACACATAAATTGGCCAGCCCGTTCTCTTTATCTTACACCTCTGGACTTCTTTCTGTGGGGTACGTTAAAAGAGAATGTGTACCGTGATGTGCCTACAACCCCAGAGGATATGAAACAACGTATTGTGGCAGCCTGCGGCGTCATTACACCAGATGTACTGCGGCGTGTACGACATTCATTACGCCAGAGATTGCAATTGTGTGCAGCAAATGATGGCCACCACATTGAACATCTATTGGCCTGACATGTCGGGACACACCCTATTCCACTCCGTAATTGAAACCGGAAACCACGTGCGTACGTGTACCTCACCCCTCATGGTAATGTACATGTGCGTCAGTGAAAAAGACCAATAAAAAGGTGTTAGCATGTGGACGTAATGTGCTGTTCCAGTCTCTTCTGTACCTAAGGTCCATCACTGTTCCCTTTGGATCCCTACGTAATTCGGTGCTCTCCGATACACACGATCGAACAGCGGAGGAGTGGTACTCAAGCGTCAACTTTGGGTTACAATATCTCCCGATGTAATTAACATTTTACAATGCAAAAACGGCACTGATTACGTATTTGTTTATACGTTCAGATGTGCTAGCAAATCTAACGGTGTTCCATTTAAAAAAACGTAGGTTTGTGTTAAAAAACATACTTCCGTACATTTTTTTATGGTTTGTATTAACCAATTACACTAGCCCCTCTCCTCACGTTCGGTCTGTGGAATCGATTCGTCAGTATTTGATGTGGTTTACGAAATATATCCAGCGGTAATGTAAGGTGACTCACCCTGTATATGATGACTTTTGAACATTATTAAAGTAAATACATTGTTTGTTCTCTATCAAAATCTTTTATTTGCTAACTATGCCTATCAGTAGTTAGTGCCTTCAGCAGTTAGAATCTTTTATTTAGCTGGCAGTATTGGAGCTCGCTGTATTGCAGTAGTTCGAGTAACGAAGATTCATGATAGGTATAGGTTATTTCGCGGCAGATTAAATCGGTGTGCCGGACCGAGACTCGAACTCGGGACCTTTGCCCTTCGCGAGCAAGTGCTCTACCAACTGAGCTACCCAAGCACGACTCACGCCCCGTCCTCACAGCTTTAATTCCGCCAGTGCCTCGTCTCCTCCCTTCCAAACTTCTCGTCGCAGGAGAGCTTCTGTGAAGTTTGGAAGGTAGGGCACGAGCCACTGGCGGAATTAAAGCTGTGAGGACGGGGCGTGAGTCGTGCTTGGGTAGCTCAGTTGGTAGAGCACTTGCCCACGAAAGGCAAAGGTCTCGAGTTCGAGTCTCGGTCCGGCACACAGTTTTAATCTTCCAGGAAGTTTCATATCAGCGCACACTCCGCTGTAGAGTGAAAATTTCATTCTAGGTATAGGTTATTGTAGGTCAGGGCCATTCTTTTGTAGGGATTATTGAAAGTCAGATTGCGTTGCTCTAAAAATATTGTCTGTCAGTTTAGTGATGATCAGAATAAATAAAGAGAGAACTGTCTGAGAACGTTCAGTTTTACGCGGCTGTCTCTGTATCAAATAACGTAGAAGTTTACCAACACAGTAATTCATAATTTTTCTAAGGTGACGTTTCACAGTGAGACGAAATTTGGGCTTAAGGGGCTATGACGACCGACGACCGATGCGAGTGGGTTTGCTAACAGCACGACATCGCCAGCGGCGCCTCTCCTGGGCTCGTGGTCATATCGGTTGGACCCTAGATACTAGAAAACTGTGGCCTGGTCAGATGAGTTCCGATTCCAGCAAGGTAGTGTGCAAGCTGGTCGTGGCTCCACACTGGTGCGGGCTATATTTACATGGAACAGCATGGGTCATCTGGCCCACCGAACAGGTTTTTCATCATTTGCAGCCATTCGTGGGTTTCATGCTCCCAAACGACGATGGCGTTTTTACACATGACAATACACCACGTCATCATTGTTAGCGACTGGTTTGAAGAACGTTCTGGGAAATTCGAGCTAATGATTTGGCCACCCAGATCGCCCCGAAACGAATTCCGTAGAACATTTATGGGACGTAGACTATAGGTCAGCTCGTGCGCAAAATCTTGCAACGGCGACACTTTCGCAATTATGGACGGCTATAGAGGCAGCACTGAAATACCTGAGTCGAAACAAGGCCCCGGGAGTAGACAACATTCCATTAGAACTACTGATGGCCTTGGGAGAGCCAGTCATGACAAAACTCTACCATCTGGTGAGCAAGATGTATGAGACAGGCGAAATACCCTCAGACTTCAAGAAGAATATAATAATTCCAATCCCAAAGAATGCAGGTGTTGACAGATGTGAAAATTACCGAACTATCAGTTTAATAAGTCACAGTTGCAAAATACTAACGCGAATTCTTTACAGACGAATGGAAAAACTGGTAGAAGCGGACCTCGGGGAAGATCAGTTTGGATTCCGTAGAAATGATGGGACACGTGAGGCAATACTGACCCTACGACTTATCTTAGAAGAAAGATTAAGAAAAGGGAAACCTACGTTTTTAGCATTTGTAGACTTAGAGAAAGCTTTTGACAGTGTTGACTGGAATACTCTCTTTCAAATTCTAAAGGTGGCAGGGGTAAAATACAGGGAGCGGAAGGCTATTTACAATTTGTACAGAAACCAGATGGCAGTTATAAGAGTCGAGGGGCATGAAAGGGAAGCAGTGGTTGGGAAAGGAGTGAGACAGGGTTGTAGCCTCTCCCCGATGTTATTCAATCTGTATATTGAGCAAGCAGTAAAGGAAACAAAAGAAAAATTTGGAGTAGGTATTAAAATTCATAGAGAAGAAGTAAAAGCTTTGAGGTTTGCCAATGACATTGTAATTCTGTCAGAGACAGCAAAGGACTTGGAAGAGCAGTTGAACGGAATGGACAGTGTCTTGAAAGGAGGATATAAGATGAACATCAACAAATGCAAAACAAGGATAATGGAATGTAGTCAAATTAAATCGGGTGATGCTGAGGGAATTAGATTAGGAAATGAGACACTTAAAGTAGTAAAGGAGTTTTGCTATTTAGGGAGTAAAATAACTGATGATGGTCGAAGTAGAGAGGATATAAAATGTAGACTGGCTTGGCAAGGAAATCGTTTCTGAAGAAGAGAAATTTGTTAACATCGAGTATAGATTTAAGTGTGAGGAAGTCGTTTCTGAAAGTATTTGTATGGAGTGTAGCCATGTATGGAAGTGAAACATGGACGATAACTAGTAT
The DNA here is from genome assembly GCF_023864345.2 of Schistocerca serialis cubense. NCBI lineage: Eukaryota > Metazoa > Arthropoda > Insecta > Orthoptera > Acrididae > Schistocerca > Schistocerca serialis. The sequence goes on along the minus strand of NC_064642.1, from coordinate 77,990,409 downwards.
GGACAAGAAGAGAATAGAAGCTTTCGAAATGTGGTGCTACAGAAGAATGCTGAAGATAAGGTGGGTAGATCACGTAACTAATGAGGAGGTACTGAATAGGATTGGGGAGAAGAGAAGTTTGTTGCACAACTTGACTAGAAGAAGGGATCGGTTGGCAGGACATGTTTTGAGGCATCAAGGGATCACAAATTTAGCATTGGAGGGCAGCGTGGAGGGTAAAAATCGTAGAGGGAGACCAAGAGATGAATACACTAAGCAGATTCAGAAGGATGTAGGTTGCAGTAGGTACTGGGAGATGAAGAAGCTTGCAGTAAAGGAAACAAAAGAAAAATTTGGAGTAGGTATTAAAATTCATGGAGAAGAAGTAAAAACTTTGAGGTTTGCATGGAGAGCTGCATCAAACCAGTCTCAGGACTGAAGACCACAACAACAACAACAACATAGAGGCAGCACGGCTCAATATTTCTGCAGGGAACTTGCAACGACTTGTTGAGTCCATGCCACGGCAGGTTGCTGCACTACACCGGACAAAGGGAGATCAAATGCGATATCAGGAGGTATCCCATTACTTTCGTCACCTCTGTGTGTGTTTACTGTGCGACGGCGCGGAATTGTACCGAACGTTTGGCGAAAATCTGAAAGCGTGGTTTTCGTTTACTATAGAGTTTTGTGTTAGTTACTAACGAGCTTAGTGGGTAACGAGCCACAACTCTCCGGTCGCGTGACTCAAGTGGGTGGGAATAACGACGAGTCGTTTCGCCTCGCACCTGCTAACTTTTGCGGTAACACTCGTCCTCCTGTACTTTAGCTTTGAAGGTGGCCTAATACTGCCGAATTAAATACGCTTAAATTTAAAAAAAGGAAAAAGACGATCTCTACTTTTGTTCATAACGTAGGGATACGAAGTGGAATGACCACAAACGCTCGGTTGTGAACAAGCTGTCGTTTGTCTATAAAAGATACTGCACACAAAAACGTTACACGGTCCATACTTGAATACTGTTGAGACATTTGGTACTCACACATACGTGACTAACAGAAGACAGCAAGTGTATACAGCAAGAGACTTTGCGAATAGTCGCATAGAATGGTCCACGGGAGGTTAATGATTCTCATAAGGGGGGAACCGACGAACGGTGTATCTTAGAGGTTCAAAGCGACGTAGAAGAAATGGGAATACAGGAAACAGCTATTGACGTACATTTCCAGGACAGAATTATACCCAGGACATAAACACCATCGACAGAAGAGCGGAAAAGTTTGCAAAATACGTGATTGAAAGAACAGTGGACGGGTACAAAAATCAGAAAAAATGTGCTGATCCGAATTAACGTGATTCTCGGATCACGAAAACGAAAGGTAGAAGAAGAGAAGAAGAAGGAAGAGGAGGAAGGTGAAGAGTTTCATGTTAAGGTCATTATTCTCCACACATTACGTATTTTGTCCTTATTTGTTGCTTCAATACTTTTCGACGGAATCACTTGTAGAAGGGAGGAAGGAAGGGAGAAAAATTAATTAAACGTTTTCGTTTGAAATTAACCATCCCAGCATTTGCCTGGAGTGATTTAGGGAAACCACGGAAAACCTAACTCTGCCTAGCTGGACGGGAATTTCAACCGTCGTCCTGCCGAATGCAACTCCACTGTTCATGTGTAGAGGATTTTCCAAGGAACTGAAGTGGAAGAGAACGGACGACACTAAAGAACTAGTTAAAGTAATGCGAGTATTAAGCATTGTAGGTTCAAAATGGTTCAAATGGTTCTGAGCACTATGAAACTTAACTTCTGAGGTCATCAGACCCCTAGAACTTAGAACTACTTAAACCTAACAAACCTAAGGACATCACACACATCCATGCCCAAGGCAGGATTCGAACCTGCGACCGTACCGGTCGCGCGGTTCCCGACTGTAGCGCCTAGAACCACTCGGCCACTCCGGCCGGCAAGCATTGTAGGACGAGGTATATTTATCGCGAAGAAAAGTTTCACATTGAAGAATTGGTGTGGCTGAAAATAAAGCAGGAAAGGCTAAAAGACCATGTCACCTAGTGGGACACGGAGATAGGCGACTCAAAGCCACGAGCTGCAGATGACCTTGCAGAGCGTCACACGATACGCTGATGACGCCACTCTGCCTTCGTTTACTGCGGCGGACACTCACAAAATATTGGAGCACCTCACTGAGGCACAGCACTCCTGAGAATGGCGTAGCTTGAATGGAAATACTCAAACTTTGCCGGCAACTAAGTATGGATAAAGCGATTCTATTTTAAGAGAGGGCCGAAAATGTTGTTGCTTCATGTGGAAGGCTAGCTGTCTCTAAGCAGTTTGCAGTTGGATTATTGTTAAGGATTTAGCTACGTCAGAACATCAAAACTTTTTGCACTAATCGGATGAAGAGTGACCTAAAATTTTGATTCAGAGTAATGAAAACGTATGTACGTAATATGCAGGTTTTAGTGGCCATCAACAATGAAAATAAAATCGTAGAAACGATTCTTCTCACTGCTGGGATTTTCCTTCAGGGTCTTGTAGACTAACAGGTAACTGAAGACTCGTATGTCCACTGTCGCTTCTAAAAGCGCAAGTAAATAAAGGAGGACCGTTTTTCCCACTTTGCAAGGCCATAGCACTTGTTGTAGCTAAAATTCATCGCAGAAAAGGTAAAAAAAAGTTGTTCAGTAAGTGTGTAACACCATACCTTAGACTCTACATACCTTTTGTTGATTCATTTAGCTTTGTTTTGTTCAACATCCCAATATTGAACTTATGTAATTAGAGTATGAGTAATTTGATACTGTAATGAAGTGTAATCTCTGTAATATGCACAATATGAGCAAATGATATGTTTTGTCTTTCTCACATAATCTCTTTGGTTGTCTTTAAAATAAAAATAATTTTATTTAAATAATTTTGTGAAGAACTACCAACATGTGCAAACAATATGTTTTGTTTAAAGTGATTGTTTGCTGTTATGTAATCTGCTGACCTTCACTTAGGGTTCTTAGTTATCCTGTGTGTAAGAGGTAGTGTGGTTCCCCTCCGGAACGGAACTTAGTAGCGCGCACAGATTGTGGTTGGCCTAAGTAGAAAAGATGGAACAAGAGTCAGTCGGGAATTAGCTACTAAACCACCAACAGCTCACGAAAAGGTTGTGAATTGTGCTGGTGCCGAGAGGTGCTTTTTGTGCCGTTTTCCAATGTGCCAAAGCCTCAGATGGATGCAGTAACTAGCTGGAATTATGTTGGAATTGATATCTATCATCGCCACCAAGAAATGACAGAGTCCAGCAACTCTACTTGCAAATCCACCTACCAACATGCACTCGCCACCACATTGCGCAATCACTGTAATGGAACAGAAGAACTATAGCAATGTATAGTGAAGGATCAGCTCATAGTACGGCGTAGTGTACTCAAATATAAGGTAAATTTTAACTGAACTATTGTACCTACCGTGATTTATCCTCAGTCACATATCCACTTAGGGTCCCTCCCACGCTAAAGTGCTTACCGAGTGTCGTTTATTGAAAGCATATTAAAATTAATATGGCAATAGAGTGTGCTAAAATTAATATTGTTTGTTGAAAGGCTCTTACAAATATCTCAGTTTTGTGTTTCACTGTTGTAAAAGTTCAGAATTGCAACTATTGAAAGTTATTTGTTCATGCTTGCTAAGTGCTTGTTTCCCTAATGTAATGAAAGTGCGTTTATTTTGCTCTACTACAGTGGTCAAGATTAAGCTCCCCCCCCCCCCCCCCACACCCACACCCATTGAAAGTAGTCCAAATGCTCAAAGTTACTTAATTATAGAAGTTTCAATTACTCTTACTGTTCCTGTCAAATTCTGCACAATGTTGGGTTCCTCTTGTGTATTAAAAGTGCATATTAACGGTGTAACAGGATGCACAGTTTGTCTATTGTGCTCATGCTAGATAACGATTAATAGAAAGACCACTATCTATGAAAACAGTAACTTCTTTGTTCAAAATACAGTGAGAAGTAATTTGTTAGTGAACGCCATTTAATTTTCATTCTAAGTAGAAAAGTGTTTAGTAGTGAGAGACAAAACTCTACCATCTGGTGAGCAAGATGTATGAGACAGGTGAAATACCCTCAGACTTCAAGAAGAATATAATAATTCCAATCCCAAAGAAAGCAGGTGTTGACAGATGTGAAAATTACGGAACTATCAGTTTAATAAGTCACAGCTGCAAAATACTAACGCGAAATCTTTACAGACAAATGGGAAAACTGGTAGAAGAGGACCTCGGGGAAGATCGGTTTGGATTCCGTAGAAATGTTGGAACACGTGAGGCAATACTAACCTTACGACTTATCTTAGAAGAAAGATTAAGAAAAGGCAAACCTACGTTTCTAGCATTTGTAGACTTAGAGAAAGCTTTTGACAATGTTGACTGGGATACTCTCTTTCACATTCTAAAGGTGGCAGGGTAAAATACAGGGAGCGAAAGGCTATTTACAATTTGTACAGAAACCAGATGGCAGTTATAAGAGTCGAGGGGCATGAAAGGGAAGCAGTGGTTGGGAAAGGAGTGACACAGGGTTGTAGCCTCTCCCCGATGTTATTCAATCTGTATATTGAGCAAGCAGTAAAGGAAACAAAAGAAAAATTCGGAGTAGGTATTAAAATTCATGGAGAAGAAGTAAAAACTTTGAGGTTCGCGGATGACATTGTAATTCTGTCAGAGACAGCAAAGGACTTGGAAGAGCAGTTGAACGGAATGGACAGTGTCTTGAAAGGAGGATATCAAATGAACATCAACAAAAGCAAAACGAGGATAATGGAATGTGGTTAAATTAAATCGGGTGATGCTGAGGGAATTAGATTAGGAAATGAGACACTTAAAGTAGTAAAGGAGTTTTGCTATTTAGGGAGTAAAATAACTGATGATGGTCGATGTAGAGAGGATATAATATGTAGACTGGCAATGGCAAGGAAAGCGTTTCTGAAGAAGAGAAATTTGTTAACATCGAGTATAGGTTTAAGTGTCAGGGAGTCGTTTCTGAAAATATTTGTATGGAGTGTAGCGATGTATGGAAGTGAAACATGGACGATAACTAGTATGGACAAGAAGAGAATAGAAGCTTTCGAAATGTGGTGCTACAGAAGAATGCTGAAGATAAGGTGGGTAGATCACGTAACTAATGAGGAGGTATTGAATAGGATTGGGGAGAAGAGAAGTTTGTGGCACAACTTGACTAGAAGAAGGGATCGGTTGGTAGGACATGTTTTGAGGCATCAAGGGATCACAAATTTAGCATTGGAGGGCAGCGTGGAGGGTAAAAATCGTAGAGGGAGACCAAGAGATGAATACACTACGCAGATTCAGAAGGATGTAGGTTGCAGTAGGTACTGGGAGATGAAGAAGCTTGCACAGGATAGAGTAGCATGGAGAGCCGCATCAAACCAGTCTCAGGACTGAAGACCACAACAACAACAACAACATTGAGAGACATAATCCATGCACAGTAACTTATTTTGATGTGAATCATATCCATATTTCATGTCAGATAGGAATATGTTTAGGTTCGACAGGCGGCTAGAGAATGGAACATACCGTTATGTATAGTGCCCACAGCGAAGTATGGAAGAGGTTGTGTTACGGTGTGAGGGGGACCTTCGTGGTTGTGATCCCCTTGCTGTGCTTAAGAAAACGCTAAATGCGGAAGGAGACGAATACATTTTAGTGTATTGTGTACGGTAGAAGAACAGCTCGTAGACGCTTATGGCTTATATCAGCATGACGGAGCACCCCGTCGTAAAGCAGCGTATGCGATACAATTGTCACATTCCTCGGAAGTTGACTTGCCTTTTCAGAGTTCCGGTGTGACCCCAATGGAACACATTTGGGATGAGTTAGAAAGTCCAGACCCCAACGTCCAACATCACTACCTTCTTCAGTTTCGGCTTTTCAGGAACAAAGGGCTGCCGTTGCCCCCACAGACCTTCAGATGCTTCACTAAATGCGTCGACTGCAGATTTGCAGCCGGCATACAGGAGGAGGTTGGACACACACCATATTAATGTGCACTAATAGGTGTCCGAATACATTTGATCATATACTGGACATTAGGTGGCTAAAGGGAATTTTGGAAAAAGGAAACGTTAGTTCTCCCAACCTATAATCCAACAAAATCTGCATGTGTAAAATTCCTGCTCAATTGGGCAACTGATAGCCGACATCAGAAATGGCTCTGAGCACTATGGGACTTAACATCTGAGGTCATCAGTCCCATAGAACTTGGAACTACTTAAACCTAACTAACCTAAGGACATCACACACATCCATGCCCGAGGCAGGATTCGAACCTGCGACCGTAGCAGTCGCACGGTTCCGGACTGAAGCGCCTGGGACCGCTCGGCCACCGCGGCCTGCTAGCCGACATCCAAACGCCTTATACACTGACGGTAAAGAAAAAAAAGTACACCTGGAAAGACGATCGTCGATTTTGATCTGATGACAGCATATGGAGGATAGTACACGTAGTGATAATGGCTTCACCGTCGTTCGCCAACAGATAGTGTAGAGGTGTAGCTATCAGACTGCCATCTGTGTCTACCCTTTAATAGGGAATTGTCACAACCAGAAGCCTCAATGTGTGCAAAACGTGTGAAGCAAGCAGCCAATCATGCCAAGGAGACGTACTCATGCTTGCTGCAGCCAGCTGAGCGAGTTTGGAAGGGGCCAAATGGTGACCTTACGAATGGCGGGATGATCCTGTCGGAGAATTTCCACACAAGTTAGACGTACTGCGTCAATTGTGCAGCCATGCAGGTATCATTAGCTATGTGAACGTCCACGTGAACACACGTAGACGAGGTTGTGAACGTCCACGCAGCGTAGACGCCCGACAGGATCGACGCATTGTAAGGGCAACAGTGGCAGAACGTTCATCTACCGCAGCACAGATAAGAGGGCTTGTGGGCGCAGAGGCGTCAACACGAACTGTTGCGACCCTGTTATTAGAGGTGTGATTACAGGCACGCATCGCTCAAGCCCATCTTTCAATCACGTCACAGTATCGACGTGCACGGCTCTGCCACACTCAAGGATCACTTGGAAGATGAAGATCGCGCCGTAGTCTTCAGAAATCCACATCTACATCTACATTTACACTCCGCAAGCCACCCAACGGTGTGTGGCGGATGGCATTTTATGTGCCACTGTCATTACCTCCCTTTCCTGTTCCAGTCGCGTATGGTTCGCGGGAAGAACGACTGTCTGAAAGCCTCCGTGCGCGCTCGAATCTCTCTAATTTTACATTCGTGATCTCCTCGGGAGGTATAAGTAGGGGGAAGCAATATATTGGATACTTCATCCAGAAACGCACCCTCTCGATACCTGGACAGCAAGCTACACCGCGATGGAGGACGCCTCTCTTGCAGAGTCTGCCACTTGAGTTTGTTAAACATCTCCGTAACGCTATCACTGTTACCAAATAACCCTGTGACGAAACGCGACGCTCTTCTTTGGATCTTCTCTATCTCACCTATCACCCCGACCTGGTACGGATCCCACGCTGATGAGCAATACTCAAGTATAGGTCGAACGAGTATTTTGTAAGCCACCTCCTTTGTTGATGGGCTACATTTTCTAAGGACTCCCCCAATGAATCTCAACCTGGCATCCGCCTTACCAACAATTAATTTTATATGATCATTCCACTTCAAATTGTTCCGTACGCATACCCCCAGATATTTTACAGAAGTAACTGCTACCAGAGTTTGTTCCGCTATCATGTAATCATACAATAAAAGATCCTTCTTTCTATGTATTCGCAATAGATTACATTTGTCTATGTTAAGGGTCAGTTGCCACTCCCTGCACCAAGTGCCTATCCGCTGCAGATTTTCCTACATTTCGCTGCAATTTTCTAATGCTGCAACTTCTCTGTGTGCTACAGCATCATCCGCGAAAAGCCGCATGGAACTTCAGAAACTATCTACTAGGTCATTTATATATATATTGTGAAAAGCAATGGTCCCAAAACACTCCCCTGTGGCACGCCAGAGGTTACTTTAACGCCTGTAGATGTCTCTCCATTGAGAACAGCATGCTGTGTTCTGTGTGCTAAAAACTCTTCAATCCAGCCACACAGCTGGTCTTATATTCCGAAGGCTCTTACTTTATCAGGCGACAGAGCGAAACTGTATCGAAAGCCTTCCGGAAGTCAAGGAAAATGGCATCTACCTGGGAGCCTGTATCTAATATTTTCTGGGTCTCATGAACAAATAAACCGAGTTGGGTCTCACACGATCGCTGTTTCCGGAATCCATTTTGATTCCTACAGAGTAGGTTCTGGGTTTCCAGAAATGACATGATACGCGAGCAAACAACAGGTTCTAAAATTCTACAACAGATCGATGTCAGAGAGATAGGCCTATAGTTTTGCGCCTCTGCTCGACGACCCTTCTTGAAAACTGGAACTAACTGTGCTCTTTTCCAATCATTTGGAACCTTCCGTTCCTCTAGAGACTTGCGGTACATGTCTGTTAGAAGGGGGCCAAGTTCTTTTGTGTACTATGTGTAGAATGGAATTGGTATCCCGTCAGGTCTAGTGGACTTCCTTCTGTTGAGTGATTTCAGTTGCTTTTCTATTCCTTGGACACTTATTTCGATGTCAGCCATTTCTTCGTTCGTGCGAGGATTTAGAGGAGGAAATGAAAGTAGACTCTTGTCTTCACGCAAGTGATGGTCGTTTGCGCGACACAGACTTGGTGAATGTTGTCTGGTAGAGCAGATTCGTCCAAGGCACACTGCCCCATCCCACGCCTTACGGTCTGGGGTGCGATAAGCTACAACTCTGGTTCACCTTTGGTGTTTCTGGAGGGGAAGCTAACCAGTGCTTGGTTCGCGCTGAAAGTTGTTCCACCCGTTCTTTCACCGTTTTTGCAACAGGAAGGTGATGTGTTGTACCAAAAGGACAATGCTCGCCCACACACTGCCCGTGAAACTCAACGTGGTCTGCAAGATGTGCACCAACTTCCCTGGCCGCCACAACCTACCGACTTGGCTCCTATTGAACACGTGTGGGATATGATGAGGCGGCAATTGAATCGTTCGACTCGTCAACCAACAACTTTTACAGAACTACGTAAACGAATCGAGCAGGCGTAGCTTAACGTAGTCCAGGACGATATTCACCAACCGTCCGGTCGACTGCATGTTAGAGTCAGCGCCTGTATTGCCGGCTGTGTATGTTCCATCACGTACTAATATGTGTGTTTCAGCATGGATCGATATGTGGTACCTCAGAACCGCTTGTGCTATTGGTCCTTATATGTAATCATTTCATGTTCTATATATGCACTGGTGCAAAAATTAATCTTGAGTGAAGTGGAAACCTCTAACTTTCTTCCGGCAGTGTAGTTGGAAATTACTATACCTTTCACTTAATTCTCTTAAAAATTGGTATACTTTTTCACATTGCCACCATCTCTCTTCTTATGCTAATAGAAATTAATGGGGGCAGGATCTGATAAAAACGTTCTGAACATAATTTTCAAAAACAAAATTTTCTGAAATATTCTTAAAAATTGTGAAAATATTAGAATATTACGTCAATAATGCATACTACTTCCATGAGAGACTCGCTTCTATTGAATCAAATGACGATGAGAGCCAACACATGTTGAACATGTATACAGAAGTCCATAAATGAAACTAGAATAGACAGTAAAAGATTTTTTTTAAGAGCACGAACGTCACGTGCGTTTCAAACAGAGTGGAATTTACGGGAAGACAACCGGCCGATGTGGCCGACCGGCTCAATCTGGAACCGCGCGACCGCTACGGTCGCACGTTCCAATCCTGCCTCGGGCTTGGATGTGTGTGATGTCCTTAGGTTAGTTAGGTTTAATTAGTTCTAAGTTCTAGGGGACTGATGACCACAGATGTTTAGTCCCATAGTGCTCAGAGCCATTTGAACCATTTTTGAACTTATGACCTCAGATGTTAAGTCCCATAGTGTCCAGAGCCATTTGAATTATTTGAACGGCAAGACAGCCACCAGGTTGTATAATTTACACTACTGGCCACTAAAATTGCTACACCACGAAGATGTCGTGCTACAGACGCGAAATTTAACCGACAGCAAGAAGATGCAGTGATATGCAAATGATTAGCTTTCAGAGCATTCACACAAGGTTGGCGTCGGTGGCGACACCTGCAACGTGCTGACATGAGGAAAGTTTCCAACCGATCTCACATACACAAACAGCAGATCACCGGCATTGCCTGGTGAAACGTTGTTGTGATACCTCGTGTAAGGAGGAGAAATGCCTACCATCACGTTTCCCACTTTGATAAAGGTCGTATTGTAACCTATAGCGATTGCGGTTTATCATATCGCGACATTGCTGCTCGCGTTGGTCGAGATCCAATGACTGTTAGCAAAATATGGAATCGGTGGGTTCAGGAGGGCAATACGGAACGCCGTGCTGGGTCCCAACGGCCTTGTATCACTAGCAGTCGAGATGACAGGCATCTTATCCGCAAGGCTGTAACGGACAATGCAGCCACGTTTCGATCCCTGAGCCAACAGATGGGGACGTTTGCAAGACAACGACCATCTGCCCGAACAGTTCGACGACGTTTGCAGCAGCATGGACTATCAGCTCGGAGACCATGGCTGCGGTTACCCTTGACGCTGCATCAAAGACAGGAGCGCCTGCAATGGTGTACCCAACGACGAACCTGGGTGCACCAATGCCAAAACGTAATTTTTTCGGATGAATCCAGGTTCTGTTTATAGCATCATGATGGTTGCATCCGTGTTTGGCAACATCGCGGTAAACGCACATTGGAAGCGTTTATTTGACATCGCCATAATGGCGTATCACCTGGCGTGATGGTTTGGGGTGCCATTGGTTACACGTCTCGGTCATCTCTTGTTCGTATTGACGGCACTTTGAACAGTGGACGTTACATTTCAGATGTGTTACGATCCGTGGCTCTACCCTTCATTCGATCCCTGCGAAACCCTACATTTCAGCAGGATAATGCACGACCGCATGTTGCGGGTCCTGTACGGGCCTTTCTGGATACAGAAAATGTTCGACTGCTGCCCTGGCCAGCACATTCTCCAGATCTCTCACCTATTGAAAACGTCTGGTCAGTGGTGGCCGAGAAACTGGCTCGTCACAATACACCAGTCACTACTCTTGATAAACTTTGGTATCGTGTTGAATCTGCATGCGCAGCTGTATCTGTACACGCCATCCACGCTCTGTTTGACTCAATGCCCAGGCGTATCAAGGCCGTTATTACGGCCAGAGGTGGGTATTCTGGGTACTGATTTCTCAGGATCTATGCACCCAAATTGCGTGAAAATGTAATCACTTGTCAGTTCTAGTATAATATATTTTTCCAATGAATACCCGTTTATCATCTGCTGCTTCTTGGTGTAGCTATTTTAATGGCCAGTAGTGTAACAATGTGCTTGTTCTAGCCAAAGAATGTAACGCTTACGGATGTCTGGATAATCACAGAGATCTCGAATAACGGGTGCAAATAGACGAAACGGAGTCGGTGTGAGAAAAGTTTAGGTGAACATTCTTAAGAACGTCTGTAGTTACTATTTCTGAGGCACTATATTCTGTAAGAGTTCTCTTGATGCCGTCTCTCTGGTGTCACGTTGGAAAGGACAAACTGCACTGAAATCCTCAAATAAGACTACACTTCTGCTGACTCGCTCGTTCCAGGAACAGAGAGCAATCTGTGACGTAACGTTACGTAAGTACCCTGCTGGCCGCTAAAACTGCAGCAGCACAACGCTGGCATGCTGGAAACGTCAGAACGGCACGAGAAACGCCACTACTTTCTGTATGCAAGGATATACATGGTGCTCCCTTACCAGCGTGCAAAAGTTTAACACGACACAGAGGATGCTCCACTGAACAATTTGAAATCGGGAATCTGGGGTCGGAGAAGCCAGCTGAAGGCGGTAATAGGAATAAAATCATAATAATGTATTCCGTCTTCAGGCCACGAGTGGCCTACCGGGACCATCCGACCGCCGTGTCATCCTCGGTGGAGGATGCGGATAGGGGGGCGTGGGGTCAGCACACCGCACTCCCGGTCGTAAGACGGTATTCTTGACCGAAGCCGCTACTATTCGGTCGAGTAGCTCCTCAGTTAACATCACGAGGCTGAGTGCACCCCGAAAAATGGCAACAGCGCATGGCGGCCTGGATGGTCACCCATCCAAGTGCCGGCCACGCCCAACAGCGCTTAACTTCGGTGATCTGACGGGAACCGGTGTATCCACTGCGGCAAGGGCCTTGCCTACGAAATCATAATAATGTATACTTTTTTATTTACTTTAGTTACAGTTAACTCCAAATACTATCACTGACACAGTTGAACGTACCATTTGTACTGTATCTTACAAAACGTGCTTAGACTGACGGCCATCAACCTCAATGCAAGCAAGACATCGGCAAGCAATATTCTGACGCACCATGACAAATATCCCTGGTGTGATCCTCATGTTGGCAGGTCCGTCGTTTCTTCTTTCCAGTAAACCAGTCTCCCGCATCCATCGATCGAGAGAAATGAACACTCGTCGTGAAGGATGATGCCTGTCAGGAAATCGTGCCCTGTACAGCCTTTCAGCAGCGAGAGAACTGCGACGTACTTCCCCATACACAAGGTGTATGTCAGCGAATTCCGTGAAACGCTGCCGGTACTGCTCCATCGTACTGTACTGTTCGTCTCTGAATAGCACTGAGTAATGAATGGGTCTGGCATTGATTGATAGCACGTTCTGTCATGGGACAATGTAAATACGATACAGTAGAGCCACCTTATGGACAAGTAAAATAAACAAAACCTGCGTATGAGTTCCTAGTAACCAGGCTCGTCCTCCTTGTTTCCTTGCAGGAAATAACGAATGTACACGAAAATAAACAGCACGGTACGTGTAAACCTGTGCGCATTTTAGTTATAAATAAGCTGGAAAACATAAATGCTAGACAAAGCTGTAGACAAGTTTACTTCCGCATCTCCTTAAGATAGCTTCTCTGACTCCACGTTCCCTACCTAAAATTATTCAGTGGAGAATTCTCTATGTCGTGTTGCACTATTGGCCATTATAATTGCTACACCAAGAAGAAATGCAGATGATAAACGGTTATTCATTGGACAAATACATCATACTAGAACTGACACGTGATTATATTTTCACGCAGTTTGGGTGCATAGATCCTGTGAAATCAGTACCCAGAATAACCACCTCTGGCCGAAATAACGGCCTTGATACGCCTGGGCATTGAGTCAATCAGAGCTTGGATGGCGTGTACAGGAACAACTGCCCACGCAGCTTCAACGCGATACTACAGTTCATCAAGAGTAGTGACTGGCGTATTGTAACGAGCCAGTTGATCGGCCACCATTGACCAGACGTTTTCAATTGGTGAGCGATCTGGAGAATATGCTGGCCAGGGCAGCAGTCGAACATTTTCTGTATCCAGAAAGGCCCGTACAGGACCTGGAGCACGCGGTCGTGCATTATCATGCTGAAATGTAGAGTTTCGCAGCGATCAAATGAAGGGTAGAGCCACGGATCGTAACACATCTGAAACGTAACGTCCACTGTTCACAGTGCCGTCAATGCAAACAAGAGGTTACCAAGACATGTAACCAATGGCACCCCATACCATCACGCCGGGTGATAGGCCAGTATGGCGATGACGAATACATGCTTCCGATGTGAGTTCACCGCGATGTCGCCAATACGGATGCGATCATCATGATGCTGTAAACAGAACCTGGATTCATCCGAAAAAATGACTTTTTCCATTCGTGCACCCAGCTTCGTCGTTGAGTACACAATCGCAGGCGCTCCTTTCTGTGATGCAGCGTCAAGGGTAACCGCAGCCACGGTCTCCGTGCTGATGGTCCATGCTGCTGCAAACGTCGTCCAACTCTTCGTGGAGATGGTTTTTGTCTTGCAAACGTCCCCAGCTGTTGACTCATGGCTCTGAGCACTATGGGAAACAACACACTTCCGAAACACTTAATGGACTATTCATTAGACTGACGAGTGTTGGAATGGTACAATTCATTATAAAAAGTTTGGATGGGAGGAGCAAAAAAATTCCTTACGCCTCAGAATGTTGTTCAAAATGGTTCAAATGGCTCTGAGCACTATGGGACTTAACATCTGAGGTCATCAGTCCCCTAGAACTTAGAACTACTTAAACCTAACTAACCTAAGGACATCACACACATCCAAGCCTGAGGCAGGATTCGAACCTGCGACCGTAGCGGTCTCGCAGTTCCAGACTGACGCGCCTAGAACCGCTCGGCCACACCGGCCAGCCTGCACCGACACTGTTTACATGTATTCATATAGAGCTTTACTTATGTGTAATCTATTGTGACATCTGTACATTATGTTTAGACAAATGCATTTCTGTCCGTCTTCTTCCTGTCTCGGTTTTCATCCTCCACACTACGGCGTCTATGTAGATGCTGCATCTAGGTTTGTCGTCTGTACGGTCTCTTGCGCCTGTACTCTTTACGGCTTTCATCTGAGATTTTTTCTGTCACTGCGTTTAGTTCGTCCCATAATTCTGGTGTTCTGATTGCATCGTATATGTGTCGTTCAGTTTGTAAGTGTTGTATTCGTGGTGTGTTCCTGTGTTGTCCGACAATAAAGGCCACTCCGACAAATCCTTCTGTACACCGTTTGTCTCGCTACAACACGTCCAGTGGACGCTGCCAGGTCAGTTGCCAGATGCCGTGCAGTACTAAGGCGGTACCGTCGTGCCCTTACAGCCAAATAATGGCCCTCTCTTTCTGATGCTACGCGTGGTCGGCGCCGCCCTGGTCTTCGGAATAGCTTCGATCTCTGTATAAACTGTCACAACATACGAAAAACAACAGAACGATTCACATTAAGCCGTCGGGCCACATCAGTTTGCAGCTGTCCTGCTCCCAATCTTCCCATGGCTCTCCACTGCAGAGTCTGGTAGGCGTCTTCTCTGTGCCATACTGCACCGTCTGTGACTGGGTGCACAGAGATTCTGGATGTGGGACTACTCGGCGAACACTACCCCATTTAGAATGAGATTTTCACTCTACAGCGGAGTGTGCGCTGATATGAAACTTCCTGGCAGATTAAAACTGTGTGCCGGACCGAGACTCGAACTCGGGACCTTTACCTTTCTAGTTTGAAAGGTAGGAGACGAGGTACTGGCGGAATCAAAGCTGTGAGGACGGGGCGTGAGTCGTGCTTGGGTAGCTCAGTTGGTAGAGCACTTGCCCGCTAAAGGCAAAGGTCCCGAGTTCGAGTCTCGGTCCGGCACACAGTTTTAATCTGCCAAGAAGTTTCACTACCCCATTTGATAGGTGCCCTGACGTCGTCGTTGGTGTGGTCGTCGGTTGACCAGACCGCCATCTTGCATGAAGAACACGATCGTACAAACATCTGTTGCCAGTTTGTATGATTATATAGTGAATTAGACACAGGACGGGGAAATAGTGGTTTGTTGCTTTAATTTTGGTCACCAGTGTATAATAGGGGCATGTAAACCATTCTAAAGATATCCAAGCCCACTGTTGGTGATGTGAGTGTGGAGAGGCGAAGGGACAACAATAGCTAAATCAAGGCAGACCCTGTGTACTGATGGACAGGGACCATTGAGCATTGAGGAGAGTCGTTGTAAAAAATTGCATGAAATCAGTGGGCTGAATCACTCGTCGGTTCCAAAGTGCTAACAGTAGCCCAGTTAGAACAATCAGTGTGCGTTGGGAGTAATGAAGAACGGCGGACAGTGGTGTGTAAAAAGCGACCCCACTGGACTGTGGACGACTGGTAAAGTGTGGTTTGTACCGATGAATCACGTTATACCTTGTGGCAATGCGATGGAAGAGTTTGGGTTTGGTGAGTGGCGTAACGTGTAGTCCCAACAGTGAAGTACAAAGGAGGTGTTTCTCGCCGTTAAGTTGTGGTTGCCTTATTACGTTTAAGATAACACTAAATGCCTAACGATGTGAACACATTTTACACCATTTTGTACCTCTTAAAATAGAGGAACAGTTCAGAGAAGATGGCTGTTGAAGAATTACAAGGCGGCTTGTCATATTTGAGGCAATGGTACGTTCCTAAAACGAACTGGCCCACCCAGAGTCCCGACTTCAACAGAATGGAACACCTTTGGGATTCAGAACGTCAACTTCGCTCCTCATGCCAGCGCCCAACGTCACTACCTTCTCTGGTTTCGGCTCTCGAGGAGGAACGAGCTGCCAACCTTCCACCTTCAAAATGGTTCAAATGGCTCTGAGCACTATGGGACTTAACTTCTAAGGTCATCAGTCCCCTATAACTTAGAACTACTTAAACCCAACTAACCTAAGGACATCACACACATCCATGCCCGAGGCAGGATTCGAACCTGCGACCGTAACGGTCACGCGGTTCCAGACTGTAGCGCCTAGAACCGCACGGCCTTCCACCTTCCTCAAGCATTCAGACTCTTCACTAAAAGCGTCTCATGCAGAATTCAATCTGTCCTAAAGGCGGAGGTTGTACACAAGCGCAAAATTATAGAGCAATAACATCAGTTTGCTGCAAGCTTTTTAAAATATTCTTGAGACGCCGTGCAAAGCAAGCTTTACAGGACAGTTGGTTTAAGTTGTGGAAAGGGGCCAAAATAAGCGGCTGTCGGGTACACTCGAACATACAACCTTTTATTTGACCAAACATTACAAGAGCCAAGAATTTTTTTAGAAAAAAAACACAACTTTAATTTCGGAACTTAATTAGCGGCTGAATGCGCCATACAACCTCATGCCTTAAGCGCAAGACCACTTTAATTTAAAAACGTCTGAAAGCCAATAACTTAAAGTTCAACCAAAATCAGAAATTTAAAAGGCAAAGTCTTTTCTTAAAACAGTTCCTTAATTAGGCCGAAGGTCCAAAGAATCTGACACTTTAATAGCAAAACAACTTAAATTCAAAATCGGCAGAAGGCCCAACACTTAAGACTCAATGACATAAATTTTCAAAATGCCAAAGGCTCTATGTAAAACAGTTTTAAATTAGGCTGAAGGCCCAAACCATCTGAAGCCTTAAGGCCAAAGCAACCTCAATCTAAAAATCGACTAGAAGCCATACAAGTACAAACAACCAGAATAAACAAGAAAAGGCAGTACACCTAAGGGTGTCACAAGTTCCGAGGGTCGGCCTGAAATTCAAACACTAACATTCGCTTATACTTATATGGATATGGTGACATGTACGAGTGAACAGACACCATATCCATATAAGTATATAGTTCTGGCAATACTGGCCATGACCTCCTTCCTCTGTGCGGATGCACACATATTACCCCAACTCTTACGGGGCTTGGTAAGAATGTCTTCCATAAGTAATGAGTGTGTTGGGTAGGGACACTACGAATGTAGTGTGTGGACATATAAGCTCAGAATGTCGGTCTCGCGGGAGGCTTGCGCAAGATAGTCCCTGCAGTCGCACTATCCTCTGTGCCCTAGGTGGCTCAGACGGATAGAACATCTGCCATGTAAGCAGGAGATCCAGGGTTCGAGTCCCGGTCGGGGCACACATTTTCAACCTGTCCCTATTGATATATATAACGCCCATCAGCAGCTGAAGGTATTAATATATAATTATAATAACGCTCGCTTCGGTGAGACAGGCAGTCGGCCCAACCATTGTCGATTCGACGACAACCCAGCCGACAGACAGTCAACGGATCCATCAACAAGATAACCTCCACTTCACCCGACCAGCACACAACAGGGAGTTCAATGGAACAACGTAGAAGGTATTGGCGCCCACAACCAATTATACAATGAGCTGCCAAACTACACACCGTGCTGGACAGCGACCAAACGCTGAGGAAAATACACTGCCTGAGTTTATGTCAATGGCCAGGGTAGGTAACCGGAATGTTAACGATTAAGGATGGTTCTTTTGAAAAGGGTGCGAACTACAACGTTCTCCATTCGTTCTCTGTATATCTATCTTTTTAGAGATGGTTGTGGAATTCAGCTGTACGATCTTCAGGCCCTTACAGACGTGTAGGAAGAATCTATTTCGGTTGTGATCAAAGCAGGGGCCAGCAACACTGGTATTAGTAAATTTTTGCTTTAGCGATCACTTCAGCCATCACCTGCCGACTGTTAGATAAACATTCCTCTACTAATACCAATATTTCTGGCCCCTGTTTTGATCACAACCGAGGTAGATTCTTCCTACACATCGGTCAGGGGCCTGAAGATGGCGTAGTAAAACGCTGAAACTGGTTGCCAAATAAAATAACGTTGGAAATTTGAAGCCTGAAAGGTGTTTAATTTGACATCCTTCTCCATTCTAGTTCACTTCGAACCTGTGCTTTTTCTATGATAACCTCGATGGCGAGATGTCTATCTTTCTTTCATGTATCTGTTCAATGACACAACTGAAGAGCCATAGCGCGTAACGCTTTCAGTTTTCTAGGAGAACCTCATATTTCTCTCATACGACCTACTTCACTCGTTTTCTGCTGATAAAGTCATTCACACGAGTTATTTCCAAATACCGGGCCAGCATAATGGAGATAAGCGCCTCTTTGATTCTCTGTCTCAGTCCCATCCTCTTTCTCAGGCGTTCTTGGTTTTGACTGCAATGCCCGCTCATTTTGATCTGATTCTCCGGAACGCTATTTGTAGGTGGTGTAATTCTTCGGCTAGACTGTCTTTGCGGTAAGTGGTCGTGCTCTATGGTCCCAAGTAGTCGGTGAGGGACCACCGATATTTCACAGTCTGATCGGGAGTGCAAGCAGAGAGTGCACCTGAAGAAGATGGGTCGTTCGGCCGGCGAAATATTGTGCATAAAATGGAAGCAACAACCAGGCTGAATTACCAGGACACCAATTATCAGTCGCGTCGAGAAAACCTGAGAGACCACATCATATAAAGTGCTACCACAGTTAGGAACGCCGTACGAGGTGCCAAGGTGGAACCTTACAGTTTTCCGGTCCAATGTAATTTTATGGAAATCGAAGAGAAATGTGTAGTTCTTAGAATAAAATGGCAAGACGGAAGTACAGATGCTAGTATCCACGAGGAAGCTAACACTACATACACTGAAATATTAGTCACCGACCAGCATCTTCAGTGAACAGGTAATGTTATTCCCATGTCAGTTACAACTCTCCCGAAGTCAGGCGTGTAATCTCGATGTAAAAAAGCTGTAAAAACGGACAGGACAAGATAGTTCTGAAATGAAACGTACAGCAGTTCATCATAAACACTAACAACAAAGAACCACAACATCTGGTTGGCCAGCATTACGATGACCTTTGCAGGCAGGCACTGAATACCGCCAACATCTGCATCTACCGCTTGAGGAGGTCGTGTGAGTCCGAAAGGAAAAAATGGAGCATGAAGAGAGAAGCTTCAGACAGCAGCCATAAACTACATTGCACAAAGAATAAACTTTCGGACATCGGCCGTGGACTATATTGCAGAAAGAGAAAAACTTCATACAGTGCTCATGGACTATGTTAAATGAAGAGAGAACCTTCAGACAGCGGCAACGGATTATGATGTACCAAGAGATAGCCTTTGGCCACTAACCACGGATTACATTGCATAGAGAATCTTCAGTCAGCGCCCATGGACGACATTGCATGAAGAGAGAAACTTTGGACAGTGGCCATGGACTACGTTGCACAAACAGAGGATCTTCAGACAGCGGCCATCAAATACATTACAAAAAGGGGGAACCTTCTTCAGTAGCCATGGACCACATTGCACAAAGAGAAAACCTTCCAAGGTGGATACGGGCCACACTGCATGAAGAGAGGACATTCAGACAGCAGCAAAGGACATCGTGCACGACGAGAAAACCTTCGGACAGCGGCCACGGACTATGTTACACAAAGAGAGAACCTTTAGACAGCAGCCATGGACTGTATTGCACAAAGAGCAGTCTTCGGACTGTTGGACTGAGCGTAGAACTTGAAAGTTGGTAAGAGTAGAAGTAGGTCGTACTCACGAAAGAACAGCATATTATAAGCCATTACATATTCGTTCGGAAATCGCGAAAGTATTTATGAGAAACTAGATGTTTCATTAATCCAAGGAGAGAAAAGAAGGAAAACACAATTATTTCTTTGAGAACATGAATTACAACAGTGGAGCTGCTGCTGTCGGAAAATAAAGGAGAGGTACAATGTGGTGACGAAGGTCATGGGGTACTTCCTAACATCCTGTCGGACCTCCTTTCACCCAGCGTAGTAGATCCACAATTCTCTGAAAATCTCCTGCAGTAATATTGAGCCACGTTCTCTCTACAGCTGTCCACAATTGTGAAAGTGTTGCCGGTGCATGATTTTTTGCACGAATTGACCTCTCGATTATGTCGCATAAATGCTCGATGGGACTCGTACGCCAGCCGGGGTGGCCGAGCGGTTCTAGGCGCTACAGTCTGGAACAGTGCGACCCCTTCGGTCGCAGGTTCGAATCCTGCCTCGGGCACGGATGTGTGTGATGTCCTTAGGTTAGTTAGGTTTAAGTAGTTCTAAGTTCTTGGGGACTGATGACCTCAGAAGTTAAGTCCCAAAGTGCTCAGAGCCATTTGAACCATTTTTGGGACTCGTACCGGGTAAACTTGGTGGCCAGATAATTTGCTAGAATTGTCCAAAAAGTTCTTCAAACCAATCAAGAAGAACCGAGGCCCGATGGCATACCGTATTGCCATCCACAAAAATTCCATAGTTGTCTGGAAACATGAAGTACATGAATGGCTGCAAATGGTCTCAGAGTATTCGAACATAACCATTTCCAGTCAATGATCTGTTCCGTTGGGCCAGAGAGCCCAACCTATTCCATGTAAACACAGCTCACACCTGCGCAGCGCCTTCTTGCGATCTTGGGTCCACGACTTCATGGAATCTGCGCCTCACCCGAGCGTACCACCTCCTCTTGCCATCTGAAAACTGGACTCATCTGATCGGGGCAATGTTTTCCATTCGTCTAGAGTCCAAGCAATATGGTCTAGAGACCGAGCAATGTGACCACGATCCCACGAGAGGAGCTGCAGGCGATGTCGTGCTGCACTCGCTTCGATCGTCTTCTGCCATAGATCTCAACGCTAAATTTCGCCTCTCTGTACTAACGGATACGTTCGTCGTACTCCCACATTGATTTCTGAGGCTATTTCAAACACTGTTGCTTGTCTGTTAGCACTGACATCTACGGAAACGCCGCTACCCCCGGTCGTTAAGTGAAGGCCATCGCCTACTGCGTTGTTAGTGGTGAGTGGTAATGCCTATGTTATCCTCAGCACACTCTTGACACTGTGAGTCTTGAGAGACTGAATTCCCGAACGATTTATGAAACAGAACGTCCCAAGCGTCTACTTTTAACTATCATTCCGCGTTAAGAATCTATTAATTCCCGTCTTGCCGCCGTAATTATGTCGGACACTTTTTCATATTAATCACCTGAGTACAAATGACGAATTCGGTAATGCAATGCCCTTTATACCTTGTGTACGCAATACTACCGCGATCCGTATATGTGCATACCGCTGTCCCATGAATTTGTCACCTAACTGTATGCAAGCCGAAGACTGCAATTACACAAATACTGAGTGTAGAATCTGAAAGCCAGTAACAGTCGGCATGAGTGGGTCGTGTACATGAAAAGACTGGAGAATCCAGACTATTACATGCTTGGAATGGACGTAAGTATTTTGGGACATCTATTTGATTAAACTAGCGAAAGAAAAGGAGAAAAATATAATTATTTGTGAACTTGAATTATGATAGCGGACCTGCTGCTGTCGGAGAAGTAAAGAAGTAGTTCGTGTAAACACTGCTTACTGTTCAAAGTCTCCACAAGGAGAATTCAAAGTAAAGAAATTCTGAATATCATTATTTACATTACTCTTCCGAGGCACAGCAGCACCATTCATTTGTGGTACTTCGACCTACTGTGAGTCGCTTCCACAGTATTATAGTCATATTCTGCTTGATTCCACTGTGGTAGCACGCGAATAAAATCATAGATGTTTTGTGATTTCGTAGGTTTTCCCGACATAATAAGTCTTGAAAGTCCCTTCCAGTTTGCTGCCAGATCCTAAAATGAACTCGGTTCAATATTTCGACGATCCAGCTGTTCGCCATCTTCAGGAGAACACTGCTGCTGCTCCTGCTGAGTCCTGCTGAGAATTCAGTTAAGTTACTGAATCGAGTTGATTTTAGGATCCGATAGCAAACCCGAAGAGACTTTTGATTTCGAAGCCTAATTATTTAATTCAACCTGTAGTGCAACTAGTAAAGCTACACTATCTTACTGAAATAATCTCATTCCATTAATATAGTGGACACATTAGGAGTCATAACTGCATCATATTACTGTAAAGAAACAAAAACCTTCAGTTACGATCAATGCTGCCCTTTTCATGGTGTTTCTGACTTCAACCACCTACACAATTAGGCATAGTAACAAGCAGTTACCCAAACAGTCCTAGATTAGCAAAATATTTAAATTATGATTTATGAATTACATAACGTCATTATTATTCGAGGTAGACTCTAACAATTACAACAGTGATCGAGACATCTTGTATGAATAAAGCGATTCATCACAGCAGCTGTTTGGGATTGACTACCACTTTTAGTAAATGGCAAAATATATTAAAAATGTATTGACGAACTTAGTAAGAAAACAACTGACAGTAAACGTGCGGCGCAGAAAGAGTGTAACTACACAGGCATATTTCGCTAAAGTTACAGCATCATCAGTGTTTTTCTTTTTTTCCCGTTGAGAAATGCTCTTTACTATCGGTACATAACGAGGAATTTTTCTGTTGTTAAATAGAAGGATGAAGAAAATGCCGCTCCTGCGAAAAATGTCTCGTTAAAATGAGAAAAGAAATTGTGTTGTTCAAGATAGTTTCCAACTCGGGACCCCGCGGACATAAATACCACGGACACAGCGCAGACAGATCATTCCATCAACACCACCTGATGATGGCGGAACGGTTATTCGCCGAAATATCGTGGAACTTCGACGATCGGATCCGGCTGGACACCCGATAACCTTGGATACAAAAACTTATTATTTGTAAGCTTACTGTGCGTATACAACATTTTTTATAAAAATGCAATGTTACGTTCGTAGGCCATTTGACATCCCCCCCTCCCCAGATGGTTAGCCACACGCGTTAGCATGCTGCTTCTCGGATTCGGGGAGACACGCCGGTCGGAGGTCGAATCCGTCCTGCAGATTAAGAACAAAGGTCGACGTGTCGGCCAGCTTGTGTGTGGTTTACAGGCGGTTTCCCACATGCGATTAGGTGACTACGGAGCTGTCACCCACATCCCGCCTCAATTACACAATTCGTCGATATTTCGAAAAAGTGCTTCCACTTTCACAAAGGATATCACTAAACGCAGCCACCTGGAGCACACAAATTTCGTCCTGGGGGGAAGGGGTGGCGATAGGAGGGTCATACGCCGATCCTCTACCGCTAACACAGTCAAATCCACATTAACGTGCCGACCCTGTGAAGTTACGGAATGAGGCCACGATAAAGAAGAAAGATATTTGTAGGTGAGTTGAGGGTGTGCAGGAGACGAAACGTCGGCAGGGACAAAATATTACGTCTAGTGTTACAGGTCTTGCGTTATCATGTTGAAAGAAAACGTCACCAAGGCCTTAGGATGGAGCGCAGCTCCCGACCTTAACAAGTCAGAAATGCAACTGCTGTTGCACAGATGACCAGTTATGTAAACTACAGTCAGCCATGTAGTGTGGGAAACAGCATTCCATATTATCACACCAGGGACCAGGGGCCGACAGCGGCCGTTCAACATGACGAATTCGACCCAAAATTCGTTGTCCTTGGGGTATCCACACACAGCCGCACCCATCGTTATGCTGTACTAAGAACCGCGAAACTCTCAAAAGACTACTTGGCGCCAGTTACCCACTCCATAACGACTGACTGCTCACTTTGAGCTCATATTCTGGTTACATACCACGACGAGCATCGTTGTGTTGTACGTTGCCAGAATCGTGGAAATACGAGGTGGTACTCCCCCACCCCCCCCCCCCCACCCCCCACACACACACAAACAAAAAAAAAAAAAAAGAAAAGAAGAAATACGGATTAACAGTGCCGTGGGCGGAGCGTGTGTAGTACGCATTTCTGCCGCTAGACGTGTATAGCGCAACTCTTTGCCACTTCTGTGCTGCCTGTGTTGTAGACCTGGCTTATTCTGTTCATCTGCAGTAATTGTTTTTGCTTGTGCGGTTTTGTTCTTAATTCGTTTTCTATTATAGTAAGTTTAACTGAACAACATGCAGCTGTGAAATTTTCTTTTATACTGGGTAAATATGCTGCCGAAACTATTTTAATGTTGAAAACAGATTACCATGATGACGCTATGTGAAAAACTCAAGAGTACAAGTGGTCTGCTCGATTCAAAAATGGCGACATGTCGATTGATGACAAACCCCGTTCTGGATGTACATCAACTGCCCGAATCGACGAAAATACTGACAAAATTCGAGAGCTTGTGCTCACAGATCGTCGACAGATAAGTGATCAACTGTCAAAGATTAGTGGGTTATCTTTGAGGTCTGTTCAGCAAATTTTAACGGAATATTTGGAAATGAAAACGGTTGCTACCAAATTAATTCGTCGGGTTCAGACTGAGAATCAAAAGGAACGTCGAGTTGAAGAATGCTGTGCTTTGAAACAAGATCTTGAAACCGATCCAGATTTTCTGTCAAAGGTCAGTACTGGTGACGGGTCATGATGCCATGGTTACCACCCAGAAACAAAGCAACAGTCAACCTAATGGAAGACACACCATCACTCCCAAAAAATTTTCGTGAAATCAAATCAAATATCACAACAATGGTGATTTACTTTTTTGATGCCAACGGCGTAGTTCATTCAGAGTTTGTTCCCCCAAGTCAGACCGATAATCAGACCTTTTATTGGGAAGTTTTAAGGAGACTGCGTGACAGTGTTCATCAAAAAAGAGCCCATTTGTGGCAGACAGGAGACTGATTCTTCCATCACGACAACGCACCTGCACACACATCCACCTCTGTTAGTTTTTGGCTAAAACTGGCACGGTTCCGCTGCCCCACGCACCTTTCTTGCCTGATCTGGCTCCGTGTACTTTTTTGTTATTTCCACGCGTGAAAATGAGCATGAAAGGACACCGATTTTTCAACATTGAAGAAGTCAAGAATGAAAACGAGTAAGGAACTCTCAGCCATTTCTAAAGATGAAAAAAAAAAGGTTCGAACAGTGGAAGCAACGGTGGGACAGTAGTTATAATGGAGTGTATTTTGAAGGGGATAAGGTTGTTGTGTAAACAATTTGAAAATATATAGCTTTAAAAAATAATTCCGGCGTTTTTTTGGGTACCCCCTCGTACACTACTGGCCATTAAAATTGCTACACCAAGAAGAAATGCAGATGATAAACGGGTATTCATTGGACAAATATATTATACTGGAACTCACATGCGATTACATTTTCACGCAATTTGGGTGCCTAGATCCTGAGAAATCAGCACCCAGAACAACCATCTCTGGCCGTAATAACGGCCTTGATACGCCTGGGCATTGAGTCAAACAGAGCTTAGATGGCGTGTACAGGTACAGCTGCCCATGCAGCTTCAACACGATACCACAGTTCATCAAGAGTAGTGACTGGCGTATTGTGACGAGCCAGTTGTACGGCCACCATTGACCAGACGTTTTCAGTTGCTGAGAGATCAGGAGAAAGTCCTGGCCAGGGCAGGAGTCGAACATTTTCTGTGTCCATAAAGGCCCGTACCGAACCTGCAACATGCGGTCGTTCATTACCCTGTTGAATTGCAGGGTTTCGCAGGGATCGAATGAAGGGTATGGCCGCGGGTCGTAACACATCTGAAGTGTAACGACCACTGTTCAAAGTGCAGTCAATGCGAACAAGAGGTGACCGAGACGTGTAACCAATGGCACCCCATACTATCACACCGGGTGATACGCCAGTATGGTGATGACTACACGCTTTTAATGCCCGTTCACCGCGATGTCGCCAAACACGGACGCGACCATCATGTTGCTGCAAACAGAACCTGGATTCATCCGAAAAAATGACGTTTTGCCATTCGTGCACCCAGGTTCGTCTTTCAGTACACCATCGCAGGCGCTCCTGTCTGTGATGCAGCGTCAAGGGTAACCGCAGCCACGGTCTCCGAGCTGATAGACCATGCCGTTGCAAACGTCGGCGAACTGTTCGTGCGGATGGTTGTTGTCTTGCCAACGTCCCCATCTGTTGACTCAGGGATCGCGACGTGGCTGCACGATCCGATACAGCCATGCGGATAAGATGCCTGTCATCTCGACTGCTAGTGATTCGAGGCCGTTGGGATCCAGCACGGCGTTCCGTATTACCCTCCTGAACCCACCGATTCCGTATTCTGCTAACAGTCATTGGATCTCGACCAACGCGAGCAGCAATGTCGCGATACGATAAACCGCAATCGCGATAGTCTACGATCTGACCTTTATCAAAGTCGGAAACGTGATGGTACGCATTTCTCCTCCTTACACGAGGCATTACAACTACGTTTCACTAGGCAACGCTGGTCAACTGCTGTGTATGAGAAATCGGCTGGAAATTGTCCTTTTGTCAGCACGTTATAGGTGTCACCACCGGCGCCAACCTTGTGTGAATGCTCTGGAAAGCTAATCATTATGCATATCACAGCATCTTCTTCCTGTCGGTTAAATTTCGCGTCTGTAGCACGTAATCTTATTGGTGTAGCAACTGTAATGGCCAGTAGTGTAAATACGAACATTAGATTTTAGTTGAAATGGGGCGACATGCGTCGCAATAATTCAGTATTTACGGGAAAGCATGCGATTTCGAGCATTTTTTGGCAAGTGTAGACTTTGAGGAGTCTTAGAAGTCGGAGGGTAATGAAGTGAAAAATTTCAGTTTCGCTGGTGAAACATAAAACCTTCCTACACTTCAATGCAGATTTCCGTTGTTTTCTAATCAGTCGTTTCATCGCTATGATGTCAGACGCAAGACTCTGCGACTGAGCTTACCATTGGAACTACTTCGGCGGAGAAAGCACCGGTGTAAAGCGGGAAGAGCCGAAGATCTCAAACTACATTCCTGCCGCGGACCATTGCTTACGAATGTGAGATCACAGTACAATGTCCTGAGGAAAAGTAGTATGGAAGTGACGAATAGAGAAACAGCTGTGTGGCGAAGTCCAAGAGCAAGCCAGTATTATACTGTTTAAACTTTCACTTTCCGCCGAGCGAGGTGGCGCAGTGGTTAGCACATTGGACTCTCATTCGGGAACACGACGGTTCAAACCCGCGTCCGGCAATCCAGATTAACGTTTTCTGTGATTTCCCTAAATCGCTTCAGGCAAACGCCGGGATGGTTCCTTTGAAAGGGCATAGGGCGACTTCCTTCCCCATCCTTCTCCAATCCAATGGGACCGATGACCTCCTGTTTGGTCCCTTCCCCCAAATCAACCACCAACCAAACTTGTACTTATTCGCCAAAAGGTCGCCGCAATCAACCTTTTTATCCGCGACTGAGGCTCGAGAAAGCGTACTGCTTGACTACCGGAGAAATATGTACACTAGCAGGGCAGCTAAAGGCCAAGTACAGCTACAGTATTTCAAACTGTTGCCTCCTGCTGCCCAACTCCTCAACCGCCCCCATCGTCGTGGTGGTTTTCGCACTGTTTGCGGATGCTCACTACTCGCTCACCCGCTTTGTCCTGTCCTTGTGGTTGAGTTATCTCAGGGACAACAGGCTGCGCCGTAGCATGGCATTGCGGCGCAGTGGTTGTGCGGTGAACGGGAATTTAGCATGCGGCGGAAGATCCGGCAAAATCTGAGGGGATTATTTCTTCTCAAATCGTTTCCCAAAAAAATTTTCCTGGTTGAGTTTTAAATTTTTTGTAATTGTGAGAAGTTACAAGTTTCGATATGGCTGTTGTATAAAAAAATGCCATCAATAGAAGAACTAACACGTGGATTTTGTGGTGACAGAATCGATCCTACAGGACTGTGTCGAAATACTCTGGCAAATAAAAATAATATCAGCCTATCATCATTTGTATTTTGCAGTTCTCCTAAATTATATCAACTAACCGTTAGGATTATTCCTTCAACAGTGCTAAGGTCTATTATGTCGTTGTATGTGACGTTACTTATGATGTTGCTCCACTCTTTACCACACAAATCGTCACACAATAAATGAACAGATTATGACAGTTCAGCATTGTTTTTTGGTAACGCTATTACAATTTTAATGAAACTAAGGAGTCTCGATGTGTGACCACGATATTTTGAGTAAGACTGTGGATTCACAATATCTCTAACCTAAATGTAGGAACTTTTGTCGTCGCATGTAAGCACTAAAATAGAGGCAATCGACACCTATCGACCGCTTGAGTCACGCGAAACTGTTTAGGTAGGTCGCGGTGCTGCTTGTGTCCACACGAGGTAGTGGGTTGCTAACGCGACGTCTCAGGTATGTGATTGTAAACACAGAACAGTCTTTGCGCTATGGATCTGGTCGACGAAAGCTCGGATGGAAACGATGGCACCTGGCAATAAAGCGACGAAAATGCATTCGAGGTGATGGAAAAGATGGCCTTTCGTAGGTAGGCTGAAGAAACAGGTTTCTCCGAGAGCGAGACTAGGAAACTATCGGAATCCTGAGGTTCAGTATGAACTGTCCTAAGAACTACCAAAATAATAATTCAAAAAAATCGGTAGCTGAAGTTTTTAGGTAGGTTACGTGAGTGGTAGTAGTTTAAGGTGATATAGCTGCTTATGTGACGTGTTGTACAGGTCACGACTTTGGTTTTGTCAAAACCCGGGTGAATGACGCAGGAATTCACGGTAAACATATTTTTCAGTTTGAAGTAGATAACGCTGGAAAACACGAGTGACAGTGGGCAGTTTCTATTCACAGATCGTACGTGCAATAACAGTTTGAAATGGTGGCGTCGTAAAATTGTCAAACTAAAACGCTTCCCAGAATTGAAATTACGTTTCAGGCGCTGTGTAAGTTAATAAAATTGAAAATACAACGCTGGCTTTGCAGTGCTACTGATGGAATGGGATGCCTTTTGAAATATAGCTGGACAGATGCCACAAAGAACACTTACCGAAACAAATAATTGTCATAATTAAAAAGTAGACACTACCTGAATTATGGTCCTGGTTATTATAGATGATTGCAACTTGTAAACTTATCATATTTCACAATCATACACTCCTGGAAATGGAAAAAAGAACACATTGACACCGGTGTGTCAGACCCACCATACTTGCTCCGGACACTGCGAGAGGGCTGTACAAGCAATGATCACACGCACGGCACAGCGGACACACCAGGAACCGCGGTGTTGGCCGTCGAATGGCGCTAGCTGCGCAGCATTTGTGCACCGCCGCCGTCAGTGTCAGACAGTTTGCCGTGGCATACGGAGCTCCATCGCAGTCTTTAACACTGGTAGCATGCCGCGACAGCGTGGACGTGAACCGTATGTGCAGTTGACGGACTTTGAGCGAGGGTGTGTAGTGGGCATGCGGGAGGCCGGGTGGACGTACCGCCGAATTGCTCAACACGTGGGGCGTGAGGTCTCCACAGTACATCGATGTTGTCGCCAGTGGTCGGCGGAAGGTGCACGTGCCCGTCGACCTGGGACCGGACCGCAGCGACGCACGGATGCACGCCAAGACTGTAGGATCATACGCAGTGCCGTAGGGGACCGCACCGCCACTTCCCAGCAAATTAGGGACACTGTTGCTCCTGGGGTATCGGCGAGGACCATTCGCAACCGTCTCCATGAAGCTGGGCTACGGTCCCGCACACCGTTAGGCCGTCTTCCGCTCACGCCCCAACATCGTGCAGCCCGCCTACAGTGGTGTCGCGACAGGCGTGAATGGAGGGACGAATGGAGACGTGTCGTCTTCAGCGATGAGAGTCGCTTCTGCCTTGGTGCCAATGATGGTCGTATGCGTGTTTGGCGCCGTGCAGGTGAGCGCCACAATCAGGACTGCATACGACCGAGGCACACAGGGCCAACACCCGGCATCATGGTGTGGGTAGCGATCTCCTACACTGGCCGTACACCACTGGTGATCGTCGAGGGGACACTGAATAGTGCACGGTACATCCAAACCGTCATCGAACCCATCGTTCTACCATTCCTAGACCGGCAAGGGAACTTGCTGTTCCAACAGGACAATGCACGTCCGCATGTATCCCGTGCCACCCAACGTGCTCTAGAAGGTGTAAGTCAACTACCCTGGCCAGCAAGATCTCCGGATCTGTCCCCCATTGAACATGTTTGGGACTGGATGAAGCGTCGTCTCACGCGGTCTGCACGTCCAGCACGAACGCTGCTCCAACTGAGGCGCCAGGTGGAAATGGCATGGCAAGCCGTTCCACAGGACTACATCCAGCATCTCTACGATCGTCTCCATGGGAGAATAGCAGCCTGCATTGCTGCGAAAGGTGGATATACACTGTACTAGTGCCGACATTGTGCATGCTCTGTTGCCTGTGTCTATGTGCCTGTGGTTCTGTCAGTGTGATCATGTGATGTATCGGACCCCAGGAATGTGTCAATAAAGTTTCCCCTTCCTGGGACAATGAATTCACGGTGTTCTTATTTCAATTTCCAGGAGTGTATGTCGAAAGTTTCCTGGTGTTAACTCTGACAACTGCAGTCAGGTATGAAGAATAATTATGTCCTTACTTCTGCACGAATATTTTAATTTTATGAGTCGATGCAAACAATTCTTACTCCAGGCAGATTAAAACTGTGTGCCCGACCGAGACTCGAACTCGGGACCTTTGCCTTTCGCGGGCAAGTGCTCTACCAACTGAGCTACCGAAGCACGACTCACGCCCGGTACTCACAGCTTTACTTCTGCCAATATCTCGTCTCCTACCTTCCAAACTTTACAGAAGCTCTCCTGCGAACCTTGCAGAACTAGCACTCCTGAAAGAAAGGATAGTGCGGAGACATGGCTTAGCCACAGCCTGGGGGATGTTTCCAGAATGAGATTTTCACTCTGCAGCGGAGTGTGCGCTGATATGAAACTTCCTGGCAGATTAAAACTGTGTGCCCGACCGAGACTCGAACTCGCACTTGCCCGCGAAAGGCAAAGGTCCCGAGTTCGAGTCTCGGTCGGGCACACAGTTTTAATCTGCCAGGAAGTTTCATATCAGCGCACACTCCGCTGCAGAGTGAAAATCTCATTCTGGAATTCTTACTCCAGTCGCCCTCGTAACTGAAATTCAGAGCTGTCATGTGAAAAATTAATTTTTGTATGACGCCTGTTTAGATTTAAGATCAACAGTTACCATGATAACTGGTTTTAAAAATTAACTGGGAAGTTCATGCAGATTAGCTTTGTAAATCCAAAGGCTACTGTAAAAAAATTGTGGGATCACTTTACCAGCAAGTGCAAGCTTCTCTTTTTACAAATTAACTCTTCTGTTTTGTTTATTTACAATACGTGTGAAAACGAGTGGGAACACTTGGTCAAGCAAACAGTCGGGTTTCTCTAATCGTCTGTTGCTAGTTGAAAGACAAGCAGTACCTCGTACTCCGAACGTCAAGCTAAGGTAAGACCACAACGGCTACTGGCAAATATCGTGCGGGGCAGCTATAACTCAAACACGCGTGCGGGGCTGTTTTCTCTTTAGTTTCTGGGTAGACGCAGGGCGCCGTCGTTGGTATTGAACGGGTAATGACTGTCTTACAAGGAACACATTGAGTGCGAGGTCGCAAGTTCAGTCTTTAGTAAAGTCATTTGAAGGTGTTCTGTTAATAATTATCTAAGAAAAAATAATACCTCCTAATGACTCACCATGTGCCTCAGAAGGTCGACAGAAAATGAATGTGCGAGAGGTGCAGAGATCAACCTTCTGTGGGATATAGGTATTACACTTCACGAAACGGACATCGTCGATATTCAAGAGACGTTCAAAACAAACCATTCACTTGCACCATGAGCATCGAATGAAAAATGACGAGCCTCAGTGATCACAAAGGTTCGCACCATCAAGATCGAAGGCGGACTCCTTGGTAGTTACAAACCTTGCAGGACGTTCAGTAAGGTACCCGCTCTTAAAGAATGTATATAGAATCATATTGGTGTGACAAGGTGATGAGAACTGATGGAATGTCATAGCATGCAACCGAATGCGATACAGTCTGTCGTGTACCTTATGGTGAAGCTGGCTACCCTTTAAGACTTGGCTGCAGATAATGCAATAATATGTTTTAGAAGCACGGAAAAAAACAAAATACCAGAGGCTGAATTTGTCCAGTGGTTCCAGGTGGTACTATCTGCAATGTCGCACACTTCTCAGGAGGAATTGTCTTCTCTAAAGGAATATGATGTTTATACGCAGACCAGGAATCGAGCAAAATCAAGTTATTTTGACCAGCTATTGGCCAACATCAGTGCTCATAACACAACTGTAGTTCTCTTACGCCCATTTTCCCACTCTTGCTTGCTGTGACGTAAGTATTTCCTATCGCCACGGTGAGAATAGTAGGGAGCAGAGCACCACGAACTTCTCACAGCACAATACATAACTTTCCAGACCAGTTTACCATCCAGATTAACAATCGGCGTAGTTGTTTACGAATGCGTTAAGCCACTGATGTCAGTTGATCTTGATATAACTTTCTTGGTACCTATAAATTCCAGGGTTCCATTCACATGCATTTCCTCTTCAAATCCCAACTGGTCGGAGTTGTAAACAAATTTCTTACTGAACGATGGGATAAGTTTGTTTATCTCATCTACAAATTTTCAGGAGGATTCTGTAGTTTGCTGTGCATCGCCAACTGGAAGCTTTGTTTGAAATTTCCTTATTTTACGTCTTCCAGCTCTATAGCACTCTTTGAAATTACGCACCCATGCACTGCTTTCATTGAAATCACTACAATCTACACCGCACGCAATTTACTGTCCATAGCGCAGTACGCCACTATCACGCACATCTTGTCAGTAGTATCAGACATCCATGAAAAGCGCTAACTCTAGTTTTTGTAACAAGTACACCATGTCCTCCCTTGAATATTCGTAGGTTTTCTTATGCACTACACGGTCATATCGCGGGGACTAATTTCGTATGTACACCACTGCCAATTAAATTTGCTACACCACGAAGATGACGTGATACAGACGCGAAATTCAACCGACAGGAAGAAGATGCTGTGATATGCAAATGATTAGCTTTTGAGAGCATTAACACAAGGTTGGCGCCGGTTGCGACACCTACAACGTGCTGACATGAGGAAAGTTTCCAACCGATTTCTTATACACAAACAGCAGTTGACCGGCGTTGCCTGGTGAAACATTGTTGTGATGCCTCGTGTAAGGAGGAGAAATGCGTACCATCACGTTTCCGACTTTGATAAAGGTCGGATTGTGCCCTATCGCGATTGTGGTTTATCGTATCGCGACATTGCTGCTCGCGTTGGTCGAGATCCAATGACTGTTAGCAGAATATGGAATCGGTGGGTTCAGAAGGGTAATACGGAACGCCGTACTGGAGCCCAACGGCCTCGTATCACTAGCAGTCGAGATGAGAGGCATCTTATCCGCATGGCTGTAACGGATCCCAGAGTCAACAGATGGGGAGGTTTGCAAGACAACAAACACCTGCACGAACAGTTCGACTACGTTTGCAGCAGCATGGACTATCAGCTCGGAGACCATGCCGGCGGTTACCCTTGACGCTGCATCACAGATAGGAGCGCCTACGATGGTGTACTCAACGACGAACCTGGGTGCACGAATGGCAAAACCTCATTTTTTCGGATGAATCCAGGTTCTGTTTACAGCATCATGATGGTCGCATCCGTGTTTGGCGACATCGCGGTGAACGGACATTGGAAGCGTGTATTCGTCATCGCCATACTGGCGTACCACCCAGCGTGATGTTATAGGATGCCATTGGTTACACGTCTCGGTCACCTCTTGTTCGCATTGACAGCACTTTCAACAGTGGACGTTACATTTCAGATGTGTTACGACCCGTGGTTCTAGCCTTCATTCGATCCCTGCAAAACCCTACATTTCAGCAGGATAATGCACGACCGCATGTTGCAGGTCCTGTACGGGCCTTTCTGGATACAGGAAATGTCCGACTGCTGCCCTGGCCAGCACATTCTCCAGATCTGTCACCAACTGAAAACGTCTGGTCAATGGTGGCCGAGCAACTGGCTCGTCACAATACGCCAGTCACTACTCTTGATGAATTGTGGTATCGTGTTGAAGCTGCTTGGGCAGCTGTACCTGTGCACGCTATACAAGCTCTGTTTGACTCAATGCCCAGGCGTATCAAGGCCGTTATTAGGGCCAGAAGTGGTTGTTCTGGGTACTGATTTCTCAGGATCTATGCACCCAATTGCGTGAAAGTGTAATCACATGTCAGTTCTAGTATAATATATTTGTCCAATGAATACCCGTTTATCATCTGCGTTTCTTCTTCGTGTAGCAACTTTAATGGCCAGTAGTGTATATAATTTCTATGCTGCGGATGACGTCCCATGAACCTAATTATATGTAGTACACACTCCTTGGACAACGATCGCCCTTCACTACGTTTCACTGGAGACGGGATTTGTGGCTCCCTGTCTGACAAGGATGATGAACTACGTGGCTAGACATCTGTTTCAGTGATACGGTTGTTAAGCACGAATCATCATCATTGTACTCGTCATATTGTTCGCACAGCCGAGCGTGTACAACAATACGCATTCCACTGACTCGTCTTGCAGAAATGCTAATATTTCATGTGTCACTTCTTCCTCACTTTGCGAAACTCCGTAGGTTCCTTTCTGACGAATGTCAACTTCGGCAGCTGTTGTAGATGTAATGCAATGTTTGCCTCGTTTATCGTTGCCGTTGCTCTGCTTTGTATCAACTCCACAAGCACTGTAGCACTGTTGTTACTTGTCGACTAAGCAGTTCAACTGCGCTCCGTATCCTCAGGCTGTGCATACCACTGCATACTTCCAGTCCCGTTCCCTGTTGCCATTAGCAGCCAATATTGTTGTTGCTTGGTAGACAATATGTGACATTATTGGCCTCCCCCCGCCCCTACCCCACCCCGCCCTCTGAAGGGGATCCAGGCCACACGCACACTCCAGCACGTCTCTGAGGGTTAGAATGCAACTGCCAGTCACAATACGCGCCAGTGCCGTTTCCGCAGCGGCCTCCAGTTTCCATAATTGTGCACTTCTGACCATTAAAGTTGCAAACTTTGAAGAAAGCATGCAGATGTGTCAAAATGGCTTGAAGTACTGGAATATGAAAAAGTGTTGCTTTAATTATTGAACGCCATTCGTAACAATTTCCGTCAACAATGGCGAAAGTGTAAAGCGATCATGCACTCTCCTCTCCAAAGTAGGCTATAAAGACTCAATAATCTGAGATTTGGTGAGTATAGTGGCCAGGGGAGATGCGAGAGTTCATCCTGGTACTCACAAAACCGACTTCCATCTGTCTGGCCCAAGGTACTCTCCACGGGAGGCAGTACATGGGTGATGGAGAGGTTATTGATGCAGCAAAACGTTGGCTCCGACGTCGTCCAGTACAGTGGCACCATTCACACATAGAGTCCTTCCCAGTAAGATGGCTTAAGGCCGTCGCGTTGAATGGAGATTATGTTGAAAAGTACAGTTGTGTAGCTAAAAGTGTGGGGAATACTAT
Organism: Schistocerca serialis cubense; assembly: GCF_023864345.2. Taxonomy (NCBI): domain Eukaryota; kingdom Metazoa; phylum Arthropoda; class Insecta; order Orthoptera; family Acrididae; genus Schistocerca; species Schistocerca serialis. Next base: position 77,954,628 of record NC_064642.1, on the reverse strand, counting down.
GGCGAATACAAACAGCCTGCTTTCAGAAAAAAAATTGTTACCTTACTTACTGAATCTCCCTCGTACTTAACGCCATGCAGAATCCCAAATGACTAGCGCTCGAGAGGACGCAAACAGTCTACTCGGCCGCACAGTATTGTACAATCAGGTGGGAATTGTTTACAAAGAAAGTCACATGGATAGCGTGCCGTTGTCTGAAGCAAAAGAAATTGTCAGGACAGCGATTGTTGGTGTGGCTGCTCTTGCCGCGGCAAGAGTAAAAGGCGTGTACCTCTCCATTTCGTAACGATGAACTCCTTTCTTTCAGCTTATATTCTTGTTACGTCCCATAATGAACATCTATGTGTACTGCCTTACCGTAATCATGGAAATGTGTACTCTTACTGATGTTATTTGATGTACAAATTTTCAATTTAGTACAAGAGAGGAAGACATACGCGTTAATATTTAAAAGAAACGAGAATTTTTGGCGAGAGTCAACTTTGAGGCGTCATGGAAGTCAGACCAAAATTACGAGAAAAATTTCCCTTGCACGATTAAAAATACAACCATTCTCTACTTGCAAGTGAATTTTCGTTGCTTTTCCTTTTTTTTTTTTTTTTTTTTTTTTTTTTTTGTCGTAATGATGGTGGATGTAGACCGCCGCAGTTTCGCTAATGCTAATACGAGGTGCATTCATGTTCTAAGGCCCCCGATTTTTTTTCTCCGGACTGGAAAGAGAGAGAAACATGCACATTGTTGTAAAATGAGGCCGCGTTCATTGTCAATACGTCCCAGAGTTGGCAGCACTGTACAGCAGATGGAATTTTACCGCCAGCGGCGAGAATGAGAACTGTTTTAAATACGTGGCGACGTTTTCCTTACTTGAACAGTGTGCAATCATTCGTTTTCTGAATTTGCGTGGTGTGAAACCAATCGAAATTCATCGACAGTTGAAGGAGACATGTGGTGATGGAGTTATGGATGTGTCGAAAGTGCATTAGTGGGTGCGACAGTTTAATGATGGCAGAACATCGTGTGACAACAAACCGAAACAACCTCGGGCTCGCACAAGCCAGTCTGACGACATGATCGAGGAAGTGGAGAGAATTGTTTTGGGGGATCGCCGAATGACTGTTGAACAGATCGCCTCCAGAGTTGGCATTTCTGTGGGTTCTGTGCACACAATCCTGCATGACCACCTGAAAATGCGAAAAGTGTCATCCAGGTGGGTGCCACGAATGCTGACGGACGACCACACGGCTGCCCGTGTGGCATGTTGCCAAGCAATGTTGACGCGCAATGACAGCATGAATGGGACTTTCTTTTCGTCAGTTGTGACAATGGATGAGACGTGGAAGCCATTTCTCAATCCAGATACAAAGCGCCAGTCAGCTCAATGGAAGGACACATATTCACCGCCACCAAAAAAATTTCGGGTAACCGCCAGGGCTGAAAAAATGATGGTGTCCATGTTCTGGGACAGCGAGGGCGTAATCCTTACCCATTTCGTTCCAAAGGGCACTACAGTAACAGGTGCATCCTAGGAAAACGTTTTGAAGAACAAATCCCTTCCTGCACTGCAACAAAAACGTCTGGGAAGGGCTGCGTGTGTGCTGTTTCACCAAGACAACGCACCCGCACATCGAGCTAACGTTACGCAACAGTTTCTTCGTGATAACAACTTTGAAGTGATTCCTCATGCTCCCTATTCACCTGATCTGGCTCCTAGTGACTTTAAGCTTTTTCCAACAATGAAAGACACTTTCCGTGGCCGCACATTCACCAGCTGTGCTGCTATTGCCTCAGCGATTTTCCAGTGGTCAAAACAGACTCCTAAAGAAGCCTTCGGCGCTGCCATGGAATCATGGCGTCAGCGTTATGAAAAATGTGTACGTCTGCAGGGCGATTACGTCGAGAAGTAACGCCACTTTCATCGATTTCGGGTGAGTAGTTAATTAGAAAAAAAATCGGAGACCTTAGAACTTGAATGCACCTCGTACCTATTACCAAGACGAAATGTGAAAATGCAAGTTCTGTTATTGCCTTTAACAGTATTTATGTTTTCATGCACATACATCTACACAAAGCGCTAATATCATATCTTTAATGTATTTCCTTCTGTGATTCTATGGTCCGCGTGTTCGCATATGCTATGGTGCCAGACCTCTGAATAGCACTTCCGCTACGCTGTTCATTGCTGTAGTGTTTACGTTGGGGATTCCCGTCAGATAGAAAGCAATCGTGCTTCCATTCGTTGCTGTGTACTCATGTCAGACACTCTTCGTAACATAATTAGTTGCTTTTTATTTTTGCGAAACCACGCATCATTCACGGAGTTGTGAAAAGTCTATAGTGATGGAGTTCGGCGTTAAGTCAAGCCCCAGCCCGCTGGCCAGGAACGCTACAGCAGAGAGGGCTGTGAAGACGACGTCCGCCAATTGCAGGCGGACCGACCCCTCTCTACGACGACAACCCGGCGGCAGCGCCCTCCACACGAAGAGGACACAAGGCCGCGCCGCGCCGCCCGGCCACTGCCCAGTTGAAGACTAGCCAGTTCGACAGTGGCATCAAGAACACGCACTTATATAGCAGCGGCTTGTAGTAAAGCAGTTTTGCTATTTGGGGAGCAAAATAACTGACGATGGTCGAAGTAGAGAGGATATAAAATGTAGACTGGCAATGGCAAGGAAAGCGTTTCCGAAGAAGAGAAATTTGCTAACATCGGGTATAGATTTAAGTGTCAGGAAGTCGTTTCTGAAAGTATTTGTATGGAATGTAGCCATGTGTGGAAGTGAAACATGGCTCATAACTAGTTTGGACAAGAAGAGAATAGAAGCTTTCGAAATGTGGTGCTACAGAAGAATGCTGAAGATTAGATGGGTAGATTACATAACTAATGAGCAGGTATTGAACAGGATTGGGGAGAAGAGAAGTTTGTGGCACAACTTGACTAGAAGAAAGCATCGGTTGGTAGGACATGTGTAAGGTGTCAGGCAAATCCAACACCTTCCATGAAAACCCTGACATGATAAGCAATTCCAGTAGTAAGTCACATAGCTTCGAATAAATCGTGACATTAAATTAACAAAAGTAATACGAGTAACGAGTGAGCAAATGGAATACCACAGACTAACACAAGAATGCCTAAATGCGTGTCATACCTTCCCACCGTGAGACACACGCATTTCCGAGGGGAGGAACGAGAACTGAAACCGACAGCAGAACCGTGTTAAGCGAGAAGGCCCTACGATAAGGGACGGACACCCACGTCGCCAGCTAACCGCTAGGACCACCCCCCAGCCCATGTTAAAAGCTAGAGCTCTCCAGAAGAACAGTATAGATCTTACGATAACACTAAAAGGGCCACACCAGCTGCAAGTTTTAGCGTGACACTTTTTCGCGTCTCTGTTACGTTGCAAACTTTAAAAACATTGCCCCACCACGAAAAGTATAACGTTTCTCATTGGATAGACAGAATTTTTGTAGGTGGAGCTTAAGGTTAACATTGAGACCCTGATTGGTCAGATGAAAACACAGCCAGATAGTTTTTTTTAACCAACTTCAGTAAATTGTAGTAACGAGAAGTTAGGAAAGAGTTGCTTCGGTGACGGCGAGCTGGATGGAGCTGCACCGGCCGCCGCCCTCTGACGAACACCGACAAGGTAATGAACGCACGCGATGCCGCATTTTTGAGCGCATAAGGCTTTACTCAGAACTGCAGAAGTCTCATCTGTTACATCCCCTTTTTGCGTAATACTAGTGTCGATCGTCAATTAGAGCTCATGGTATTCACATTTGCTACGTAAGTTAAAATCTGAAACGGGATGATTTTTCTGTTATATAATTATTGAGAAGCCACATCAGCCACTGTAATTCACGACAAGTTAGATAAGTAATTAAAGATAATTGAGGGTCACTGTAGACCATTTTGATAGTTTTCTCTTTTGTGAAACTTAATTTAAACCTAGATTATAGATGTGTTATGGCATAGGTCATCCTTCGATCCATTGTAGAACTTGGAAACCCATTCAGGGAATATTCGTTCACATTTTTGTTGAATGTAGTTGGTTTTTATCATCCTGTATTAAAATATTTCCTTTTATCAATAGTGCAATTTATAAACAATGTTTTGTGAGTAGAATAAAATTTCCAATGGTAAACATAACTGCTTTTTCGACGTTATTTTACCAGCTAACTAAAAATAGGAAAGCCTTGAACCCCTTCCACTAAATTTAGTTAGTATTAAGATTCTTTTACAGGGAGTGCAGTGGAGCTGACGCTGAAATCATTAAGTATTTGGTTATATCATCGCTAGTCTCACTGAACTCTTCTGAACTCTACATGTCATGTGTGGTCTGGCGTCTCCTTACCAGCAACCTGTCCCAGGTTCAAACTAGTCAATTCTCTAAAAAACACGCTCAGAGCGTCGTTGCGCGAAAGTGGTAGGGAGACACGACTTAGAACAACAGACACCACGCAGAATGTTAGACATGTTCTGAGGCATCAAGGGATTACCAATTTAGTATTGGAAGGCAGCGTGGAGGGTAAAAATCGTAGAGGGAGACCAAGAGATGAATACGCTAAGCAGATTCAGAAGGATGTAGGTTGCAGTAGGTACAGGGAGATGATGAAGCTTGCACAGGATAGAGTAGCATGGAGAGCTGCATCAAACCAGTGTCAGGACTGAAGACCACAACAACAACAATATATACCGAAGAGATTGCTTATTGCTTATGGTGCATGTCACCCTTTGTTTGCGACACATCATTGTAAATTTCTCAAACTTAAGTATTGTCACTTATTTTCTATAAATAAAATTCATTCATCCGATTTGCTTTAATTGCTGTCTAGCGATCCGAAAAGTAGGTTTCCTAGAGATATCACATATTTGACGAGTAGGCAGAATACAGCATATGGTACTGACTTTGAGGACGAAAAAAAAAATGGAGCGCGTACAGTTACGTATTACAGCCAGTATACAGAACTTCTCAGTGTATTGGTTCAAATGGTTCAAATGGCTCTGAGCACTATGGGACTTAACTTCTAAGGTCATCAGTCGCCTAGAACTTAGAACTACTTAAACCTAACTAACCTAAGGACATCACACACATCCATGCCCAGTGTTTTGGTATTGATGAAAATACAGTGAAGCGAATTTCGAGGGAACAGGAAATTTCATGTCTTGTATTACCAACCAACAGTTATTGCAGGACGAGTTTACACAGGGGGTCGTAAGAATTAAAATAGACAACTACTGTGTGGAAAAGCAGTTTCCAACAGCAGCAGACGTATTGGAAAGGTTGAAAGACTCTCCTGAAATGAGTGAACAACCCTTTGGTGAACTATTCGGAAATTAGTCTTCAGATACATAGAGTTCACAAAACCTGTACCACTGGAAGAAAAATAGACGAATTCTTGTGAGAAACAACACACTAGCGAAACACTTAATGGACTATTCATTAGACTGACGAGTGTTGGAATGGTACAATTCATTCTAAAAAGTTTGGATGGGAGGAGCAAAAAAATTCCTTACGCCTCAGAATGTTGTTCAAAATGGTTCAAATGGCTCTGAGCACTATGCGACTTAACTTCTGAGGTTATCAGTCGCCTAGAACTTAGAACTAATTAAACCTAACTAACCTAAGAACATCACACACACCAATGCCCAAGGCAGGATTCGAACCTGCGACCGTAGACTGTAGCGCCTAGAACCGCACGTCCACTCCGGCCGGCGCCTCAGAATGTGTATACGATTATCACAGAGGAAGTGTTCGTGAGTGGAACAGCTGAAAAGGAGGAATTCAAGCTCTGTCTGATTCTGGAAAAAGAATTATAAAGTGCCATAATGGGTACGAAGATAGGTTCATATGAAATGCTGGTTTATGATTTATTGGGCAAAAAGGAGATGGACATTATCGTTCTGCGTGAATGTCAGACACTACAAAGAGCGGTTTAGGAGCGTCCCAGAAAAATTACCGTACGTACCTGCTACTGTTTCATATCAGGCTCTATATCACGCGATGATAAATCCAGTGTCACGAAAATCCATCTATGGAATGGAAAAAGGAGTTAGTGACCGAGTAGAAAGCAATAATGTAGAGCGTCCATGTAATCCCACATCATATAAAGAAATTACTAATGTTGGCCTACTTGAACACACACGACCGCAGTTGAGATCACAAGCATACCTTTTGGAAAGCGTATTGCGCTTAGTGTACAAGGAAATTAAACTTCTGCGGTTGCCTGTGGCGCACTGCGAATTCAGCACAATTGAACGTATTTGGGCATTTGTCAACAGCAATGCAGAAAAGAACAAGAATTTTAAGTAAGTGATGTTTTATAACATACTCCGGAAAATGTTTCCCAAACTGTTTGGAGGATTTCAGTTCGTCATATCCACAAACTTGATTACAGAGCAAAGAGCCCATTGTGTTGGCATAGCAGTAGAACCGTTGCAGATCGAATTAGATGACTGTAGTAGTAGCTGCTGAGAGGCCTCAGACAGAAGCGAAAGCGATTAAGGCAGGCTCTATTTCAGTCATCATTCTCTGTTACAAATTTTATTCGAGTTAATCTATTTTTCATGTACTATTAAAATGTGCAATAAATTTCGTTGTACATTTATTGACAGGTGCTTGTATATTGAGCATTCGGTTACAGTTTCACATATTATTGCCCTCCGCTCCCAATAACAACTGAACGCTGCATTGCTGCATTGGAATGCGACTAAGAAGTAGCCACTCTTCGCTGACGAACAGGCGCTTACAGCGCATAACAACAGTAACAGTGCTGGTATTTCAATTAGGCTCCACCACAGCCTCGCATATACTGCGCCTACTAACGCAGTTACTTTACAAACTCTTAACTGACAAACACGAGGATTATTCATTAGTAATGGCGTACGATGCAACTGAGATTTCGCCCTGAGTGCAAAATGAGACTAATTGATCATTGTTTTTATTATTACAGTTTTCAATACTGGTACGTCTTCTTCTTCCTTACCTTTCGCCATAGGAGTTTTCACAATATTCGGGACAGCTGCTGACCGGATGCTCTTCCTGGGACCCCTCCCCGTCTCTTCCCTCCGCCGGGACGAAATTTTGAGCACCCCCTCTGGAAGAAATCACACGTGTGAAAACGTTTCCTGATCTATCTGAGACGCGACGCCGGTACCAGCCCAGTGTTCACTCTGTTAGTTGTGAGAAAACCGCCTAAAAGATACACACAGGCTGGCCGCTCACCAGCCCTGACCCCTAATCCGTGAGGCGTATTCCATATGGGACTGGTTCGCCTTCCGGAAGCCGGAAAGCAGCGCGTTAACACCCTCCGCTATCTGTGTGGTTCTCAATGTCGTTATATTTGTACGATGATTTAGTGGCCGTTTGTAGTAGACTCTTGATTCGAGTGCTTTTCGTTGTAATCTTACTTCTTCAAACTTGTAAACCCGCACATCTTTGTCAAGTTTCGCTTACTTGGTTACATTAACTGCAGAAAAAAATTTCGTGTTAAATTATGTACATTATTTATTATAGTTTTATTAATATTTGGATACGCAAATAAAGATTATTTTTGTGTAACAATGACCAGTATAAAGCCTTAAGTAGCATCACACATTAGGCTGTGTCACCGTTGATATTTTTGAGCTTAATAAACTATCACAGTGGTCCCTTGATCATTGGAAGTTACATCCTTCCAAGGTTTCTCAAGAAAATGATACCAGACAGTAGAAACACGTCCCTCTCTAGAAAAAGTTTTAATGCTACCAGTATTATGTATTTGTCGTATTAATATTTTTATTTTAGAAATTGTGGTATGTTCATAGCAGTTACTAAGTATTTTGTACAGTTTCTTTCGTGTAACCTGGGTATATTTCCAATAAACGAAACACTTTCTTCATTGCTTTTTGCTGATACGCATTACAAGAAGTAATCTTTTATATGTGGCAACGAAATGAAAATTCCGGATACTTTACAGTTAAGGTTTGAATATTTAAAGAAAACGAATAACGACTTGGAAACTCCTATTGCCGACAACACAAAGTGTCTCAAAGCTGTAGAATCGTTCTGAAGCAATGGTCGCACCAGTTAGGATAAATGGAAGATAATGACCCGCATTTGTGTCATTACAGGCACTTTAAAACTGTTGCCGACCCAGTTCGGCGCACGTTGCCCCTTGCAAACGTTGAAGAGTTTCATAAACATAGGTGAGCAAGCTGCAGTTTACAGGATAAATAACTAATAATTACCAATGCTCAAGCATTCTGTGCGTTTTTATCTTAAGTAACTAGAACCCTACTACGTTATAAATAGGAAGTTATGCAAAATATTGCCGGCCGCTGTGGCCGAGCGGTTCTAGGTGCTTCAGTCCGGAACCGCGCGACCGCTACGGTCGCAGGTTCGAATCCTGCCTCGCGCATGGATATGTGTGATGTCCTTAGGTTAGTTAGGTTTAACTAGTTCTATGTTCTAGGGGACTGATGACCTCCGATGTTAAGTCCCATAGTGCTTTTTTTTAAGGAAAATTGCCTTTAAAATCATACAGCTCCTATTTCGAATGACAACGGTCTTCCTACACAGCATTCGGCACGGTAAGTGTAGTGTTTCCACATTTTTGTCCAAACCCTGTTCCTACAGGGAGAGTGCGTATGAAATTAGGAAAACAGTAGCTGGCTGTGAATGGAACAGCTAGGTATCTTAATATAGGATAAAGAAAAATCTACCCTTTGAGGTACTAGTACGTTCCTCACTGGTTTTCGGAGTAAAATTGTAGAAGCACATATACTGGGATATTACAAACTTTGCCGGCCGGAGTGGCGGAGCGGTTCTAGGCGCTACAGTCTGGTACCGCGCGACTGCTACGGTCGCAGGTTCGAATCCTGCCTCGGGCATGGATGTGTGTGATGTCCTTCGGTTAGTTAGCTTTAAGTAGTTCTATGTTCTAGGGGACTGATGACCTCCGATGTTAAGTCCCATAGTGCTTTTTTTTTAAGGAAAATTGCCTTTAAAATCATACAGGTCCTATTTCGAATGACAACGGTCTTCCTACACAGCATTCGGCACGGTAAGTGAGTGTTTCCACATTTTTGTCCAAACCCTGTTCCTACAGGGAGAGTGCGTATGAAATTAGGAAAACAGTAGCTGGCTGTGAATGGAACAGCTAGGTATCTTAATATAGGATAAAGAAAAATCTACCCTTTGAGGTACTAGTACGTTCCTCACTGGTTTTCGGAGTAAAATTGTAGAAGCACATATACTGGGATATTACAAACTTTGCCGGCCGGAGTGGCGGAGCGGTTCTAGGCGCTACAGTCTGGTACCGCGCGACTGCTACGGTCGCAGGTTCGAATCCTGCCTCGGGCATGGATGTGTGTGATGTCCTTCGGTTAGTTAGCTTTAAGTAGTTCTATGTTCTAGGGGACTGATGACCTCCGATGTTAAGTCCCATAGTGCTCAGAGACATTTGAACCATTTTTTTGTTACAAACTTTTGGGGATGATGGAGAAGGGTAAATATATCAATTTGAGATAGGGGACTCCAGTCCGGAAACGGCCAGATCAAAAGTAATCAGCGAAAATCTTTCTGATACCTCTGACAGTGGAATGCATATACCGGTACAGCTATTGCTATGATTTTATGATACGAAACGTTCAGAGGTGGCAATATGGACGAAAATGGTTTAAAGGAAGACATCGAAGCAGGTCAGACGCGGGCTGCTAGATTTGTTACCGGTATTTTCGAATAATAAGCAAGACGCATGCTCAAAATAAAATGTATCGACAAGGTCACAAACGAAGTGGTTCTGGAAAGAACAGGTGAGAAGAGAAGCTTCTGCAGTTTCATTGTTAAAAGAAGAGTGCAATTTACAGGCCATCTATTAAGACATAAAGGACTCCTGAACACAATCATAGAGGGCTAGGTCAAGGGAAAAAGACCAAGAGGAAGAGCACGGCTGAGGTACATGGATCAAATCGTGAAAGATGTGGTATGTAACACCTATAAAGAAATGAAGAGAAAAGCTGAAAGACGCACAGAATGGAGACAAACTACCATTGTAGCTGTTGCAAACCAATCCTTGGATTGTCCACTACAGAAGAAGAAAGAAGTAAGTATTTGTTTCGGGAACTCACCTGTGAATCCCTGGATGTGATTCGATGTTCTTTTCGACGAACACTGTTGAATTGATTTAGAGAACCGGTATTTGAAGCTGACCGCAGAAATAATCTACTGCCGCCAACATACATTTCATGTAAGGACTGCGAAGATAAGAGAAATTAGGGCTCACTCTACTTGCGAGTGAATCAGGAAAGAAATGACTAGTAGTGCTAAACGGTGCCTTGTGGAGTATACATGTAGATGTAGCAGACAAGTAAAAAATGTCCAGTAAATATGGGCTGTAAAATTCATACCTTAAGAGCTATCAGAACTTGTTAAGCGTTTCACACTATTGAAGATGAACGATTGCTCATATCTCTTACGGTATGCATTTTAGAGCCCCTGTTTACTGGACATTTTTCGTTATTTTGGTCCATACTACCACCTCTGAACGTTGCGTAACCTACAGTCTGCCGGCCGCAGTGGCCGTGCGGTTCTCGGCGCTGCAGTCTGGAGCCGAGCGACCTCTACGGTCGCAGGTTCGAATCCAGCCTCGGGCATGGCTGTGTGTGATGTCCTTAGGTTAGTTAGGTTTAATTAGTTCTAAGTTCTAGGCGACTGATGACCTCAGAACTTAACCCTTAAATGCATGATTTTTTATTTCAAGCTGTAAAAATTACCATGTTTAGTTTATAGTGCCTACATTTCGAAAAAAATATTGAAAAACTTTTAAATTAAATTAACAAAGATTAAATTAACAAAGCACTATTGTTGAAAATCGCTTTGTAGCTGATCAGCTACATTTTGAGTTAACACCTTACGAGCCACAATAAATGTGCTTATTTTGCTCCCTCAATTTTGACCAAATCTCTTGTAATTTAATTGTTGATTATGATTAAATACTTTGTATAGGAAGGGAAATATCCTAAAATAATAAATAGGACATTAATGTTGTAAATATTGAGCATTTATTGTATATTTTATACACTTTTATATATGAACAATAAGGTATCTAGTTCCAACAGGTTTGTACCCAAGCATGTGATAATCACTTTACATGAAAAGTTTGAAAACAGTTCTTTTGTTTGTGCAAACACAATGCAACTGCACATTTATTACACTGAACCCAGGAAAATCCCTTGCATCCTGGCATTTTGCACCTCTGTCTCACTTGCAAGTACGAAGGCAGGTGACCTACCTGATCCAGCCTTACATCTTGTGGAGGTACATGTGCTGTGGGCCCCTTTGTCTTCTTAGCTTGTATTTGGTTTTCGAGTTCATTACTTGGACTTCCACGTTTTGCTGAAGTTTGACCTGAGCGACACAAACAGTGAGCAATTTCCATTCGAAATTCGGAGAGTTTCATAGTTCTCCTAATCCCTTTGGTTTCTGCTACTCTCCTATACAACAGCCAGGAATTGACTACTCCCATGTCCAGGAGATGGTAAAACAATCTTATATACCATTTTCGACTTTTCACAAGAATTTTATGTCGACCCATTATGCTGTCCCATATGTTTATTGTAGAGCTTAATTATTTGTGGACAAGGTATTGTTATTCTTGACTTTGTTTTTTTGTCATACCTCCCTGCTTCATGAATAGGCTGCTGTCCAGCAAGTGTAGAAAGCAACATCACACTCTTGTTATCTTTCCACACTACATTTGATATGTCGACACCATCCACTGTTGCGACGCGCTCTACTGATGCACCTCGTGCCATTTTCTTCAGCTCAGCTTCTGAAGGGAGCTTGCAGTCTGGCACTCTGTTTCTTCTGACTGTCCCAAGTGAGTAAATTCCTTGTTTATGTAACCATACAAGCAGTGGCAGACTTGTGTAATAATTGTCACAGTACAGTTTGTGGCTCATATTTCTTGGTAGTATCCTACTGAGTCGAACTACAACATTTGCACTTGCTCCCAAGTCTTCCTCCCCAGTCACTCTTTTTTCTGGTTCATTTTCATCTCCAGTGAAAATCTCAAAATCGTAGGCATAACCAGATATGCCACTAATAACAAATAATTTGTATCCATATTTATGAGGCTTGTTTGGCATGTATTGTTTCAAATAACTTCTAGCCTTTGTTGAACATATCTGTTCATCAACAGAAACACACTCCTCAACAGGTATTGTTTGAAACCGAGATCTCATCAATTCTATTATGGGTCTTATTTTGAAGAGTCTATCATGACCTTTTTCACCCCTGGGTATCATTGCACTGTTGTCATTGAAGTGAAGAAACTTACGTATTTGCTCATACTGATTCACTGTCATTGTTGTCTTGATCAGATGAGTACCAGTAACTTCTCCCCAGTAATCCCTCGTATTAGGTACATGAACTATTGACATTACGAGACAGATGCCTATAAATTTTTTTATGTCATCACAGGATAAATCTATTGGTCTATCAGGATTACACTGCACACTGTATCTATGAGACTCTTCGACAATTAGATCAAACAATTTAGATGGAAATATATGTTTGAAGAATTGGTATGGAGTATTTAAGTTTATTACTTCTTCTGGTAAAGAAGTATTGCCATGAAATTTTGACTGCAGTTCGGGAATAATCAACTCTTTATCTTTCCAAACCACACTCCTGCTGTTTTTGGTAACATTTTTGCTGCTGCATGGCAGTTTCAGAGCATTATCAGACAACTGTGACGTCGATTCCTTCATTATAACATCAGATTGTCTTGTTCCAGAAACATCTTCAGTCCTAATTACTGGTACTTGACTTTCTTCGTCACTACTGTCACTATCACAATCAACAGATTCTGGAGCAACATATGTCTCATCTTGAATGGAATCGTCAGAGAAACACTCAAGATCGTCATCACTGCTTAGTGGAATCTCTAACCATTCCATAAGCATTTCTTTTTGACTCTTTCGAGACATTTTTACGTCAGCGCCTGAAATGCAGTAAATGAAAAATGTAGCTGATAAGCTACATACACAAAAACAGGCCTCATTTCAAATCTATCGCAAAGACACTCGAATTAACTGTTTACACCATATCTACTTACGTTTTCAAAATGAAAAAGTAATTTTCAAACCCAGAAATCAGTGCACAAACACCAAAAACACACCTCAACTTTCCGCCAAAACACACACTTGGCAGTATGTCCACACAGCTCACTGTCGAACTGCTTCAGCTCGTCCTGCCATCTATGATCGCTATGAAGAACTACTAGAAACTGCAGCGGAGTGTATACACTTAGCTACATAACGAATTTGATCGAAAATGTTTCTCCATATGGAATAAATCGAAGAAATGAGGTCTGTAGCTTATCAGCTACAGTATGCATTAAAGGGTTAAGTCGCATAGTGCTCAGAGCCATTTGAACCATTTTGAATCTACAGTCTTAGCAACAATTGTATTCCACCGTCAGAGGTGTGAGAACGATTACCGCATACAACTTTCGACGCGTTCGTTTTCGGACCATGGTCCCTTGCCTCAAACTGATACAATTACCCTTCCCCATCATCCCTGAAAGTTTGTAACGTCGTCACGGAATCACCCTGTCGATGTAGGTGTAGGTGAAAACAATAATAACAAATAACTGTGGGTCAGGTCTGAGACAAAATCACCAAAAAGAAATGAAACACCTTTGCAGTACAAAATAAAATTCGCTTAACAGTATCACAACAAGCAGGAAATGAAATTCACTAAATAACAGAAAGAAAATGCCAAGGGAGCTGTTGATTTTATGCACAGAATACAAAACAAGACGAAAGGCTGAGAAAGAATTCTGGCGTGGCCTGTGCCTAGTCGACCACTGGACTGCGAAATGCGAGTCACAGGTTGGATTTGTAAGTTAATGTTTCTAGAGGATAACAAACTTCATCTCAATAAAATGTATGTATTATTTTGGAACATTCGATATTGCTTAAGCTAAGGATAACTTTTCGTTCTAGAGAGGTTTTAGCTCGGTCTGCGATTTTGTACCGTGTAATAAACCCGCCTTCAGTATTAAGAGAAATCGCTATTGGCTTTCATAAAGGACTCAAGTGTCTTATTTCATAAACGATTTGGTCACTGTATCACGTTACTGTCATTACTTTCCAGTACGAGAAATGCCGGTCGAAGTGGCCGTGCGGTTAAAGGCGCTGCAGTCTGGAACCGCAAGACCGCTACGGTCGCAGGTTCGAATCCTGCCTCGGGCATGGATGTTTGTGATGTCCTTAGATTAGTTAGGTTTAACTAGTTCTAAGTTCTAGGGGACTAACGACCTCAGCAGTTGAGTCCCATAGTGCTCAGAGCCATTTGAACCATTTTTGAAGTACGAGAAATACTTACTGCATGTTGATACAGGGTGTTTCAAAAATGACCGGTATATTTGAAACGGCAATAAAAACTAAACGAGCAGCGACAGAAATACACCGTTTGTTGCAATATGCTTGGGACAACAGTACATTTTAGGCAGACAAACTTTCGAAATTACAGTAGTTACAATTTTCAACAACAGATGGCGCTGCGGTCTGGGAAACTCTATAGTACGATATTTTCCACATATCCACCATGCGTAGCAATAATATGGCGTAGTCTCTGAATGAAATTACCCGAAACCTTTGACAACGTGTCTGGCGGAATGGCTTCACATGCAGATGAGATGTACTGCTTCAGCTGTTCAATTGTTTCTGGATTCTGGCGGTACACCTGGTCTTTCAAGTGTCCCCACAGAAAGAAGTCACAGGGGTTCATGTCTGGCGAATAGGGAGGCCAATCCACGCCGCCTCCTGTATGTTTCGGATAGCCCAAAGCAATCACACGATCATCGAAATATTCATTCAGGAAATTAAAGACGTCGGCCGTGCGATGTGGCCGGGCACCATCTTGCATAAACCACGAGGTGTTCGCAGTGTCGTCTAAGGCAGTTTGTACCGCCACAAATTCACGAAGAATGTCCAGATAGCGTGATGCAGTAATCGTTTCGGATCTGAAAAATGGGCCAATGATTCCTTTGGAAGAAATGGCGGCCCAGACCAGTACTTTTTGTGGATGCAGGGACGATGGGACTACTACATGGGGGTTTTCGGTTCCCCATATGCGCCAGTTCTGTTTATTGACGAAGCCGTCCAGGTAAAAATAAGCTTCGTCAGTAAACCAAATGCTGCCCACATGCATATCGCCGTCATCAATCCTGTGCACTATATCGTTAGCGAATGTCTCTCGTGCAGCAATGGTAGCGGCGCTGAGGGGTTGCCGCGTTTGAATTTTGTATGGATAGAGGTGTAAACTCTGGCGCATGAGACGATACGTGGACGTTGGCGTCATTTGGACCGCAGCTGCAACACGGCGAACGGAAACCCGAGGCCGCTGTCGGATCACCTGCTGCACTAGCTGCGCGTTGCCCTCTGTGGTTGCCGTACGCGGTCGCCCTACGTTTCCAGCACGTTCATCCGTCACGTTCCCAGTCCGTTGAAATTTTTCAAACAGATCCTTTATTGTATCGCTTTTCGGTCCTTTGGTTACATTAAACCTCCGTTGAAAACTTCGTCTTGTTGCGACAACACTGTGTTCTAGGCGGTGGAATTCCAACACCAGAAAAATCCTCTGTTCTAAGGAATAAACCATGTTGTCTACAGCACACGTGCACGTTGTGAACAGCACACGTTTACAGCAGAAAGACGACGTACTGAATGGCGCCCCCACAGACTGCGTTGTCTTCTATATCTTTCACGTCACTTGTAGCGCCATCTGTTGTTGAAAATTGTAACTACTGTAATTTCGAAAGTTTGTCCGCCTGAAAATGTACTGTTGTCCCAAGCATATTGCAACAAACGGTGTATTTCTATCACTGCTCGTTTAGTTTTTATTGCCGTTTCAAATACACCCGTCATTTTTGAAACACCCTGTATGATAAGCGCATCCTACCGATGCACATACATTTTTTTGTGATACTGCGCCCAGAGAGGAGGTTCCCTGAGAGATACTGCGTTTCCTGCAACATGATATGACTTCCGAGAAACAGCAACGTACTTCCGTAGCCTGGCAGATTACATAACTTAACGCCTTTCCGTTTATAAGACACGAGTCCTCCTGTGAGGAACCAGGGACATGGCTTGCAATCCTTCTCAAAAATGCCTGCCGCAATTGTACGCATAGGTTCTGTCACAGATCACAGCAGATGGTACCATCACAACTACCTATTGTAACGACGCAAAGTTTTGTACAAAATTATGTTTGTTAGTGTTTTCCCTTTATTTGATTTAACATGTGTGAGATCCCTGGGATAGCAGGACAGAGCGGATGAGGTTATACTTGTGGAAAGGGGCCAAAATAAATTACTGTCAGCTGCATTCAACATATAGACTTTATTTGTTAAAACACACAATCACACAAGCAAGAATAAAAACTCTCAAGGTTTTAACGAAAGACCACCTTTGATTTAATTTAGATCCAAGGCGCAACGCCTAAGCAAGGAATAGAGGCACAGGAGTTCTTCTGGAGGTTTCACTTCTTCAGAACAAAGCTTTTTATCTTCCATATAAATAGGCTAAAAGTCTTAGCTTAAATTTTTCCCTTACAACTCGGCTGAAGGCTTCCATTAATCAAGAACAGTGTTAAGGCTTAAGGCAAGGCAAATATTTTCAAAGTTTAATCTAAATAGGCTGAAAACTCCGCTGAAGGCCGCATATCAACAAAACAATTTAACTGCTTAAGGCTTGGGAAGAAAAGCTTTCAATTTGAAAAGGCTGAAGGCCATATCTTAAAATATTTCGTGTAAAACTCGGATGAAGACCTAATACTAAAGAATAACAACCTTATGACTTAAGGGCAACACAAAGGTTTTGAATTTTTAATTTATGAAAGATTAAAACTCGGCTTAACGCCACACACCATGCAGAAAACAATTTTACAGCTTAAGGCCTAAAGGGAAGAGCTTCTAAATTTCAATTAAAATAAGCTAAAGGCTTTATCCTAAAATGCTTCACATAAAATTCGGCTGAACGCCACATATGAAACAAGGAGAATATTTTTTTTTTCTTTTTTTTTTTTTTTACGGCTTAAGGCCTAAGAAGAAAAGTCTTGCAATTTTAATAAGCTAAAACTAGGCTGAAGGCCACATAGACTACTAAAGACTAAAAAGGAAATCACTATGTAAAACACAAGGAGCGGCGCTCAGGAGGTTCCAAGGGTTGGCCTGCGAAGGTAAGACTAACGCACGTTTAGGTGAGACAGACAGCCTGACCGACAACCTCTTAATTGGAAGCCAACCCAACCGAAAGCCAGCCGACGAACCAACCAACAAGATCCGTTCTGCTCCACCCGACCAGCAAGCGACAACAAGATGTCAATACCACAACGCTCTGGATACTGGTGCCCAATCCAGCCAAGTCAGAATAAATGCCCAAAACTACCAACAACACCTCAGCTGTCGAACCACACGCAGCATCAACACGGTGAAGAAAATACATTGCTGAAAACTACGTCAACGACCAGCGCAGGTAACCGGAACGTCGACAGCCACAAGGCAGAAGATACCACTGGTGCACTTCATTAATGAAGGAATGAATTAAGTTTAAGGGGGGAAGGACGTCAAACGGGCCGACTTGGAGCAGAGAGGCATCTCAGGACATTTTAATTTCCAGTGTCTGTACTTTTACAAATAAATTCATTAAACTTTGTCAGCATCACCAGGAAGGATTCAGGATTCACACCCATTACAGTGGAAGTTCGAAAACATAACAAAATAAATTTTTTTACGTGCGATATTTCATCATTTTTTCACTTACTAATGGCTGCATTTGTTGCTATAGGTACACTTTTCTTCATAAGTTAGAGAGATTCTTCGATGAATTTTGCAGCCGGCCGGAGTGGCCGTGCGGTTCTAGGCGCTACAGTCTGGAGCCGAGCGACCGCTACGGTCGCAGGTTCGAATCCTGCCTCAGGCGTGAATGTGTGTGATGCCCTTAGGTTAGTTAGGTTTAATTATTTCTAAGTTCTACGCGACTCATGACCTCAGAAGTTAAGTCACATAGTGCTCAGAGCCATTTGAACCATTTTTTTGAATTTTGCACAGCATACAAACCATACTTACAGGTGTATGAAACTAAAATTTATATAATGTATGAAAAAAACGAATGAGCTGTTATATTTCAAACTTCATGTTTAGAAAAAAACACAAATTTTCTAGTTAATTACCTCAATTTTTACCACAGTTTTTAATAGATTTGTAAAATTCTAGAGTTTCATACACCTTTGAGTATGGTTTGTATGCTGTGCAAAATTCATCGAAGAATCTCTCTTACTTATGAAGAAAAGTGTACCTACAGCAACAAATGCTGCCGGTAGTTTCCTTCCGTCGGACAGTGCATGTGTGTCGCCAGCAGATCTCACTAGCGCTCCGTCCCCGACTGCTGCGTTCCGACTAAGCTCCCAGCTGAACTCTAGACACACGACGACCAGGAAATACTATCGGTCGCTCCAGAGATGGTACGACAGTGCACTTATCGATAAGCGCTGCTGCTGCCACTCACGGCAGGTAAGGCAGGAAGTTAGTGATGACAGTAAATGGAACACGAAAACGAGGGGGCAGTACCGTACGAGAAGATGACAAACAGTAAACGGCATGAACACGAGCCACGGACGGCTCAATGTGTATCTACATTTACATATTTAATGAGAACAGGATACAATGTCTTAAGACTAGGATAAAAGAGGTGGTATAGAATTAGATATACCTACAAAGAGATGCTAATGTCAGATTCAGTTTATTCCATGATGAATTTGTGTCAAAATTAGAATGCTGCTTCCATAGAAAGTTAGCCAAAAAATCCCTTAAGAAAGGCAAGTAAGCCATGCATAATTAACACAGCTAAACTGTTACGCAAGAGGAAGAAGGGAATTTAATTCAAGTCTTGAACAAATCAAGATCCGACATTACTTCCACAGAATACTATACTACTATGTCTTAAGGAGATTCATTGTTATTAAGAAATGTATACACCGTGACAGAAAATAATAATGCAGATAATAATATTAAAACCATGAGGTATATTGTCAAGTGGGAGACAGGACAGTTCGTCAGTGTTCAAGATGCCATAATAATTAAGCAAAATGACAGTGCTGTGACTGATAATTCACAAGCTGCAAGTACGTTTAACAATCAGTTTCTAAATATTGCAGAAAAAATGTGACTAAATGGATCAGTTGAAGAAGCAAGACAGTATAATAAAAATGTCATTCCACAAAAATTGAAGCAACTAAAAGTAGCACCAACCTTCTTCACTGAAATAAACTGAATTATATAAATAAAAATTGATATGGAGTTGATGGAATTTCACGCAGAATTCGGGAAAGTTGCTCTAACCTACCAAATACTGTTCTCAGTTGTATATGTAATGCCACACTGCCACAGGGAATTTTTCGAGACAGATTCAAATGCGCAGTTGTTAAACCACTTTACAAGGAAATTGACAGGAAAGACTAAATTATCGTCCACTTTCCTTACTGCTGACATCTTCCAAAATATTCGGAAAAGTAGTGTACTCGAGAGCAGTTTCACATTTAAGTAGAAACAATGTACCTACTTCGCTTATCACGGTTTGTATGCCAGAATTCTTTCTTGACAAAGAACGCAGCCACCAAATATTACAAGCTTGAAATAATAAAATATCGCCAAATGATATTTTTGTGATCTTGAAGGCGTTTGATTGTGTAGATCACGTTCACTCTTAGAAAACCTGAATTTTTAAGGAACTGATAAAATGGCTCTGAGCACTATGGGACTTAACTTCTGAGGTCATCAGTCCCCTAGAACTTAGAACTACTTAAACCTAACTAACGTAAGGACATCACACACATCCATGCCCGAGGCAAAGGAACCGATAGTTTCACACACAACTGCTTAACAAACTGAATGGAAAACTTGTTCTGAATAATTCAAATAATATTGGAAAGGTAGGTAATTTTTGTGACTGGGTAGAAATCACGAAACGTTCAATTTTAGATTCACTCCTGTTCCTTATATATGTGAATGACCTTCCAGTTAACATTAAACAGACAGAGCAAGTTACGTTTTGCAGACGATACCAGTGTTATAATAAATTGCGTTAGAGATAAAGCTACAGAACAAATTGGTGATGATTTTTTTTCTCAACGAATTGAGTGATTCTCTGAAAATACTCTCCCTTAATTTTGAGAAAACACGCTATATTATATAATGTACAACAAATAATCACGCCAACAATTGATATACCACATGAACAGGAGTCGGTAAACAGGGTAGAATGCTCCAGCCTTTTGGGTGTACGTATTGATGAGAACTTGAACTGGAAGATGCGTATTAGTAAGCTGCTCAATTACGTTCAGCTACTTCATGTAACTGCTAGTCTTGGAAACAGACTAATCAATCTCCTGCCATATATTGCACATTTCCACACTACAATGTCTTATGGAATAATTTTCTGGATTAACTCATATGTAGAAAGAGAGTAATGACTGCACAAAAGTGAGCAGTAAGAATAATATGTGTTGTTCACCAACGGTCGTCATGCCGGTATGTCTTTAAGGAGATAGGCTTTTTAAGTGCACCGTCGAATTATATATTCTCTCTAATGAAATTCGTCCTGAATAACACAATTTGAGAACAATGGCGATTTCGCTAGTAAAATTCGGCATAAATAGTCCATCACAGTTTGAGAAAATTAGTGATGTCCATGCCCACAACACGAGAGGAAAGAAATGACCTTTATTACGCATTATTAAAGCTGTCACTGGTTCGAAAAGGAGTTCGTTATGCAGCAAGGAAAATTTTTGATGACTTGTCCAATTGCATAGATTGTCTGACAGGTTGCAAAGCAAGTTTGAAATCGAACATAAAAGCGTTCACATGGAAAACTCCTTCTATTCCATGGACGAATTACTATTTAAAAGCTGATGGCCTGAAGAAAAGCTTGTTTCTAAATCTAGTTGCATCAGTAGCACTAAAAACATGACTTGTTCGTTAACGTTAATACTAATCACGTACACATATCCTATCAAATGACACGTTCCACATTATTTCTACAAAGAATCGTTTAAATTATCTGTGGAACAGGTACCTAACTAAGAAACTAACTCTGCCAGCCACTGTACTGTGCATGGCGCGGGGTACCAATATTCCATTCATGTACTGAGCGAGGGAGAATTGACTGGCTGTCTCTGTACGTAGCGTAGCGTAGTCTCATGTCATCGGCGCATATAGGTTTTCTAAATTTACTCAACACGGTTTCGCAAAAAACACGTCAACTTTCTTCCAAGGAGTCCGGTTTAAATTCCCACAATATTTCTTTTACCCTTTGTTATGGGCCATAGCGACCTATTACCATCCTCAAACGCATCTCGGAATTCTTTTATCTCCTGTCATGCCTACTCCATAAAGATTTCAAACACAGGAACAATATATCTGGTCCCAATAGTATCTTGTAAGCTGCTTTCTTTCCAGATGCATTACAGCGCTCTTCCATCAGTACATACCTTAATAGGATTTTACAGGATAGTCCTACTTCACATCGCTTCTTAGTATTACTACTACATACTTGTTGTTGTGGTTTTCAGCCCAAAGATTCGTTTGATGCAACTCTCCGTGCTACTCTATCCTGTGCATCGCCTAGTAACTACTGCAGCCTACATCCCTCTGAATCAGCTTACTGTATTCATCTCTTGGTCTCCCTCTACGATCCCCCCCACCCCTCCACACTTCCGACATGTACTAAATTGGTGATCCGTTAAAACCTCAGAATGTGTCCTACCAACCGATCCCTTCTTTTAGTGAAGTTGTACTACAACTTTAAGCGTCTCATTACCTAATCTAATTCCCTCGGCATCACCTGATTTTATTCGTTTACATTCCATTATCCATGTTTTGCTTTTGTTGATGTCCATCTTATATCCTCCTTTCAAGATACCGTCCACTGCGTTCAACTGCTCTTCCAAGCCCTTTGCTGTCTCTTACAGAATTACAATGTCGTCGGCAAACCTCGACGTTTTCATATGTTCTCCCTGGACTGAAAATCTTACTCCAAATTTTTCTTTTGTTTCCTTTATTGCTTGCTCAATATATAGATTGAATTATATCGGGAATTGGCTACAACCCTGTCTCACTCCCTTCTCAACCACTGCTTCCCTTTCGTGTCTCTCGACTCTTATAACTGTCATCCGGTTTCTGTAAACGTCATAGCCGGCCTTTGTGGCCGTGCGGTTCTAGGCGCTTCAGTCTGGAACCGCGTGACCACTACGGTCGCAGGTTCGAATCCTGCCTCGGGCATGGATGTTTGTGATGTCCTCAGGTTAGTTAGGTTTAAGTAGTTCTAAGTTCCAGGGCTACTGCCCTCAAGTACGTCTCCCTTGTATAGGTCCTCTATATACGCCTTCCACCTTTCTGGTTTCCTTGCTTTGCTTGTTGTTGTTGTTGTGGTCTTCAGTCCTGAGACTGGTTTGATGCAGCTCTCCATGCCAATCTATCATGTGCAAGCTCCTTCATCTCCCAGTACCTACAGCAACCTACATCCTTCTTAATCTGCTTAGTGTATTCATCTCTTGGTCTCCCTCTACGATTTTTACCCTCTCCACGCTGCCCTCCAATGCTAAATTTGTGATCCCTTGATGCCTCAGGACATGTCCTACCAACCGATCCCTTCTTCTAGTCAAGTCGTGCCACAAACTTCTCTTCTCCCCAATCCTATTCAATACCTCCTCATTAGTTACGTGATCTACCCACCTAATCTTCAACATTCTTCTGTAGCACCACATTTCGAAAGCTTCTATTCTCTTCTTGTCCAAACTATTTATTGTCCATGTTTCACTTCCATACATGGCTACACTCCATACAACTACTTTCAGAAACGACTTCCTGACACTTAAATCTATACTCGATGCTTAGGATTGGTTTTTCATCTGAGCTTTTGATATTCATGCAACTGGTTCTCTTTTCTCCAAAAGTCTCTTTAATTTTTCTGTAGGCAGTATCTATCCCCCCCCCTTGTGACGTATGCTCTACATCCTTACGTTTGACCTCTAACCATTTCTGCTTAGCCAGTTTGCACTTCCTGTCGATCTCATTTTTTAGTTTGTATTCCCGTTCACCTGCTTCATTTGATCCTCTGCTGCCTTCACTATTTCATCTGTGAAAGTAACCCGCTCTTCTTCAATTGTATTCCTTTCCCCTCTTCTTGTCAATCGTTCCCTAACGCTCTTTGCTCCCTCTGTAACCCTCTACAACCCCTGGCTCTTTCAGTTTATCCAGATCCCAACTCCTTAAATTTCTGCCTTTTTGCAGTTTCTTCGGTTTTAATCTGCAGTTCATAACCAATTAATTGTGATCAGAGTCCATATCTGCCCCGGTGCAGAATACTACCAGGTGGCTTCCTTTTTCATTCCTTTCCCCCCAGTCCGTATTCACCTACTACTTTTCTTTCTCTGCCTTCTCCTACTATCGACTTCCATCCCCCCATGACTATCACATTTTCGGCTCTCTTCTCATCATACATTTCCTCGATCTCCTACTCATCTGCGGAAGTAGTTGGCATACAACCTTCTACTGTTGTGGCACCTGTGGCCTTCGTGTCTATCTTGGCTACAATAATGCTTTCACTATGCTGTTCATAGTAGTTTATAAGCATTCCTGTTTTTTGACTCATTATTAAACCTACTCCTGCATTACTGCTCTTTGATTTTGTGTTTATAACACTGTATTCACCTGACCAGAAGTCCCGTTCCTCCTGCCGCCGAACTTCACTAATTCCCACTATATCTAACTTTAACCTATCCATTTCCTCATTTTAAATTTTCTAACCTACCTGCCCGATTAAGGTATCTGACATTCCATGCTCAGATCTGTAGAGTGCCAGTTTTGTTTCTCCTGATAAAGACGTCCACCTGTGTAGGTCCCGCCCGGAGATCCGAATGGGGGATATTTTACCTCCGGAATATTTTACCCAAGAGGACACCATCATCATTTAATCATACAGTAAAGCTGCATGCCCTCGGGAAAAATTACGGCTGTAGTTTCCCCTTGCTTTCAGCCATTCGCAGTACCACAACAGCAAGGCCGTTTTGGTTAGTGTTACAGGGCCAGATCAGTCAATCATCCAGACTGTTGCCCCTGCAACTACTGAAAAGGCTGCTGCCCCTCTTCAGGAACCACACGTTTGTCAGGCCTCTCAACAGATACCCTACCGTTGTGGTTGCACCTACGGTACGGCTATCTGTATCGTTGAGGCACGCAAGCCTCCCCACCAACGGCAAGGTCCATGGTTCATGGGGGGGTTGATAGATGTAAGAAGTCAATTTCTTTAGTGAATTCCAATAGTAACCAAAACCTATGTCACTGAAGTGGCCAAGAAAGTTGACAGCAAGTCTTTATGGTTCAAATGGCTCTGAGCACTATGCGACTTAACTTCTGAGGTCATCAGTCGCCTGGAACTGCCATCATCATTCAACTATACAGTAGAGCTCCATTACCCCGGGAAAAAGTACGGCTGTAGTATCCCCTTGCTTTCAGCCGTTCGCAGTACCAGCACAGCAAGGCCGTTTTGGTTAATGTTAAAAGGCCAGATGAGTCAACCATCCAGACTGTTGCCACTGCAACTACTGGAAAGACTGTTGCCCGTCTTCAGGAACCACACGTTTGTCTGGCCTCTCAACAGATACCCCTCCGTTGTGGTTGCACCTACGGTACGACTATCTGTACCGCTGAGACATGCAAGACCCCCTACCAACGGCGATGCCCATGATTCATACTTACACGACCTGAAATGCGAAACACGTTCATCACCAACCGTGCAATAAGGTTTTAGCGGGCTGTTTCTCTTTGACATAGGCACCTTATTTTATTATCCATATTTAAAGACAGTGACATTAAAGCAAGTGGAAATGTTGTCCAAGTTCTGAAATTTTCTGATATCGATCACAAACAGGATCTCTCTGTACACAATAGCATCGGCAGCGAACAGCCTTCTACTGTGGCTAACCCTGTCTGGTAAACTGTGTACTTCTACTGAAAATATTATAGATGCTATTACACCCAACGCTACTTTTTTCTGCGGTACATTAGCTGTTCAGTACGATGTACAAGCTTCTATTACTCAAAAATTCCTCGAGCAAATCGCATGTCTTCGAAGACTGAAAAGGTCACCAACTTTTATCTGTAACAGGGCCATGTCTTCCAAACCACAGCATCAGTAAGTGGATTTAAATCTTCTATTTCGTCGCTCATTGGCTATAACGGCACCGAAACTATTTCACCGCGCAAGATCGTAATATTATTCCGCCAGCCGTTCATGGCACAAAAACCAGAATTCCAGGTGTTGAGGTAACTGACGGTAGAGTAGAGAATAAACTAACACTGCTAAACAGTGGAAAGGCCTCTCAAGCAGCTGAGTTACTTATGATATTCTGCAGAGATTGTGCGAAAGAACTTGCTCCGCTTCTACCAGAAGAATATCGCAGGGAGCAATCAAGTGGGAAAAGCCTAAGTCATTTCTGTTTTCAGGAAGGGTTGGTTCAAATGGCTCTGAGCACTATGGGACTTAACATCTGTGGTTATCAGGCCCCTAGAACTTAGAACTACTTAAACCTAACTAACCTAAGGACATCACACACATCCGTGCCCGAAGCAGGATTCGAACCTGCGACCGTAGCGGTCGCGCGTTTCCAGACTGAAGCGCCTGGAATCGCTCGGCCACGTCGGCCGGCTCTTCAAAAGTCAGTACGAATTGAGTAAGCAGAGGTCTTGTGAAATACAGCTCGCTGTGCTGGTCCATGACATCCATAACGTCGTAGACAAATGCGCTTAGGTTTATGTCGGAAGAGATTCGATACAGATCCTCAGAGCCCGCCACAATACTGGAAACAGTAACTAAGAGGAACCGTCCTAAGCGGCCTAAAGTGGAATGACCACATAAAACTAATTGTAGGAAAAGCAGATCCAGGCTAAGAAACGCAATTCAACAACGAAAGAAGTGAATAACAAAACTTTTGCAAGATCGATTCTAGAGTGTTGCTTGGGACCCTCACCAGGTTGAAGTAAGAGTAGCGATGGAGAAGATCCAACCATGGGTGGCACAGGAACTTGTTAAGGAGACGCTCAACAAATTACAGAGCGGACTGTACCATATCAGTTTCTTGAATGTTAAATGGAAGGTCATTCACATACATATAAGGAATAGAAGTGGACCAAAATTGAACCTTGTGGGACTCCAAGAAACTTTGGGGAAATATTACTGCCGTACATTGAGAAATTAGAGTTAATACAGAGATTTATTGACAGTCAATCTGCTCACAACAGTTTGCTGATAGGACAGGAAAGGGGGAAACATATAGCGGTGCCTCCGCCACACAACGTACGGTGACAAGTGCACTGTATAAGTAGTTGCAGATATAGGTGCTTTACACTTAGACACAACGCTTCTGCCATCATTGTATTCTTTGTTTTAGGCGTTTGATTGGCAACAACTAATGGTTTGGTTCACAGGCAGATATTAATGCAAAACAATAAGATAATGGCTGTGAGCTTTGCCATGTGCACTATTTGTTGTCTAAATGAAATTCGCCTTAACATATTTCTAGGACGCCACGGTGTCGTCCTCTTGATGCAAATTCCGGCTTCAGACGTCAAGTGGATTTGGGCCTTGTTCACTCTGGAGCTGATACGTTTGTCTTGGTGTAATCACGTAAATTAGGCTATGGTTGGAGACTAGTCGACTGGCATAAGAGTAAGTGGTTTCCTCAACTGTTGGAAGTAAACTAGCAAAGAGTCTTGGCAGGAACCAGCATTTTCAGATACTAACCACGTAATCACAAAACTGACGTATGAGATAGATAATGCACACTGTAAATATTCCGTTTAAATCCTTCGCATCCCATGCACAATAATACACTACTGGCCATTAAAATTGCTACACCACGAAGATGACGTGCTACAGACGCGCAATTTAACCAACAGGAAGAAGATGCTGTGATATGCAAATGATTAGCTTTTCAGAGCATTCACACAAGGTTGGCGCCGGTGGTGACACCTACAACGTGCTGACATGAGGAAAGTTTCCAACCGATTTCTCATAACAAAAAGCAGTTGACCGGCGTTGCCTGGTGAAACGTTGTTGTGATGCCTCGTGTAAGGCGGTGAAATGCCTATCATCATGTTTCCGACTTTGATGAAGGTCGGATTGTAGCCTATCGCCATTGCTGTTTATCGTATCGCGACACTGCTGCTCGAGTTGGTCGAGATCCAACGACAGTTAGCAAAATATGGAATCGGCGGGTTCCGGATGGTAATACGGAACGCCGTGCTGGATCCCAAGGGCCTCGCATCACTAGCAGTCGAGAAGAAAGGCATCTTATCTGCATGGCTGTAACGGATCGTGGAGCCACGTCTCGATCCCTGAGTCAACACATGGGGCCGTTTGCAAGACAACAACCATCTGCACGAACAGTTCGACGACGTTTGCAGCAGCATGGACTATCAGCTCGGAGACCATGGCTGAGGTATTCCTTGACGCTGCACCACCGGCAGGAGCAAGGAGCGCCTGCGATGGTGTGCTCAACGAATGGCAAAACGTCATTTTTTCGGATGAATCCGGGATCTGTTTACAGCATCATGATGGTCGCATCCGTGTTTGGCGACATCGCGGTGAACGCATGTAGGAAGCGTGTATTCGTCATCGGCATACTGGCGTATCACCCAGTGTGATGGTACGGGGTGCCATTCCTTCCACGTCTCGGTCACCTCTTGTTCGCATTGACAGCACTTTAAACAGTGGTCGTTACATTTCAGATGTGTCACCAACCGTGGCTCTACCCTTCATTCGATCCCTGCGAAACCCTACATTTCAGCAGGATAAAGCACGACCGAATGTTGCGGGATCTGTACGGGCCTTTCTGGATACAGTAAATGTTCGACTGCTGTCCTGGCCAGCACATTCCCCAGATCTCTCACCAATTGATAACGTCTGTACAATGGTGGCCGAGCAACTGGCTCGTCACAATACGCGAGTGACTACTCTTGATGAACTGTGGTATCGTGTTGAAGCTGCATGGGCAGCTGTACCTGTACACGCCATCCAAGCTCTGTTTGACTCAATGCCCAGGCGTATCAAGGCCGTTATTACGGTCAGAGGTGGTTGTTCTGGGTACTGATTTCTCAGGATCCATGCACCAAAATTGCGTGAAAATGTAATTGCATGTCAGTTCTAATATAGTATATTTGTCCAATGAAAACCCGTTTATCATCTGCATTTCTTCTTGGTGTAGCCATTCTAATGGCCAGTAGTGTACTTGTTCATCGTTCTACCGTCAACTGAAGTAATGCGCGGTGAACTTTACTCTACTCACGAACCCCATTACAGCACGAGACATGTACAATTAAATTTATTCATGGTTATGGAATTCATTGAAGACCTTGGTTTAAACAGTGGAAAGGTACAGTCGATGTGAAGTAGAATTATTGCATGTGGTACGATATATGCTTTATTCATAGTAGTTGATAGCTCCACCTAAACCTAGAAGTTGCAGCTCTGTCTGTAATTTCAGATTCTAACTAATCTGAGCTTTGTCAGGATAAGCGCACGTAAACAGTGATAAGTGCCAAAAACATGGCTGTCAGCAGAAGTAACGTGTGTGGTTTTCATGCCAGGATAGTGCTTTTCAGTGACAATTTGTACATATCCGAGTACGAGGTGGATAACTACCACTCAGATAAAGATCCTGAAAGTTCCTGAATGCAAATGCGCTTCAAAAGCTGTAGTTTGGAATGCAAACGTCACACGTCTTTTTATCTGTACGAGGCACTCTTCAGTTCTCACGTCGTCCAGGATGTTCTGATTTTGAAGTTATTTGTTATTCCCCAGGTTAAAAGTATGATATTTATCGCAACTATTCAAGATGACGTTGTTACATGACCATAATTTGCAGAGACTGTTGCTACTTTTGCGTCTGGTTGGATGAATAAGTGTGCTGCACATGTGCGGTGCAACTCCTTAGTTCGCTTGCTGAACAATTGTGGATTAACAACGAAAGCCCCTGCCTACAGCTTCAGGCAGATTGTTTCACGAATATTCTTCAATAGCGAATCATAAATTTCATTTTTTACTCACGATCGAGTTTTTCAGAAATTTTCCAGTGATTACAAGCAAATGTTGACGTAACAGCACAATTGGCCACTATTCTCCGTCCATAAAATTTTCTGTGAGCTGGCTCACACTTACCGCTTCCAGCGACGACAATGACGCTTAACTTGCACACGCTATGCCATCATCGCGTGAACGCCAATCCCGAGGGTTTCCAGGGCACGCCTGTAACAGCGCTCAAACGCTTAGTCAACACTTGTGATGAAGGTCTACGGCTGCCAACTGCAATACTGACGTCACACCTCTTGGTCCAGTGCCAGGTTTACAAATCGTCCAGCTCGACTTGCCTGGCGTCTGCTACCCACTCATTACTCTAGCAGCAGTACGCTTCGTACGAGCTGCAGTTTATCGTTTCTGTGAGCACATTTACGACGTCCGATAACTTTTCCGAGCTTAATATATTTTTTTACTTTATCTAGGCATCGAGCTCCCTCCTACGACGCTTGTGATTGATGGACAACGTAACACAATTCCTAAGTAAACGGGCTTGATTATCGTGAGGGCAATGGGAGAGTTAGCATAGCAAAATACACTACTGGCCATTAAAATTGCTACACCACGAAGATGACGTGCTACAGACGCGAAATTTAACCGAGAGGAAGAAGATACTGTGATATGCAAATGATTACCTTTTCGGAGCATTCACACAAGGTTGGCGCCGGTGGCGATACCTACAACGTGCTGACATGAGGAAAGTTTCCAACCGATTTCTCATACACAAACAGCAGTTGACCGGCGTTGCCTGGTGAAACGTTGTTGTGATGCCTCGTGCAAGGAGGAGAAATGCGTACCATCACGTTTTCGACTTTGATAAAGGTCAGATTGTAGCCTATCGCGATTGCGGTTTATCGTATCGCGACATTACTGCTCGCGTTGGTCGAGATCCAATGACAGTTACCACAATATGGAATCAGTGGGTTCAGGAACGTCGTGCTGGATCCCAACGGCCTCGTATCACTAGCAGTCGAGATGACAGGCATCTTATCCGCATGGCTGTGGAACGGATCGTGCAGCCACGTCTCGATCCCTGAGTCAACACATGGGGCCGTTTGCAAGACAACAACCATCTGCACGAACACTTCGACGACATTTGCAGCAGCATGGACTATCAGCTTGGAGACCATGGCTGCGGTTACCCTTGACGCTGCATCACAGACAGGAGCGCCTGCGATGGTGTACTCAACGACGAACCTGGGTGCACGAATGGCAAAACGTCAATTTTTCGGATGAATCCAGGTTCTGTTTACAGCATCATGATGGTCTCATCAGCGTTTGGCGACATCGCGGTGACCGCACATTGGAAGCGTGTATTCGTCATCGCCATACTGGCGTATCACCCGGCGTGATGGTATGGAGTGCCATTGGTTACACGTCTCCGTCACCTCTTGTTCGCATTGACGGCACTTCGAACAGTGGACGTTACATTTCAGACGTGTTACGACCCGCGACTCTACCCTTCATTAGATTCCCGCGAAACCCTACATTTCAGCACGATAATGCACGACCGCATATTGTAGGTCCTGCACGGGCCTTTCCGGTTACAGAAAATGTTCGACTGCTGCCCTGGCCAGCACATTCTCCAGATCTTTCACCAACTGAAAACGTCTGGTCAATGGTGGCCAAGCGACTGGCTTGTCACAATACGCCAGTCACTACTCTTGATGAACTGTGCTATCGTGTTGAAGTTGCATGGGCAACCGTTCCTGTACACGCCATCCAAAGTCTGTTTGACTCAATGCCCAGGCATATCAAAGCCGTTATTACGGCCAGAGGTGGTTGTTCTGGGTACTGATTTCTCAGGATCTATGCACCCAAATTGCGTGAAAATGTAATCACATGTCAGTTCTAGTATAATATTTTTTTTCCAATGAATACCCGTTTATCATCTGCATTTCTTCTTGGTGTTGCACTTTTAATGGCCAGTAGTGTATTATTTAGTACACATCTCTAAATCCTTAGACATTTCGACTATATCTTAGTAAGTGCTACAATATTTAGTGTCCACACACTTGTTGCCAAGACTGACCGCAATACATTACAGCAAAGAGAAAGATAGTGTTCCTCCACTAAGGAAAATCGGGGATGTTTCCGCCACCGAATTTTCGTACCATTACCGTAGGTGCCTGACATGATACGTAGTATCAGTAGAGTTAAAATCATCTAAAACTCGACAATGACACAGGATCCAAGGAGTTCTATAATGAATCGCGAACGAGTTAGCTGAATTTCTGACCGTAATCTACCGCAGATTCACTGTGCACGGAAATGCTCCCAGTCACTGGAAAAGGGCACACGATGAAAAAGAGTACTAACGTAATTCACCACCTTTCGTAGCAACAAACTTGAATGTACTAAGAGTTCCAACATAGTAACCTCTCTGCATCCAACTAATATTTCAATTTGGTAACCAGCATTGGATCTAAAACATCGATCACGCTAACGCCAAAACACGCTCTTCACATACGATATTCTACATGCGACGTATGTAGGTAACAGGCGGATTCGGACTCTAGACTTTAGAAAATCTTATGATTCAGTATTATACGATTAGTACTGAAAGCTGTTTGGCGACTCACTCTTAAGTTTCTTGGCTGGCAGAATGCACCACGTTATCCTCAAAGGATAGACACAGAAGTAATACATTCACGCCCCAGCGAAAAATAATGCATTAATATCTTACCGTATAATATCTGTAATCTCAAACTATTTTTAGGTATGTATGGAAAATTATTATGCGATTAAAGAGGTGTTAATAGCCAGGTCGATATTTACGCAATGTCAGGCTGGTGACAAGTTAATCTACAAAACAGTTGTACGGAAGATAGTGTAACACCACTCACGTGCGTGGGGTGCATATCGGGTCAGAAGAAAGCGTTTTGTGTGTGTGTGTGTGTGTGGGGTGAGGGGGGGGGGCAGCGGGGGGGGGGGGGGGGAGGTCGGGAGGAGAGCAGAGTATGTACAGAAGTAGGTTTTGAGTTATCATATTGCATCAAACCAGTCTCAGGACTGAACACCACAACAACAGCAACATGTTTGACTGCCGAGATAGCGTAACAGTGTAACAGTTATATCTTTCTTGGCAGAAATTCTGAGAAATTTTCCACATATTTCACGGAAAACCGCCTGTAACATAACGAGAACTGGCTACTGAGGTGAAATGTGCGAATATGTTTCAGGCCCGCGGAAATGTTGAACACAATGTTATTCTAATGGTAGTTTGGTCCGCCTCGATAGCCAGGCAACCTGTCTACACGATGGGAAGCCCTCGCCACACGACATTTCATTTCAATGGTAGTTTGCGTACAAGTGATCCTTTGTATTGCCCTACACTGTGAAGGCAAAATTAAGGAACCTTGATCATCGCCACAATAAAAACTACTCGAAAGACAACTAACCTTAACATACAGTTCAATGCAAAGGACTCGTACTCATAATTTAACTGCGATTCGCATGATATCATATGTTCTCTTCAGACATTTGTGTATGACATCGCATGCTCTGAAGCTCTAAAATCTGATTCTAATCATTAGATTTTATGACTTGTAATTTCTTAAAACTTCCTTGTTAATTTCTGTTGTTGCACTTTACACAGATAGTTTGCTGTTGATTTAGGTCGTAATTTAAGAATAGGTGGTCTATTCATGCTCGTATTCTGACGGCTAAATTGAAGGATGATAGTTCCTTTTCTTCTGAAGACCGTAACTAAACTACAGAGTCAAGTATCAACCTAAAACGCCTTAAAGTCCTGTTGTGAAACACAATCGTACAAGTGCAACATCTAAGACTTGGAGGCGCCACTTATTAATTATTGATAAAGGATGAAAATCAGGGCTCACAAAGGTCACATACTCATCACTGGATAAATTGATATTCTTACTCAGTTATACAGGGTGTTACAAAAAGGTACGGCCAAACTTTCAGGAAACATTCCTCACACACAAATAAAGACAAGATGTTATGTGGACATGTGTCCGGAAACGCTTAATTTCCATGTTAGAGCTCATTTTAGTTTCGTCAGTATGTACTGTACTTCCTCGATTCACCGCCAGTTGTCCTAATTGAAGGAAGGTAATGTTGACTTCGGTGCTTGTGTTGACATGCCACTCATTGCTCTACAGTACTAGCATCAAGCACATCAGTACGTAGCATCAACAGGTTAGTGTTCATCACGAACGTGGTTTTGCAGTCAGTGCAATGTTTGCAAATGAGGATTAGGCAGATGCCCATTTGATGTATGGATTAACACGGGGCAATAGCCGTGGCGCGGTACGTTTGTATCGAGACAGATTTCCAGAACGAAGGTGTCTCGACAGGAAGACGTTCGAAACAATTGATCGGCGTCTTAGGGAGCACGAAACATTCCAGCCTATGACTCGCGACTGGGGAAGACCTAGAACGACGAGGACACCTGCAATGGACGAGGCAATTCTTCGTGCAGTTGACCATAACCCGAATGTCAGCGTCAGAGAAGTTGGTGCTGTACAAGATAACGTTGACCACGTCACTGTATGGAGAGTGCTACGGGAGAACCAGTTGTTTCCGTACCATGTACAGCGTGTGCAGGCGCTATCAGCAGCTGATTGGCCTCCACGGGTACACTTCTGCGAATGGTTCATCCAACAATGTGTCAATCATCATTTCAGTGCAAATGTTCTCTTTACGGATGAGGCTTCATTCCAACGTGATCAAATTGTAAATTTTGACAATCAACATGTGTGGGCTGACGAGAATCCGCAAGCAATTGTGCAATCACGTCATCAACACAGATTTTTTGTGAACGTTTGGGCAGGCATTGTTGGTGATGTCTTGATTGGGCCCCATGTTCTTCCACCTATGCTCAATGGAGCACGTTATCATGATTTCATACGGGATACTCTACCTGTGCTGCTAGAACATGTGCCTTTACAAGTACGACACAACAAGTGGTTCATGCACGATGGAGCTCCTGCACATTTCAGTCGAAATGTTCGTACGCTTCTCAACAACAAATTCGATGACCGATGGATTGGTAGAGGCGGACCAATTCCATGGCCTCCACGCTCTCCTGACCTCAACCCTCTTGACTTTCATTTATGGGGGCATTTGAAAGCTCTTGTCTACGCAGCCCCGGTACCAAATGTAGAGACTCTTCGTGCTCGTATTGTGGACGGCTGTGATACAATACGCCATTCTCCAGGGCTGCAAAAGTGCATCAGGGATTCCATGCGACGGAGGGTGGATGCATGTAGCCTCGCTAACGGAGGACATTTTGAACATTTTCTCTAACAAAGTGTTTAAAGTCACGCTGGTACGTTCTGTTGCTGTGTGTTTCCATTCCATGATTAATGTGATTTGAAGAGAAGTAATAAAATGAGCTCTAACATGGAAAGTAAGCGTTTCCGGACACATGTCCACTTAACATATTTTCTTTCTTTGTGTGTGAGGAATGTTTCCTGAAAGTTTGGCCGTACCTTTTTGTAACACTCTGTATATTCTACATGCCAGATATTTGCGAAGTAGGTGACGACCAACAACGCTATCTATTGTCTGCGCTTTATGTCGTGGGAAATTTAAATAAGGAGAGTTTCTATACTGCAATTAACGTTGCATCATTTTAACTTTGCAGATTCTGATATTCATCAACGATGTTTCTCATATTTTCACAATGTCCCCTCGACTCCAGTCTGTGAAGGGCGTACACGTAGGTAGATTCGTAAGCTGTCAAGTTGTAATGGTCGCCTAGTCGTTGATATTGCTAATTGCTGTAATCGCACTATTTCACTCCCATTTACGGAGCTTGTTAGCACTTGATGTTTGGTTGGCGCCATTAAAATGCGTTGTAGTAATCGCTGCTGCTTGCTGGATCGCTGCTGTGTCTCGATGCTGATGCTGGCTCTAAATCTGGTTGTCTAGGGTTAAAAACATGAGGTCCCGTGTTTTTTATGTGCTTTTGATGATAAAGAACGAGCAAAACCAACAAATATGTAAACCTCAAATATTTATTACTCAGGTGGCCATCTTAATTCCACTGTCCACCAAAGACCATGACACAAGACAAAGTAGTATTTCCGTTGCATGTTCTTTGCATTGTTTATCCACCTCAAACAATAACACACAAACACACTCTACCAAGTGACATTCCGACTGCCTCCTCGACCCTTCTTGCTGCTTGTATTTATAACATTGTCAAAGAACTACTAAAAAGAGATATCGTTTATAAGTCACATGTACATCTGTTATCATAATTTGTGCAGATAAGTTATTAATTTGCATCGAGTGACATAATTTAACATGTTATGAAAATGACAGACAGATTTGTTGACTTGACAGAATAATTCTTTGTTACAAAAAGGCCATTTTTTAGAAGTTTGTCAATTGACTTCTCTAATTTGCATAAATAAGTAATTAACATGAATTATTAAGAATTACATTGGTTTTCGTCTAAAACAGGATTGATTTCGTGAATACTGAGTGAAACCGCTCCTAGTGAACAAATAGGTTTCACTGAGTGATTTTTATTTAAGGAGATCCAAAATACCTAAGTTGGCCACTATTTTTCGTACTTCATATTAATTATTTAAGATAAACTTAGTGTTTTTACATGATGACATTTGCTGTATCAGTGATCAAGTGATATTAACTTTTGTGTGGGTCAGTTATTCAGTATAATTTAATGGGTTGACTGTTTATGGAGACATGTTGTGCAATCATTGTTAACATACACAATAACTCTTCTAAAATCATAAATACTCGTTAAACTGGTTGAATTTGGAGGGTATCACTTACTTCATTAAAGTAAAGCCTTTAATATGTTCCGTTACAAAGTGAACAACAGACTATCTTGGGACTTACGATATATACACAATTACGAAACGTGTCAGTTGTAATATTTGTTAAATTTTTAATATTAGTCTATTGGAAAGCCGTAATAAAATAGCCTTATTCAAACATAAAAGTTTGCTTGTTTAAGCGGAGGGAAAAATTTGGTTCCTTTAGACTTTCATATATTCTGAAGCTACAACACGCACAACATGAACGATTTTATGAAACTTGAGTTTACCAGAGTAACCTTTCTCTGTTAGCTACAATTATTTATTGTTACTGTAAATGACGCTCATATTTTATACCATGTCTACACTCTAATTACAGCTCTCTCAACACTACAGAAACTGGAATTTTATCTAGTGGTGGTTAACAGATATTATCACTTAATTAATGGTTTGATTTTTGTATATACTGTAACCGCCAACGCAAATTATTTTTATTTATGCCATGCATGTATCTTAATGGAAAGAAGAATAAATTCAAGGAGTAATGAGAAGACAGACAAATATTGCAAGAAGAATATAAGAAACTTCTGCAGAAAATGATAGGTGAAGAAAACATAAGGCAATGACCAACAAAAACGAAAACGAAAGAAGAAAAGCAGAGTGTGCACGCTTCTTTGAATTACAAATGACTACAGCCATTACAAAAGTCTGTGAGGCGAGTTAAAAGTACACTGCGTAACACCCATGCACAAGAAAATAAAACACAAAATGGTTCCACGGGCCTGAGAAAAATAAAAGAAGTCAGAGGAAGAAAAAAAACAACTCCTCGGCGGAGTCTCGACAGTGTTGTTTATTTATCAATGTGATGATATGAGCGATCAGCTACTGTTAGATGAGGTATATTTATTTTTTTTTAGTCAGATTATGCCTCCTTTTACATTAAACATAATATTTTACGGATCTAGTACATTTTACATAATAGATATTTCAGAAACGACAGTATTTAGTATGATGAGTAGCAGTAAAATGGTTTTAACAGAACTGAACATGATTTGAACGTATATAATCACAATTTGAATAACAACACTAAGTCAATAACAGTACTAAGAACCAATAAAATCAGTACCAGCGGTACTACTAATACTACTACTGATAGTAATAATAACAGCAGATAAAAACAAATTTATATATGTACAAAGTTATATTTTCTGACATAGCGAATGCTGAGGACTGCCTCAGCTTAGAGGTCTGGTAAATGAGCTCATGGTGTGAAACACGGCTACTTACAAGGGAACATTCCCAAGTGTCAGTAAACGATCTTGATGAAACCTGGCGGGTGTGTAGAGGCGGAAAAATAATGCATTACGTATTCTTTTTGTTTGTGCCCAATTTCACTTTTAAGTAGAGCTCTGCATTTCGATGAAAACAACCGCTCGAGCATTTCCCATTTCGTGCCGCTGCTCGACGGCTGGGAAAGGCCCGCGCTGCGATACGGCTGTGACCGTCTAATCTCTAATGCATCATGGGCTGGTTTCGTGCAATGTACCACATGTGATACCATACTTTCGTGCCAATCAAGCACAACAGGTATGCTTCGGCACTGCAAAAGTAAATGCGAAGCAGAAGTCCACCGGCCACTTGCAGTACCAAGTAGCATAAAGAAAGTAGTTGTTGATAGGTTGGACGATATGAGATAGATTTGCTACCGTTAAATACTTGTAGTAAGATTGGCTTCAAGAATTATTCGCAGGAGCTCATCAATGTTGGCGCCACTTCCGGCAAAGTCAGTATCGAAGATGTTCTTCCGCACCCTACCGCTGTATCGCGGTATATTAAAGAAATGGCAGACAAAATACGGGTGACAATGGTGCCCAAGCTAACATGAGCCTTAAAGAACAAAATGTGCGCTTTAGACGCTGATCTGTGGTCCGATAACTACAAGAAGATAAATTTTTTGACTGTGACGTCGCATTATGTGAATGATGAGTGGCAGCTAGAAACGCTTGTTTTGATAACAACCGAGTTTCCTGACGTACCTAAGACAGGAGAGAATATACGGCACGAAATCGAAGAGCGGATGCTTGAGTTAGGAATTAACAAGAATGATCTTACGAAATGCTACTTTGTCACCTACCAAGGAGCTAATATGAAGAAGGCACTTGAATCTTACGACCGTTTGCCTTGCTTTGATCACTGCTTGATGACTGCGCTTCGTCACACATTTCAAGAGACGTTTTTAGAAGACGAAGCCCCTGAAATCCTGTCGTGTCTACTATCAGCAAGAGCTATAGTAGGCTATTTGAAGAGATCGGGGCATCTGCGTCACTCTGTGAAGCAAGAAGCTCGGTGGAACAGTGTACTGTTAATGATCAATTCCGTCGTAACTCAAATCGACGATATCCGAGATCTACTAGAATCCCGGGGGCAATCGACACTCTTAGAAACTTTCCAAGAAGTGTGCGTACGAGACGTTGTCCCTTTTCTAACCCCCTTCAAAGAAGCGAGTTTGGATTTGTAAACTGCAAAGATAACAACGCTGGAACGTGTGCTGCCGTGGTACAAGAGTCTGTTACATCATTATGAACCAATAGATAGTGGCACCGAGGTGAGAACACTTTCTATAGGTTACGATCCTTTATACAACTGTTGAATTATCAGAGTGCAGTTATGCATATTGGGTTTCCTTTTCAGCTCATGGCGAAAATAAAAAGGAGAGCAGCATACTTCATCACAGAGAAGTGCAAAATTGAGGCTATCCATTACGTTGCCACT
Organism: Schistocerca serialis cubense; assembly: GCF_023864345.2. Lineage (NCBI taxonomy): Eukaryota > Metazoa > Arthropoda > Insecta > Orthoptera > Acrididae > Schistocerca > Schistocerca serialis. The sequence continues at coordinate 77,915,922 of NC_064642.1, read as the reverse complement.
GTACTACGGCCATCACGGCGTCATTTGAAGAAACTCACAGCGGACGAAAAGCAAGCCGCGTATGCTGAAGTTCGACGATTGTACTCGGAACTGCCCGTAAATGGTAAGGTTCATTCACTGAAATCAATTAGTAAAAGAATGTTTGTTTGTCTAATCAGCCATCTTTCGTCAAATCAACATTTATTACGTCTACAATGTGATATTTGGGAAAGGTTTCGCCGTTTAAACATTCCACAATGCGTTTTGATGTAATTTGTGCGATATATATAAAATGTCACCGTAAATATAGTCGTTTAGTAACCAGTAATTCTAACTACGGTGTATACATATTTGAAGGTGGCAGGAATATCTTACGGATGTTTTCATTCATGTTTAGAGTCCATTGAAGCAAACAGTGACCAAGTTCTTCCCATGAAAAAGTCCAGGATGGACTGGAGTTCGGATGGGGACGACGAAGATGGACACACAGTTACCACCAATGAACTCGACAGGTACTTTTCGCTCTCCAAATCCGACTGTAGCTGTGCCGAAGGACAAATTTTGCAGTGGTGGAAAACGCACGCGGGGTTATTTCCAAGGCTGTCAGTAGTAGCCAGAAGAGTTCTCTATATTCCTGCCACTAGTGCTGCCAGCGAGAGAAATTTTAGCCAGACCGGTCACCTGCTGTCCAGCAAAAGATCGTGCCTGGAATCAGACAAGGTGGATGATCTCTTATTGATCCATCACAATTACGTACGTATTCACAACATACCACGTAATTACAAGGAAGGAAACATTCCTAAAACTCTATAAATGTACGATTCCACTTTCATTGACTTCACGGGAAGAAGTTCAAACCGCCAGCTGTAGTAATAGCTCCAGGAACACAAATGACAGCTGTGTCTCAGGGAGCACCAATGACGAAAAACGAATTGTACAGTCATGATTCACTTGTAACGTTATTTACAGGTCAGAATTCGTTCAGAAATTAACGTTTTTGCAACAAAATTTTGTGAGTATTACTTTTAACTCCGTCATTCCTTCCCGTTCCTGCATTCAGTATTAGTACAACGTATACGTGGCCGAGTTTGGAGTTAGGCTACACATAGTCCATGATTAGACTACTGTGTTCCCGTTTGCCTACCGAACGGAACAAAATACTAAATACAGACATTACAGTTTTTAAAGTTACAATTACTGGAATACATGATAACCTCAAAGGCAAAAAAAAAAAAAAAAAAAAAAAAAAAAAAAAAAAAAAAAAAAAAAAAAAAAGTTCAAATGGCTCTGAGCACTATGCGACTTAACTTCTGAGGTTATCAGTCGCCTAGAACTTAGAACTAATTAAACCTAACTAACCTAAGGATTCCGTAGAAATGTTGGAACACGTGAGGCAATACTAACCTTACGATTTATCTTAGAAGAAAGATTAAGAAAAGGCAAACCTACATTTCTAGCATTTGTAGACTTAAAGAAAGCTTTTGACAACGTTAACTGGAATACTCTCTTTCAAATTCTGAAGGTGGCAGGGGTAAAATACAGGGAGCGAAAGGCTATTTACAATTTGTACAGAAACCAGATGGCAGTTATAAGAGTCGAGGGGCATGAAAGGGAAGCAGTGGTTGGGAAAGGAGTGAGACAGGGTTGTAGCCTCTCCCCGATGTTATTCAATCTGTATATTGAGCAAGCAGTAAAGGAAACAAAAGAAAAATTCGGAGTAGGTATTAAAATTCATGGAGAAGAAGTAAAAACTTTGAGGTTCACCGATGACATTGTAATTCTGTCAGAGACAGCAAAGGACTTGGAAGAGCAGTTGAACGGAATGGACATTGTCTTGGAAGGAGGATATAAGATGAACATCAACAAAACCAAAACGAGTATAATGGAATGTAGTCAAATTAAGTCGGGTGATGCTGAGGGAATTAGATTAGGAAATGAGACACTTAAAGTAGTAAAGGAGTTTTGCTATTTAGGGAGTAAAATAACTGATGATGGTCGAAGTAGAGAGGATATAAAACGTAGACTGGCAATGGCAAGGAAATCATTTCTGAAGAAGAGAAATTTGTTAACATGGAGTATAGATTTAAGTGTCAGGAAGTCGTTTCTGAAAGTATTTGTATGGAGTGTAGCCATGTATGGAAGTGAAACATGGACGATAACCAGTTTGGACAAGAAGAGAATAGAAGCTTTCGAAATGTGGTGCTACAGAAGAATGCTGAAGATAAGGTGGGTAGATCACGTAACTAATGAGGAGGTATTGAATAGGATTAGGGAGAAGAGAAGTTTGTGGCACAACTTGACTAGAAGAAAGGATCGGTTGGTAGGACATGTTTTGAGGCATCAAGGGCTCACAAATTTAGCATTGGAGGGCAGCGTGGAGGGTAAAAATCGTAGAGGGAGACCAAGAGATCAATGCACTAAGCAGATTCATAAGGATGTAGGTTGCAGTAGGTACTGGGAGATGAAGAAGCTTGCACAGGATAGAGTAGCATGGAGAGCTGCATCAAACGAGTCTCAGGACTGAAGACCACAACAACAACAACAACAACCTAAGGACATCACACACATCCGTGCCCGAGGCAGGACTCGAACCTGCGACCGTAGCGGTCGCTCGGCTTCAGACTGTAGCGCCTAGAACCGCGCGGCCACTCCGGCCGGCCCAGTAGTCTGCAACATATTAACAAACATCAAATGTAACATATACAAGTGTATTATTTAGGTCATAGAACTGGTAGTAAACAACGAAAGACATTTGTAAAAGAAATAAGTGAGTGGTTAATGTGAAGCGGTGGCCTCTGACCTCGAGGAGTGTGACGAAGCGCCGCACGCTGGCACTGAGTCCACCGGTTACTGCCGACCGGCCGAGCGTTTGGCGTTCTCGTCCGAGCGCTGGCGATCGGCTGCCCACAGCCGGCGGAAGAGGACGCTCGGCCGCATACTCCCGAGAGCCAGAGGGGCGAGCGGCACTCGCCGGTAAAAATCGGCGATAATGAAGACCTCTACTTTTAAGGGGTTAAACAACCCCAAAAAGTAATTTTTCATACTAGGTTTGGAGGGAATATTTCGAGACCATGATTGCTCCTCATATAAAAGTTGATTTGTAATTAGCGTTCTTCAAAACAGTGTAATCGAATTTTGTAATAATTTGAAATTTTGAAAAATACGCCACCGTGATTAATTAATTCCAAAAAGTGAAAACTTTTGTTAAAAAACAACTAACAAAGATTTCATGATACATACATACATTGTAAGTAGGCTGTTTAGGTTTTTATATTGGTAACGCCACGTAGCGCTCTGTACGAAAATCACTGCCTGTGCTGTGTGCAGTCTGTGGCTGGGTGGCATTGTTGGAATTTGCTATTGTAGTGTTGGGCAGCTGGATGTTAACAGCGCGTAGCGTTGCGCAGTTGGAGGTGAGCCGCCAGCAGTGGTGGATGTGGGGAGAGAGAGGACGGAATTTTGAGAGCGGACGATCTGGACGTGTGTCCATCAGAGACAGTAAATTTGTAAGACTGGATGCCATGAACTGCTATATATATTATGACTTTTGAACACTATTAAGGTAAATACATTGTTTTCTATCAAAATCTTTCTTTTGCTAACTATGTCTATCAGTAGTTTGTGCCTTCAGTAGTTTGAATCTTTTATTTAGCTGGCAGTAGTGGCGCTCGCTGTATTGAGTAGTTCGAGCAACGAAGATTTTTGTGAGGTAAGTGATATGTGAAACGTATAGCTTAATTTAGTCAGGGCCATTCTCTTGTAGGGATTATTAAAAGTCAGATTGCGTTGCGCAAAAAAATATTGTGTGTCAGTTTAAGCACAGTCATGTATAATTTTTCTAAGGGGACGTTTCAACATGTGTAATAAAGCTGGCTTCTGAAATACGTTTCTTGAAATACGAGGGCTATCCACAAAGTACATTACGTTTTGGAATTAAAAATAAATAAATTATTGGAATTTTTTTATTATATACAGATGAAAGCCACACTTAAATACTACTTTTCTACATAGTTGCCATTTAAATTAAGGTACTTATCGTAGCGATGGACGAACTTAGAAATTCCTTCGTAGTAAAATTCGGCCGCCTGCGCCTTCAACCACGTGGTTACCTCTTCTTTTGGGACAGAAAAGGTGTGATTTTTGTGGATTTCCTGGAAAGAGGCACTACAACAAACTCTCAAAGGTATTGCCAAACTCTGCACAACCTCAGAAGAGCAATACAAAACAAGCGCAGGGGAATGTTGGGCTCAAAGATCTTGCTGATTCACGACAACGCCCGGGCCCACACGGCAAATGCCACTCGTGAAGTTCTCGAATCTTTTAGGTGGGAGTTGTTTCCTCATCCGCCGTACAGTCCCGACCTGGCACCGAGCGACTTCCACTTATTCCCAGCAATGAAGAAGTGGTTGGCTACGCAGCGTTTTGATGACGACGCACAGCTTCAAAAAGAGGTAACCACGTGGTTGAAAGCGCAGGCAGCCGAATTTTACGACGAAGGAATTTCCAAGCTCGTCCATCGCTACGATAAGTGCCTTAATTTAAATGGCAACTATGTAGAAAAGTAGTATTTAAGTGTGGCTTTCATCTGTATATAATAAAAAAAATTTCCAATACTTTATTTATTTTTAATTCCAAAACGTAATGTACTTTGTGGATAGCCCTCGTATAAATTGAACATAATGTGCTATCAGAGTATTTTCAACATACATAATTAAAATATCCAAACATTCATTACTATTCTAGTTATTCATTTTACTTATATTTGTGTTATATTTTAAACTGTTATTTTGTTTTATGCTCATTTTCGTTGTTCACTTTACCGTTACACACACATGTATTTTGTCAATTGAAAATTACAAATAACTCATTATAATGATACAAAATCATTAAATTATGATAATCTGTAAATAAACTCTTGGAACGTGACGTTTTCTTACCCCATACTCATTAAATTAACGAAATTTCTTCACACTTCGTAATGTTGCCATGTTATTCGTAATTGATTAAAGGGTTTATCCAAGAACAAAGGCAGACATTATTGTTGTTTTAATAGACTGCCTTATGAAGCTGGATACTTTAGTCATTCCTCTCATATAATGAGGACGAGCATTCTGAAGTCGGGATCCTGATACTGAAAAGGAAATGCAGCTGGATCGTTAAGTGAGACAGAACGGAGTTTGCTCTGACGAGAGTGTATTTCTATTGCTTTGTTCAATGAGAGTTAAAGTCAAGTAGAGAAATGTTGATAAGACGGTAGACAAGACAGAGTGTCTGGAAATTTGCACGTTTATCTGCACGTAGCCAGGATAGCTGTGCTTAAGATGGTGAAATATGATCAAAGGTCGAGAGTCACAGATACAGCGTACACAGGCTTTCATCGCCAACTCCAAGAGCCGTGAGGGCTATCTTACAGGATGACATCGCTGTAATTGACGACTAGGAGTACAAGCTTTTGTGCGAGTTCCTTTCTCAGTTCAAAAAGAATAGTCTCTCACATTTTCGTATATCTCGAGACACACAAATAATGATGCCTTTTGCACATTGCAGCTTTGTGTTCAGCCCTGTTTGGGAATTCATCTACTATTACTCCTACACTCGTTGCTCACGGAGAGAAATTTATGTTTGTCCCATTTTGTATTACGGGCTAAGAACCTAGAACGGCTAACCAAGATCGCTTGGGTGCAGAGTGGATAATGCGTCAACCACATATTCTGTGCCCACTTTTATTATGTACACAGGTCGGCACAGAAATTTGTAATAGCTGACTTCAGGTTGATTTTTTTTTTTTTTTTTTTTTTGCTCTAAGATGTAATCGGTGGTCATGAGCGCATATAGGCGTTGGACGAAAGTGTGGATCACCGGAGAAATGGATGCTTGAACATGAACGATTCGCTTACGGAAGAAAGGCAACTAGTGCGAATTTTATAAATTTCGGATTTTTCACGATTGTAGGTTCTGAATGAATCAAAGCATTTCTTACTGCAAAAAGAAATCCTTTTTGCAAAATATCAAGGATCAGGCAGAGCCGTCAATTTTCTGTTTATCGCAGATAGGGAATTAGTGCAGTACATGCTGATGGAGGCGCTACGCAGCTAGTTTGCAAACTACGATTCGTGAGAACTAAGAGTTTTCTTCTACCATGAAGGAGAATTAGAAAAGGGTTCAAATAAAGCGTGTCCGATTTTGAGCTGGTAAATCGAAAGTATTATCGACAAGGACTTAAAAATGGTATACGCCTTAGGAGACAATTGAGCGGGCCAGAAAAAGGACAACACTTTGGTTAAGATGATGATGGCACTGTGTGAGATGAAAAGATTTGTTATCTTTAAAGTTCTTGTTGAATGAGAGGGATTTCTGGATTGTTAGAAGGAAGCCGAAAAAGGGGGTAAGATACTATACAATAGATGAGCTCATGAAACATTCCTCGAAAAAGGATAACAAGTTTTCCACCGTTTAAATGAAGGTGGATTCTTTGATTGACTATAGTTCCTCGTGGCCTACATTCTATAAAAATAACCTGATTTAGCGACGAATAATACGCTCAAGTCGTTTCCAGACAACTGATACGTGTTCTCACTAATTCAAAATACCATGAGATGACTTTACCAGCTGAAAATCCGCACAGTGTTACGTGAAACGTGAATGTTCCTCGCTTGACGACTGAGCTGTAAAAGTTTTGGAACTATCTTCGCCAGCCGGAGTGGCCGAGCGGTTCTAGGCGCTACAGTCTGGAACAGCGCGACCGCTACGGTCGTAGGCTCGAATCCTGCCTCGGGCATGGATATGTGTGATGTCCTTAGGGTAGTTAGGTTTAAGTAGTTCTAGGTTCTAGGGGACTGATGACCTCAGAAGTAAAGTCCCATACTGCTCAGAGCCATTTGAACCATTTGAGCTATCTCCAGAGAAAAACTACACACCTATAATGCCTGTAAATAACAATCGAATGGACGACATCATTAATCTTTGATCTATATACCTCAAGTGAAGATGGGATTTTGGAATTCAGTCCCATCATGTCCAGCAACAACGGCATCTCGTGATGTAAACGAAGATAAGTGAGTAATGTAATAATGGAAAACGTCAACTATTATTCAGGAATATGTAAAAAACTATATTTATTACAATAAAAGACGTTTATATCTACTATTCTATCTTAAGACAAGTAACTTAACTTTTACGTGTACTACTCTATGTGATTAAAAGTATCCGGACACCTGGCTGAAAATGACTTACAATTTCGCGGCGGCCTCCATCGGTAATGCTGGAATTCAACATGGTGTTGGCTCACACTTAGCCTTGATGACAGCTTCCAGTCTCGCAGGCATACGTTCAATCAAGTGCTGGAAGGTTTCTTGGGGAATGGCTGTTCATTCTTCACGGACTGCAGCACTAAGCAGAGGTATCGCTGACGGCCGGTGAGGCCTGGCACAGTGTCGGCGTTCCAAAACATCCCACACGTGTCTTATAGGATTCAGATCAGGACTCTGCGCAGGCCAGTCCATTACAGGGATGTTATTGTCGTGTAACCACTCCGCCACAGACGTGCATTATGAACACGCACTCGATCGTGCTGAAAGATGCAGTCGCCATCCCCGAATTGCTCTTCAACAGTGGGAAGGAAGGAGGTACTTCAAATATCAATGCGGTCCTGTGCTGTAATAGTGCGACGCAAAACAACAAGGGGTGCAAGGCCTCTGCGTGAAAAACACGACCACACCATAACACGACCTCCTTCGAATTTTACTGTTGGCACTACACACGCCGGCAGATGAGGTTCGCCATACCCAGACCCTGCCATCGGATCACCACGTTGTGTACCGTGATTCGTCACTCCACACAACGTTTTTCCATTGTTCAGTCGTCCAATGTTTACGCTCCTTACACCAAGCGAGGCGTCGTTTGACCTTTACCGCCGTGATATGTGGCTTATGGGCACCGCTCGACCATGAAATCCAAGTTTTCTCACATCCCACCTAACTATCATAGTACTTGCAGTGGATCCTGATGCAGTTTGGAATTCCTATGTGTTGGTCTGGATAGATGTCTGCCTATTACACATTATGTCTGCAGCTCGTGGTTGTGCGGTAGCGTTCTCGCTTCCCACGCCCGGGTTCGATTCCCGGCGGGGTCAGGGATTTTCTCTGCCTCGTGATGACTGGGTGTTGTGTGTTGTCCTTAGGTTAGTTAGGTTTAAGTAGTTCTAAGTTCTAGGGGACTGATGACCATAGATGTTAAGTCCCATAATGCTCAGAGCCATTTGAACCATTTTTATTACACATTATGACCCTCTTCAACTGTCGGTGGTCTCTGTGAGGCAACAGACGAGGTTGGCCTGTGCGCTTTCGTCCTGAACATATCCCTTCACGTTTCCATTTCACTATCACATCGGAAACAGTGGACCTATGGATGCTTAGAAGTGTGGAAATCTCGCGTACAGACGTATGACACGAGTGACACCCAATCACCTGACCACGTTCAGTCTGAGATTCGCGCAGCGCCCCGTTCTCCTCTCTCACGGAGTCTAATGACAATATGGAGTACCTGGCAGTAGGTGGCAGCACAATGCACCTAATATGAAAGACGTATCTTTTTGGGGGTGTCCGGATACTTTTGATCAGATAGTGCATACAGTAAACAAGAAGTCCTACACCAATAAGCCAGAAATACGTGCGAGGAGATAAATTGCATTAAAGCAGTCTTATTCGGTTTATTTGTCTCTAGTGTAAAAGCAGGAAATGTGTACATGTTGTCTTTCTGCAGTGAGTGATTCAAACGTGAAGCTAGCCAAGCCTGAAGGCTGCGGTGTTGTAACTTAACACGAACGGCACCTGTCAAAAGCCGTGAATACGTTCCAAGTGTCAGCCGTGGTCAGACCAGTGTTCTGTGTTGGAGCCATGTGAACTCGAAGGTGGGCAAACTGTTGATGCTCCTATGGTGGGTGATTCTGTAACCACGGAAGCTGAAATGTTTGGTTTTTCAAGAGCCACCTTATCGAAGATTTATACCGTGTGAGCCGTGTGTCGGCTCTCAACATATATCGCGCTGTTAAGATTGTTCTGAGTCCTTCCATTCCACTGTTAATTGCTTCTTTCATATTTATCGTTATGCTGCGTACGATTCTGTTGAGATTCCCCTCTGGCGGCGTGTCTGGTCTTATCGATCTTCGAGTCGTTGCTTCCTGTTAGCCTTGTGTAAGGGAATAAGATCTTTGGGGGGATGGCCGGTTGGTTGCCTAGCGGTGACGAGTCGGTCGGTCGGTTTTTAAAATCGGGAATGAGAGAGTGTCGTACGGCGAGACCGCGGCGTGGCGTGGCGGTGGAGAGTTGGCGGTTGTTCCGAGAAGCCGCGTGGTCTGTCCTGGCTGTGTGAGACGTGTGCGACGAGTTGACGGGACAAGGCTGTAAGCTCTTGCTGTAAACACCCGGGCGCCACGGCTGTGGTTCCGAGTCACTACTTGGTGGGCGCGGCAACGGATGTCTTCAAATTTTCCGTCTGGAGGCGGGAATGATGAACTAGTAACACGCCTAACCTGAAGAGTGGTATTTCGCCTCCGTGGGTGCAGAAAAGACGAGGGCTCCAGTGACAGAGCGCGTGGATGCGTAACTGTGCCCAGTTGGGTACGCTGGCGACGTAGACACGGTCGGGTGTGAGGAACTTTTGCATCGGAGTTCACCTGCTGTTTCTCTCATAAACTTAGTTAAGTTGGTTAAAGGTTTAGATGTTAACTGAAGAATCGTGGTTTGTGCAACCAGCGTCTTTTCTGCCTTGTGGCCTCCTGCATTCGCGTTTCCTGTCCCTGTCGCCGGTGTATTTATAGACAGTGATCTTTTCCGCTTCTTATTACTACTGCCTGGGAGGAAGTGTATTTTTGGGCAGGGATTATGGTTCCTGATTTGATTCCTCCTCCCCTGGCCTCGCGTGAGGTCGATGTGATTGCTGAATGTGAGTCGTTGTGAGTCTGTTAGTCCGCTTCTAGCCTGAGCATCCTTCGGGAGACAATTGTGGCCGCCCTTACACCCGGTCGGTTAATTATTTCTATCCCAGACATTTTGTTGGCAGGACATGGTATTAAAGTTGTTAGTTATTGTAAAATGTTAAATGGTTGTATTTTACTCTGTTTTTGGCCACTGTTTAAAAAGGTTTGCCTTTCATTGGTAGGTTTTTTAAAATTACGTGGCTTTAAAACTGTTAGTTATTGTAAAAGGTGAATGACTGTATCTTTACTTTGACTGTTTTAATCTACTTGGAATCATTTGAAAATCTAGTTCTGCCTCCCTGTTAGCGAGCCCTTGTAATTTAAAATCTTGCTGTGCCAAAATTTAAAAGAAGTGGCTCCCTACATGTTCGGTAGCGAAACTGTATGCAAATTGGTGTTTTTGTTTCATTACTTGGAAAGTTTTAATTTTGTTATTAATTGCTTTATGAAAGTCTGCTTGAAGTAAAATGGCTTGGCTATTAACGGTAAAGTTTTTACTTTAATTACTTGGAAAATTTTGATTTGTTATCAAATGTTTTATCAAATCCGGTTTTAAGTAAAATGGCTTGGCCGTTAACTCTAAAGTAGATTGTTTTGAAAAGACACTCATGCCTCCTAGCTTTTTTGGATCTGTTCCTGGTCAGGTGGTAAAGAAATGACTTTTAATGGTTGAAGTAATCAATAAAGAAATTGTAAATTGCAACTCGACAGTAACCAACTAATTTTGGCCCCGTTTCCCAACTCGGCGTTTTCCTTGATTAATCGTAACACCCGTCTCATCGCGTACAGGAAAAGAGGGAAGAACATCGTCCGCAAAGTCACAACGTAGGCGAAAATGATTGTCCACTGATCGCGACGGACGGTCATTGAGGAGGGTTGTGACGAAAATAAAACGATGACAACTGCAAAAGTCACTGCAGAACTGAATGTCGCATTCGCGAACTCCGTCAGCACCAAAACAGCACGAAGGCAGTTCCAGAAGCTGGGAATTGCAGGGCCAGCTGCAATTCCGAAACCACAAATTAGTGATGTAAATGCCTGCAACATAAATTTTGGTGCCGAAGCCATAAAACCCAGACTATGAAGCAGTGGAAGAGTGTCACTTGATCGGATGAGTATTGTTTCACACTGTTGCCAACTTTCGTCCGAGTGTACGTCTCAACAGTGAAACATGGCAGAGTTTCGGCTATGACTTGGGTAGCCATATCGTGATATTCCATGAGACCCAAGGTTCCCCTGCACAATAACATTACTGCCAAGGAATATGTGACCATTTTGGCTGATCTGGCCCATACCATGGTATAACGTTTGTTCCCCAATGGTGATGCTGTATTCCAAGACGACAACATCCCTGTTCAAACAGCTCGTATCGTCCACGACTAGTTTTTGGCGCACGAAGATGAAGTATTGCATCTCCCCTGACCACCACACCCACCAAATCTCAATATTATTGAGCTTTTTTGGTCTACTGTGGAGAGAAGGATGTATCATCGCTAACCACCTCCAATATCGTTACATGAACTCGTCGCTATTGTGCAGGATGTGTGGTATAAGATTCCTTTGTGAATATTCTCTTAAGAACCATACGGGATCTGTATTTACGCATTCCAAGGAAGTTGGAAGCTGTTATGGATGGCAACAGTTTCCCTACACGCTATTACGAATGGTAAGTGCCGTGTTTTTGACGTTTCCATATTTTTGTCCATCCCTTGTAACTGGTAATTGCAGTAGCGTAGAACTAATGACATGTCATTGTATGTCTAAACCATCCGTCATGATGTAGAAAACACAATGCCAGAAACATGTCATCTGTTCGTCAAGCAAACACAAGAAATAGCTCATATTTAACATCTCTCCATTAAGATAAACCGTCCGAATTCTTCGCATTAAGGTATAAAAACTTACGTTCATTAAGTCCAGCAGAGTACATACTGCCCAAACGCCGTTACTGTGCAATTTTCGACTTTCTTCTGAAAGTCGTCCTACCTGATTTATTTACCAGACTTATTTTCCACAAAACTGTTAACAACACACTGGAATCAAGAACATAAGACACTGCAAAGAAGACTGCACCGCTAAAAATATAATTACTATCAAATTATCTCGTAAAAAAAACATAAATGACTGTTTTAGTATAGAATATCCTCCAACTATATGCTGGTTTTATCCTAATATGGCCCTCCGCCTGCCAGAAAGTTATTTTCGTTTTATACATGTTCGGTGTGCCATTTAAATAGCAAGCGTATTTTCGCATAACATTCAAACGAAAGTGGCAAATATTCATTAACTCTATGAATCCACTTCCGCGATCATGGGCTGAACTATTCGAAGACAACATCATTCTATTTTATCCATCAGCTGTCAGCTACGTTACGCAGGGCTGACGCCTTTCTCCCCTACCGTCCAACCGGTTCATCGAAAAAATAATAACTTAGATGAACCAAAGTTTCAGGAGTGAATTAAAAGTCAAGAGGAATGGATACCGATGATAAGATTATCTGGTGATATTGCCTTCGTTAGTGGAAATGAGGAAGAATTACAGCACTTGTTCAAAGGAATGAACAATAATTGAATAGAATATGGATTAAAGGGAACTACAGAAAGACTAAAGTAATGAGGCGTAACAGACATAAGTTTGGCAACTAACGTATCAAAACTGTTGACAATGTAGTAGAGTTAACGAAAAAATTCTGTCACCTTGGAAGAAAAACAACGGACGGATGAAGCAGGTAGAATATATGAAGCAGTTTAGCACAGGCAAAGAGATAATTCCTCGCTACAAAAAAAGTCTATTAGTATCAAACATACGCCTTAATCCGAGGAAGTCATTTCTACGGTTGTGCGTATGGAACACAGCATTGTATGGAAGTTAGTGATAGATCTTGGGAAAATCAGGAAAAGAAGAGGATCAAAGTGTTTGTGTTGTGCTGTTATACAAGGATATAAAAAATTAGGAGGACTGATAAGAAGGAACTGAGATAGTTCTCTATTTAGGCAACGAAAGGAATTCTCGTACAATATTGAACCCAAGTAAGTACAAGATAACTGGATATATGTTATGACATCTGATACTATGGTGAGCAGAGAGGGCAAAATCTGTATTGGGTGATAGAGACTGGAATATGTCCAACACATAAATGAGGACGTTGGGTGTGCCATTCGTAGATGAAGAGGTTGGCATAAGAGAGTAAAGCAAGCCATGGCGTGCTACATCAAACCAGTCAGAAGACTCATAAATCTGACGATAATAGGTTATTTTTGAGTCTTACAATTGGGAAGGGCACATGAAAAAAAGGTTTGCATCAGCCAGAACTCTCGAAGACAGACGTTGACTGTGGATATTTTATCACAGACACAATCCCTTTTACTGTTCAGAGATGTCACTAAACCCACCCAAAGATTTAAACAACCATACATCAGCAGCGCCTATTAGACGGAGGGGTTCCGACAGATGAACAGTTCCAGTCATTCCACCAGGAAGGAGGTACACGGCTCGTGTTGTCTATAGTTCAACCATGCCTCGACGGTCAATACCGCGGTTCGATCGCGTCCGCATTGTTACTTTGTGCCAGGAAGGACTCTCAACAAGGGAAGTGTCCAGGCGTTGCGGAGTGAACCAAAGCGCTGTTGTTCGGACATAATGGAGATACAGAAAGACAGGAACTGTCGATGATATGCCTCGCTCAAGCTGCCCAAGGGGTACTACTTTAGTGGATTACCGCTACCTATGGATTATGGCTCGGAGGAACCCTGACAGCAACGTCACCATGTTGAATAATGCTTTTTGTGCAGCCACAGGACATCATTTTAGGACTCAAACTGTGCGCAATAGGCTGAATGATGCGCAACTTCACTCCCGACATCCATGGAGAGGTCCATCTTTGCAACCACGACACCATGCAGAGCGGTACAGATGGGCCCAACAACAAGCCGAATGGACCGCTCAGGACTGACATCACGTTCTCTTCACCGATGAGTGGCGCATATGCCTTCAAAAATGGTTCAAATGGCTCTGAGCACTATTGGACTTAACATCTATGGTCATCAGTCCCCTAGAACTTAGAACTACTTAAACCTAACTAACCTAAGGACATCACACAACACCCAGTCATCACGAGGCAGAGAAAATCCCTCACCCCGCCGGGAATCGAACCCGAGAACCCGGGCGTGGGAAGCGAGAACGCTACCGCACGACCACGAGCTGCGGACATATGCCTTCAACCAGATAATCATCGGAGACGTGTTTGGAGGTAACCCCGCCAGGTTGAACGCCTTAGTCACACAGTTCAGCGAGTGCAGCAAGGTGGAGGTTCCCCTGCTGTTATTGGGTGGCATCATGTGGGGCCGACGTATGCCGCTGGTGGTCATGGAGGCGCCGTAACGGCTGTACGATACGTAATGCCATCCTCTGACCGATAGTGTAACCATATCGGCAGCATATTGGCGAGACATTCATCTTCATGGACGACAATTCGGGCCCCATCGTGAAAATTTTGTGAATGACTTGCTTCAGGATAGCGACATCGCTTGACTAGAATGGCCAGCATGTTCTCCAGACATGAACCCTATCGAACATGCCTGAGGTAGACTGAAAAGTGCTGTTTATGGACGACGTGACCCACCAACCACTCTGAGGGATCTACGCCGAATCGCCGTTGAGCAGTGGGACACTCTGGACCAACAGTGCCTTGATGACCTTGTGGATATTATGCCACGACGAATACAGGCTTGCGTCAATGCAAGAGGACATGCTACTGGGTATTAGAGGTACCGGTGTGTACAGCAGTCTAGACCACAACCTCTGACGGTCCCGCTGTATGCAATGTGTGGTTTTCATGAGCAATAAAAAGGGTGGAAATGATGTTTATGTTGATCTCTATTCCAATTTTCTGTACACTTTCTGGAACTCTCGGAACCGAGGTGATGCAAAACTTTTTTTGATGTCTGTATTTTTCAGCCAAGCTTTTGCAGAATATAGGTCACAAACTTTAAAGGAATGATTCTCCATTTATCTCAGATTAATCTTCTTTAAAGTCGCCGACCAAGAACTAATTTTGCAACATCAGGGTTAAGGTTCATTGGTAGCTGGTTACGTTTTCCTTCTAATTTATTAGAAATGTGTTCTGACGCTTTATGAGCCATTGTATTCGAAACTTCCTGAAAGGTTAGAAGCTCATGCTGAAGCAATATCTAATCTCTAATCTTAATCTTGCAGTAAATAAGTTGACTGGGAATGATGAATGTAAAGTTTCGTGCGTCACCCTTAAATATAATTTCAATCTGTCTTCTGCAGAGGACTTTTTCTGAAAGTAGCACATAAAGTGTGTTATGCCATTCTTTGGTTTATCCTTTGTCCAAGTTGATTCCACCAAGAAATGTATGATAACTAGTCGCTGCAAGTTTCGAAATGTATAATATAGGTACTGCTAGATTCCTTTTTTGAAGCTCTCATTGAGTAATATGCTGATGACTCCGCTGGTACTGTGTTAACTCTGTAATTAAATCATCTGGGCCACTTTACGGTTTTAATCTCCAGAGTTGCTTTATGGTGCACTCTCATTCTAGAGGCATAAAAACCTTAAGCTCTCCATTTGTTATTGAAATACGCTCCGGTTATGAATGCGTTACTGCTGATAAATCTCAACAGGAACGTGTGTAATTTTAGTTCCGTTCCTGTACACTTCGTTTTTTTGTAATTTAGGAGGCAGCCGAAACTTCGTTCAAATATCATTATCCCAAACAACACATTATCTCGACTCATGCCGAGACCATTACTGGTTAGCAGGACTATATGTTGGTAGTATATGGTAATTAGATTTTATTATTTTTCTTTAAATTTGACGTTATCATTTTCGATATAGGTTATATGCTAATTAATTTGTTTTGTATTTGATGCATTCGGTGGTGGATAACATTTCATATTTGTATTATCATTTACATGATCCTGCCATTGTAAACTAGACAGCAGCTCATTGTAACGTAGAAAATAAAAAATAAAAAAATATCCCAAACAAATAGCAGCCTTATTACGCATGTAATGTCGTCGTCATTAAACACTGTTTCAACATAATACAAACGGGAATTGTCTATATCTTAATGGATACGGATGAATTTACAGTAATTAGTTAATATGCTTTCTATTTTCGTTCCCAGAAATTTCTTCATGTAATTACTAAAATTTATTTATTGGTCCTACATCCACATTTTATCGCGTCAATACTTTTTTCTTGTGTGTGTGTGTGTGTGTGTAAATACGATCAACGGTGTTCGATTACGATTCTGAATTGCGTCTTGTATAATGTCATCTGTGATAACTGGAGTGTCACTTCCAGTTCTTCATGTTAACTAAAAGGGGAAGATTTAGTGTTTTATTAAGCAGATACCCGTTCATTCGGCAACATAACCATAAAATCAATGCGAGTTTTGGATATTTACTCGGATATGGTAAATTCGTTGGATATTATGCGCTACAAGATTTCCTCTGTATAACTAAGATCTAAAATTTTATTGGGATTTGTCTTTCTTGCTTCTCTAAATATTTAACTGAATACCACTCCCAAATGATCAATGTTTACAAAGCATGTAACATTTCAGGCTTACTGACAGCGATATAATGTCTCATTCTTTGTATTCTGGGATACTGATATCGTGCTGTAGCTGCTCTCAGCATCACCGTACGCATTTTGCAATTTAGCAATTCCTCCTTTGACCGCCCCATGCCTAAATCCAGATGACTGCACAATTTTTTCCCCTCGATGTTAAAAATTAGGCTCTACGACAGTTTAGCCGAAGTGAGTTACGAAAGGCCGGTTATCGAAGTATCTCGGTAATCCAAGCATGTATTGCCTTTTAAATTACGAGTTTGTTACAAGAAACTCTAGACATTGTATTTTGGAGACGTTGATTTGATGAAAACATTTATCATATACACGATTTCACACGGATGACAAAGCTCATCGTGAATCATCAGTTTCGTACATATTGAGAAAGAGCGGGTTACCCTTTTATCAGGCTGCTGTTAAATTGAAAACTTCCATCACACTGGATTTTCACTCATTCTCCCTTTTTGCATGGTACGGGATTCAACTCGTTTATAAAGGTAGCTTCCATCTCAACAGATAAAGATAAACACTTTTTGTACGTCAGCCGGCCGAAGTGGCCGTGCGGTTAAAGGCGCTGCAGTCTGGAACCGCAAGACCGCTACGGTCGCGGGTTCGAATCCTGCCTCGGGCATGGATGTTTGTGATGTCCTTAGGTTAGTTAGGTTCTAAATTCTAGGGGACTAAAGACCTCAGCAGTTGAGTCCCATAGTGTTCAGAGCCATTTGAACCATTTTTTTTTTTTTTTTTGTACGTCAGGAGTGAAATTACTGTGGGAAAAAGTTATGCACAGAAATATGACGTGCATGCGTGAAATAAAGTAAAGTTAACGGTAGACGCTATACCGTTATCGGATTTATAAAATACTGCGTGCGAGAAAATCAAGTTATACTACCAGGCATCGCACGACCGTCTTATGGCGTTTCTTGGAGAAAAACATATATTTCTTATCAAATTTGTGGAAACTGCAGAAGCAAAAATACATCCAGAACAACAAGAACAGAAGTGTACCAGGCCTGCAGATAAAAGAGACTGACTGAAGATTGCCAGGAACTCGGTTGTATTTTAGACTGTCACTCTTTCCGTTTTGGAGAGCATAGCAGTGTGTGTGTGTGTGTGTGTGTGTGTGTGTGTGTGTGTGTGTGTGAGTGAGCTAGTGAGCGAGGAGTGCGAGTACGTGAGAATCAGTGAGAAAGAGAGAGATAAAGACAGAAAAAGAGCATATGTACAGCGGGTGGCCCTCACAAATATATCTGCGACTTTCTACTAAATCTCACAGTCCTTCCACGACTTCCCCCCCCCCCCCTCCGCCCCCCTTCAACCTCCCCCCCCCCTTCCCCGGCAATTCTGTTTCTCCTATAATTGAAACCACGTTCAGTCCGGAGCCGCGCTGCTGCTACGGTCGCAGGTTCGAATCCTGCCTCGGGCATGGATGTGTGTGATGTCCTTAGGTTAGTTAGGTTTAAGTAGTTCTGAGTTCTAGGGGACTGATGACCACAACAGTTGGGTCCCATAGTGCTCAGAGCCATTTGAACCATTTTTGAAACCACGTTTCTAGAATCTCTAGTGAATTAGTGTCAGACCGTTAGGCGGCTGAAGCCGAGAAGTTGCAAAGTGCCAGTAAGAGATCGCAGAAACAGTTTACAAAGAATTATCTTAAGCAAGTTGCTCGCATTGAGAATCGATTATTTCTTAGCCTGAAAGTGTGTCCATGCTGACGACCAATTTTGTAGTATGCACAACTGCAGTGAAAGCGCGCGTGACGTGATGTTTTCGGCGCGCGCGCGCGCGCGCGCGCGTGTGTGTGTGTGTGTGTGTGTGTGTGTGTGTGTGTGTGTGTGTGTGTGTCGGAATAAATAAAAAAATAAGTGAATGTGAGAGAGTCATACCTGCTGCCATCTCACTATCAGTGCATACTTCAGAACATCGAAGTGTGTCATGAGAGTCACGTATTCAATCTAGACATTGTGCCCATCAACAGAGGACTACACACACGCTGAAGTTACTACACGTAGTCTTGGTATTTAAACCAGTAGATTAGTATGCGCACAATTTAAATAAAAGTGCAAGGAGCACAGAAGACACATTGAACTTCAGCAACCAACAAAATCTGCGGATGCAAAACACTGCATGGTTTCCGTTGACATGGATTCTGTTGTCAAGGACCAGACATGCTGTCACAAATGTCATTAGCTGTATGCACAATGACAGTTAGTATGATACACATTTACATACACAGAGTGTAAATCACGAAACCGTGCAGCAGATCGCGATACACCAAATTAGAGACGAGAACATTAGTTTGATGTACAGATTGGCTAAGGGACTGAATTAACTAGTTACGGAGTGGAGAAGGACTTTTTAATAACTTTTTGCAGTGACTGTCATAAAATTTACACTAATGAAACCACAGAGAAGATAGATCTACCAAATGAAAGCTCTCTTTAAGGCGTATTGTATGAGTTGCTCACATGTTTCTTTCAGCACTTAATTAGTGGATGAGAAGTATCTGAATTAAGTAATTAATTAAAGTCAGCATAACTAATGATACAAAACGGATAGACAAAGAGCATTGCAGCATGCGTACAAAACATAACAACATGCTATGAACTACATTTATATTGTAAGTTTTCTGTCTCTGATTTCCATTTTTGCTTAATTAATTAGGTTTTTGTATAGTTATACCCATAATTAACCCTAATATCTATACCATGGGCCATGGACTTGGAGAGAGTTCTCATTTTTAATTGCCGTGTGAAAGACTTAAAACTGATCCTCCATCACCATGTATGCTTTCCTCCAATATTCAATAACACGTTGAAGGTACTATTAGAAATCTGTGTTATTAGTTTTAAGTGTCACTTAGATTTTGATCTTTGTAGCACACTTCGATAACCTGGGTGCGATGGACCCTGTGGTTTATGTCATTAAATTACGCTGGGTTGTAATCAATTACTTTTTCTTGGAATACATACACATTATGACTGCAGAAAATACATTGTTCCATTGCGAAATTTTACCCCTGTGTTAAGAAAGCAAAATGTTGCAGCAAATGGTTACAAGTGTGTGAAGCACTACAGAAATGCTAAAGCAGTTTGCTGTACAGCAATATTGTGTTTGGTATTTGATACTCATTTGGAAGAAAGATAAATTTTGAATCAGTTGTTACTCATTGAGTAGTTGAGGCTGACAATTTCCTTTCAGATATGAGTACTGCTTCGTATGAAAACTATGAAGATGTTCCTCAGGCAGCAGCATGCAACTCTTTGAATGAAGAACAAAGTATTGGTGTGGTGGTGGTGATGCTCATGTAGGTACTAATGCCTCTGGACAAATAAGCAGTGAAATTGTTAACATATATAACTAAATTGCTCCAAGTTGTATGCTATGGAGTAAAAGCATCCCAGTGCAAACTCAAAACACCTATACACCTATGGTTAAATTTATAGCAGCAGCAGCAAGGGGCATAATAACTTACACCCTAAAAGATGCCTGGGATGTATTTATTCCTCTGGCCATTGTGGATGAAATTGTTTGAGGCACAAACCTAGAGACAAGAAGAATTAGTGTACCAAGAAAAATTAATTGATATGACGTAACTAGAGAACAAGAGGATGAATAAAAGAGAAATTACAAAAGATATGAAGCCAAATTGTAGCAGATAAGTAAATTTAAATCTATGTGCATTTACGAAAGGAGTGATACTAGTTCATTACCCACCAAAGGAAAACAAATGTGTAGTCCTACGGCGTACCAAGCATCACTCTATAGATAAACAACATCCAAAACGGAAGCCTGAGACTGTGAAATTTTATAACTAATCGAAGAGTGGTGTGGATGTTGTGATTCAGCTATTGCGCCGTTTCAAATGCAAAAGACAAACTAAATGATGGCCCAAGGCTCTCAGGTATAACACAATAGACGTATGCACTCGTGTTCAGGCTATAACCACAAGCGACTGTTCAAAATCATTCGGCGAAATTTGAACGTGATCCGAAGCAGAAATTGGTGCTTATGCTTTTTCAGCCGTCCTGTTTCGCGCTCTCCTGTGGTCTGATCAGGGGAGGCTACATTGACACACGCCCGAATTAAAGCGATAGGGTCCCTCTAACACTCGCCATTTCGGCAACATCTTCGGTGGCACCCTCCCAAATTGAGAATTTTAAAAATGTGCCCTTACGGAGAGGCCGTATGAAGTAATCCTTGGTCCATGCAGGCAAGCAGTCGCTTGTTTGAAGAGTCGTCAGGTCTGAGGGTTACTTTTCAGGATAGTATGCTTTTGCACCACTGCAGAGAAACCAATAAAACAATACCAATCGCCGTTATTTAGGTTTTATTTTTATTTTTAGGCTATCAGTTTCGACGATACTTTACGTCATCGTCGAAAATGGTAACCTAAAAATAAAACCTAAATAACGGCGATTGGTATTGTTTTATTAGATATTGACCAGCCGCAGTCAAATACTCCAGACAGAAGATGGAGTTACGTTCATTGCAGAGGAAGGTTGTAGGCACCTTTAGAGCCAAATTTCAAACTTGTGCGTAGAAATGTGAGACAGTTGCAGGATTTCGAAAAAGTGGTCCTCTAATCGTGTATATTCCATCTAAAAGACTAAATTTATTGATTTGACAAACTAGTGGAAAATAATTTATTGAAGGGAGAGAAAACAGCAAATGTGACCCTACCACATAGATTAGCGAAAAACTGACTTACACAGTACTTTAGCAGTTCGATAGCAATTGTTACATGGAGTGTTATGTTCTTTTACCAATTTATTAACGCTCTTCAAAGTGAACTGTCACTTTAAAATGGCATAATAGGTGGAAATAGCGATCTTGGTGATAAAATGATTGTAATAATAGTCCAGGTGGAAAATGTTGTCCTTTCAAAAACATTGTAGGACTGTGGAAGCATGTAATCAGCAAGTAAGAGACGAGGAAATTTTGTGGCTCTGGTAATCCATCGAGGACCGTGGGATGGCAGCTTGGCATGAACAATGATAACTGAACCCAACAGCTCTATTGTAATCCAATGTCGTGTATTCAAAACACGCTACCAGTTTCGAAGCCAAAAGGCGTCATTTTCAGGCCATTGTACATGGAAATATGCGTAGAACGATAGGAAAGTATGAGAGTACAGACAACAAAATTCACATTTTGTGACTAAAAAGGGGATAAATCCAATCATAATAGAAATATACTGTTGTTATCCATACAAAACAAAATTCAATTTTTACATTCCTTGATTTCATTTTTAATCCGGTAAGCATATACTCCATTGATGTAATGTACCCGAGGGGAACTCACGCGTACAATGGAATTACACCAGCAAAGCAATCGAAGTCAAATACGTCCCTAAATGGAACACCTACGAATATGGGATGTATTAATAATAAAAAAGGAACAGTCTTATAACATAATACCAAATGGTTGGAGTAAACAACTGCAACAAAAACCTAATGAACAAACCTTCATTCGATAATGCAAACTCATTGAAATAATAACATATACGCTAATGACGTCCAATACATTAACAGCGTAAAACGCTGTGTAGCACCTTGTGGGCAAAAAATGTTGAAGTAAAAAACACACGCTCATGCAACCAAATTATATCCCTAAGGTCCATGAGACTAGCATAGCAAATGTATAGCTTGTGCAAGTAAAAGACCCTAAATGCAGTATCTCCGGAGTAACAGCGAAACAAGTCACCAATGTTTCTCCTACTTCCAGGAAGTTTACTGGACACAAAACAATGTTGGCAACACCAGTAACGTACCCAGAGGATTGAAAGGAACGTACATGACGCATGTCGACGAACAATTGCCGAATAACATCTCGTGTGGCAAATCCTCTGTTTATACGTAACAATACCCCATACGGTAACCTAGTAGGTGTCATTCAGTAAAACCAGTAGCTGCACACAATGATAAGCCATTACGACCACTGCCCATCGCGACGTTGGATGTCCCCTGGTGGAACTGCACGCACGTAACGCGGTAACGAAAGCATGTATGCGGACGTTTTCAATTGGAGAGAGATCTGGAGAATGTGCTGACCAGGTCAGCAGTCGAACATTTTCTGTATCCAGAAAGGCCATTCCAGGACCTGCAACATGCGGTCGTGCATTATCCTGCTGAAATGTAGGGTTTCGCAGGGATCGAAAGAAGGGTAGAGCCACGGGTCGTAACACATCTGAAACGTAACGTCCACTGTTCAAAGTGCCGTCAATGAGAACAAGAGGTGACCGACACGTGTAACGAATGGCATCCCATACCATCACGCCGGGTGATACGCCAGTGTGGCGATGGCGAATACACGCTTCCAATGTGCATTCGCCGCTATGTCAAGTGCCGGCCGAAGTGGCCGCGCGGTTCTAGGCGCTAGAGTCTGGAACCGCGCGAACGCTACGGTAGCAGGTTCGAATCCTGCCTCGGGCATGGACGTGTGTGATGTCCTTAGGTTAGTTAGGTTTAAGTAGTTCTAAGTTCTAGGGGAATGATAACCTCAGAACTTAAGTCCCATAGTGCTCAGAGCCATTTGAACCATTTTTGAACCATCATGATGCTGTAAACAGAACCTGGATTCATCCAAAAAAAATGACGTTTTGCCATTCGTGCACCCAGGTTCGTCGTCGAGTACACCATCGCAGGCGCTCCTGTCTGTGATGCGGCGTCAAGGGTAACCGCAGCCACGGTCTCCGAGCTGATAGTCCATGCTGCTGCAAACGTCGTCGAACTGTTCGTGCAGATGGTTGTTGTCTTGCAAACACCCCCGTCTGTTGACTCAGGGATCGAGACGTGGCTGCACGTTCCGTTACAGCCATGCGGATAAGATGCCTGTCATCTCGACTGCTAGTGATACGAGGTCGTTGGCATCCAGCACTGCGTTCCTTATTACCCTCCTGAACCCACCGATTCCATATTCTGCTAACAGTCATTGGATCTCGACCAACGCGAGCAGCAGTGTCGCGATACGACAGGCTACAATCCGACCTTTATCAAAGTCGGAAACGTGATGGTACGCATTTCTCCTCCTTACACGAGGCATGACAATGTTTCACCAGGCAACGCCGGTCTACTGCTGTTTGTATATGTGAAATCGGTTGGAAACTTTCCGCATGTCAGCGCGTTGTAGGTGTCGCCACCGGCGCCAACCTTGTGTGATTGCTCTGAAAAGCTAATCATTTGCATATCACAGCATCTTCTTCCTGTCGGTTAGATTTCGCGTCTTTTATGGTGTAGCAATTTTAATGGCCAGTAGTGTATAAATACACTGTTATGACCCTGAAAGTTTATAGCAACAGCTGCATCTTCCACTCACTTCGAGGAAGTCGTCTCACACTGCATTACAAACACGCAAACGACAATACTAAACACCTTTTTCCAAAGCTGTTTCACAGAAGAAGACCGCACTGCAGTTCCTTCTCTAAATCCTCGCACAAACGAAAAAATGGCTGACATCGAAATAAGTGTCCAAGGAATAGAAAAGCAACTGGAATCACTCAACAGTGGAAAGTCCACTGGACCTGACGGGATACCAATTCGATTCTACACAGAGTACGTGAAAGAACTTGCCCCCCTTCTGACAGCCGTGTACCGCAAGTCTCTAGAGGAACGGAAGGTTCCAAATGATTGGAAAAGAGCACAGGTAGTCCCAGTCTTCAAGAAGGGTCGTCTAGCAGATGCGCAAAACTATAGACCTATATCTCTGACGTCGATCTGTTGTAGAATTTTAGAACATGTTTTTTGCTCGAGTATCACGTCGTTTTTGGAAACCCAGAATCTACTCTGTAGGAATCAACATGGATTCCGGAAACAGCGATCGTATGAGACCCAACTCGCTTTATTTGTTCATGAGACCCAGAAAATATTAGATACAGGCTCCCAGGTAGATGCTATTTTTCTTGACTTCCGGAAGGCGTTCGATACAGTTCCGCACTGTCGCCTGATAAACAAAGTAAGAGCCTACGGAATATCAGACCAGCTGTATGGCTGGATTGAAGAGTTTTTAGCAAACAGAACACAGCATGTTGTTATCAATGGAGAGACGTCTACTGACGTTAAAGTAACCTCTGGCGTGCCACAGGGGAGTGTTATGGGACCATTGCTTTTCACAATATATATAAATGACCTAGTAGATAGTGTCGGAAGTTCCATTCGGCTTTTCGCGGATGATGCTGTAGTATACAAAGAAGTTGCATCATTAGAAAATTGTAGCGAAATGCAGGAAGATCTGCAGCGGATAGGCACTTGGTGCAGGGAGTGGCAACTGACCCTTAACATAGAGAAATGTAATGTATTGCGAATACATAGAAAGAAGGATTCTTTATTGTATGATTATATGATAGTGGAACAAACACTGATAGCAGTTAGTTCTGTAAAATATCTGGGAGTATGCGTGCGGAACGATTTGAAGTGAAGTGGAATGATCATATAAAATTAATTGTTGGTAAGGCGGGTGCCAGGTTGAGATTCATTGGGAGAGTCCTTAAAAAGTGTAGTCCAACAAAGGAGGTGGCTTACAAAACACTCCTTCGACCTATACTTGAGTATTGCTCATCAGTGTGGAATCTGTACAGGCCGGGATGACAGAGGAGATAGAGAAGATCCAAAGAAGAGCGTCGCGTTTCGTCACAGGGTTATTTGGTAAGTGTGATAGCGTTACGGAGATGTTTAGCAAACTCAAGCGGCAGACTCTCCAAGTGAAGCGCTCTGCATCTCTATGTAGCTTGCTGTCTATGTTTCGCGAGGGTGCGTTTGTCCATGAGGTATCGAATATATTGCTTCCTCCTACTTATACCTCCCGAGGGGATCACGAATGTAAAATTAGAGAGATTCGAGCGCGCACGGAGGCTTTCAGACGGTCGTTCTTCCCGCGAACCATACGTGACTGGAACAGAAAAGGGAGGTAATGACAGTGGTACGTAAAGTGCCCTCCGCCACACACCGTTGGGTGGCTTGCGGAGTATAAATGTAGATGTAGATGTAGAACCACACACACACACACACACACACACACACACACACGGAGTTCGGTTGGCCGTGTTACAGAGGATGAAACGAGTGACGTAATGTAGCAACCTGCGACACGCTTGCGCTGTGCTGACCTCTGGCGACGCCCGCACTTGAGCGCCTGGCCGGATGGGCGGGGTTGCTCGCCGGCTGCGCCTGCGGCTGCAGACGCTTCAGCAGCGCCGCGCTGGCGGCCCTGTGACGGGTGGAACTCCTCAGCAGCTTCATGCCGCCGCCTGCGGCTGCTGCGACGCCATCGCCGGCTCGCCGATTACCTCAATTACGTCCGCTCCGCCGCCGGTGGCGCTGCCGGCAATTACGTCACACAGACCGCGCGTTACTGGACCTCGCTACCGCGTCACCACGGCGCTACCTCCCGTCTTCTCTCTCACTCGCCCACAATCAGTCCTCGTCCAGCGTTCACGACACTTACAAACCTCTTACTAGCGCTTCCACTATAGCGCCTGGTTCTCGCATGCAGATATCGATACTGATATGCTACTGCCGTTAGCTGCCAGAATGGTGATTAACCGTGAGATGCTTGGGGGTGAATACCACAGAACCCCTTACTAAAACACGTATCTACAGACTTCTCTCGCATTCCACAATTCCAAAGAGTCTTCTGTTATTTCTAGACAATTCCAACGCTAGTCCCTCCAGTCACTTCAGAGATTCACAGAAAATAAAACGGGAGTGGCACAGTGGTCAAGTAAGCTCCAAAATCCAAAACAAGCACGAATTCACAAGCCAGAGATAGCTGCACATCGACGCCACGTGACGTGTGGTGGCGCCCCCTACAATCTCCATATAAGCGGCGGCCCCAGCTGCTAGCAGCCAGTCGTCGACTCACCTCGGAAGATGTTCTCCGTAGTTGAAAACGAAACGTCAGGGAGAAGAAGTTCTACAGATCGACCACGGCAACTTAGCCCGGAAGTGTTTACTGATGAAGACGCCGGCCGTGAAAGCCTACATGGAATGATTCACAAGCAAAAGCTTGTCTGCGGGAACATAAGATGTACTCAGTGCTTTATCAGCTATTTCTCTGCTGAACACGTCACTTGTGGTGAAACGCAGTTCGAGGAAAGTTTTCCACAGCGCGCATAAATCTAGGCTTAACAGCTGCAAAATGACACGTTAGTCACTCACCTACGTGTCCACGACAAACAAGTATTTACTTGGGAAGCTTAGGGAAGAAGCAGGGACGTGTTTACCACAAGCCGTACAGTTGAAAGAACTCAGTTGTGAATGTGATCAGTTTCCTCTGATTCAACATGGTGAGTCATTGTCGATCGACATGGTCAGACGACATACCACCAACAGAAATATGAGCTGGATCGGGATGAGATACGCAACTTGTTGCTACACTTGCGCGTTGCGTGTCTCTCTCTCAGGGCACAGTCTTCCCATGTAGGGTTTTTCCACATTTCGTACTGTCCTCACATTCACAATATGAATTTCTTCTTGTCTTGATGGTCAGTCTGTTGCATCAAGAGCTGCAGCAGTGTCTGAAACAAAGTGTTGCAGTACACGATTTCTGTCAACCACTTTGCCACCGCTTCATCCACACAGTAGAAAACAGCTGACACTTCGTGGAAATCTGACGCGGAGTCGAGTAAGCCAAAAACAAGAAATCGAACAGTCAGTAAACGGCGCAGTGTTGTTGCGAATAAACCACAGCGACTATCGTATGGGCTTGAGGCACCTGTCCGAACTTCTTCCGTATATGAAGTCACTGAACATTCTTTCCATGTAGGCTAATTCCGCATTTCGTGCTGTTCTCACATTCACAATATGAAATTCTTGTCTTGATGACCAGTCTGTTGCATCAAGAGCTGCAACAGTGTCTTAAACAAAATACTGTTGCAGTACACGATTTCTGTCAGCCACTTTGCCACCGCTTCATCCACACAGTAGAAAACAACTTACACTTCGTGGAAATCTGCCACGGAGCCGAGTTACCGAAAAATAAGAATCGAACAGTCAGTAAACGCCGCAGTGTTGTAGCGAATAAATCGCAGCGGCTATCGTATGGGCTTGACGCACCTGTCCGAACTTCTTCCGTATATGAAGTCACTGAACATTCTTTCCATGTAGGCTAATTCCGCATTTCATACTGTTTTCACATTCACAATATGAAATTCTTCTTGTCTTGATGGCCAGGCTGTTGCATCAAGAGCTGCAACAGTGTCTTAAACAAAATACTGTTGCAGTACACGATTTCTGTCAGCCACTTTGCCACTGCTTCATCGAGACAGTAGAAAACAACTTACACTTCGTGGAAATGTGCCACGGAGCCGAGTTACCGAAAAACAAGAATCGAACAGTCAGTAAACGCCGCAGTGTTGTAGCGAATAAATCGCAGCGGCTATCGTATGGGCTTGACGCACCTGTCCGAACTTCTTCCGTATACGAAGTCACTGAACGCTGTTGCAGGTGAAGCCACTTTGGAGCAATCTGTAGCACATCGCAGTGAGGAACGAGACGTGGAACGAGCACGTTCGTGACAGCAGCCGGCCGGTGGAGTGACTGCTTTCATCGCTACAGCCCCGTTCCGTTAAGAAACCGCTGTGCCGGGATGTTTACCGCCACTCGGCCACGGCGACCTCGGTTGACTGTGGCCGTGGCGGCCGCCGGACCGCTGGGAGGGGCGTGGCGCGTGAGGTGAGAGGCCGGTTGCGTGACGCGCATCCGCCAGCATCAAAGCGCGCCGGCCCAAGCGCGCCGACCCGGAATCGCCGGCGCCCAACCGAAATACATCGCCATCGATCCCTGCCAATCCGGCTCTTGTTGTTCTTACTCGCTTTCGTTCCCCGATGTTCGTTTGCTCTGCATCCACTCCGGCGTTGTAAACACTAGCGTCCGCGTATCCTCCTTCTACATTTAGATCCACGTTTACTCCACAAAAGCCGGCCGTTGTGGCCGAGCGGTTCTAGGCGCGTCAGTCCGGAACCGCGCTGCTGCAACAGTCGCGGGTTCGAATCCTGCCTGGGACTTGGATGTGTGTTCTATCCTTAGGTTAGTTAGGTTTAAGTAGTTCTAACAAGGGAACCTCCCCATCGCATCCCCCTCACATTTAGTTATAAGTTGACACAGTGGATAGGCCTTGAAAAACTGAACACAGATAAATCGAGAAAACAGGAAGAAGTTGTGTGGAACTGTGAAAAAAATAAGCAAAATTTACAAACTGAGTAGTCCATGCGCAAGATATGCAACATCAAGGAATGTGTGAGCTCAGGAGCGCCGTGGTCTCGTGGTTAGCGTTAGCAGCTGCGGAACGAGAGGTCCTTGAGTCAAGTCTTCCCTCGACTGACAAGTTGACTTACTATATTTTCGCAAAGTTATGATCTGTCCGTTCGTTCATTGACGTCTCTGTTCACTGTAATAAGTTTAGTGTGTGTTTTGCAACCGTACCGCAAAACCGTGCGATTAGTGGACGAAACGACGTGCCTCTCCAATGGGAACCGAAAACATTTGATCGCAAGGTCATAGGTCAACCGATTCCTCCACAGGAAAACGTGCCTGATATATTCTATACGACACTGGTGACGGCATGTGCGTCACGTAACAGGAATATGTTGTCGACCCACCTAACTTGTACACTTGCGAATGGGTAAAAAGATTCTTCTACCTTGCCCGATTTAGGTTTTCTTGTGGATGTGATAATCATAAATAAAATAAAATAAATTAAACTTTTCACTCGAGGGAAGCTGCTCACGCTAACCACGGGACCACGGCGCTCCCGAGCTCAGATTATCCTTGATGTTGCCTGTCTTCCGCATGGACTACTCAGTTTGTAAATTTTGCTTATTTTTTCATAGTTCCACACAACTTCTTCCTGTTTTCTCGATTGATCTGTGTTCAGTTTTCCAAGGCCTATCCACTGTGCCAACTTAAAACTAAATCTGAGGGGGGTGCGATGGGGAGGTTCCCTTGTAAGTCTAGGAGACTGATGACCTAAGATGTTAAGTCCCCTAGTGCTCAGACCCATTTGAACCATTTTTTTACTCCACAAACCACCGTATGGTGTGCGGGTGAAAATGTCTCGCACAATGAGGTGACAAAAGTCATGGGACACCCATATGCACCTAGCATACACGAGGTATAATAGGGCAGTGCTTTGGCGGAGTTGTCATTTGTACTAAGGTGATTCAGGTGGCAAGGTGTCCGACGTGATTATAACCGCACGACGGGAATTAACAGACACTGAACACGGAATAGTAGTCGGAGATAGACGCATGGGACATTACATTTCGGAAATTAGGGAATCCAATATTCCGAGATCCACAGTGTTAAGGGTGGGGGTTGGGTTGTTTGGGGGAAGAGACCAAACTGCGAGCTCATGGGTCGAGGAAGGAAGTCGGCCGTGCCCTTTCAAAGGAACCATCCCAGCATTTGCCTGGAGCTATTTAGGGAAATCATGGAAAACCTAAATCAGGATGGCCGGACGCGGGATTGAACCGTCGTCCTCCACAGTGTCAAGAGTGTGTTGCGAATACAAAATTTCAGGCTTTAGCTCTGACCACGGACAATGCAGCGGCGTTTGCGTAGAGTTTTCAGTGCTAACAGACAAGCAACGCTGCGTGATATAACCATAGAAATTAATGTGAGGCGTACGGCGAACGTATCCGTTAGGTCAGTGCGGCGAATTTTGCCATTAACGGTCTATGGTACGTAGCAGACGACCGGCGCGAGAGCTTCAGTTTACAGCACGACATCACCTGCAGCGGTTCTGTTCGGCTCGTGACTAGCGGTTGGACCCTAGATGACTGGAAAAACGTGGCCTAATCGGGTGAACGGAATGGACAGTGTCTTGAAAGGAGGATATAAGATGAACACCAAAAAAAGCAAAACGAGGGTAATGGAATGTAGTCGAATTAAATCGAGTGATACTGCGGGAATTAGATTAGGAAATGAGACGCTTAAGGGTGATAGGACGTCAAACGGGACGACTAGGAGCAGAAGAGGCGCCACAGGGCATTTTAATTTGCACTGTCTATACTTTTACAAGTAAATTCATTAAACTTTGTCAGCATGACCAGGAAGGATTCAGGATTCACACTCGTAGCGGCGGAAGTCCAAAAACATAACAAAATAATTTTTTTTACATGTGAAATTTCATCATTTTTTCACTTACTATTGGCTGCATTTGTTGCTATAGGTACACTTTTCTTCATAAGTAAGACAGACTGTTCGATGAATTTTGCACAGCATACAACCCATATTCACAGGTGTCTGAAACTCTAGAATCTATTTAATTTATGAAAAAATGAATGAGCTGTTACGTTTTAAACTTTATGTTCAGGAAAAAATCTAATTTTGTAGTTAATTATCTCAATTTTTACCACAGTTTTTAATAGATTTGGAAAATTCTAGAGTTTCATACACCTGTAAGTATGGTTTGTATGCTGTGCAAAATTCATCAAAGAATCTCTCTTACTTGTGAATAAAAATGTACCTATAGCAACAAATGCAGCCAACAGTAAGTGAAAAGATGATGAAATTTCATATCTAAAACAAATTTATTTTGTTACGTTTTTGCACTTCCACTGCTATGAGTGTGAATCCTGAATCCTTCCTGGTCATGCTGAAAAAGTTTTACGAATTTATTTGTAAAAGTATAGACAGAGAAAATAAAATGTCCTGTGGTGCCTCTCCTGCTCCATGTCGGCCCATTTGACGTCCTACCCCCCTTAAAGTAGTAAATGAGTTTTGCTATTTGGGAAGCAAAATAACTGATGATGGTCGAAGTAAAGAGGATATAAAACGTAGACTGGCTACGGCAAGGAGAGCGTTTCTGAAGAAGACAAATTTGTTAGCATCGAGTATAGATTTAAGTGTCAGGAAGTCGTTTCTGAAAGTATTTGTATGGAGTGTACGAGCAGTCTAAGGCGCTGCAATCATGGACTGTGCCGCTGGTCCCGGCGGAGGTTCGAGTCCTCTCTCGGGCATGGGTGTGTGTGTTTGTCCTTAGGATAATTTAGGTTAAGTAGTGCGTAAGCTTAGGGACTGATGACCATAGCAGTTAAGTCCCATAAGATTTCACACATATTTGAACTTTTTTATGGAGTGTAGCCATTTATGGAAGTGAAACGTGGACGATAACTAGTTTGGACAAGAAGAGAATAGAATCTTTCGAAATGTGGTGCTACAGAAGAATGCTGAAGATTAGATGGGTAGATCACATAACTAATGAGGAGGTGCTGAATAGAATTGGAGAGAAGACAAATTTGTGGCACAAGTTGACTAGAAGAAAGGATCGGTTGGTAGGGCATATTCTGAGATCACCAATTTGGTTCAAATGGTTCAAATGGCTCTGAGCACTATGGGACTCAACTGCTGTGGTCATAAGTCCCCTAGAACTTAGAACTACTTAAACCTAACTAACCTAAGGACAGCACACAACACCCAGCCATCACGAGGCAGAGAAAATCCCTACCAATTTGGTATTGGAGGGCAGCGTGGAAGGTAAAAATCGTAGAGGGAGACCAAGAGATGAATACACTAAACAGATTCAGAAGGATGTAGGTTGCAGTAGGTACTGGGAGATGAAGAAGCTTGCACAGGATAGAGTAGCATGGAGAGCTGCATCAAACCAGTCTCTGGACTGATGACCACAACAACAACAATCGGGTGAGGCCCGATTTCAGTGGGTAAGAGCTGATGATAGAGTTCGAGTGAAGCGCAGACTCGACCAAGAAGCTTATATCCACGAATCAAGACAGTTTTACAAAGCATCGCTCGTGCGAAACTCAGCTTGCCCTTTTCTCACATGACGTACTGCGAACTACGGATCAAAAGCAACAAGTAGGTTCCATGTTTCTAGATTTCCGGAGAGAGTTTATACGGTGCACCAGCTAGGCTGTTAAAGCAGATACGAGCGCAAGGAATAGTTCCACAGATACGTGAGTGACTCGAAGACTTCTTAAGTTACAGAACCCAGTATGTTCTCCTCGACGAGCGTTCATCGGAGACAAGTGTATCGTCAGGAGTGCCCCCAAGGAAGTGTGACAGGACCCCTATCATTCTCAATATACATAAATGATTTGGCGGACAGGGTAGGCAGCAATCTGCGATTGTTTGCTAATGATGCTGCGGTGTGTGACTGTAGGAGGATACAAGATTACGAAGACAAAATTTCTAGTTGGTGTGATGAATGACAGCTAGTTCTAAATGTAGAAAACTCAATGCCCGCATCTCGTGGTCGTGCGGTAGCGTTCTCGCTTCCCACGCCCGGGTTCCCGGGTTCGATTCCCGGCGGGGTCAGGGATTTTCTCTGCCTCGTGATGGCTGGGTGTTGCGTGCTGTCCTTAGGTTAGTTAGGTTTAAGTAGTTCTAAGTTCTAGGGGACTGATGACCATAGATGTTAAGTCCCATAGTGCTCAGAGCCAAAACTCAATGTGGATGAGTAGTGAAAAAAAAGGTTATGTTCGAATACAGGTTAGTAGTGTCCTGCTTGACGCAGCTACGTCTTTTAAATACCTGGGTATAACGTTGTCAAGCAATATGAAATAAAAGGAGCATGTGAGGACTGTGTTAGGACAGGTAAATAGTCGACTTCGGTTTATTGGGAGAATTGTAGGAAAGTGTGATTCATTCGTAAAGGAGACCGCATACAGAACGCTAGTGCGACCTATTCTTCCTCCGTATAAGATCGGGTTAAAGAAAGACATCGAAGCAATTCGGAGGCGGGCTGCTAGATTTGTTACCGGTAGGTCCGAACAACATGCAAGTATTACAGAGATGCTTTGGATACTTAAATGGAAATCCGTGGAGGGAAGCCTATGTTGTTTGCAAGGAACACTACTGAGAAAATGTAGAGAACTGGCTGACTGTAGTCCGGCTATGTTGCCTCCAATTTACATTGCGCGTAAGGACAACGAAGATAAGATACGAAAAGTTAAGGCTCATACGTAGGCATATAGAGAGTCATTTTTCCCTCGTTCCATTTGCAAGTGGAACAGGAAAGTAAATACTAGTAGTGGTACAGGGGACCCTCCACCACGCGCATAAGGTGGATTGCGGAGTATCGGTGTAGATGTTGTAGATGTAGATGTGGATGTCATGGACCCAAGCTGTCACTGAGCTAGCTAGTGGTGGCTTCACAATGTGTGGGCTGTGTTCACGCCGTCCTCTGCTCCAACTGAAACGATCATTGACTGGAAATGGTTATCTTCGGCTACTTGCACACCATTTACAGCCATTCATGGATCTCACGTTCCCAAACAACGACGGAATTTCTATGGATCACAGTGCGCCGTATCTCCCTGCCACAATTATTCGCTATGGTTTGAGGAACATTCTGGACAGATTGAGCGAATGATTTGCCCACCCAGATCACCCGACGTGAGACCCATCCAACATTTATGGGACATAATCGAGAGGTCAGTTCGTGCACAAAACTCTACACATGCAACAGTTTCGGCTTGGACGGCTATAGAGGCAGCGTGGTCCAATATTTCTTCAGGGAACTTCCAGCGACTTGTTGAGTCTATGCATCGTTGAGGTGCTGCACTACGTCGTTCGAAAAGAGGTTCGACATGATATTAGGAGGTATCTTCTCAGAGTACATTACTGTTACTTGCCACTTTTCCTGCTCGCTTCCTAGACGCGGGTGGTGTGCTGGAAGAACGATACTAGGTAGGCCTCCATGTCACTTAGAATCTCCCTGATTTTACCTTCATGACCTGTTTGCTATATATGAGTAGGAAGAAGCAGGTAACATGACCTAATAACTCAGACGAAAGGGTTACCGATACATGAAGCATCGTAGTTAAAATTAAGTGGACTAGTAATTTGTTTGGATACACAGATCCTCACGTTGCACTATAGGTGAGTACGGCGACAGTGTGCGATGCTACTTCGAAACTACAATCAAGCCAATATTATATTAACTCACTGTCTAAAATTATTATACTAACTAACTCATGGTCTAAAATTTTTTTCTTTCTTTCCTTAACGAGCTATTCTCCCCCCCCCCCTCTCAATCTCTCCCTCTATCTCCCTCCCTCTCTCTCTCTCTCTCTTTCATGTCGTGTAGAGATAAGAAACGGAACGAGTAGAAGTCAATTGTTCGGTTTGCATAATTCACAAATCGCTGTTGCATCAGTGCCCTTCTTTCGTTCGCGCTGTAGTTCCGCGAATTGGTGAGTCTGAGAAATGTGGCGCTGCGGTCGCTTCATACTCGTCAATTCATTCTCTCTTACTGAAGTGTGCAGGAGTGTAAGGCTAGTCATGACTTACTGTAGGTACGGGAGATGTGTACACGTCCTTGAAACTTCCTGGCAGATTAAAACTGTCTGCCGAACCTGGACTCGAACTCGAGACCTTGTTCTGCTCTACCAACTGAGTTACCAAAACACGACTAACGACCCCTCCTCACTGCTTTAGTTCTGCCAGTACCTCGTCTCCTACCTTCCAGACTTGACAGAAGCCCTTATACGAACCTTGCAGAACTAGCAGTCCTAGAAGAAAGGATATTGCGCAGACTTGGCTTAGCTACAGCCTGGGGGATGTTTCCAGAATGAACTTTTCACTCTGCAGTGGAGTGGGCGCTGACATGAAACTTCCAGGCAGGTTAAAGCTAGGTGCCGCACCGAGACTCGAACTCGGGACCTTTGCCTACCAGGAAGTTTCATATAAGCGCACACTCCGCTGAAAAGCGAAAATTTCATTCTGATACACATTCTTGTTGCTGCAAAGTAACACTGTCAAGACGAACTGACCGACTGTCGCGATCAGATGGCCTTCAACGAAGCTGCGTTCTGCAAGAGTGTGGAACGCGCAAGACTAAAATTAACTGATGCAGAGTACAGAATTGCAAACGTGTTCCGTTAGAGGAGTGGTGGTATCTGGAGTAGGTCTCAAGCTTCAGACGAAAAACATACAATACAAATGAACTGGTTGCAACCTTGTTTACTCCACATTCACCATCAGAAAACACATGTGCTGTGTCAAACGGAACTGGGCACAGAGGAGCGTTACTGTCACAAAAAGCGCGCTGTTTCTGTATTCATTTCGTCATGACAATTTGCGTTTATAGGCTAACAGCTCATCATTCATTTCCATAGTTCTATTAATAATTAATCGCCATTTGATGTTTCCACTTCTTCCTCATGTCATGTTTCCTCGTACTGTCGTTACAGACTCGGTAACGCCTAGAAAGTGTATATATGGCAAAGAAATTGTTGAGTAACTACTGGCCATTAAAATTGCTACACCAAGAAGAAATGCAGATGATAAACGGATATTCATCGGACAAATATATTATACTAGAACTGACATGTGATTACATTTCCACGCAATTTGGGTGAATAGATCCTGAGAAATCAGTACCCAGAACAACCACCTCTGGCCATAATAACGGCCCTGATACGCCTGGGTATTGAGTCAAACAGACCTTGGATGGCGTGTACAGGTACAGCTGCCCATGCAGCTTCAACACGATACCACAGTTCATCAAGAGTAGTGACTGGCGGATTGTAACGAGCCAGTTGCTCGGCCACCATGTTTTCAATTGGTGAGACATCTGGAGAGTGTGCTGGCCAGGGCAGCAGTCGAACATTTTCTCTATCCAGAAAGGCCCGTACAGGAACTGCGGTCGTGCATTATCCTGCTGAAATGTAGGGTTTCGCAGGGATCGAATGAAGGGTAGAGCCACGAGTCGTAACACATCTGAATTGTAACGTGGCGTGTTCAAAGTGCCGTCAATGCGAACAAGAGGTGACAGAGACGTGTAACCAATGGCACCCCATAC
This sequence comes from Schistocerca serialis cubense, assembly GCF_023864345.2. Lineage (NCBI taxonomy): Eukaryota > Metazoa > Arthropoda > Insecta > Orthoptera > Acrididae > Schistocerca > Schistocerca serialis. Next base: position 77,879,604 of record NC_064642.1, on the reverse strand, counting down.
CATCACGCCGGGTGATACGCCAGTACGGCGATGACGGAAACACGCTTCCAATGCGCGTTCACCGCGATGTCGCCAAACACTGATGCGACCATCATGATGCTGTAAACAGAACCTGGATTCATCCGAAAAAATGACATTTTGTCATTCGTGCACCCAGGTTCGTCGTGGAGTACACCATCGCAGGCGCTCCTGTCTGTGATGCAGCGTCAAAGGGTAACCGCAGCCATGGTCTCCGAGCTGATATTCCATGCTGCTGAAAACGTCGTCGAACTGCTCGTGCATGGTTGTTGTCTTGCAACCGTCCCCATCTGTTGACTCAAGGATCGAACGTGGCTGCACGATCCGTTACAGCCATGCGGATAAGACGCCTGTCATCTCGACTGTTAGTCATACGAGGCCGTTGGGATCCAGCACGGCGTTCCGTATTACCCTCCTGAACCCACCGATTCCATATTCTGCTAACAGTCATTGGATCTTGACCAACGCGAGCAGCAATGTCGCGATACGATAAACCGCAATCGTGATAGGCTACAACCCCACCTTTATCAAAGTCGGAAACGTGATGGTGCGCGTTTCTCCTCCTTACACGAGGCATCACAACAACGTTTCACCAGGCAACGCCGGTCAACTGCTGTTTGTGTATGTGAAATCGGTTGGAAACTTTCCTCGTGTCAGCACGTTGTAGGTGTCGCCACCGGCGCCAACCTTGTGTGAATGCTCTGAAAAGCTAATCATTTGCATATCACAGGATCTTCTTTCTGTCGGTTAAATTTCGCGACTGTAGCACGTCATCTTCTTGGTGTAGCAATTTTAATGGCCAGTAGTGTATTTCGTATGACAGCAGGAGCACTCTCGTGGTTATTCGACGTACACTCACTGCAAATTTGTATTTTAATCTATAGATTCGACCTTTTGTGCTGCCATTCATGAATAGGGTTACAGGGGTGTTACCAAGAGGACAACGCTCGTCCACATACCGCCATTCTAACCCAACATGCTCTACAGAGAGTCGACGTTTTGCCTTAGTCTGCTCGATCACAAAATCTTCCTCCAATCGAACACAAATTCGTGTATCATCCGACGTCAACTGCAAAGTCATCCACAACCAGCATTAACCGTCGCTATGCAGACCGACCAAGTGCAGCAGCAACGGAAATCCATCCCACAAACTGACATCCGGCACCTGTACAACGCAATTCATATATGTTTCTGTGCTTGCATTCAACATTCTGGGGGCTACATAGGTTATTAATGTACCAGAATTTCACATTTCCAATGGCTTATCTCTCGCTTTCATTATCCTGTCACCATGAAACGTTAATCACTTAAATGTGTTACCTAAACAAATGTTGTTGTTGTTGTTGTGGTCTTCAGCCCAGAGACTGGTTTGATGCATTTCTAAATGCTACTCTATCCTGTGCAAGCTTCTTCATCTCCCGGTACCTACTGCAACCTACATCCTTCTGAATCTGTTTAGTGTATTCATCTCTTGGTCTCCCTCTACGATTTTTACTCTCCATGCTGCATTCCAATACTAAATTGGTGATCCCTTGATGCTTCAGAATATCCCCTTTCAACCGATGCCTTCTTCTAGTCAAGTTGTGCCACAAATTCCACTTCTTTCCAATTCTATTCAATACCTCCTCATTAGTTATGTGATCTACCCATTTAATCTTTAGCATTCTTCTGCAGCACCACATTTTGAAAGCTTCTATTCTCTTCTTGTCCAAACTATTTATCGTCCATGTTTCACTTTCATACATGGCTACACTCCATACAAATACTTTCAGAAACGACTTCCTGACATTTAAATCTATACCCTATGTTAACAAATTTCTCTTATTCATAAACGCCTTCCTTGCCATTGCCAGTCTACATTTTATATCCTCTCTACTTCGTTATTTTGCTCCCAAATAGCAAAACTCATTTACTACTTTAAGCGTCACATTTCCTAATCTAATTCCCACAGCATCATCCGATTTAATTCGACTACATTCCATTATCCTGGTTTTACTTTCGTTGATGTTCATATCCTCCTTTCAAGACACTGTCCATTCCGTTCAACTGCTCTTCCAGGTCCTTTGCTGTCTCTGACAGAATTAAAATGTCATCGGCGAACCTCAAAGTTTTTATTTCTTCTCCATGGATTTTAATTCCAACTCCGAATTTTTCTTTTGTTTCCTTTACTGCTTGCTCAATTGCTAAACAAATTTATTCCCGAAATTCATTACTCTACATTAATTATTTTTAGGTGCTGCAATTTTTTTCCGTTAGTGTATATTCGTGTCTCTATTTCAGTATCGGCGCAGGAATTCGAGACCCCCACCTCAAACAAATAAATACAGTAACATCACATGGCACGTTAGGGGACTAACAGACAAAAGAGAGTTACATGGACACAAATGACGAAGATTTCCACAGGAAATAGCCCCTCCATTGAGCCCAGGGTCAGAGGTAAAGCAAGTTCCAATTCTAGCAGCAAATTGGCAGTCATTTACTTGTTAACTTACTTAACTGTGACTTGACAGGACTACATTTGAAGGGCTTATTTCAATAGTGGTACAAGTCCATTACCTCCACTTTTCTTTCTATAATGCTTCTGAAATTAATGATCCAAACAAACAGAAAGAAAGGTTCCTCTCTCGCAAGAAGCCATATGCTTGAATATTTCCGGTATCTCAACTGCAGATTTTTCAGCGCTCATTTAACGTTAGGACTCTGTATCTCAGAATGAACAAAAATGGACTTGTACCACTATTGAAATAAGCCTTTCATTTATAAGATTGCCAACATGCACTTGGTTTATATATGAAACTATCTCTTTCTAGGGCGTAAATACGACGCTCACGCCAGTCACGTTGAGACCACATTTGTTGGGTATTAGGAATATACTCTAGATTCAGTAGTTAAAAAAAAGAGAAAAATTACAAATAATTTAGGTTTCGTAAAAAGCGCAGGAAGAAGAAGGTTCTAGATTCACCGCGTATGTTTCTGATTTATAACGAAAATGGGATATGAATGGCATTTTAATATATTTCTACTGTCAATAATTTTCTATAGTTTTGCATAGTACCAAATGTCCATAATTTGATACTTCAGAGAATTTGCGAAGAGACTAGGTCGAGCCGGGTTCTAGGCGCTTCAGTCAGGAACCGCGCGACGCTACGTCGCAGGTTCGAATGCTGCCTCGGGCATGGATGTGTGTGGTGTCCTTAGTTTAGTTAGGTTTAAGTAGTTCTAAGTTCTAGGGGACTGATGACCTCAGAAGTTTAGTCCCATAGTGCTCAGAGCCATTTTTTAGACTAGGTCGAAATTCTGTGCAGAACACGGAAACTGACACAGCCGCTTGCTGTTCGCTGGCACTTTTAACTTCATATACATACGCAAAAGCTTTGAAAATACCGTTTATGAAGTACTGTGTGGTCAATGCTATATCATAATAATTCATTTATATCGCCTCTACGACAGACCGAATGATAAGCAACTGACGCAGACGAAGCTTTAATGTAGCAGACAGCAACTCTGCACACAGTATGTCGTAGCTGGAAGTAACGACATGGTAGTTATTTCGGACATTGTACTAGCTGCCTGACAGACAACAGCAAAAACTTAACAAACAGCTGACTAGACTAAGTACTGTTGCTCAGTACATTTATTCTTTACTGGACAAGCGGTATATCTTACAATCAGCCGGCCAGTGTGGCCGAGAGGTTTTAGGCGCTTCAGTCTGGAGCCGTGCGACCGCTATGGTCGCAGGTTCGAATCCTGCCTCGGGCATCGATGTGTGTGACGTCCTTAGGTTAGTTAGGTTTAAGTAGTTCTAAGTTCTAGGGGATTGATGACCTTAGATGTTAAGTCCCATAGTGCTCAGAGACATTTGAACCATTTTTTTACAATCAGATGTGTACCTCGGTTGATAAATCAAAAACCATAAGAAGACAAATCTTCACATATGTTTAAATACAGAAAGTAAGAAAAGAAAATATATGAATAAAATAAACAAATCGAAGAAAACAAGCCCTTGAAATAAATGTGTCGCCATATATATTACTTCAGGAGAGTTTCTGAAACTAACTTCGTGTGGGAAGGTGGCATTACACAAGACAAATTTTACCTGTGTTGCCACAAGTTTGTGAAGCATAAGGAGAAGCGTTTTTTTACAATGAGGTACTTCAAGAAGAACCCAACATCAAGTTATTTAAAAGGATGGAGACATGACATCTTACGTGTTAGTGACTGGTAGTTATATACTGAATATACACTCCCGGAAATGGAAAAAAGAACACATTGACACCGGTGTGTCAGACCCACCATACTTGCTCCGGACACTGCGAGAGGGCTGTACAAGCAATGATCACACGCACGGCACAGCGGACACACCAGGAACCGCGGTGTTGGCCCTCGAATGGCGCTAGCTGCGCAGCATTTGTGCACCGCCGCCGTCAGTGCCAGCCAGTTTGCCGTGGCATACGGAGCTCCATCGCAGTCTTTAACACTGGTAGCATGCCGCGACAGCGTGGACGTGAACCGTTTGTGCAGTTGACGGACTTTGAGCGAGGGCGTATAGTGGGCATGCGGGAGGCCGGGTGGACGTACCGCCGAATTGCTCAACACGTGGGGCGTGAGGTCTCCACAGTACATCGATGTTGTCGCCAGTGGTCGGCGGAAGGTGCACGTGCCCGTCGACCTGGGACCGGACCGCAGCGACGCACGGATGCACGCCAAGACCGTAGGATCCTACGCAGTGCCGTAGGGGACCGCACCGCCACTTCCCAGCAAATTAGGGACACTGTTGCTCCTGGGGTATCGGCGAAGACCATTCGAAACCGTCTCCATGAAGCTGGGCTACGGTCCCGCACACCGTTAGGCCGTCTTCCGCTCACGCCCCAACAGCGTGCAGCCCGCCTCCAGTGGTGTCGCGACAGGCGTGAATGGAGGGACGAATGGAGACGTGTCGTCTTCAGCGATGAGAGTCGCTTCTGCCTTGGTGCCAATGATGGTCGTATGCGTGTTTGGCGCCGTGCAGGTGAGCGCCACAATCAGGACTGCATACGACCGAGGCACACAGGGCCAACACCCGGCATCATGGTGTGGGGATCGATCTCCTACAATGGCCGTACACCACTGGTGATCGTCGAGGGGACACTGAATAGTGCACGGTACATCCAAACCGTCATCGAACCCATCGTTCTACCATTCCTAGACCGGCAAGGGAACTTGCTGTTCCAACAGGACAATGCACGTCCGCATGTATCCCGTGCCACCCAACGTGCTCTAGAAGGTGTAAGTCAACTACCCTGGCCAGCAAGATCCCCGGATCTGTCCCCCATTTAGCATGTTTGGGACTGGATGAAGCGTCGTCTCACGCGGTCTGCACGTCCAGCACGAACGCTGGTCCAACTGAGGCGCCAGGTGGAAATGGCATGGCAAGCCGTTCCACAGGACTACATCCAGCATCTCTACGATCGTCTCCATGGGAGAATAGCAGCCTGCATTGCTGCGAAAGGTGGATATACACTGTACTAGTGCCGACATTGTGCATGCTCTGTTGCCTGTGTCTATGTGCCTGTGGTTCTGTCAGTGTGATCATGTGATGTATCTGACCCCAGGAATGTGTCAATAAAGTTTCCCCTTCCTGGGACAATGAATTCACGGTGTTCTTATTTCAATTTCCAGGAGTGTAAATCAATAGTGCCTTGACCTCATCAACTCGGAATCTACATTTTCGTGATGATTTCTTACTTGTTATCAACTTCCATAATTTCTACGAGTTTAAACACTATTGCTCAGGTAGCATCATTATGCTGCGTGGTAGTTGCTTCGCGTGTATCGTCCCCACAGCTTCGAGTGAAGAAACTGCCAGTGTCCTCCGCTTTTCGTGCGGACATAGCGAGGTGACTGCAGCCGATGCACGGTGACGTCCCGAAAACAACGGAAGGCCACTCCGTGTGGGCGCCGTGTTTACCAGCTAACAGCCGTTGCCTTGACCTCAGCGATAAGAGCTGCAGCAACAGCTAGCGCCTGTCACTTCCAGCGCGTGGCTGAAACTCTCAACCGTCTGAACAGTACACTTGCACAGAAGTAAATGCACTAAAAAAGTTTTAAAAAACACGTACATCTTACTTAATTTTGTCCATTGCTGTCAGTGCTGCTGCCTAGTCCGTATTACTTCCACAATAATAAAACACAAAATGCCTTCAGTCACTAATAGTAATTGTTATTGCCGTACGCGATATATTTCGAGCCCTTGCGTATCAGCTACACGTGACGTGACCCCAGGGCTTGAAATGTTTCGTGCATTGCAGTAAAAATCACTATTAGTAATTGAAGGCGTTCTGACTTCCATGTAACGGAAGAACTTGTTTACTGGAACAGACACAAAAAAACTCTCAGAAAGTAATCAGGTTCATCCTTCGTCTGTCATGTCCGTATCTATATAAACACAAACAAGAACATGTTATAAGATAAGTCATCAAGCTTTTTTTTTAATTCCCAGTTGCTGCTTATTTGTCGAAAACTGTAGTCTTCACAGGAGAAAGCTCAGTACATGGAGCCTTGTTCAAAGAGACTAACCGAAATGCACCGAAACCATCGGACACAAAAAAATGGCTCTGAGCACTATGGGACTCAACTGCTGTGGTCATAAGTCCCCTAGAACGTAGAACTACTTAAACCTAACTAACCTAAGGACAGCACACAACACCCAGCCATCACGAGGCAGAGAAAATCCCTGACCCCGCCGGGAATCGAACCCGGGAACCCGGGCGTGGGAAGCGAGCACGCTACCGCACGACCACGAGATGCGGGGCTCCATCGGACACAGTATAGAAGGGAACCGCTGTACTGACCAACTATTGGAGCTTTTAATACGTCAATTACGGAAGCAGTGTTCACTGTGAAGAGAAAGTGGGTTGCTCAGCTGTTTCAGGCGTCAACGTAAACTAGGAGTCCAACAAAACGGGTGCGTGCGGCACGCAGAGAGTTGGACGTTTTGCGATCAATAGAGCACTAAGTCTAGAATAAAACGTTACGACTTCACGCTCACAAGGTGAAGCTACTTCAGAGGCTGTAGTCGACGTACACGTCTCAACGCGATCAATTTGCAGTGGATGTATTAGTGAAGACTGATCCAAACAATGACGCTTTGGAAAACATTTCTTTCTCCGATGAGTCAAATTTTCATGTGCTCGGCAAGATAAACTGTCATAACGTTCATATATGTTCATAAGAGTGTCCTCACATTACACCTGAAACGGAATCAGAGAGTCCCAAGGTCAATGTGTGGTTCGGACTAATTGCTCAGTTTTTCAAATACGTCTATGATATTCACGTATATATGTCACGAGAGCCTCCTGTGTCTATATCGGGACACCTGCAGCCTGACGCCATACTCCAGCGTGATCTTTCTGGTACCTAAAAAGTTCGTCAGTTTTTGGATGAAAAGTTTCCTGGCAGGTGGCAATATGAGACGGTCCGGTTCGGTAGCTGACATCAGAGCGCGGCACTACCTTATGGGTTTTTGTAAAGGGCCAGGTGCACCGAACCCAGATTACAGACCTACAGAACGGAAGACACGCGTTTGCAATGCATTTGAACATGTCGCCTTCGAGGCTCCTGGGCGCGAATGGAGAAAAACTGAGCCGACCGCGGTGGCCGAGCGGTTCTAGGCGCTTCAGTCCGGAACCACGCGACTCCTACAGTCGCAGGTTCGAATCCTGCCTCGGGCATGGATGTGTGTGATGCCCTTAGGTTAGTTAGGTGTAAGTAGTTCTAAGTTCTAAGAGACTGATGACCTCAGATGTTAAGTTCCATAGTGTTCAGAGCCATTTGAACCATTTGAGAGAAACTGAATAGGGCCGGAACGTTTTGCGTGCCTTTAGGGCTGCACACATTCACATGTATGGATAAGAAAACGAAACTTCATGAGCTTTCTTGCAACATGTTGAAAACCAGTTTCGAATTTATTAAAGTGTTAAGACGTAGAGATAACTTTGAACACCGCATATTTCTGTTACTTTTGAAATATGCAAGAATTAAAGACCGTTGGTCTAAGTACAGCGTCATTTTTTGACAATTAGAAGGTGGTAGGCTACGGACTCGATTCCATATACTATTAAATAGAACAGTATAACCATTTTCTATTTAAACACGCTCATCTCCAAAACTACTGGACGAATTTTCATGTGGTTTTCAAACACAACTTGAGTATAGCTTGGGACAACATAGAGGCTTCATTTTATCAATATTGGATCAAGCAAAAAACATTGTAATTTAAATTTTTGGAAATCTGCTCAGCTTAGTAGTTCGGATGTTTACCTTAGTGACAGAGTAGTACACAAAAGAACCGATAAATGGTGCTGTTAGTTTTCTACTACCAAAGAAACAATAGATGGCACTGTTGGTTTCTTTACTTCAGTGACAGAAGTGTTTTCGGAAGTTTACAACAGTGACAGAATTAAGAGTCGCAATCTTATCTTTACAAATGCAAGCTAGCATTGAATTTATTTGGCTAGGATCTACGGATTTACTGATCTCGCTCCGTGTATTAAAAACTTAACGAAATTGCTTTGCTTCTTTCGACAAGTGTCGTTTATACACTCCTGGAAATGGAAAAAAGAACACATTGACACCGGTGTGTCAGACCCACCATACTTGCTCCGGACACTGCGAGAGGGCTGTACAAGCAATGATCACACGCACGGCACAGCGGACACACCAGGAACCGCGGTGTTGGCCCTCGAATGGCGCTAGCTGCGCAGCATTTGTGCACCGCCGCCGTCAGTGTCAGCCAGTTTGCCGTGGCATACGGAGCTCCATCGCAGTCTTTAACACTGGTAGCATGCCGCGACAGCGTGGACGTGAACCGTATGTGCAGTTGACGGACTTTGAGCGAGGGCGTATAGTGGACATGCGGGAGGCCGGGTGGACGTACCGCCGAATTGCTCAACACGTGGGGCGTGAGGTCTCCACAGTACATCGATGTTGTCGCCAGTGGTCGGCGGAAGGTGCACGTGCCCGTCAACCTGGGACCGGACCGCAGCGACGCACGGATGCACGCCAAGACCGTAGGATCCTACGCAGTGCCGTAGGGGACTGCACCGCCACTTCCCAGCAAATTAGGGACACTGTTGCTCCTGGGGTATCGGCGAGGACCATTCGCAACCGTCTCCATGAAGCTGGGCTACGGTCCCGCACACCGTTAGGCCGTCTTCCGCTCACGCCCCAACATCGTGCAGCCCGCCTCCAGTGGTGTCGCGACAGGCGTGAATGGAGGGACGAATGGAGACGTGTCGTCTTCAGCGATGAGAGTCGCTTCTGCCTTGGTGCCAATGATGGTCGTATGCGTGTTTGGCGCCGTGCAGGTGAGCGCCACAATCAGGACTGCATACGACCGAGGCACACAGGGCCAACACCCGGCATCATGGTGTGGGGAGCGATCTCCTACACTGGCCGTACACCACTGGTGATCGTCGAGGGGACACTGAATAGTGCACGGTACATCCAAACCGTCATCGAACCCATTGTTCTACCATTCCTAGACCGGCACGGGAACTTGCTGTTCCAACAGGACAATGCACGTCCGCATGTATCCCGTGCCACCCAACGTGCTCTAGAAGGTGTAAGTCAACTACCCTGGCCAGCAAGATCTCCGGATCTGTCCCCCATTGAGCATGTTTGGGACTGGATGAAGCGTCGTCTCACGCGGTCTGCACGTCCAGCACGAACGCTGGTCCAACTGAGGCGCCAGGTGGAAATGGCATGGCAAGCCGTTCCGCAGGACTACATCCAGCATCTCTACGATCGTCTCCATGGGAGAATAGCAGCCTGCATTGCTGCGAAAGGTGGATATACACTGTACTAGTGCCGACATTGTGCATGCTCTGTTGCCTGTGTCTATGTGCCTGTGGTTCTGTTAGTGTGATCATGTGATGTATCTGACCCCAGGAATGTGTCAATAAAGTTTCCCCTTCCTGGGACAATGAATTCACGGTGTTCTTATTTCAATTTCCAGGAGTGTATATGACTTCTTGGCTAAGAAAAACAAATTTATTGACAAAGTGATCGTATGAGGGTTCTGCTTTTACCGACTGTGTGTCTGAACCCTAAAAAGCAATGCTATGAAAAGGCTTTTCTTTAATCCTAGAACAGTAAATGGGGAAAATGTTACATTGCTACTAATCCGTTGTAAACAGTATTACTTCAAATTTATTCAAAGGAAGTCGTAATTTATAGGGTTCACATTAGTTAATTACAATTATTAGATCTCTGATGGTAGGTTGCATACCAAATTAAGAACAAAATGTAGTGTTTTATACCCTACTGCAAGTTATACGAGGGTTTAGTGACGCGAAGCGCGGGCGTATAGCTGGTTTAGACTAAGCACAACCGCGGCGGTCGAAGATTTTAGTCACTCTCATTTTGTCAACGGCCTTTGGACCAAGGTTCAGGCCATTCGTTTGCCCTGCTCCTAAAAGCGGGAAAGTTAACAACGATGAACGGCATGATACGACAATGGGAACGATTTCATTAGGATCCGCAGAATATGTGGTTTCCTAAAAGTAAACTAAAGATGATCAGTTTCTTAGCAAAGAATTCCAGAGGTAATCTAGGCTCCCGATCGAACCTTCGGGTGGGGACTGCCCAGGAGAAGTTTTCTCAGGAGGTCGAATAACACTGGCATTCACAAATCGGAGCACAGTACGTTACAAGTACAGATGTTGTAGGAAAGTGGGAAAAACGAAAAGTAAGTTGAACAGGCTAAAGTTAGTCTTGGTATGGATTAGCGAAATGGACTGGAAATAACACAGTGATTTCTTGCCAGACGGTTTTAGGGCAACAGAAGCACTATAAGTGGGTGATATAGCAAGTCTTCCAATCGTTGTTAACAGAAAAATAGCTAACAGGGAAGTTGCTATGGGCAATGCCGTGACTGAGTTGCTTTTCTGGGGCCTTCAACTAAGCCAACTCCACCGCCGATGTACAGTCTTACATGTCCACAACAGGCGCTGTTGATGAATAAACAGAGAACGTACATGCTGAGCCAAGACATTGTGTCCATAACTTACTAGCGTGTTGGTCAAACTTTGGAATGCAATACAGTAGCGATTCTGCATGGCAAGTATTCGGCACGTTCTTGCCAGATTTCCGAGGTATGTGGCACCAGACGCTGTTTTTTTTTTTTTTTTTGAGTCATCAGTCTTCTGACTGGTTTGATGCGGCCCGCCACCAACCTTTTCATCTCAGAGAATTGCAACCTACGTCCTCAGTTACTTGCTTGATGTATTCCGATCTCCGTCCTACTGTACAGTTTTTACCCTCTACAGCTCCTTCTAGTTCAAATGGTTCAAATGGCTCTGACCACTATGGGACTTAACATCTGAGGTCATCAGTCCCCTAGAACTTAGAACTACTTAAACCTAACTAACCTAAGGACATCACACACATCCATGCCCGAGGCAGGATTCGAACCTGCGACCTTAGCGGTCGCGCTGTTCCAGACTTAAGCGCCTAGAACCGCTCGGCCACAGCGGCCGGCACATTGTTATAAAGCATTGAGGGCTAAATAACCTTAATTGGGGTTGTAATTCAGAATTTAAGTGATGCAAATTGTTTCTGAAATGTGTGTATAGTTGGTTATAAAGAAAGGGACAGTTTAAGGGCCCCTACTTTAATCTTTGCTAGTAGCAAAAGGTTAATTTCAATTCGGGTTTTGCTACTGAAATCTAAACATTACTACAGTGAAATAAATATGAAATGTGATAATATAGTGTTATTTTATTACATTTGTGACGTGTATGTGTTGGTCCAACTTGAACTCTTGTCTGGTGCCACTTAGTCTCGTGAGGTCTTCGAGGACATTTGGTGCTGAATTAATTAATGATTGAGGTAGTAATTATAATAAACAGGAGTAAAAAGTCTCATTTATGTTTCTATGATTGCCAATCCATGCAATTGATTACTATTGCTATCCTCTGTGCAGTTCGTCTTCTTGCTGTGAGTGGTCATTCCACTTTACTAGGAGAGAAACAATGAAAGTTCCTTTTGCAAATTTATATTTAAATCCATGGAGAACAATGTTTCCACATTATTATGCCTAATTAGGCTGGCGACCGTTTATCATTTCATTCACGAAAACTTTCATTACTTTCATTATCTTCTTCTTTCTGCTTTTTACTAATTACCACAATACGAAGTTCACGTTCGATATCCTCTATCCGTTAGGTTAATGGACGGTCAAACTTTTCCGAATACCTCCCAGAAAGTAACGCTAACTGCATGTTAAAGTCACATTTGGCATTTCACATTCCGCGGTTGTGTTATGCTTGGAAAGGTCTGAGTATTTTCTGGACTTAAACTCTATGGAGCATCATGGGTTGATTTTGTCAGATGTGTTTCTAAACGACCACCCCCTATTTGAATTGACAAAAATTGAAAACCGCCTTGAGAGAGGAGTGGGACGATATTCCCAAAGAACTGCTCAACGTTTTGGTAGGTTGAAACTGTGTATTAGTGGTCCCCTTATTAAGATATTGATATTCATGTTGGGATACATGAAATGTATTCCCAGTTGCGAATACGAACAACCATCAGCTGTGTAAGGGAGTGGTGACGATGAGAATTTGTGCCCCGCTGCGGCTAGAACCCGGATTTCTTGCTTTACGCAGGCGGTCGCCTTAACCGCTTTGGCTATCCATGCATGACTCACGACCAGACCCAAACCTCCATAAGTCGTCGTTCCTGCATGACAGCCTGTACTCGTACACACAGCATGTAATTCGGCTGTAGTCGCTGCAGGGCCTGTTGCTTTGGACAGAATCGTTATTCTTACAAACAAACAGTATCGTAACTAAGTTGTGAGTGTGACCTGTGTCTGCCATGACAGTTGTTTATGTCTCTTATACCGCTTTCTCATGTGACGAAATCTGTACCATTTTTCATTAGAAATATACCACTCCATCTCTATAACGTATGTACTGTGCTTTATGTCGTGCATCGTTGCCTGTGATTGTTCCTGTCCAATAATGTCTGTGTTCCTAAGCAATTGTCAGGCAGTGTACAACACACTATGTATCACTTTCGCACGAACCGCAAAGGCAAGGTTAGACTACATTACGGAGCATACTGAAGAGTCTAAGCAGTTACTCGTCCTGCATTCCACATGCGAAAATCGAATAGGTAGCACCCCTAAGGGGGTGATGTCGGTAAAACTGTCAAAAATATTCAATGTTTTTGCCACCAGATACTTCTGAAGCATGTAAAAAATATTGTCTTCAGTTTTCATAGTTTAATTCGTGCTGCAAATTATGTAAAAGCCATCTTGTTTCAACCAATGAGCAGTGCCACGCCCCTTATCTACACTACTCTGTCCTTGTCTGCAATATTCTATTATTTACTGCCAGCAGCGATGACATCTGTAGAGGATAATAGGCAGTGAGCCCATTCACGATGCGATTAATTACGGTTTATTAAAGAAATGCGTACATGGTGGAACACAAACCTCGAACGAAAGCTTTAATAACCCGTTTTAGCAGAGACACTCAAAGACAATATTTTGCACATCTGCTGTTGTTAAAGTTTCCTCGTATGACGCTTGTCTGGTGTTCAATGACGTTAACACTGAAAGAATCGGGACCCTTATGAAACTAGGGTTTGATGCAGGTTGTTTCATTGAAAACTTACTGAAGATGACTGATGACGTGCGTATTGCTTGTTGTGAAAAGTCAGTGAAGGATACTGCCGAAAGGGCACGCCAGAAGGATCACTAGAAGAATAAAGCTACATGAGGACCAAAATGACCAAATGTATGGCTATGGCCGACATCAACGTTCTTGTTTCTGTCATAAATCGTAATAGAATCTTTCTTCTGCATTTCCCGCAACTTTCATTTAAGAATATATGAGAAACATTTTCTGCTGAACCGCTGCAGATAGGTGAAATTTGCTACAGACTTTGTACATACAAAATTTCTTGTGCTATAAAATTTTTCAAAGGCAAGTAGTGTCAAATTTACTTAAATTTTTGTGAAATGAAAATTGTTGTCTATCATACACATAAATTTAAAAATTGTTGTGAAAGTTGTATGCCTGATATTACAAAAATAGTCTATGAATTTGTTTTAAAAGTATGCAGTGAAGTCCTGATCAAATTATTAGACAAAAAAATTGAAAACATCCGGTTGGGTTGGGTTGTTTGGGGGAAGAGACCAAACAGCGAGGTCATCGGTCTCATCAGATTAGGGAAGGACAGGGAAGGAAGTCGGCCGTGCCCTTTCAAAGGAACCATCCCGGCATTTGCCTGGATCGATTTAGGGAAATCACGGAAAACCTAAATCAGGATGGCCGGACGCGGAATTGAACCGTCGTCCTCCCAAATGCGAGTCCAGTGTGCTAACCACTGCGCCACCTCGCTCGGTAAAACATCCGGATTATGGCCAATAACATAATGGCAACATTTGCAAAATTTGGTTCAGTTATCTCTCAAACGGTAAAAGTTAGATTAATTCACATGTACACGCTTATTTCGCCACACGTTGCCCCTTAATAAATGGAAGAATTAGAACTGACCTCTGGCATGTAATTCGTAGTGGTTTCCAGGGTGCAGGTGTAGGTTTTGCTGTATATCACTAATCTTGCCCCGATCGTCCTGTATGTTACCAACTTTCTCACACTACAGAAAACCGGTATAATATTTAACGATGCTGTTGTGTACAGTACCTAATTAGAACGTTTGCTTTCAATACTACAAAAGGATATTACGTCTGATGGCTGTTAGTAGCTCAATAAATGAAAATCAGGTCGTAGCTTTCAGCATGAGGGTTCTAGAAAATACGTAACGCACTGCCTACCTTCGAATGAGAAGCGGAACTCAAGCTCTTTGGCTCCGTTTCCTCCGATGACCACGTCGTCTATCCTCAGGAGGGGTTCGTCGTCCAACTCGTCGTCCGTGCCGTCACAGTCCGCTGGCGACCGCACGGCTGACGAATGACCTGCTGGCGCCCCCGCGTTCCGACCGCTTCTGTTTTCCTCGCCCTGTGAGCAAATAAATTTTCAGGGCTATCCAGCACAGCACCTTCTCACTATCGTAAGTGGTGAGTGATCTAAACTTATGACACATAACTTGCGCCTAATGTTTCTCAATCTTCCTATTTTTCATAATGGACAAGTGAGTGGTTTTTGATAAATCTGTACTGACTCAAATTGTTGAAAAGTTAGAAAATCCCGACCTCGGAGAAAAACATTTTTAGCTCGGGAAAATGTATGGTCACTCGCGGCAATACTGACCCTATGACTCATATTAGGTGAAGAAAGGCAGACGACGTTTATAGCCCCTGTAGCTTTGGAGAAAGCTTTCGACATTGTCGACTGTAGTACCATTAATGGCATTCAGAAAGCAGCAATGATTGAAATAGAGACCAAAAGGTTAGTCACAGCTTGCACAGAAACAAAAATGGAGTTCGAAGAGTCGAAGAACACCAAAGACAAGCAGTACTTGAGAAGGATGTGAAACAGGGTTTTAGGCTAATCAGGATGCTATTCAATCCACACACTAAGCTAGCTGTGAAATCAAGGAACAGTTTCGAAATTGAATTAAAATTCAGAGAGAACATATAAAAACTTCGTGGCCTGCCACTGACGTTGTAATTCTGTGAGAGACGGGGAAATGATTAGGAAGGACAGTTCAGAGGAATAGATCATGTTTTGAAAAGAGGCTGTAATATCGACATCAACAGAGCTAAAACGAGGGTAATGCAATGTAGTCGAATTAAAGCAAGTGATTCTGAGCAGCCAGATTAGGATATGAGACATTTAAAGTAGATTACCGAAGTAGAGAGGATATGAAACGCACAACGTTAATAGCAAGAGAAGTGTATCTAACAAAGAGAAACTTGTTAATATCTAACATCATTTTGATTCAGGAGAGGCCACGTGTGCCGAAGTACATGCTAGCCCGATGGATGGGTCACATGCGGCCCGAGGCACGGCCTGCGTCGGCTATGCTCGGTCTTTTTCGGAAGTAATCGGTACAGCGGGATATTTCATTCAGTATTGCGGTGCGACATTTCTCGGTCGGCACAACTACCTTCACTTCGGCAGGATCGTGATGTAACCGCTGTTTACCTTTCACTGTTTCTTCGTGGTACGGAGAACGTTAACATGTCCAGTGGCTCTCTGCACAAAAAGACGCATTTGGCGATACATCGTCGCAATCCTCTAAAAATGAACTGGGGCTGGCAGAAGAGAGGACTGACTTCCTGATATCTATTCTTCCGTCGCAAAATTGACTGGTACCGCAGATTTTCTAAGAAACGGCTTACAACACCACGCAGAAAAAATTTAAAGATATAGATGACAACGGAGGAGCAAAAAATTACAATGGTTGACAGACGTGAGCCTTGCGTGGCTCATGTTTGTGCCATATCTCATTTGACATCCTGATTTTTCTGTACTACCACCTCATTATGTTAATTTCAACTACTGGTGTCACTGAGTTGCCGCCTTTCCTGCCCGTGAGTGGCAGCAGCGGCGCTTATCGGCATAAGCCCTACCGTATTATCTTTACTGACTGCTATTACTTCCCAGTTGTCGTGTGTTCGGGGTTATTTCGGATCTGCCAGTGAGTAGGGAGGCGCTAGCGGTGCAGTTCGGACCTGGCAGTGTTTGATTTAGGACGCGGCAGAAGTTCAGTCGGGGTGCTGCTCGCATTGCTACGAGGTCCGTGGCTTACCGACCTTGTACAGGAAAGTTGAGTTTGGATTTAATTTACCAGCAAGTTAAGACTGTTCACACTGTGCCGTTAGATTCTCATTGTTGGCTGTTAGGAAATTCCCACGAGCAACAACGTGTGTCTTCGAGTTGGCGAAGGTTTAGCCACTGTCCGGTGGAGTCTAACTGTATTTGGTTATTTGCAATTGAAGTGCACCAGTGGAATTTTCTGCCTTGTGGTCGTTAACGTTCCAGTTAGCTGCCCTGGCCGTTGTAAATTTAGGCAGTGTCCTTTCCTCACCGTGTTGTCGCTGTCCAGCACGGTGTGTAGTTCGACAGCTTAATGTATGCCTGGTTGTGGGCGTCCATGCCTTTTACGTTTGCATTGAACTCCCAGTTGTGTGCTGGTCGAGTGGAGCGCAAGTTACCTTGTCGGTGGGGCTGTTGACTGTCTGTTGGTTGGTTTTTCGTCGGATCGAGAAATGTTGGGCCTGTCTCACCTAAGTGAACGTCAGTATTTTAAGTGCTGGCCGACCCCCGAAACTTCTGAGCGCCGTTAGCTGCACTGCCTTTTCTTATTTTCTGTTGTGTGTATTTGTATTGCTCATAGCCGATGGTCTAGAATTAAAGTTGAATTGTTTTTAGTGGTGTTTTAAGCCATGGGCCTTCAGCCGCTTTAAAATTAAAGTTCCTTGCTTTTCAAGTGTTAGATTGTATGTGCCTTCAGCCTGATTAAAATATTGTTTAAAGATAAAGCCTTGGGCCTTCTGCCTAATAAAAATTATTATAGTTGTGTTTTAAGTCATGGGCCTTAAGCATTTTAAAATTAAAATTCCTTGCTTGTCAAGTGTTAGATTGTATGGGACCTTCAGCCTAATTTAAGGCTTTGTTGTTTAAATTTATTTTACCTTGAGTTTTAAGTCATGGGGCCTTCAGCCGTTTTTAAATTAAGGATCTTTGTCTTGTCCTTGTGTTTTTTATTTAATTTTACCTTGAGTCTTAAATCATCGGCCTTCAGCCGTCTTAAAATTAAGGTTGTTGCTTTTCAAGTGTTAGATTTTTGGGCCTTGAGCCAAATTATAGAACTTACTTAACGTGGGACCTTCTGCCTTCTAAATATTCTTTTTGGCGTCTGAATTTTGAGTTAATGGCTTTTAACCGTTTTTTAAATTAAAGTGGTTGTGCCCTTTAGGCATAAGATAGTATGGCGTATTCAGCCGATAACTAAGTTCAAGAATTTGTACTGTAATGTTTGGTCAAATAAATAAAGTTATATGTGTTCCAGTGTAACTGACAGCCGCTCATTTCTGCCCCTTTCCACAATTCCAACTACCTGTCCTGTACTGCGGATTTAGCAGGGCGTTTCAAGACGTGATTCATTGTTGCATACATGAAGAATCACTTTTTCCTAAATCTGAAGGCATGAATCACGTGAAGCAATTTATGTGCGACTAGTAAAATTTCTGGAGTTGCGCGCATTAGTCCATTGCCATTCGCAACAGTTTTAGATGGAACTGAACGAAGAGTACGCAGATTTTACGAGGGCTATCCACAAAGTACATTACGTTTTGGAATTAAAAATAAATAAAGTATTGGAAATTTTTTTTATTATATACAGATGAAAGCCACACTTCAATACTACTTTTCTACATAGTTGCCATTTAAATTAAGGCACTTATCATAGCGATGGACGAGCTTGGAAATTCCTTCGTCGTAAAATTCGGCCGCCTGCGCCTTCAGCCACGTGGTTACCTCTTCTTGAAGCTGTGAGTCGTCATCAAAACGCTGCATAGCCAACCACTTCTTCAATGCTGGGAATAAGTGGAAGTCGCTCGGTGCCAGGTCGGGACTGTACGGCGGATGAGGAAACAACTCCCACGTAAAAGATTCGAGAACTTCACGAGTGGCATTTGCCGTGTGGGCCCGGGCGTTGTCGTGAATCAGCAAGATCTTTGAGCCCAACATTCCCCTGCGCTTGTTCTGTATTGCTCTTCTGAGGTTGTGCAGAGTTTGGCAATACCTTTGAGAGTTAATTGTAGTGCCTCTTTCCAGGAAATCCACAAAAATCACACCTTTTCTGTCCCAAAAGAAGAGGTAACCACGTGGTTGAAGGCGCAAGCGGCCGAATTTTACGACGAAGGAATTTCCAAGCTCGTCCATCGCTACGATAAGTGCCTTAATTTAAATGGCAACTATGTAGAAAAGTAGTATTTAAGTGTGGCTTTCATCTGTATATGTTGTTGTTGTTGTGGTCTTCAGTCCTGAGACTGGTTTGATGCAGCTCTCCATGCTACTCTATCCTGTGCAAGCTTCTTCATCTCCCAGTACCTACTGCAACCTACATCCTTCTGAATCTGCTTAGTGTATTCATCTCCTGGTCTCCCCCTATGATTTTTACCCTCCACGCTGCCCTCAAATACTAAATTGGTGATCCCTTGATGCCTCAGAACATGTCCTACCAACCGATCCCTTCTTCTGGTCAAGTTGTGCCACAAACTTCTCTTCTCCCCAATCCTATTCAATACTTCCTCATTAGTTATGTGATCTACCCATCTAATCTTCAGCATTCTTCTGTAGCACCACATTTCAAAAGCTTCTATTCTCTTCTTGTCCAAACTATTTACCGTCCATGTTTCACTTCCATACATGGCTACACTCCATACGAATACTTTCAGAAATGACTTCCTAACACTTAAATCTATACTCGATGTTAACAAATTTCTCTTCTTCAGAAACGCTTTCCTTGCCATTGCCAGTCTACATTTTATATCCTCTCTACTTCGTCCATCATCAGTTATTTTGCTCCCCAAATAGCAAAACTCCTTTACTACTTTAAGTGTCTCATTTCCTAATCTAATACCCTCAGCATCTCCCGACTTAACTCGACTACATTCCATTACCCTCGTTTTGCTTTTGTTGATGTTCATCTTATATCCTCCCTTCAAGACACCATCCATTCCGTTCAACTGCTCTTCCAAGTCCTTTGCTGTCTCTGACAGAATTACAATGTCATCGGCGAACCTCAAAGTTTTTATTTCTTCTCCATGGATTTTAATACCTACTCCAAATTTTTCTTTTGTTTCCTTTACTGCTTGCTCAATATAGAGATTGAATAACATCGGGGAGAGGCTACAACCCTGTCTTACTCCCTTCCCAACCACTGCTTCCCTTTCATGTCCCTCTACTCTTATAACTGCCATCTGGTTTCTGTACAAGTTGTAAATAGCCTTTCGCTCCCTGTATTTTACCCCTGCCACCTTTAGAATTTGAAAGAGAGTATTCCAGTCAACATTGTCAAAAGCTTTCTCTAAGTCTACAAATGCTAGAAACGTAGGTTTGCCTTTCCTTAA
This sequence comes from Schistocerca serialis cubense, assembly GCF_023864345.2. Classification (NCBI taxonomy): domain Eukaryota; kingdom Metazoa; phylum Arthropoda; class Insecta; order Orthoptera; family Acrididae; genus Schistocerca; species Schistocerca serialis. Next base: position 77,859,551 of record NC_064642.1, on the reverse strand, counting down.
TCTTTCCATCTGTATATAATAAAAAAATTTTCCAATACTTTATTTATTTTTAATTCCAAAACGTAATGTACTTTGTGGATAGCCCTCGTTTATACACTGGGTGATAAAAGTCGTAGAATACCTCCTAATATTGCGTCGTACCTCCCTTTTCCCGGGGTAGTTCAGCAACACAACGTGGCATCCTGGCATGGACTCTACAAGTCGTTGAAAGTTCCTTCCAGAAATGTTAAACTAAGCTGCTTCTGCAGCCGTCTGTAATTGCGAAACTGTTGCAGGTGCCGGATTTTGTCCACGAACTGACCTCTCGATTACGTCCCATAAATGTTTCATGGCTGGCCAAATCATTTGGGAACATGAAGTCCATGAATGGCTAAAAATGATCTCCAAGTAGCCGAACATAACCATTTACAGTCAATGATCGGTTCAGTTGGACCAGAGCACCCAGTTAAATCCATGTAAACACAGCCCACTCCATTACGGAGCCACTACCAGCCAGCACAATGCCTTGCCGATAACTTGGGCCCACGGCTTCGTGGGGTCTGCGCCACGCTCGAACCCTACCATCAGCTCTTAACAACCGAAATCGGGACTCATTTGGCCAGCCCAAGGTTTTCCACTCGTCTAGGGTCCAACCGACACGGTCAGGAACCCAGAAGAGCCGCGTTGTTGTGTCAGCAAAGGCTTTCGCGTCCGTCGTCTGCTGCAGCATAGCCCACTAACGCCAAATCTCGCCGCATTGTCCTAACGTCCGTCGCACATCCCACATTGATTTCTACGACTATTTCGCGCAGCGTTGCTTGTCTGTTAGCACTGACAACCTTATGCAAACGCCGCTGCTCTCTGTCGTTAAGTGAAGTTCGTCGGCCACTGCGTTGCCCGTGGTGGGAGGTAATGCCTGAAACTTGCTGCTCTCGACACATTCTCAACACTGTGAATCTCAGAATATTGAATTCCCTAACGATTTCCGAAATGTAATGTCCCGTGCGTCCAGCTCCGATTACCATTCCGTGTTCAAAGTCTCTTAATTTCCTGCCAGTCTTACCTCGGTTTTTGAGCAATTTGTCGTTTCGGTTTAACGCCCCCCCCCCCTCCCCCTCCCTGTGCATGTGAAGGTGGAACTGAGTGTTCTGCAGTCTAACTCCTTTTCTAAAGACAGGTCCTTTTACGGTGAAACTGATCAGGATGTCTATATTGTTTTCCTCGGGTAGAGTTTCCACGTATCCATTACGAGGCAGCAAAAGTATTACAATATTTCGATCAACATATGTGTGTGAAAGACAATTTTTCGATTATGAAACTAAATAAGTTGCAGTTGCACAGCAACCTGAGAGCGAAAATCTGTGAAATTTTCTGCGTCTGTCCATACCCCGACAGTCAAAAGAAGAATCTCTGTACATCCATCTTCTGCTGGATATTGGAACAACAGCTATTAATGTATCTTGTATGTTGTAACGACAACACCATCAGCTGTATCTTTTTCTTTTCTTTTTTAACCTACGTCCTTAATTATCTGCTGGATGTATTCCAATCTCTGTCTTCCTCTACAGTTTTTGCCCTCTTACAGCTCTCTCTAGTACCGTGGAAGTCAGCCCCTGATGTCTTAACAGATGTCCTATCATCCTGTCCCTTCTCCTTGTCAGTGTTTTCCCACATATTCCTTTCCTCTCCGATTCTGCGCAGAACCTCCACATTCCTTACCTCACCTAATTTTCAGCATTCGCCTGTAGCACCACATCTCAAGAAGTTCGATTCTCTTCTGTTTCGGTTTTCCCACAGTCCTCGTTTCACTACCATAAAATGCTGTGCTCCAAACGTATATTCTCAGAACTTTCTTCCTCAAATTAAGAACTATGTTTGATGCTAGTAGACTTCTCTTGGCCAGGAATGCTCTTTTTGTCAATGCTAGTCTGCTTTTGATTTCCTCCTTGCTCCGTCCGTCATTGGTTATTTTACTGCCTAGGTGGCAGAATTCCTTAACTTCATCTACTTCTGGCCATCAATCCTGATGTTAAGTTTATCGCTGTTCTCATTTCTGCTACTTCTCATTACTTTCAACTTTCTTTGATCTACTCTCAATCCATTATTAGACTGTTCATTCCATTCAGCAGATCATGTAATTATTCTTCACTTTCACTTAGGATAGCAATGTCATCAGCGAATCGTATCATTGATATCCTTTCACCTTAAATTTTGATCCCACTCCTGAACCTTCGTTTTACTTCCACCATTTCTTCTTCGGCATACAGATTGTACAATAGGAGCGAAATACTACATTCCTGTCTGACACTCTTTTTAACCCGAACACTTCGTCCTTGGTCGTCTGCTCTTATTATTCCCTCTTGGTTCTTGCACATATTGTATATTATCCGTCTCTCCCTATAGCTTATCCCTATTTTTCTCAGAAATTCGAACATCTTGCACCATTTTACATTGTCAAACGCTTTTTCCAGGTCGACAAATCCTATGAAAGTGTCTTCATTTTTCTTTAGTCTTGCTTTCGTTATCAATCGCAACGTCAGAATTGCCCCTCTGATATCTTCACCTTTTCTAAAGCCAAACCGATCGTCATCCAACACACCATCAATTTTCCTTTCCATTCTTCTGTATTTACTGGTTTTATTCATGTACAGGGGCTTGAAGATGGTGTATTGTTACACTAAAACCCGTTGGTTTTGGATAAAAATAGCATCACTGTGACTACACTTGAGATAAAAAGATGAAATAAGTTGACAAAAAATATCCTGAGGCGCTGAAGAATAGCCAATTTGGCAATGGAGAAAATATGTGGGGAGGAGCGGAGGTGTGGGGTGCAAAAATTGGAGAGGAAGACCAAGGATCTACTACAGTAAGCGGGTTAAAAAGAGCGTGGCGACGCTATGCAGAGCTGAAGAGGCTTGCACAGGAGAGATTAGCATGGTAAGCATAGGAAACCAGCCATCAAACTGAAGACCACAGCAAAGCACATTTAAACAGTCAACTGGGCAACGTAAACTGCTAATAAATATTAATAACATGAATTTAATAAAACTGTAAACTCTGTAGGAATGTGTGACGTCTGTAGAAATGCTCAATACTGTAGATCTAAAATCAATATAATAAAGTTTAAGTTAAGCCGGTGGGCGCACATGAGAGTTAGCCGCGAGGTACGTGCACTATGTGATCAAAAGTATCGGACACCTGGCTGAAAATGACTTACAAATGACTTAAAAGTTCGTGGCGCCGTCTATCGGTAATACTGGAATTCAATATAGTGCTGGCCACCCTTAGCCTTAATGACAGCTTCCACTCTCGCAGGCATACGTTCAATCAGGTGCTGCAAGGTTTCTTGGGGAATGGTAGCGCATTCATCATGGAGTGCTGCACCGAGAAGAGGTATCGATGTCAGTCGGTGAGGCCTGGCATGAAATCGGCGTTCCAAAACATCCCAAAGGTGTTCTGCAGGATTCAGGTCAGGATGCCGTGCAGGCCAGTCCATTACAGGGATGTTATTGTCATGTAACCACTCCGCCACAGGCTGTACATCATGAAAAAGTGCTCGATCGTGCTGAAAGATGCAATCGCCTGGCATGAAATCGGCGTTCCAAAACATCCCAAAGGTGTTCTGCAGGATTCAGGTCGGATGCCGTGCAGGCCAGTCCATTACAGGGATGTTATTGTCATGTAACCACTCCGCCACAGGCTGTACATCATGAAAAAGTGCTCGATCGTGCTGAAAGATGCAATCGCCTGGCATGAAATCGGCGTTCCAAAACATCCCAAAGGTGTTCTGCAGGATTCAGGTCAGGATGCCGTGCAGGCCAGTCCATTACAGGGATGTTATTGTCATGTAACCACTCCGCCACAGGCTGTACATCATGAGAAAGTGCTCGATCGTGCTGAAAGATGCAATCGCCTGGCATGAAATCGGCGTTCCAAAACATCCCAAAGGTGTTCTGCAGGATTCAGGTCAGGATGCCGTGCAGGCCAGTCCATTACAGGGATGTTATTGTCATGTAACCACTCGGCCACAGGCTGTACATCATGAAAAAGTGCTCGATCGTGCTGAAAGATGCAATCGCCATAACTGAATCCAGCAGTTGGAAGCAAGAAAAGCCGGCTGGAGTGGCCCTGCGGTTCTAGGCGCCACAGTCTGGAGCCGAGCGACCGCTCCGGTCGCAGGTTCGAATCCTGCCCCGGGCATGGATGTGTGTGATGTCCTTAGGTTAGTTAGGTTTAATTAGTTCTAAGTTCTAGGCGACTGATGACCTCAGAAGTTAAGTCGCATAGGGCTCAGAGCCATTTGAACCATTTGAAGCAAGAAAGTACTTAAAACATCAATGTAGGCCTGTGTTGTGATAGCGCCACGCAGAACAACAATCCTCCTCCACGAAAAACACGACCACACCATAACACCACCGCCTCCGAATTTACTGTTGGCACTACACACGCCGGCAGATGACGTTCGCCATACCCACACCCTGCCATCGGTTCGTCACATTGTGTAACGTAATTCGTCACTCCACACAACGTTTTTACACTGTTCAAGCGAGGCGTCGTTTGGCATTTACCGGCGTGATGTGTGGCTTATGAGCAGCCGCTCGACCATGAAATCCAAGTTTTCTCACCTCCCGCCTAACTGTCATAGCACTTGCAGTGGTTCCTGATGCAGTTTGGAATTCCCGTGTGATGGTCTGGATAGATGTCTGCCTATTACACATTACGACCCTATTCAACTGTCGGTGGTCTCTGTGAGTCAACAGACGAGGTCGGCCTGTAGCTTTTGTGCTGCACATGTCCCTTACTGTTCCACTTCACTATTTCATCGGAAACAGTGGACCTGGGGATATTTAGTAGTGTGGAAATCTCGCGCACAGACGGATGACACAAGTTTTGGGGGTGTTTGGATACTTTTGATCACATAGTGTAGGTGTGCGGTACGTTCGTGATGAAAGGGATAGTGTGGTAGCAGTTGGCTTTGGCCGTCCTGTACCTTGGCGTGGATTTAAGCTCCAATGGACTCAACAAACTGCTTACTGGCCTGAGGGAGAAGCTCAGCCATATGGAGACAGAGATGGAAATGAGCGGAGGTAAGCTTACAATCGTGAGGCTGGGTGCATGAACTGCAACGTTCCAGTAATGTGCCTCCTCTAAGCTAATTCGAGGACTAACTTTAAACTTGGCCCTTCGTTTTGTTTTTAAAGACTAAAAATAATTATTACATGTTAATATAAAAAACTAACACTTATGTTCGAGTACAGTGTATCCCTTACAGCCAAGTTGCCCTGGTCTTATGACTCACTTTAAAATTAAGAACCCTTAGAAAAAATACTTGAATATTTAATAATTTTTTTTAAAGAAAAAGAAAGTCATCCAAGAATCTGTCAATTAAGATGAAACTTCAAGCATACAGTGCCGTGATAGTGCCAGTATTGTTGTATGGGACAGAAACCCTAAGCACAAAAAAAGGATGAAGAAAACTTGATGGTCTTCGAAAGAGAAATTATAAGAAGGATCTTGGTTTTGGTCATGGAGTATCTTCTTTTTCATTGCAATGGCTCTTTGTATGTAAAAGTTTCCTTAGAATGTCAGGAGCTTTTTGTTGTGATTGTTTACTCTATTAACAGCCACAAAGAACGACACATTTACACACAACAAACTATATACACACACACACACACACACACACACATTCACACAAAACAAATGAAAATATCAGAACACACACACACACACAACATAAACAAAAGACGAGAGATAAACACAGTGACAGTTGGCAACACTACATACTGAAAACACACTCATGTTGAACACAAAATGTAAAGCGCAAGTGATGTGTGCGATGTGTTGAATCAAAGTGGGTGAAAGAACGTCGGAAATCGGCCAACTGGATCATGGAGATTAATGAACACATCTCCACGACCACACACATGGGCTAACAGCGCTGAAAATCATAACACCGAACGACAGTCTCGCATCACGAAATCTGTGAGACAAAGTTGATTCTAACCTAAAAAAGAAGAGAAAACATGACAAAATGTAACATAATAACATTTTGTAACTAGCGCATTATACATTTATTGTATCTACAAAAAGAAACATGTCTTACAGGCCGCTGCAGATGCTTCACAAATAAAAGAAGCGAAACCCGTATGGCAATAAACAAACTGCCTTCAGTTACTTGTATAGATTAATTGATCTGGTCGAAATAGCTCCTACTCGTGAACAACGCGACACAGCAACAAGCTAAATTAAGAGCGTAACGTGTTACAGTAAATTGTATGGATTAATTGGTCTCGTCGAAATAGCTTGTACTAGTGAACAAAGGTCGTCAGGCAGTGATAGAACAAGTGCTAAATAAGCTTAGTTTATTATACCAAAATACTTTGACGCTTACGAGAGGGACGTGAGGGAGTTTATCGAAAATGTTGTCTCTGCAGTTGAGCTAGTAAAGCCAGATGACCACGAATTTTTGTTTAAATTTTTAAACGCAAAAATTACCGCAGCAATGAGGTCAAGGATAACGAACAGAGAAGAAAAGACACTGGGTAGGAAGTGAAACAGGTCCTCAGTGAGAATTGCTCTAGCAAGAGAACAGTTCACTATTAAGCTTTTAAGAAGTTGTAATCTAAACAAAGGCATGGGCAACCAACTGCAGTATGGGAAATAGGCTTGACGAAGCCAAAAAGAGTTTCAGGGTAGCCAGCAGGGGTAGTCAAAAGGGAGAAATTGAATAGTTGGTTCTCTAGGCAGGGGTGTTTTATGTATGGCTTAAGTAATGACAGAATACAGACAGTTGTGCGAAGCCGTGGTGATAAACTAGGCTATCAGCGGCAGCTGACAAGAGGCAGCTGGCAAACCAACAGCTCAATTCATGGAACCAGTACTAAAAATAAGAATAATCTTCACAAGGATTTAAAGTCATTTACTCTTGGTACAAAAAGGTGTGCATTATTCAGGAACACACATTTTCAATAACTTGCCAGCAGCCATAAGAAGCTTAACAAGCAATGAAATTCAGTTTAAGAGAAGCCTAAAGGATTTATTGGTGGCCAACTCCTCCTACTCCACTGATGAATTTCTCAGTAGATCCAACTAATCTTTATATACGATCCAACTTCTGCACCATTTCAGTGCAGTAAATGTGTTCATTGTAAATAAGTGTGTGTGTGTGTTCAGTGCAATAATGTGTTCGTTGTAAATAAGTATTTTAGTAGTTCTATGTTATGTTTATTACCTTATAAGTAAAAAACAAATTTAATTTTAAATTCAGTGCATTACTGTGATCTTAGTAAATGAGTGTTTGTAAAATGATTCTTTCATATAGTGTTCATTAAAAAAATGACAATCATTCCGCTAGGGACCTGTGGAAGGTACATTAGCTTATTTGTTTCAGTTGAAAATATTTGTCATGTATTATTGTTTTTCTGACATGTTCTACATCCTGGAGAACCTCATCACTACGGATCAATTGGAACGAAAGTAAATCTTATCTAATCTAAAAGTAGATCTCACAGTGCACGAAAAGAGCCCATTACTCTCGATGAGAAACGGGGGAGTAGTAAGGCGAACAAGATCTGCAAGTAAAAAACCTAAAGTCTTTTACATTTGGGATTCGCAGACACGCTGCTAGTAAGCGCAGAAGGAATACGCCAGAGGGCAGAGTCCGAGTAGCCACCGCTAAAGAGTTTACGAATTTTTGTTATCAACGTGATAAGAAGGGTCACACTGACGAGGAATGTAGACCGTGATTAATGGAAGGGAATGATGTTGTTCCCAACACATTTAAAGGGAACTGCAGGAGACCGACTGATTACGCGTATTCAGGTGATCCTAGTGTACTCTGCCAGACCACAGTGGACTGTGTTTGAGAATAAAACATCTAACGTGCTTTAACTGCAGGGGAACAGGGCACCACGCCAGTGACTGCAACGAAAGTGCGTGGCACACACACAGAAAGTGCAGAGTACCAGTGCCAAGTAAATCCGGGAAAATTCAGGGAAATTAGGGGTGACAAAGCCGCATAGTCGGGCATTGTCCCTTTAAACAATCCCACAGTTCGGGTAAAAGATTCTGCCACAGAAAATGATGTAGAATTAAGAAAGAAATCGAAGTGATTGATAGACACAGGGGTATAGTTGCGGCTGTCAAAGAAAATTACTATTTCTGTTGATTGTACTGTTTGAGTAAATGAAGTAGAAGGGCTCCGGCTGAAAGGTGTCACCAGTACTATACGTGCTTTGGAAATACAATTACGTGTGGAGGGTGCCAGACTTACGTATGTATGAGTCAGACATTGTACGTGTATGGATTGGCCATTCCATACGACCGGTTGATCGGTAGGGATTTTCAACACAGGAGAAGTTTAAGTTACATTATGCGGGAATAATGTTAAGACTACAAAGCCGAGAAATACCCTTAACAGTAGAAGAGGAACCGAAAGTCTGTGATTTCGAGGCAGATTAGGAATCCGAAGGGGAAATAGGACTGCGAGAGGAAAAGATAGTATTGTTAAGAACGGACGGTAATGTACCGCGAGATAGTGAAAAGGAAATGCGTATACCTTAACAGGAGATTGTACGTGGGGTGCATTTACCAGAGTCGTTAGTGAGATTGCAAAACGACAGGTGCGTACTGAATGTAATGAATTCGTGGCTCAAATGGTTCAAATGGCTCTGAGCACTATGGGACTCAACTGCTGTGGTCATAAGTCCCCTAGAACTTAGAACTACTTAAACCTAACTAACCTAAGGACATCACACACATCCATGCCCGAGGCAGGATTCGAACCTGCGACCGTAGCGGTCGTGCGGTTCCAGACTGTAGCGCCTTTAACCGCTCAGCCACTCCGGCCGGCGTAATGAATTCGTCAGACGACAAAGTTCAATTGAAGAATGTCCGGTTAGCGACGCAAGAATTATTACGATTAGCCAAAGTAACCGAAGTAAAAGGCAGCAAGGAAACCGTAGAGCAGACATAAAGTCGTGATGGTGCTTTACGGAGACAACTGAGAGTTGATCACCTAAATTCGGAAGACAAGAGTGCGTTAGTAAAGGTTTTTCACGGAGTATGAAGATATATTCCTTTTTTTAAATTTTTATTTGTTTATTTAGTTTTATGGTCACCAGTCTTCTAGCTGGTTTGTTGCGGCCCGTGTTGAATTCCTCCCCTGTGCCAACCTTTTCATCTCAGAGTAGCACTTACAACAGTCCTCAATTATGAATGCATGGTTTCGTGGCGATATGAATTAATAACATTTTCTCGAGCTTCCAGCCGCGTCACAGAGCGTACTGTTTGGCCGACGTGTCGGGAAAGATTAGCCGACCCCTGAAGAGATATAACATTTCATCGGTGTTCAGGCCCCCAGCAAAAATTCGACAGCTCATGAGGCCTGTGAAGAACGATATAGAGCTTAGAACGCCTGGCGTGTACAAGATACCATGTCAGTGAGGATGCTACTACGTCGGCCAAACAGTATGCACTGTGGAACAACGCCAAAAGGAACACGAGAGGTGCTTACGCCTACGCCATCCAGAAAAATCAGCCTTAGAAAATTCGAATTGTATTCGACGAAACATCTGTCGTTACGAGGACGAAGGGATTTTGGGATAGCGTCATAAAAGAAGGTACTGAAATAAAAACCTCTGAAACACCATCAACAAGGACGGCGGTTTGCAGCTCAGCACAGCCTGGGGACCCGGCCATCGCAAGGTTAAAACGGGCGCGAAGGACGCGGGATGAAAACAATGCCATCTATGGCGAGGAAGAGAGCACTTGTGACGTCACAGCCAGCAGTGCGTCTATATAACGACGCGACCACGGCGACACAGCAGTCAGTCTTACCACTTGACAATGACTGAGGAGAGCTCGGTCGAAAGCTTGTGGAATTTTAACCACCTGACGCAGCTGGAAGCCCGAGAAAATTTTATTAATTACGTCCTCAGTTATTTACTGGATGTATCTAGTCTCTGTCTGTCTCTGTAGCTCTTACGCTCCACAGCTTCCTCCCACAGCACGTAACAGATGTCCTATAATTCTGTCTCTTCTTTTTGTCACCGTTTCCCATACAGTCTTTTCCTCACTGACTCTGCGGGGAACCACCTCATTCCTTACCTTATCAATTCACCTAATTTTCATCATTCTTCTGTAGCACCACATCTCAAAGGCTTCCATCGTGTTCTGTTCCGGTTCTCTCACAGTCCATGTTTCAGTACCTTACGAACTGTGCTCCAAACGTACATTCTCAGAAATTTCTTCCTCAAATTACAGCCTATGTTTTATACCAGTAGACTTCTCTTGGCCAGGAATATGCTCTTTGGATCTGCTAGTCTGCTTTTTGTAACCTCCTTGCTTCGTGCCTCATGGGTTATTTTGCTGCCTAGGTAACACAATTAACGTCGTGATCACAGTTCTGATGTTAACTTTCTCGCTGTTGTCGTTTCTGCTACTTCTCATTACTTTCGCCTTTCTTCAGTTTATTCTCAATCCAAATTCTGCGTGCATTAGTATGTTCATTCTGTTCAGCATATTCTGTAATTCCTCTTCACTTGCACTCAGGATAGCAATGTCATCTGCGAATCTTATCGTTGATAATCTTTCATCTTGAATTCTAATCCCGCTATTGAACCATTATTTTATTTCCATCATTGCTTCTTCGATGCGTAGATTGAACAGTAGGGCAAAAGGCTACGTCCCTGCCTTATACCCATTTCAGTACGAGCACTTCGTCCTTGGTTTTCTACTCTCACTATTCTCTCTTCGTTCTTATATGTATGTATTGTGTATCACCCGTCTTTAGTTATAGCTTACCCCTATTTTTTTCATAATTTAGAACATCTTTCACCACATAACATTAGCGACCGCTTTCTCCAGGCCATCAAATTTTGAGAACATGTCGATTTTTCTTCAGTCATAACTACCTTCCTAGCGCCTTTCACTTTCCTCAAGCCAAGCTGATCGTCATCTAACGGATCCTCAGTTTCCTTTTCCATTGTTCTGTATAACATTCTTGTCAGCAACTTGGAGCTGTTATGCAGATTGTGCCTTGATTCTCGCACTTATCGACTCTTGCTACCTTCGGAATTGAGTAGATGATGTTTTTCCGAAAGTCTGATGGTAAGTCGCCACTCTCATAGATTCCAAACATCAACGTCAATAGTCGTTTTGTTGCCACTTCCCACAATGATTTTACAAATTCTGCGTTATTTGATCTTAAGTCCTCCAAAGCTCATGTAACTTTTATTCTAATACTGAATCCACTATCTCGTCCCTATCGACTACTGTATTCCATCTAGCAGGTGACAAATTGCTATACACGCCCTACACTCGCAGTAAAGCACAGGATATCGATAACACCAGAACACGCAGGCAAGGTGATTAATGATAGACCGCACCGAATTCCAGAAACGCAAAAGGCAGTTTTAAAAGAGTAAATCGAGCAAATGCTGAAGGATAGACACTAGTGGCAAATACAGAGTCATAGTGGTGTACATGCAACTAAATGACATTGCTGTAGGCGATGCATTTCTGCATTTGACGGACGAGAAGGAGAGAGAAAAAACGGCGTTCAGTTCGAACTATCAGCTTAATGATTGCCAGTGGGATTGTAAGGATCTCCACGATGTTTCCAGCCGCTGATGAACACAGTTTTAGCAAGTCTGCAGATGGTTAAATGTTTTGTTTATCTAGACGACGTAGTGTGCTATGTAAGAAACCTGCAGGAGCATAATGAAAAGCACAGTGAACTCCTTCGTAGGCTGCGAGAGCATAATTTAGTGCTACAACAGGATAAATGTGAGCTCCTAAGGAATGAAGTGTTCTACGTAGGCTGCTGTTTTCCAATTTTTTTGGCCAATAGTCCTGTTTTTCGAACTGCGGCTCACAAGGAGACCCCACGGCAACCGGATTTTTGTAAGTTTTTATATTTATGCTACATGGTCTCCTGAACTGAAACAGCAATATGCCAAAACCACATCTACATCTACATCTACATTTATACTCCGCAAGCCACCCAACGGTGTGTGGCGGAGGGCACTTTACGTGTCACTGTCATTACCTCCCTTCTCTGTTCCAGTCGCGTATGGTTCGCGGGAAGAACGACTGTCTGAAAGCCTCCGTGCGCGCTCGAATATCTCTAATTTTACATTCGTGATCTCCTCGGGAAGTATAAGTAGGGGGAAGCAATATATTCGATACCTCATCCAGAAACGCACCCTCTCGAAACCTGGCGAGCAAGCTACACCGCGATGCACAGCGCCTCTCTTGCAGAGTCTGCCACTTGAGCTTGCTGAACATCTCCGTAACGCTATCACGGTTACCAAATAACCCTGTGATGAAACGCGCCGCTCTTCTTTGGATCTTCTCTATCTCCGCCGTCAACCCTACACACTCTAAAATTGACGAGCAAATCGACTTTCAAGTTTTCCGAATGTGTTTAATACCTTAAAGCAAGGTCGTTCTTTTGCGGCAGGCAACGTGCCCCTCTAATAGATTGCTGTTCTGTGAGGTGGAGGCCTGGATAGATTACCAGCTGATGCAATTTTTTTTAAAAACGTGCATTTTCTACGAGCATTTACGTGAAGCGTAAGATGTGTAAAGCCGGAAAACAGAGACAGTAGCACTCGACATTGGTAACCACTGGTTCGAGTCTCGATTTGGTCTTTATTTCTTCTGTTCAGTTTAAATACCTACGTCGTTTCAATAGAAAATTCATAAGATATAACCTAATTAGCGCATATTTAATTATCATTTTTAAGGAAAACGCACATCTTATTTCTAATCACATATGGCACAAAAATCCAGTTTTCATTGTAACTATACATTCTTAAATATCGACCTTTTGTAAATGATGGGTAACAAAAATTTTTTAAATGTAAAAAGTTATAAATTAAACTTTTTTCGCTCTTTATGTATGGGATCGGCCATTTTAATCCATAAAGGCGAATAACTCGGGACAGAGATGAGGTACAGCAAAATGTTTTATATAAGAACTTTATGTAGCGAAGAGGCCACTCATTGCTACTAATTTTCGTGACCTTGAACATGATTTTCAAGGCAATTTTGGGGTTAAAAATTGTTTTTGAATGGGAACCATAATATTTGATTTAGGATTTGAAAATAGAGGCAAATTTTACGTATAAAATGATATATTATTCAATTTTATTACTCTCCACTTCAGTTTAACTCATTCCATGTTTATCTTAGAGTCGTGCATACGTATTTGAATCTTTATGACTATTAGAATTTTCGGGTTACGTTGGACGTTTATCTTGAACTCAAGTGGCTTGTGTCCTTTGTTTCTTTCATTTGGAGTCAATATAGGATCTAATTATACTAGCTGCTTCCCATTTCGACTTTTCTAAGCCACTTATCGAACATTTAAGTCTGTTTCGATGTATGGCTCATTCACCCCCATTTCGTGGTCAAGCGTTACATGTTCCTCTTTATGTCTATCAAACTGTCGCACACGAAAAGGATAACGAAGTTATTCCATTCTCAGATACTTGCCTTCTGTTTATAGTAATAAATACCTCGTTCTACGCATGAATGAGAGAATTAGTTGTGGCTGAGACATTAAAGTATATGTGTTCATGTTCGACGAACTAAACTACAGAGGTCGTTATGTCGATGTGTCCAGCATTATTTAAAAGGTCATGCGTTTTCTAATGTTTCGAACTGCACGTCACTCAAATAATTTTGGGACCTATTGCCATAAGCTGCTCACCCCTCATATTTGACTATTACACTTAGAGAGATGGGTCTTTATCCTCGTTGGACAGTGATCGACCATAAATTGCCCACTACTACACTTGGTAATTTTGGTAGGTCTCTACGAGTGATCTTCCTGTTCACTGATGTTCAAGTATTCCCTGCCATTCACTAAGCTGCACGATTAACTTTTGAATTACTATCTTAGTTTCGTTTTTCATTATCAAAGTAAGATAGCAATACAAAATTGATTAAACAGGTCATGAATTTGATTCTAACTATGCGTAATTTCATTAAAACCGGGCTTAACCACTCTGTCAGATTAGCAGTTTCAATTTGTAAAAGAGTAGCCACCTTGCAGTGTATCATTTGGTGGACAACGAACTTGTGTGAACAATAGCAAACAGCTGAAGTCCTCCCCGTTTTCCTAACAAGTTTTTGAAATAATCTACTATTAGAGCATTGCCGCCTCTAATCTTATTAACTGCTTTAGATATATACATTTGCACAAAACAAAATGTTGCCTTTGGACTACACGATACTTGAAGACTACAGTGGCGCATTGGCAGTTTCCAATTAAAATATTAGAACAACCAGCGGTATCGTCTAACCATTGGCAAATGTAGCAATAGATACGATACTATGCAGAAGAGTACATTAAACAGAAAAGTGCTTCAATACGAATTATACTACAAGTCTCTAAAAAAAATCATGAATGATAATGTTTGACATCTTTTTCGTGTTGTTTATTGAACTAGCGTCAAGCTATAAGGAAAACTTACGAGTCCTTGAAAAGAACCACATCTGCAGACATTTCATAGTTTCTTTTATGTATTTTATAACCCAGTGTGACTTTTTAACATTATCAGGAGGAGGCTTATGCAGAAAAATATACCGAATGTCACTCATAGCTTGTCGTATCAGTTCTCCAAAGTCCTGCTGTTTTCCTGATTTAGCAATAAACAAGGAAATGTTTTAAGAGGCACGTAAGCCATCATCGCCTTATTTTGATCCTGCTGAAAACATGTCAGCTAGTTCTTTGAATCTGAGAACAATAATAATTTTTTACCTTTTCTTTCAGGATGCATATTACCGAATTTGTGAAGCATAGCTTCATTAGAAAAACTGTCTGGAAAATCAGTCACATCGATAATGACTAGTTAGTCGATTCTTCACTAAAAACAGTTTTTCAAAGATCCAACGTTATAATGTCGGTGCCATTCTTTCAGTCCGACATGGGCCGACCTTAACATTAAAGAAGTCAGCTGTGGCCAACACGGAACCATCTATGACCATACTAAATAATTTATCACTATAATTTACGTAAGTTTTCCGCGACCATCAACGACAAAAAAATATTTAATAACTAATGAGGAGGTATTGAATAGGATTGGGGAGAAGAGAAGTTTGTGGCACAACTTGACTAGAAGAAGGGATCGGTTGGTAGGACATGTCTTGAGGCATCAAGGGATCACAAATTTAGCATTGGATGGCAGCGTGGAGGGTAAAAATCGTAGAGGGAGACCAAGAGATGAATACACTAAGCAGGATGTAGGTTGCAGTAAGTACTGGGAGATGAAGGAGCTTTCACAGGATAGAGTAGCATGGAGAGCTGCATCAAACCAATCTCAGGACTGAAGACCACAACAACAACAACAACACTGTGGGAGACACCCGTGTACGTCGCGGGAGGGGACTGTTGACCAGGTGAAATAGCGCTCACTTCATTAGTGGTCGCTTTTTGTGAGAGCATTAAATGTGTTGACTGAGAACGTGTGTAGCCGTAGTGGTGGAAATAATTTCAACTACAAACCTGAAAATAGTATTTATCATTTATAGATACTTTGGTGGGCTGATACATAGAAAAGAGAAACAATAATGTGAACGCCGCTGTTTTTGTCGCATGTGAATGAAGTTTAGTCATCATACGGGAATGCAGGTTTTCTCATCGAAGTTAGCTGACGAAATTCTCTCGGATTATCAGATGAGCTGTGGCGTCATGTTGTTGCAACGTTTCGACGAATTACATACTGATCGAAACATTGCAACAAACTTCGACACCACTCGGCTGATAAAACCGAGAAGATTTCATCAATTTCAATAAAGTTTTCTTCTACCGCAATATCCAATGCGCTTTCTACCACAAGCTCACCCGTGATACATATGTTGTTGTGGTCTTCAATCCGAGGACTGGTTGATGCAGGTATTCATGCTGCTTTACCCTGTGCAATCCTGTTGATCTCCGAATAACTACTGCAATCTACACCCTTTGGAATCTGCTTTCTGCATTCCTCTATTGGCCTTCCTCTGTAATTTTTACCTGCCATACTTCCCTCCAATACTAAATTCCTTGATGTCTCAGAATGTGTCCTATCAGCCATTTCCTTCTTTTAATCAAGTTATGCCACAAATTTGCTTTCTCGTCATTTCTGTTCAGTACCTCCTCATTAACTTCGCGATCTACTCACGTATCTTCAGCATTCTTCTGTAGCACCTTGCTTCAAAAGTTTCTGTTTTCTTCTTCTTCAAACTGCTTGTGACATACGTTATATTGTCTGACAAAAAAGAGAATCGTATTCGAGGGTGAGTCAAATGAAAACCTTAAATTTTTAATAAGAAATAGAAATTTCGCGACGTTATCCTGTAAGCTGGTAAGCGTGCTACAAACAGCGTGCAGAATGGCCTGTGGGTGGCAGCATAGTGCATATGCACACATACCGTCGCAGTATCAGTATAAAGATGGCCGCCCCACTTGCGATTTGCACCAGGGAAGAACAGCATTCTGTTATTCGGTTTTTGCGTAATGAAGGTGTGAAACCTACTGAAATTCATCGACGAATGAAGGTTCAGTACGGTGATGCATGTTTGCCACAGTAGCAAGTCTACGAATTGAGTAGAAACTTCGTAAATAGTGTGACTTCAGTGGAAGATGCTCCTCGTCCAAGTCAGACAAAACGAGTTGTGACTCCACAGAACATTGCAGCAGTTAAAGCCATAGAGAAGGAATGACATTGCAGCATGTTTACAGATTAGTCATGGGTCAGCACACCACATTGTGCATGATATGCTCCAGATTCACAAAGTGTCTGCAAGATGGGTGCCACGGCAGCTGACTCCTGAAATGAGAGAACGACGCGTTGATGCTTGTGAAGAACTTCTTCGGCGCTTTGAACGAGAAGGTGATGGCTTCCTTGCAAGAATCGTTACTGGGGACGAAACTTGGGTTCACTTCCACCAACCGGAAACGAAGAGAGCGAACAAGGAATGGCGCCATTCCTCATCACCAAAACCAAAGAAGTTTCGAACAGAACCATCAGCAGGGAAGGTTATGCTTACTCTCTTTTGGAACGAAAAAGGCGTCATTTTGGAGCATTACATGCCTAGAGGGACCACTGTCACCAGTGCATCATACACAGATCTCCCAAAAAATCATCTGCGGCCTGTAATCAAATCAAAGGGACGTGGATTGCTGTCAGCAGGTGTCCTTTTGCAACATGACAATGCAAGGCCCCACACTGCCCGTACAACAGTTGCAACAATCACAGACCTGCATTTTGAGTGTCTTCCTCATCCACCATACTCACCACTTGCCCCAAGTGATTTCCATATGTTTGGACCACTCAAAGACGCAATGGGGGAAAAGAAGTTCCTTCTGATGAAGAGGTGCGCCACGCGGTGCATGAGTGGTTGCGCGGACTACCAAAAGAATTTTTTTCTAAAGGAATTTATGCACTTTGTAAGCGCTGGAGGACTTGCATTGAGCGTGGGGGGGGGGGGGGGGGGATTATGTTAAGTGATACAGCTTTGTACCACTTCTGCACAATAAATAATATTTATGGTTTTTATTTGACTCAACCTCGTAGAAAAGTAGGAGGGAACATAATGAAACTTCACGAGTTGAGGGCGTATATTATGTTATTTCAGTTGATTACAAAATCGTGTCAAATTTACAAATAACTTGGCAGTATGAGACCACTTGACAGCATGGTGTTGCAGCCCCTCCGTCGTGGATGCATGCATTGATTATGTTGGGGGTGGCCATAAACCCGTTGTATCCTCTACCGATGCAAGGTCGTGCTCGATACGTATTCTGGATACTGGCGACCGACTTCGTCCCAACCGCATTCTATGGAGGGAAAATCTGGGGATCTTGCTGTTTCGATACTGGGCTGAGACAGGTCATTGAGGTGCGCGCCAGATGTCGACGAGCATTGTCCTGCTGAAAAACGACAGCGCAGTACTGTTGCATGAGAGGCGTCACACGAGCACACAGGACGTCCGTGACGTAACGCAGTGCCGTTAAGAGTTCCCTCCATCACAACCAGACACAACGTGAAGTTACAGCCGGTAGCTCCCCACACCGTGACATCACGAGTAACACCGCTGTGTCTCTGGAGGAACGGGACTTCTCTCCAGATCGCTGCCATACTCGTTGGCGAAGGTAGTGGAAAACAACGACATATCGCTGGACGCTGTGTAACGCTATTAATCATCGTGCTTCCCGCTCGCGGCACCTCTCCAAATCCAACTATCTGTCTGGTGTTAACGGCAGCCGATGCATGGGACGGCAATTCCCTTGTCAGACTGCTCCTAGTCTCTGACCAATGGTGGGGGATGACTCAGAATATTGCTGGGAGACCTTTACTTGTTCTCGGATGGCAGGCGCATATGTGAAGGTGTTACGATATACATATGAAGGGCTTATTTCAATAGTTGTACAAGCCCATTTTTGTTCATAATGAGATGCAGAGTCCTAAAGTTAAATGAGCGCTGAAGAATCTGCAATTGAGATACCGGAAATATTCTAGCATATGGCTTCTTGCTAGAGATGAACCTTTCTTTCTCTTTGTTTGGTTCATTAATTTCAGAAGCTTTATAGACAGAAAAGTGGAGGTAATGAATGGACTTGTACCACTATTGAAATAAGCCCTTCATATTTTCTGCGTAAGCCCAGATAGCTTGACTTCAAGATCTTTATACCAATTACTAGTTTCGACAGAATCGCGCTGTCATCTTCAGATTGGCATTACACTTCGGGTATATGTTCACATACATGTGTCGACGACCAGGCTAGGAGTAAGACGAAGCTACACTTGTGTCATAGGAACATTAACCGAAGTTACGAGGATTTCACTTACTTTTACTACAAACAGTTTAGCTATTTAGTGAAGGAAAACGCAACTACAACTTTTAAGTGACAATAGGAAGGAAGCTTGTGAACGCAGATAGTGGAGGCCTTGCAAAAGTTGATCGTTTATGCTCCATCTATTTAGAGTGGCGATATGTGCAACGACGTATATTCTTTTCCCTCCTCACTGCAGCGTCCATCAAAACTATCGAATTGTAGAACTTCTGCAAATGGGTCTATGTATTACAACTAGATTGTCGACTATCAGTTATGAGCTACGACCCAAACCACAGAAAAACACAGTCTGGTAAAATTTAGTGTTGGTTCCTGTGTAGAATACACTCAGAAGAGAGAGAGAGAGAGAGAGAGTATCTGCCAAGCGTTCAGTGGCACAACGGATAGTGCATATGACTGTTTTTGTTTTCCTAAATTCTTACCCGAAATACGAAAATGACGTTCGCAAGAAATGATGGTAGCAGTTATTTCGACTGTAGGATATATTATACATAGGCTTCAAATTAGTCTTAGTCTGAGAAACGGACAACAGAGGATAAATGCATATACTCTGCGAACAAACAATTCACTTTTCAGGAAAGCATTGCTAGTAGTGAACATATAGCCATACGTCCACAGTACAACGAGGTATAGGACGACAAGGTTATACGGAGAGATATAAAGCTATACAATATGCAGGTGACACAAACGTAAGGGCTGTGATATCTGTAAGTTTAAACTAACGTTAGCGTCTGAAGGAGATTTAATTCGTATTTATCTAGGCTAATGAAACTGTAAAAGTTTAAACAATGAGGATCCTAGCTAGATGGTACGAAGATAAATACATTGTTTTTAATAAAGCTAAAAGTGTGTGGTCACATTAATCAGAAAATATCTTTTAGAACGTGACGTGTGTCAACAGCGATTGCAAATGTAAGCGCATGTAAACAGCAAGAAAAATACAATAATATTCTGTTTATGATCGGTGTTCTGGAGTTCTGTAATTGTGATTAGGTTTTCGTATGAGAGGACTGTCGAGGTGCTTTACAAATAAGTTAAAATGTTCTTTCGGGTTATATTCGAGCAATCTATGGGTATCGTCTTATAAAATTCGATGGTTTATCCCTCTAACAACTGAGCTACCGAATAATTGGTGTGCCGTGAGGTAAACGACAACTTTCCCTACGAGTTTAATTTCGTTGAATGACGCTATCCTTTGTCGTAACAGTAGGAAAGCATATCTCGGAGATACGTTAATGTTAACTTCACAGCGCAACACACTTTCAATTAAGTAGTGAACTTGTGTGTCGACGTGGCTGCAATTTGCCGGTACAGTGCAACCACATTTTACACATCTTCTCAATCTCTGGAATTTACGAAACGTAAATTCCAAAACAAGACATCACTGTGTATTAGCATTATGATAGGAGCAGTGAGCTAACTAGTGACGTCACGGGCATCACATGATTCGAGTGGAGCGTGTAAGCGGACATTCGAATTATTTGAATTTAATTTCCGTTTTGATAAAAGAATACTGAAATTCAAGAGGGAGGAATATATATTAGGAGCATAAAATGACATAATTAATCATTGAAGACAATTTCCAGACAACGGTCAAATACCCTATTCACACCGCAGAAATGCAATCGTTGAGAAGGGTTGTACCCTGCCCCATGTTATTCAATATCTACTTTGAGCAACTATCAAAGGGAGCCAAGGAGAAATGTAGAGAGGGCTCGCTCTGAGCTCTAAGGGACTCAACTGCTGAGGTCATCAGTCCCCTAGAACTTAGAACTACTTAAACGTAACTAGCCTAAGGACATCACACACATCCATGCCCGAGGCAGGATTCGAACCTGCGACCGTAACGGTCGCGCGGTTCCAGACTGTAGTGCCTAGAACCGAACGGCAACACCGGCCGGCTTGTAGAGAGGGAATTAAACTTCTACATCTACATCTACATTTATACTCCGCAAGCCACCCAACGGTGTGTGGCGGAGGGCACTTTACGTGCCACTGTCATTACCTCCCTTTCCTGTTCCAGTCGCGTATGGTTCGCGGGAAGAACGACTGTCTGAAAGCCTCCGTGCGCGCTCTAATCTCTCTAATTTTACATTCGTGATCTCCTCGGGAGGTATAAGTAGGGGGAAGCAATATATTCGATACCTCATCCAGAAACGCACCCTCTCGAAACCTGGCGAGCAAGCTACACCGCGATGCAGAGCGCCTCTCTTGCAGAGGCTGCCACTTGAGTTTGTTAAACATCTCCGTAACGCTATCACGGTTACCAAATAACCCTGTGACGAAACGCGCCGCTCTTCTTTGGATCTTCTCTATATCCTCCGTCAACCCGACCTGGTACGGATCTCACACTGATGAGCAATACTCAAGTATAGGTCGAACGAGTGTTTTGTAAGCCACTTCCTTTGTTGATGGACTACATTTTCTAAGGACTCTCCCAATGAATCTCAACCTGGTACCCGCCTTACCAACAATTAATTTTATATGATCATTCCACTTCAAATCGTTCCGCACGCATACTCCCAGATATTTTACAGAAGTAACTGCTACCAGTGTTTGTTCCGCTATCATATAATCATACAATAAAGGATCCTTCTTTCTATGTATTCGCAATACATTACATTTATCTATGTTAAGGGTCAGTTGCCACTCCCTGCACCAAGTGCCTATCCGCTGCAGATCTTCTTGCATTTCGCTACAATTTTCTAATGCTGCAACTTCTCTGTGCACTACAGCATCATCCGCGAAAAGCCGCATGGAACTTCCGACACTATCTACTAGTTCATTTATATATATTGTGAAAAGCAATGGTCCCATAACACTCCCCTGTGGCACGCCAGAAGTTACTTTAACGTCTGTAGACGTCTCTCCATTGAGAACAACATGCTGTGTTCTGTTTGTTAAAAACTCTTCAATCCAGCCACACATCTGGTCTGATATTCCGTAGGCTCTTACTTCGTTTATCAGGCGACAGTGCGGAACTGTATCGAACGCCTTCCGGAAGTCAAGAAAAATAGCATCTACCTGGGAGCCTGTATCTAATATTTTCTGGGTCTCATGAACAAATAAAGCGAGTTGGGTCTCACACGATCGCTGTTTCCGGAATCCATGTTGATTCCTACAGAGTAGATTCTGGGTTTCCAAAAACGACATGATACTCGAGCAAAAAACATGTTCTAAAATTCTACAACAGATCGAGGTCAGAGATATAGGTCTATAGTTTTGCGCATCTGCTCGACGACCCTTCTTGAAGACTGGGACTACCTGTGCTCTTTTCCAATCATTTGGAACCTTCCGTTCCTCTAGAGACTTGCGGTACACGGCTGTTAGAAGGGGGGCAAGTTCTTTGGCAGAGACAATAAACAAAAACATTTAGGTTAACGAACGACATTGTAAATCTGTCAGACGCGGAAAAGGACTTGAAAGAGCAGTATAACGAAATGTCTTGAAAAGAGGTTATTAGGTGTACAGCACAGAAAGTAAAATAGGGTAATGGAATCCAATGGAATTAAATCGGGCGAAGCCGAAATAACTAGATTACGAAAATAGGTGCTAAAAGTTGTCAATGTGTTTTATTATTTCAGCAGTAAAGTACACAGCATGACAGAAAACCGTGAATCACCACGAAAACGCGGTTGGATGTGGATGTAATTTCGTACACGCACACACCACTAGCAACTATGTAAATGCTTAGTGTCCAAATTCTCTATAACAGGTTGGAAGGCCACAGAGTACCTTAGTATTGTTGTCTGGTAGAGTATACACTGATCGGCCAGAACATTACGACCACTTACCTAATAGCCAGTATATCCACTTATGGCACATATAACAGCGGCGACGCGTCGTGGTGTGGAAGCAATGAGGCCTTGGTAGGTCGCACTAGGGAGTTGGCACCACGTCTGCGCACTGGCAAGTCACCTAATTCCCGTAAATTTCGGGGAGGGGTGACAAGCTCTGACGCCACATTCAATCAAATCCTAGATGTGTGCGATTGGGTTCAGATCTGGCGCGTTGGAACTCGCCGCTGTGTTTCTCGAACCACTCCATCACAGTCTTGACCTTGTGGCATGGCCGATTATCGTGTTGAAAAAAGTCACTGCCGTCGCGATACATGATCGTCAAGGAGTGGTCCACGTGGTCTGCAACCAGTGTCGGATACTCTTTGGCGGCACGATGCCTTGCACAAGCTCCACTACACCCATGGATGCCCACGTGGATGTTCTCCAGAGCATAATGAGGCCGCCGATAGCTTGTCTCTGTAGCGCAGTACATGTGTCAAGGAGCTGTTCCCCGGGAAGCTACTGGATGGGCAGGATGAAGAAGGTATCGGAGTTCTTCAGACCATGCGACGCTCTGCCACTGCGCCAACGTCCAGTGCCCATTTCAGTCGTAGTTACCGATGTCGCGGAGTTAACATTGGCACATGCATGGACCGTGGGCAGCGAGGCCCATCGTTAGGAGTGTACGGTGCACTGTGTGTTCAGACACACTTGTACTGTACTCCACACTAAATTCTAATGTTAGTTCCGCCACTGTTTGCCACCTTTCCTGTTTTACCAGTCTGCTCAGCCTACGACGTCCGATATCTGTAACTAAAGGTGGCCGCTCAACCCCACGACGTCTGGACATGGTTTCACAATGTGTTGAGGACACTCACTACAGCACTCCTCGAACATCCCCCAAGTTGTGCAGTTTCCGAAATCAGCCATCACAATCAGCCGTCAGTCAAACTCAGATAGATCGCACGCCTTCAGCACGCTCACTGATACTTGATGCACCGTGCGTGTGTCTGAGTAACAGTCATTCCTCGCCAGGTGACGCTGCAGTCGCCCGGATGGGTTTCTGTCAGTAGAAACTCGGTGGTCATAATTTTTTGGCTGATCAGTGCATGAGCGACATGGACAGCCTCAGATGGTGAGTCATCAATGCGGAGGACAAGGAAAGACTGCGTAATCGTATGAGATAGCGTTATCAGCACCTGACAAGAGTCTGAAAGAGGTCCCATTGTGGGTCTCCACTTGGCCAGCTGGTCGAATAATACAATATCCAGGTATGAGGAGGTATTCTGGTGAGATACGAGGTGTGGCTAGAAAAAAACCGGACTAGTACTGGTGAAACAATAAAACGAATGCAATAAGGCTGAAAGTCGCGTGGCCTGTCACGTGACTCTCGCTCCGCCTACTGCTCGAGTTTCATCTGCCTCCTGCACTTAGTCTGCCCGTGGCGTCTGTTTTAAGCAGTTGACGTTTTGTCTGTGCGTCGGAAATGTTGAGTGTACAGAAAGAACAGCGTGTTAACATCAAATTTTGTTTCAAACTAGGAAAATCTGCAAGTGAAACGTTTGTAATGTTACAACAAGTGTACGGCGATGATTGTTTATCGCGAACACAAGTGTTTGAGTGGTTTAAGCGATTTAAAGATGGCCGCGAAGACACCAGTGATGACACTCGCACTGGCAGACCATTGTCAGCAAAAACTGATGCAAACATTGAAAAAATCGGTAAACTTGTTCGACAAGATCGCCGTTTAACAATCAGAGCAGTGTCTGAGTTAACAGGAGTTGACAAGGAAAGTGTTAGGCAGATTCTTCATGAAAGTTTCAACATGAACAAAGTGTGTTCAAAAATGGTTCCAAAGTGTCTCACAATTGAACAGAAGGAACGCCGAAGAATGATTTGTTCTGACATCCTGGAAAACATTGAAAGTGATCCCACCTTCTTATAAAATGTTATTAGTTGCGATGAATCGTGGTTTTTTACTTACGATCCCGAAACTAAACGCCAATCGATGCATTGGAAAACTCCTGGTTCTCCACGACAAAAAAAAGCACGAATGTCAAAATCGAAATTCAAGGCAATGATGATTGTTTTTTTTGACATCAAAGGGATTGTGCACATTGATTGGGTACCAGAGGGACAAACAGTGAATCAGCATTACTACATTAGCGTCCTGGCTACCCTACGTGAGCGAGTACGGAGAAAACGGAACGATTTGTGGAGAAAAAAGTCATGGATCCTTCACCAAGACAATGCCCCAGCTCACAGTGCGTTGTCAGTGAAGACGTTTTTGGCAAAACACAACATTCCCATCTTAGATCATCCACCCTACTCACCTGATTTGGCCCCCTGTGACTTTTTTCTTTTCCCTAAAGTCAAGTCAGCTTTGAAAGGAACTAGATTTGAGACTGCTGAAGCAGTAAAAGAAAAAGCGACGGAAGTAATGTATGGACTTACCGAAAATGATCTGCAGCATTGCTATGAACAGTGGAAAATTCGTATGGAGCGGTGTAGAGACCGAGGAGGAGAGTACATTCAAGGAGATAACATGAAATTGTAAATAATTGTAAATAAATGTTTTTTCCAGCATCAGTCCGGTTTTTTTCTAGCCGCACCTCGTAGCATGGAAAGGTGTTGGTGGGCGTACTGGTTGTCAAGATTCCGGTCGACCACGTCAGACCACCACCAGGTGCATCAAACGCATCGTAACTCCCTCACATCTGCGCCTGCCACCTGAGAACAAGGAATGAACTCGCTGAAACATTCTGTCACATCCCACACCACTGGTTGGAGACTAGCAGCAGCTGGGCTATGGGTGCACTCTTCCATGCACAGGCGCCGTTCACACGACAACACAAACGGCCGTATTTGGACTGGTGCCGTGGCTGGGAGGCGTGGACTGCAGGTCAGTTGCGTCGCATTGTGTTCAGACATGGATTAAGTTTTTGCACTGCTCCGGATGACTACCGTCGACGACTATGTCTGCGACCAAGGAAGAGCTTCCATTCTACCAGTGTTCTGGAGAGGAATTGCGGTATCACTCCTAGCCTCATGTTGTGGAGGCCCATCGTCTATGATTTCAGGCCACGGCTGCTAGTGATCGAGGGAACTCTAACAGCAGATCACATCCTCCTTCCTCATGGCTTATCTCCTAGTTGACAGTACCCTGGTGCCATTTTTTAACAGTACAATGCTCGTCCACACATGGCACGTGTGCCTAAGAACTGTCAGCTTAATGCTGAGGTAATCCCATGGCCAGCAAGATCCCCAGACAAGTCCACGGTAGAGCTCCTGTGAGACCAGCTAGTACGTAAACTCTGTCCCAGTGCTAATATCTAGGATATGAGGAACGAATTTAACAGTTGCGGGCTAGCTTGCCTCAGGAGAGGATACAACGACTTCATGACACCTTTCCAAGCCGCGACAGTGCGTGCAACGAGGCCACAGGGAATGAATCATCATTCCGACAAGTGTGCTCATACTGCCAAGTTCTTTGTAAATTGGACTCTGTTTCACAACCACTAAAATAAGATCACATTCCCTCTCATCCCATGAAGCTGCATTCGGTCTCCTCCTTCCTTTTCGGGTGGTTTAGTTTATTTTGTCGGACAGTTTAAGTGACAATGGTAGAAGCAGAGAGAATGTAAAATGCATACTGGCAATACCAATAAAAAAGCAGTTTTGACCAAGAGATAGCCGGCCAGAGTGGCCAAGTGGTTCTAGGCGCTACAGTCTGGAACCGCGCGACCGCTACGGTCGCAGGTTCGAATCCTGCCTCGGGCATGGATGTGTGTGATGTCCTTAGGTCAGTTAGGTTTAAGTAGTTCTAAGTTCTAGGGGACTGATGACCTGGGAAGCCATTTGAGCCATTTTGGACCAAGAGATATTTGTCAACATCGAATATACAGGGTGATTCAAAAAGAATACCACAACTTTAGGAATTTAAAACTCTGCAACGACAAAAGGCAGAGCTAAGCACTATCTGTCGGCAAATTAAGGGAGCTATAAAGTTTCATTTAGTTGTACATTCTGTGATTTTATCCTTGCTCAAATGGAAACAGATGAATCTTTCGTTTCAAAGATTGTGTTTAGTGATGAAGCAACTTTCCACACTAACGGGAAAGTCAACCGTCACAATGTCTGTATATGGGGCACTGAGAATCCGCGGGAAAGAACTCAGTATGAACGTGACTCGCCTTAGGTGAACGTTTTCTGTGCCATTTCAGCCAATAAAGTTTTTGGTCCCTTTTTATTCGAAGGTGCTACTGTAACTGGACTACAGTATCTGGAGATGTTAGAGAATTGGCTGTTCCCTCAGCTCGAACAAGAAGCACAACAATTCATATTTCAGCAGGATGGAGCGCCACCACATTGGCACTTATCTGTCCGTAACTACCTGAACGTCAACTACCCGAGGCGATGGATCGGCCGCCAGGCAGCCCGTGACAGAGCACTTCATCACTGGCCTCCAATAAGCCCTGATCTTACCCCCTGCGATTTTTTCTTATGGGGGTATGTTAAGGATATGGTGTTCCGGCCACCTCTGCCAGCCACCATTGATGATTTAAACGAGAAATAACAGCAGCTACCCAAACTGTTACGCCTGATATGCTACAGAGAGTGTGGAACGAGTTGGAGTATCGGGTTGATATTGCTCGAGTGTCTGGAGGGGGCCATATTGAACATCTCTGAACTTGTTTTTGAGTGAAAAAAAACCTTTTTAAATACTCTTTGTAATGATGTATAACAGAAGGTTATATTATGTTTCTTTCATTAAATACACATTTTTAAAGTTGTGGTATTCTTTTTGAATCACCCTGTAATTTGAAGTGTTAGGAACTCTATTCTGAAGGTATTTGTCTGTAGTGTTGCTTTGCACTGAAATTAAACATGAACCATATAAAAGTCAGATAAGAAAACAATAAACATTTTTGAAATGTGATATTACACATAGCTGAAGATTAGATTGGTACGTCGAATAGCTAATCAGGAAGTGCTGAATCGAACTGTGGAGATAAGAAGTAGATAAAACGATTGAAAGAAGGGATCGGTTGATAGGAAACATTCTGAGGCACCAAGGATTAAACAGGTTTATCTTTGAAGGAGGAGTGGGGAATAACAGAGATAACCGTCGTACACGGTAGAGGGGGGATCAAGGATTGAATACAGTAAACGTATTCAAATGTATGCAGACTCCTATAGCTGTGAAAATATAAAGAGGCTTAGACACTAGCGTGGAAAGCTGCATCATATCGATCTTCGTACTAAAGACAATGACAACTTCAATTTTTTTCTTTTCTTTCCCTCGTTGAATCTAAGACTGTAACACTTCACAGATATCCAAATAGGGTAAAACATTTATTGTGCAATTATAATATACCAGTACCAACTATTAATATGAACGGTTCTTACTTAAAAGAAGTGCAGATCTATGTTCGAAACATGTATTCTATATGGTTTTAACGTTAATAGAGTTTAAATGCGAACATTTTTAGGTTAGGCTTTACCGTGACTGTTACTGACATTAAATGAAACAACAAGTTTACTGTTACCAGTCACCGTTTTAACACACGTGCACATATCCTAATATTTACCATAAATATTGACAGCCGCCAAGAGTACAAGAGATTGACCTCATTCACAGATAATTCATCACACCAACAGCTTGTACCCCCTGTCAGCTTAAAACTGTATGTACATCATCTACTGGCACAAATGTATATCTATCTGCATATTTTATAACATTAACCAGTGTATTACCCCAACCTTTAGGCAGCTAATATATGCAACATGTAATCTTAAGACTCCTTGCCATGTAAATGTTTGCTCTCATATAATCACTCCTTCCTCTCTCTCTCTCTCTCTTTCTTCAAAGAGTGTCATCTATGTATGATTTTACTGCTGTAGCCAATATTATCATTGTAATTGAAGCCTATAACATTTTACCTAATTGTTATTAGCAAGTATGAAGTTTAAGCCATTTTAACATTTCACCTGATTGCATAAACGAGTACGAATGTTTAGCTGTTTTAACCTTTCAAAATTGGATTTATATACCACCTGAAGTACACACACATATATTTGACACATCAAAACAAACACCTCCAAATGGTTTAAACGATTATTCTGTAATAATGTTGTTTCAATGTATATTCTTTGCACTTTGCGATTATGTCTTCTCTTCTGCTGTACGAACCTTGCACCCAGCTGATTCCAGACGCCACATTTGTTTACAAATGTGGCAGTATACATGTGAAGTGTTACGACAGAAAAAGGAACCTGTGACCACTGGAGGTACTCTAGTTTACTTATTAAAGTTTACCATTAAATATCAGTTTAATTTTTTGTCAAAAGTTATCCAAAACCATATTCTGAAATAGTGTCTTGTTTCTCCACTAGGCAGTGCCACAAGTTCCTCCAAATGTCGTAACACAACATACACGCATATGTAATACTAACTAATGTAAATCCACCCGATGATGGAGGTTTAAACCTTCGAAACGCGTCGTGAAAAAATAAAACGGTGACTGGTAACAGTAAACTTGTTGTTTCATTTAATGTTAATAGAGTTGTTAAGAGCAGTCTTGTGAACATTAATCAGTTGCACGTCGTTTCACCTTCCACTACAGCTATTTTTGCTTGGGGCCTGGAAAACTCTAATAGATTCTTTCTAATAACATTCGTGGGTGGTATCGCTCCCGTTGGCAGTCACTGCTTCAAAACAGAGAATATTTACTGGCGAGCATCCACGTTACATATTACCTGTCGTGTTGTAGACAATATTTTCACTCTGTTGCTTTTCTTCTAAACTAAGTAATTTTCATCAGGTTACCTTGTATTCCGAAAGCTGTTGCATGCAGCGACTGTTATATTGACTCGTAAATAACAGATTTCAGCTATCAGTCGTCCTTTTGAAGTTTTATTGGCAGATCTAGATTTCAAGTAGAAACTAGCCATTCTCAATGCTAAGAATACAACAGGTACATAGTTAGATGAATTCATAAAAAAGTTGCCATTAAAGGCCTAACTCATATGGTTTGTATCATTTGTGATCAATGCATGTAATGCTTGTTGGTCGGATTTCATCCACACTGAACATTAATCAGCGGCACGTCGTTTCACCTTCAACTACAGCTATTTTTGCTTGGGGCCTAAAAAACCCTAATAGACTGCCAAATTGTAATAACCATGCATCTGACTGATGTTTGGCGCCATCTATGAACTGTTTAGTAAATGTGAACAATATACTTATTATGTTTTATTAAAGGGAGATATAATATACAAATAAATATATTCAAGCCATATGAACTAATAGATGTCTACAGCACGTGTCTTATAATGTTTTATAAATTTAAAAAAGTTTTTAAAAATGAAAAAAGCTTTACCCGCGTGACTTAATTTAAATGTTTTAGTAATAATGACGGACTCACAAGGAGTGAACATGGAAATTTTATTACTTGATGATAAATATGAAATAAGTCGGGCGACAATGTAAGAATTTTACCCATGTTCCATTTTATGTAATTAAATTTGCAGTGGTTTACTTCCCTCGACGTTTATACGTAGTCCACAGATATGGCGTCATGTAACCAACCGATGTATTCTCCACACAGTCCGCCTTCCGCAAACATTAGTACTCAATGAACTGTAGATGAAGCCCGACCAGCAGGCATTACATGCATTGATCAAAAGTGATAGTGGTATGTAATATACAAACCATATGAGTTAAGCCATTAATTGCAGCTTTTTTATGGCATCACTTATGTATCTGTTGTATTCTTAGCATTGAGAATGGCTAGTATCTAGCTGAAATCTAGATCTGCCAATAAAACCTCAAATGGACGACACATAGCTTAAATCTATTATTTATAAGTAATTTTCGTTTCACGCTGTTCCAATTACATTAAATTTTTTTATTAAACTTCTCATTAAACGTTGCACTTGCTAACAGATTCGAATTTGCAGTGATGGTTTGAGCACGAGTGAAGAAACGAAGATATAACTAAATATTAAATCATGAGCGATCATAGCTCGTCTTCCTTTTTCGCGTGCACGTCCATGGCTAAGTACATGTGTGTTAGTCTGAATATCTAAGAGTCAGCAAGTACAACAAAATTTAACTTCCAGGTACCAGCGGCTATACGTGCTCCATAGTGTAAAAAATGTTCAAATGTCTGTGAATCTCTAAGGGACCAAACTGCTTAGGTCATCAGTTCCTAGACTTACACACTACTTAAACTGACTTATGCTAAGAACAACACACACACCCATGCCTGAGAGAGGACTCTAACCTCCAGCGGGAGGGTCCGCGCAATCCGTGACATGGCGCCTCTAACCGTGCGGCCACTCCGCGCGGCTGCATAATGTACTGAACTGAAACCCGTTAAACGCATGATTTTACGTATATTTAAAGAGGCTTTCGGCTTCAAAGCAAATTTTAAGTGTTGTTTTATGATTTAAGTGCAGTACGATTTCCGTTTGCAACTACACAATATTAATACAGTGTGTTCATGAAGTCCCACCATCATTTCAAATAACGATAACTTGGAGATTTTTAAAGATACAGACTCGAGATTTGTTGTCTGTCCGTTGTTGGAGATCTGACTTGGAGAGCCCCAAAGTGATCAGGAGAAGCACAATGTGTCGTCCGATGTGCAGAATCTAAATGTGTGACAATAATACTGCGGAGTTATCGTTGCTAGTAAGAGACAGTACCACAGGCAAAAACAAGCATAACGAACTGAAAAAAAAACTGAAGAGACAGGCAGAGTCAAAGACCTCTCTCGAAGCGGACGTCCCATTGTGACTGAGCCAGTGTCGACAGGGTACAAGCTGAACTACAACGCGGGCCCCAGAAGTCAATTGGTCGTGCGGGTTGTGGTGAATGAAACATTTCCTGAGATTTGGATGGGTATCCCATTGCGAGGCCCTCGCGACTACGTAGGCTTTCCGCCGTTGTGCTTCCGACCCTTTTGTGGGTGGTGCTGGTACTGTGAGACTTCCGGCGAACCAGGTTTGCACTGTCGGTTTTCCGACTAGAGCCTCCCCCACAACTAATTTTCACCGTCGTTCACGAGCAGCGGATGTGCTGTTACCGTCAGTTAGGCAATTTTCTCGCCGACAGCCCTCATTTCCATATAGTTTCATAGGTCTGAGCTACTTGATTTCTATAGAAAGTGAGTAATGGGAATTATTACAACAAAATAAGGCAATCCGTGTCTTCTCAAGGGTGGTCATCGCAACCAGGCGCACAAGGACTGGTTGGGCATATGAATTCCTAACGGAGTAAGCGCCGAGCACATATATCTACATCTACATCTACATCTACATCCATACTCCGCAAGCCACCTGACGGTGTGTGGCGGAGGGTACCTTGAGTACCTCTATCGGTTCTCCCTTCTATTCCAGGCTCGTATTGTTCGTGGAAAGAAGGACTGTCGGTATGCTTCTGTGTGGGCTCTAATCTCTCTGATTTTATCCTCATGGTCTCTTCGCGAGATATACGTAGGAGGGAGCAATATACTGCTTGACTCCTCGGTGAAGGTATGTTCTCGAAACTTCAACAAAAGCCCGTACCGAGCTACTGAGCGTCTCTCCTGCAGAGTTTATCATCTCCGTAACGCTTTCGCGATTACTAAATGATCCTGTAACGAAGTGTGCTGCTCTCCGTTGGATC
Source organism: Schistocerca serialis cubense (assembly GCF_023864345.2). Lineage (NCBI taxonomy): Eukaryota > Metazoa > Arthropoda > Insecta > Orthoptera > Acrididae > Schistocerca > Schistocerca serialis. The sequence goes on along the minus strand of NC_064642.1, from coordinate 77,827,273 downwards.
TTCTCTAACTCCTCTATCCACCCCACCTGGTACGGATTCCACACTGCTGAGCAGTATTCAAGCAGTGGGCGAACAAGCGTACTGTAACCTACTTCCTTTGTTTTCGGATTGCATTTCCTTAGGATTATTCCAATGAATCTCAGTCTGGCATCTGCTTTACCAACGATCAACTTTATATGATCATTCCATTTTAAATCACTCGTAATGCGTACTCCCAGATAATTTATGGAATTAACTGCTTCTAGTTGCTGACCTGCTATATTGTAGCTAAATGATAAGGGATCTATCTTTCTGTGTATTCGCAGCACATTACACTTGTCTACATTGAGATTCAATTGCCATTCCAAGCACCATGCGTCAATTCGCTGCAGATCCTCCTGCACTTCAGTACAATTTTCCAATGTTACAACCTCTCGATATACCACAGCATCATCCGCAAAAAGCCTCAGTGAACTTCCGATGTCATCCACACGGTCATTTATGTATATTGTGAATAGCAACGGTCCTACGTTACTCCCCTGCGGCACACTTGAAGTCACTCTCACTTCGGAAGACTTCTCTCCATCGAGAATGACATGCTGCAAATGGCAGAACCATGACTGAATAGTAACGTTCTTGCCCGCCTGACGAATCAGATGCTCAGAATGAGATATGAATGCGAAACTGCAGGAAAAGATTCCACCAAGCAAAGGCAGTGCCTATTTTCCAAATTTATAGAGACTATTTTCGAGATATGAAAGATCACGGTTTAGATTTCATCGCATATATACCAAATTATGAGAACTCCAACACTGCATTGTGTAAGGCAAGAAGGGAAGCTACTAGAACGACCCAGAACCATGCACTAGTTCGGAGATCCAACTGAGCGAAGGCATTCGGAAACTAAAGGTAGTAGTTTTTTGAAAATTGACGATGGGTCTGTTCCTGACGAAAGAATCCTTGTGTTTGTGAACAAGTTGAGAAAATACTGTGTGAAAATGAAGCTGTTCTTGTGGACGGTGCATTTGACGGTTGTTCGAAACAGTTCAAACAATTGTACACCGTACACGTTGACATCGGAAGTGCAGAAGAAGACGAAGGTACTTTATTTGCTTTGCTCCCGCACAAAAGTCAAAATACATGTCAAAGACTTCTTTTCTCGATTGAAAAATAAGATGCTTGTTTGGTCACCGAAAACAGCAGTCCTAGACTTTGTGTTGTGACTTGGCAAGACAGCCAAGCCACTATGAGGTGAAGCCGAATGGCACGCGTTAAAGCTCACGCAGGCTAGCGTGAGGTCTGGAAAATGACAAGGTCTTTATAGTAGCAAAAATAGTACGTAGCTTCTGGAATACTTAACTTTAATCCATAATTGGTGAACATCTGTCTGACGGTACATGCATCACAAGATAAATAGCAAATGATAATGGCGCTTTGCTAGGTCGTAGCAAATGACGTAGCTGAAGGCTATGCTAACTATCGTCTCGCAAATGAGAGCGTAATTTGTCAGTGAACCATCGCTAGCAAAGTCGGCTGTACAACTGGGGCGAGTGCTAGGACGTCTCTCTAGACCTGCCGTGTGGCGACGCTCGGTCTGCAATCACTGACAGTGGCGACACGCGGGTCCGACGTATACTAGCGGACCGCGGCCGATTTAAAGGCTACCACCTAGCAAGTGTGGTGTCTGGCGGTGACACCACACTTTGAAGTGGCTGTAGTTAAAGCTATGAAAAATCCCTTTCCGATTGCAATTTTCACAGCTTCGAGCAGATAATTAGAAAAGCAACTCGAGAAGGAAATGTTTTACGAGACCTCCTAGCCACAAACAGAGGTGAACTCACCGTATCAGTTAACGTAGAGGAAGGTATCAGCAATCATACTGCTGTGATTAGCAACTATAACGATGGGTGTCACATGAAATGTTAACAAAAGTAGGAAAATATTTTTGTTTAGCAGGAGTGGTAGGATACAAATTGCGGAATATCTGAGTAGTTAGTAACAAATATTCAGTGCTGAGGACGAAGATGTGTAGAACAAACGTAAAATATTCAAAAGCATTGTTCAATATGCCTTAAACAAGTATGTTCCGAACAAGGGCTTAAAGGATAGGAAATACAGACCGTGCTTTAATAGCCGTGTTAGAAACCTGCTACGCAAACCAAGAGAGCTTCATCACACATTCAACGAAAGTCAAAACCTAGCAGACAAATAAAAGCTGAACGAGGCGAAAACGAGCGTAAGGAGACCAATGAGAGAAACGCTTAGTGACTTTGAAAGTAAAATTTTGTCAGCCGATCTGACTAAACACGGTAGGACCTTTTGGTCTTGCGTAAAATCGGTAAGCGGTTCGCAATAATCTACTCATTTACTCAATGACCGTTCGGGCACAAAACGGAAGATAACAGAGAGAAAGCCAAAGTACTAAATACAGTCTTCCGAAATTATTTCACCGCGGAAAATCGTTGACCCCTCCTCTCAACCATCATACGAACGTTGAAATGGAAGACATTGAGATAACCGATCGTGGAACAGAAAAGCAACTACAATAGCTTAGTCGTGGAAAGACATCAGGATCAGATGAGATACCTATAAGATTCTACAAAGATTAAGCGAAAGAACTTGCTCCCCTTCTAGCAGCAGTTAATCGAAGTTCGCTGGAGCAACGAAGGGTACCTATCAACTGGAAAAATGCGCATGTCATTCCCGTTTCCAAGAAGGGTCATACGTCAGAATCACGCAACTATAGGACCAGACTGTCGACGCCAATCTATTATAGAATTATCGAGCACGTTTTCCGCAAACTGAGATCTTGCGAAACCCAGCTCGCTGTGTTCCTCCATTAGATCCACAGTATTGCAGACAACGGCGCTCAGGTTTATCACGTGTTCCTTAACTTGAAGAATGCATTTGACCCAGTCCCGCAGCGAAAATAATACGAGCTTACCGAGTATCGGACAGTATTTACTACTGGATTCAGGACTTCCTTGTAGGTAGAATTCAGTACGTTACTCTAAACGGATCAAAATCGACAGATGTACATGTAATTTCCGGAGTACTCCAAGGAAGTGTGATAGGGCCGTTACTGTGTACAGTGCATATAAATGATCTAGCAGAAAGCGGCGGAAGCTCTTTAAGATTGTTCGCAAATTATGCGGTTGTCTATAAGAAAGTAGCAACGCCAGGAGACAATATCAGCTTCCAAAATTACGTACAAGGGATTGATGAATCGTGTAGGGACTGGCAGTTGCAGGGCGCTTGTTCGACCGGTTCTTGATTATAGTACACCACTCTGGGGCCCTTACCAGATAGGACTGACAGAACAGAGAAGATCCAACGAAGAGCGGTCACGAGATCATTTAGTCGGCGCGAGAGCGTTATATGGCTGCACAATGTACTCCAGTGGCAGACGTTACGAGGCAGGTGCTTTGCATCACAGAGAGGTTTACTATTGAAATTTCGAGTGAACGCTTTCCGGAAGGAGTCGGAGGAATTACCGAAGCGTCCGATCCCGCCCGTCTGCTTTGACCCATGACGTCACAAATATGGCGGAAACAAAAACAAACACACACACTTTCCACAATAAGCCTAATGACACTAACGGGACAAGAGCGGGAAATGGGGTGTTTTGGGTGGGGGGCAAACTAAATATAAACAAATTTAGACGCCTTGCGTAGCTACAACGTGTAAGTGAAGACAGCCATGCATGAATATCCACCCACCTCCCCAGGGGTCGTAACCCCTGCAACCCATAGAAGATAAAGATGCTTCAGTAGCTGATTAGTGTTTTTTGTCTTAAAAAAAAAAATCTCACGGGATAGAACGAACAGATCAGAAAGATAAATATAATAAACTAAAACAGAAATTGGAGGAAACAGATAATTAAAATAAGTAATAAGTGTTTTTAAATTTAAAAAAAATCTCACGTGATAGAACGAACAGATCAGAAAAGTAAATAAAATAAGATAAAAGAGAACTGGAGACAGCCACACTCAAACCAAACTCCGCGCCGTCATGACGTCACACACGACAACACCCTCACGTCACGGGTCAAAGCCGACGCGTGGAATCGGACGCTTCTGTCGACGACCCGACTCGGACAACACAGTATTTGTATACAACTTGAGTCACGCACACCGCTATTGACTGCCGCAACTTACGTCATCGGTGGAGGGCCACATGGACCATCTGGTACCAGTCCTGCAGCACCTGCAGCGCTCCAAAGCGAGCAGTCTGTTCCCTTACGGGGAGGGCAGCATCTGCGGCCTGTCAATTTCACGATGAGTCTTTCACCGTCCGTACAATTTTTGTGAGAGCTACACTATTGCGGGATCGATAGTCTTTGTGACTTGTAAACAATAATCGTAATCGGTAACGCCTTCGACGCAAACTCAACGTATGAGCTTACTTGTAACTCTGAGACCAATAGAGAATAGGCTGATTAAGAAAAGATTATGAGGTGCCAGAACAGAGCGGCTCTTCTCCCGCAAGTTAGGTGGCTTTGGTACAGTGTAGAGAATACAGTATACAGCTACAGCGGTCTCACCTGCGGCATCAGCGCTGCTACCTCTGCTTTGGCATCCGCCGCTGCGTCCATCGCGCTCACCTTCCGATACACAAGTCCCACGCTCCGACTTATCTGCCCCATCGAGAAGCTGTGCTCCTCTTATCTTGTACGACCTGACATCGCGTCCGTTCGGCGATAATTTATCACCGCCAACAAATCTTACATAAATCTTTCACGTGTAGTTTTCTGTTTTCAGGATAAAGCTTTCAGCTAAGTTTCTCGAGAGGTTTTGTTTCATTCACCAGTTATGCCGGAAATACCGAGTACTTGACGTATATAGACTCATCCTGAATGATTGCACCAGTCTCCGCACGGACTGGTTTAGTAACATCGTGGTGTTACACCTGGCGTGCCCACCGCTTACTCTAACAAACGGAATCCAATGAAATTTATGCCATACCGTGTGGCCTCCGAAGGATCTGACTCGAACCTAGTTGCATGTGTGATTAATCGAAGCCGATCAAGAGGGTGTAGGCGAACAGGAAGGACAGTACCACAATCAAAACAACCTCATGAATCCAAATTCGACCGCTTAATTGCAATCTGTTCTGCTTTCAAGATCTTAAAACAACGGGAAACGAATATTAAGCACTTAAATCGGGAGGAAAGAGTGAACTAGTGTTCAAAATAAAATTTACGCTTTATCAAGCAGCTGTTAAAATTAAAGTTACAAAAATGTAATCAGCAAAGCCGCTATAAGGTTGAGGCGAACAAGAGAGAGAAATACAGTCATAAGCAACAGTGCAGCACAATAGCACGTTACATAGTCTCCTGGCCGTAGCATCTCGCCATGTTTCTATCACGGCAGCTCTCAGTTGCCCACGAGGTCTTCTGTGGTGGACACGAACGTTGTAATAGCGGCTCCAGGGGATAGACAAAAACTGAAGCTGAGTCATCCTACTGCGTCACATTTAAAACCACCAACTGCGACATGGTCGCGTATACAAACAATGGTCCAATACTGTCAAATGTCTTTTATTCCAGTCTTTGATCACCACATCAATTCTTTAGACGATGACCGGTTTCAGTCCGTAAAGACCATCCTCAGATCTATAACATACAAATATATACATCTAGTGAGCAGTGTGGCTTTCAACATAATACAGTAATACGTATCACAATATGCTATCGTACAACCAGGGAAATGTACAGATAAAATACGGCAAAACGTACCTGTTTTAAACCATTGTCCCAAAGTGATAAGGCCATAATGGCATCGTCAAAACATATAAATATAACCAGCACAGCATCGTCACATAGAACTAAAATAAGGTGAGAATAGGCCACATCGTCCACACAGTCATTATTGCAACTGGCTACTGAAGTGCAGTAGCTACCAGAAATCTGTTTGCCTACATCCTCCCTAGATGTCGCTACTGTGGGCTTAGATGTAGTCATCATTTACGCAAAAAACATAATCTGATAAAAACACATTATGTAAAATACCTGTAGCAGACTTTTAAAATTGATAACTATCATAGAAACCAATTGTGATACATTAAAAGACGAATACTTACGCATATAAAATTATTAAAAGGAGATATATGAACAGAACAGGACCGATCCTTTCTTTGTGAATTTACAGTCAACAATTAACATACATAATACATTGCCTGTAGCAACCTATAAATTGCCTATGAAAGATAAAATGTCTATATGACACCTGTTGGGTCGGCCGCCAGGATGTTATTGAGGCGCACACCGATCTTAAGAACTTAACTACTAGAGGGCTTTACATACAACGTGTTATGTCTCTGTACTTACTTGTCTTTCTCTGTCTCTGTGTGATTATGACTGTTTACGGAATAATAAATTAAAATTTAAGTAGCTAACTGCGTTTCATTGCATAGTTTTGGGTTACGCATATTATTTACGATTTTCAGAGGCCACCTTCTAAGGGTTGGAGCCCGGTTGTTCAGTGACCAAAGATTTCATTTGCGCTCTTTCGTTAATCATTCGCTTTATGGAGAAAGAACTTATCGTCATCAATACCGATGTTCGACTGTCTAAATTCGTACATTTTTCCTGTGTAAGGGTTTCATTAAACTTTCACGGTCTACAATCACTGAATAATGACGGCTGACAACCAAATCGCGTTGGCCTGTGACATAATCTTTTCTTTTTATTTGTCGATGGGAATTATTACTGACATCTGTTATTTCTTCAGACCACAAGTGGTTGCCTATAAAAGGAAGTGGTGCAATTTATAAACCAAAAAGATAAACCCATCACTGTTGGAATGCGCTTTCTTCACGCGACAAAAGATGTACGTTTTTCACTGTCGTTTAGCTGGAGGATCGTTCCTTTGCAGAACTTTCTCTGTCGAGAGGGCACATTTCGCAGCGAATGTTTGGAGCACTAATCCAAATTTGACCTGAAAAACGTATACAAAAGGTATTTTTGACTAGCTTTCTGCAGATCGTGCCGGCCGCGGTGGTCTAGCGGTTCTAGGCGCGCAGTCCGGAACCGCGCGACTGCTACGGTCGCAGGTTCGAATCCTGCCTCGGGCATGGATGTGTGTGATGTCCTTCGGTTAGTTAGGTTTAAGTAGTTCTAAGTTCTAGGGGACTGATGACCGCAGTAGTTAAGTCCCATAGCGCTCAGAGCCATTTGAACCATTTGAACCATCTGCAGATCGTAGACTTGAGATACACTAAAGTTTTCAAGTTACAGTTTTGAATGCTCCTGATGAATAATTCAACAATTAAATAAATGTTTTACCAGCTTTCAAAAGATTTATGAGGATTTTTTTTCTTTCTTACCTCCTTTTCATCTTTTTAGGTTAGAAAATGAAGATATTCAGAAGTGAGTAGAAAAGCTGGCCAGAAAGTATCAATCTGATCTTACCATGACTTTTCACATTATTAGCCTAAAACACTTATGTCGAACAAATTTGAAAACAAGGTAACATGTCAATTAGAGACCTCGCAAAACTTTTAGTTTGTTGAAAACATGTTTCTTGCAAGAAGTCTGCCTAATGTACGCACAGCTTTTCACGGACACTTGACTCTGCCAGTTACTTCTGCTACTGCAGGAAGATCGTTTTCTAAATTGGAACTAATCAAAACTTTTCTTAGGAACACAATGTCCGAGTCCGCATTAAGTGCTTTTGCAGTTCTAACCGCTGAATATGAAAAATGTCGTTCTCTTAAGCTGAAGATGTCGAAACGTTTTTGAGTGGGAAGCCTAGGAGAAATGGAAAAATGCACTTGCTATGGCATATAGCCTCGCTTCACGCGAACGAAGATGTCTGTTGCACAATGAGCGCAACAGTTGGTGAGTTAATTTCACTTTTGACCTGAATTATGGTGGGAGAACGTCTAATGTTTTCATGTTTGTTCTTTGAAGATTTATCAGAAAACAAGTCCTCAAAAACTTACTTGCAGCGTAATCTGTAATGGAGCATGATAACTGAAACACAATACACTACAGCCGTCAAAAGTTTTCGATCAGCTACGGATCGACTATGGATTTGTGTTCAAAACAGGGATTTCGTTTTGAATATTTTATCACATCCCCGTTTTGATAATTAAACTAGTATAAACATGTATCAAAAATAAAATGGTTCCAATAGCTCTGAGCACTATGGGATTTAACATCTGAGGTCATCAGTCCCCTAGAACTTAGAACTACTTAAATATAACTAACGTAAGGACATCACACACGGCCATGCCGGAGGCAGGATTCGAACCTGCGACAGTAGCGGTCACGCGGTTCCAGACTGAAAAACATGTATCGATGTCTCTGTGGTGCATTCGGTTGGTTGAGCACATAGAGGGGCATTGATGAGCATCAACAGCAACACTGATGTGGCTTTATCTGAGACAATTCCATTCGAATAGGCCTCAGTCCTTCAGCTGCCTGTGTAGCAATCAGTTCGTAGTAGTCTACAGTACATTGTGTGCATATAGCAGTATGTTTGTATCTTCGATCCGGTTCATAGCATATTAGCTTCTAATGGGATGGAAGCATGAGAGAGGAGTAGAAAAACTTGCTGTAATTGTAACTCTGCGCCAGAAAGACTATTGTACTAGGACAATAGCAACGAAATTTGGTGTAGCCCAATCTACAGTGGTGTATACATTGCAGTAACTTTAAGCAATCCGGTACAAATGTGTCTGGCGATCTGGAAGACCCGAAGTAACATCATACAGGGTAGATGAGTTCATATGTGTACAGAGAAAACGTCAGAGGATTCGTACTGCGCCTGAAATTCGCAAGAAAGTAAACTGTATCCGAGGAGCTCTAGTCTCTCTCTCAACAGTGCAACGCCATCTTCGTGAACAAGTTTTAAAGGTTACTTTTGAATACATTATGGGAGTGAACGGCGATCAATGTGTTACAAATATTTACTATCAAAAACAGTCTTGATCACAATTTATTTATTACGTTGACCCGTTTCGACCACTACTGTTGTCATCTTCAGACCAATGTGTAAGAACCTCCTTCTGCTGGAGAATTCTCGGTAGAAGGAGGTTCTTACACATTGGTCTGAAGATGACCACAGTAGTGGTCGAAACCGGTCAACGTAATAAATAAATTGTGATCAACACTGTTTTTGATAGTATAAAAAAAGTTTTAAAGGGATGCATAGGGACCGAAAAACCTTTGGTAGGCAATGTGATAAACCCTTTGCATTTCCTTTATGTTTTCGTCTTCTTTAAAGGCAAAGAGAGAAGATGAAGCGGTAGCCCATCATAGAGCCTATGCCTACCGTCATGTATTTTTTGACTTTCAGTTGTTAAAAAACAGAGGATTTTTTTCTGGTACCAGTAGGAGGAAGGAAGGATTCGCGCTCAGCTAGTGAACGAGTGAGAAGCACGCCATTTTTAGCGAATAATTGTAGACCGCCATTTTGGGGTCGCTATGGATTAAGTGAGGAGTATGTATATCATATGTGCACCGTTTAGAAAAATATAGTATTGTTTTATTAACAGAAAGATCGTGTGAGTTGTTATTTCAAATAGTACAATAATTACAAGAACTGAAGCCCACCTGTGTACTTTGGAAAATTACGAAGATCCGATAAGCTTAATGGGAACACGGTCAAGACTTCAAAGGTGAACACGGCGACCAAACGTAGCATTATGAAGAATGGTAAGCACAAATCCACAGCGGAGAAAGAAACTACTTCGCCCTACAAAATAATATGAACTAATACGAACTTATTTCCAGGCATAGCCCAGCTTCTTATTGTGCTTGTCATTCATGCCGAAAAACTAATCTCATTAATTCAATACATTTTAAAAAGCCACGCATTTCAACATTTTATTATCATCTATTCCATTATTTTATTATATTATAAAGTGGTGACAGGCACGATACGTAGTGGGCAAAACTGTGAGTACTAGTATTGTTAGGAAAATGAATATACATGTATGTTAACAATTTCTTTATGTTCCGTGTACGCTGATGATGTGACCGAGACGGTGATGTGATACTGAAGAAATACTATCAAAAAGAAATAATGAATAAATTAGAAGGAAGAAGGCGACAATACCAAGAGCACACAACAAAGCACAATAGAGAAAGTACCATTTACAAGACAAAAATCAGGTAGGACCGCGCAATGCATATAGAGAATGCGTTCCCAGTAGACCTATTAGAAAATCCATCCACCTATTTCTTAAAATCCAGAACCTAAAGCTTCAGAGGTTAACGCTATTGTAGTCAAGTACAGATAATGACATTTCTTTATTAGTACGGAAAATATATTGATTGAAGAACAGTTGAAACTACAATTACATACAACTGTATATGCATTTTTTCGCGTGAGAAGTAGCGCGGAAGTAAAATCTTAAAAAAGAAAATTTTTATTTTGATAACTGCAGTGGTATAAGGATTTCTATAATGGAGGGTCAAAACAATAAGGAAATGTCATTCGAAAATCAGAATGCCAATGTAGTGGATGTTCATTTGCAAAATGCAACAATGAGTGATTTGGAACCGTTTAGCGGTGATTATTTGGATGCTGGGCGCGACATGCCATTGTTGCATTCGACGTCCGTGAATACAGAACATTTAATTACAAGCAATACGTTCATTACAGTAGACGTAACTAATGGCACCTCGAGGCAAAAGAATATTTTAAATGAGAGCAGTACGGACGCAGATGCTGACAGGCGCAGGCCGGAAGTGAATACGGAAGATATGCAAGCCGGTTTAGAGACTAAAATGTCAAGTTTACAAACGATACAAGCAGACATGACTAATATGAAAGCAGACATGACTAATATGAAAGCAGATATGACCACAGTAAAGTCCGAGATCGAGAAGGTTAATACAAACATGACACACATTTCAGACGAGGTAAAAAATTTGCGCACAGAACTCAATAGTCTGCACACGAAGTTCACACAGCAGATTTCACAAATCTCCACGGAGGTGGATAGGAAAATTAATGAACAAGTACAAATTTCGGTTCACGATATGGGTGAGAAATTAAAAGGCATAATGGGCGAAAAATTTGAAACACTAACACACACGTATCGACAGGAGCTATCCAGAATTAGAGAAACCCAAGAGAATTTACAGGCAATGCAAAAGAATACGCAGGTCAACTTAGACAATGTACAATCAGAAGTAGCGAAACTACATTCTTTCTGTGACGACCTGCCAGAACATGTAGAAAAAATCACATTGGAGGTAGGATTACTCAAGTTAGAACACAAGAGGATCAACTCAGACATTGTGCAGCTTTATGAATCGGTAAAGAGCAATGCAAAGGACGAAAATACAACGTTCGCAGAAAAATGCGTACGTGAACAGCGTACCTATGTGGAAGCGTCTCGCGTCCGTCGGAATTTATTATTATTGTTATTATTATTTTTTGATTGTTGCCGACTTACGTGGTGGGCCTTAATAAAAATGATATTTCATTTTATTTTGATATTACGATTAAATGCTTTCCTGACGTTCTCCTTTTTAACAATATTAATCTCAAATTATTTGTTACGTTAATGAATGTTAGACTCGCTGATTCTTAAAACACGAGCATACAAGTTGAACAATGTAATAAACTTTTCATATTAATTTCCTCGGCTAGTCAGTTCACTATAAAGCAAGAAATCTTTAGTTATTAATTAAAATTGCGGCCCACACACGCGCGAGAGTATTTTTCTTACCTCCGTTAACCATTGTATTGTAGTCAGAGTCCTGGCTCTGGCTCTCGGCTATGGTACTGAAAATAAGAATCTTAAAGCTAAGTATTTTCTGCAACGTCGGGCGGCTGTGGAGAAAAATTAATATCTTAATAGCGGGCGAGTTTTCCGCTTCCGCTAATTTTTCATAAGTTAATATCGCCACATAATGGCGTCGTTGGCTGCATCGGCCGCTGCGATTGTTGAACTGTAAATTACTTGAATGCAGGTTAATTCAAGGAAGGCGGACATGAAATCGGGATCACCTCTTACAAATTAAAAGTGCACAATAATATTAAATCAGTATATTATATGCTTAAATCATACAAATATGCTTACATTTGCCAGCACTCGCAAGATGTCCGTCTGTACATCATCAAGACAAGTGAAGAAGTGAAGTCGACTAAAAAAATTAACAAAAGAGCCTATCTTGTCGTCTCTTTAGATCATTTTGTCATAAATTATTTCTTTGCATTGCATTTCCTTGCATTTCTCGACAGAGAAATTATTGTTTTACGGCTACATGATAAAAATATATTATTCAATTTTTAAATCTCTTCTTTATAAATATTGTTTTTTAAGTCTTTTCGTAATGTAGCACTGGGGACGCTATATTGCCCCCCGAAATGTTTATGTCATAAAAAATGTTCGTGTTTTTTGACATAAATATTTCCTCTTTCATGTCCACAGTGTCCACACGCAGATTTTTCTTTCACAGTTTACATATGTCATATCGTATGCTGTAATTACTGAGGTGTGTTGCACACAAAGTGTAATACAGATGAAGTTGTCCACATAACAATATAATATACAATTGGTTACGTATACAGTCATGTACAAAAGGACATGGAATACAATTAATTTCATTTTGGCTGCTTCTTTTTAGGGTTGCAACTTTTGCAGTGTTCAAAGGTATACAATCACGAGTTACTCCATAAACTTGAAGTCCCAGGGGTGTCAACTGTTCGCTCCCCATTTGGCGCGGCCGTAGGGAAACCTGGGGAAAACCTCGGCGGAGCGACAGACTAACTGCTTTGGTCACTTTCACTTAATTGTTTCTGGGATGTCATTGCAGTACAGAATGTGCATACATTACAAATATTTTTTTGTTGCACTATGCAAAGAAATGAGGTCATTATAACAATTGATTGCGGTGTCGTTGATGATCTACGCCGCGACGTTTAGCTCGCGACGGCGTCGGTTGGTGTGTTCGGTGCTCGGCGTTCGTGGCGGCTGCGGAGAGGTCAACGCCCGCTCGACGCCAGCGTGTCTCTCGCCGTCGCGGAACGTCAGAATCAGCTGATCGGCTGCACGGTTGGCGATGCGCTTCTGTCTCGCCCGGACGTGGCGGAGTGGGATGATATTCGCCCCCCGCGCTTGTTGGCAGGAGTCAGCTCTGCTACGCATCTCCGACGTAGTACATGAAACATTCACACAACCAACGTAATATTTGTTTCCCGCTGCAGATGGTTACGCTAGTGGGAAAGAAGCATTTATTAGTGCGGCAGTTGTTGTTAAGTTTTCGCCAGTTTCCGAGTGTCAAGCTAGCACTGTCTTGCAGAATACATGACATGGATCTTCCGTGAATGAAGTTTTGATGCGCCACTGTATCCATTACACGTCAGTTTTTGTCTTGATAAAATTATTTATGTTTTCGCCGCACTCGCAGGCACTGGTGAGTGTCCCAGTACGAGCTTAGCACAAACATTCGCCGTTTCTGCGGTCGCTGTTTTGCAACAGTCCACGCATCGCATTCCAATCTCGCATTATTGTGCTCACTGAAACTACAGTCTGTCCCAAAAATATTGACTGTGGGTTCACTTCACGTTAACAGTTCACATTTATAAGCAAATTCACAGTTTTTCGTGCGTAATATTGGCGTTTGGCGTCCTTACCGCTGTTGAACGTTCAATACTAGCACTTCACTGTCCGTATCACAGTTTCAACTTCACAGTTTTTCACACTGCTTGAAGTAACTGTTTCGATTAGTTCACAAACACTAATGTACACTCCTGGAAATTGAAATAAGAACACCGTGAATTCATTGTCCCAGGAAGGGGAAACTTTATTGACACATTCCTGGGGTCAGATACATCACATGATCACACTGACAGAACCACAGGCACATAGACACAGGCAACAGAGCATGCACAATGTCGGCACTAGTACAGTGTATATCCACCTTTCGCAGCAATGCAGGCTGCTATTCTCCCATGGAGACGATCGTAGAGATGCTGGATGCAGTCCTGTGGAACGGCTTGCCATGCCATTTCCACCTGGCGCCTCAGTTGGACCAGCGTTCGTGCTGGACGTGCAGACCGCGTGAGACGACGCTTCATCCAGTCCCAAACATGCTCAATGGGGGACAGATCCGGAGATCTTGCTGGCCAGGGTAGTTGACTTACACCTTCTAGAGCACGTTGGGTGGCACGGGATACATGCGGACGGGCATTGTCCTGTTGGAACAGGAAGTTCCCTTGCCGGTCTAGGAATGGTAGAACGATGGGTTCGATGACGGTTTGGATGTACCGTGCACTATTCAGTGTCCCCTCGACGATCACCAGTGGTGTACGGCCTGTGTAGGAGATCGCTCCCCACACCATGATGCCGGGTGTTGGCCCTGTGTGCCTCGGTCGTATGCAGTCCTCATTGTGGCGCTCACCTGCATGGCGCCAAACACGCATACGACCATCATTGGCACCAAGGCAGAAGCGACTCTCATCGCTGAAGGCGACACGTCTCCATTCGTCCCTCCATTCACGCCTGTCGCGACACCACTGGAGGCGGGCTGCACGATGTTGGGGCGTGAGCGGAAGACGGCCTAACGGTGTGCGGGACCGTAGCCCAGCTTCATGGAGACGGTTGCGAATGGTCCTCGCCGATACCCCAGGAGCAACAGTGTCCCTAATTTGCTGGGAAGTGGCGGTGCGTTCCCCTACGGCACTGCGTAGGATCCTACGGTCTTGACGTGCATCCGTGCGTCGCTGCGGTCCGGTCCCAGGTCGACGGGCACGTGCACCTTCCGCCGACCACTGGCGACAACATCGATGTACTGTGGAGACCTCACGCCCCACGTGTTGAGCAATTCGGCGGTACGTTCACCCGGCCTCCCGCATGCCCACTATACGCCCTCGCTCAAAGTCCGTCAACTGCACACACGGTTCACGTCCACGCTGTCGCGGCATGCTACCAGTGTTAAAGACTGCGATGGAGCTCCGTATGCCACGGCAAACTGGCAGACACTGACGGCGGCGGTGCACAAATGCTGCGCAAATAGCGCCATTCGACGGCCAATACCGCGGTTCCTGGTGTGTCCGCTGTGCCGTGCGTGTGATCATTGCTTGTACAGCCCTCTCGCAGTGTCCGGAGCAAGTATGGTGGGTCTGACACACCGGTGTCAATGTGTTCTTTTTTCCATTTCCAGGAGTGTATTTCATTCAGTCTGAACTGGATTTTGGCTCGTGCTGGATTTTTACCAGTCTCTCGCACTAATTATCTCTTTCCATTTTCTACTTAGAGTCGTACTTGCCTTCAGATTTTTTTTTTTGACTATACAATTGTATTTCCGTCTGATCTGAGGTAAGTCCCCATGTCATGTCTGCCCACTCATTGCGTACTTGCCCTCCAGAGCCAGGCTCGACTTTACAAAACTTTGCCTCTCGCATTATTGTACACATTTTATAATCTAGGCCTAGCGTGCAAGTTCCTAGATTAATGTTAGATTTGTGACTTTTGTTTACACTAAAAATTCGTGCAAATCTTTGCCTTAGCAGATGGTAATATATTTTAACAGTGCTTAGCGGTAATCGCATTTACTGATTTGCTTTGTACCTTGTCCACAATACATGAGGTACCTTGGGTGATGTACACCCTGCACTCATGTTGTTTAGTAAATTATGATTGAACATATTTCAAGATCGGTATAGACATAAATACATGGAACAACATATACTCTATAATATTGAATTTCATAAGTTTCATTACTACTACAGTTCAAAAATATTCATGACACACTAATGAAAAATTCTTTCATCGTTACATGCTGTTGAATTTTTTTAAGCATTTTTCAACATGAAATTTGTAAAATATTCTTAAACCTACGTTCATTTTTTTTTAAATGCAATTGCTTTAAAATACTATTAATCCTTAACATCTACAAAATTGAATCACACTAATCTTGTGTGCCTCATTGTCTTTAAATGTTACACTAAAATCTGAACATTTACAAACAGGAAAAAATACACTATAAACTTAACCTACTACTCATATATGTAAACGTTGCTCTACCGAGCAAACTTCTTTAAGTCTTTGTAAGTATTTTTCTTGTTTCCTTCGTAATTGCCTCCTTCTTTGACCACGGGATGGTGTAGTTTGCGTGACAGAAAGTAACGTGAGGTATCACTTTGATGTTATAGGTGTAGCCCTCGATAACATCGGGTTTTTCCGAAAACACATTCTCATAATCTGTAAGTAGCTGAGTCAATTCGTTTTGTTGTGCTTCAGTCAAATGTTCTGACTTCCTGACTTTCATGGCTATCAGTTTCCTTTTTTCCTCTTTGTCTTCAGTAATAAACTCTTTATAATATGCTTGTCTTGTACTTAAGTCAGAATATAAATTCGTTACCTGTATTCCTTCGAATCTCGACTGAAAGCTCCGGCAATATTTACCGTGCACTTCCCGTGTCCTCAACAACGGCAAAACTACACGTCTACCCTCATTCATAAGGCATACTTCCCCGCACAAGAGGTCGATTTTTGCGTCCCTCTGGCGTAAAAATTCTATCCCCAGGATGCAAGCAACACCTAATTCCTTAACTACTAGGAACGAGCTTTTCATTGCTTCATTTCCTACCGTAAACTGGACTTGCACCTGGTGCTTTATGATATGAGATTGTGCACCTATTGCACCTGTTACACAACAATTCTCCACTGGCAATACTGGTATTCTATTATTTTGACTCAGGTACTTGTAAAAATTTGTACTCATGACATTGGTTGACGCACCGGTATCGACTATTATCTGTATTGGTGCTCCGTACATATCTGCTTGCAATATAGCCTGCACAACACTTTTGTCGGTTCGGTTACACTTCTGCGGTATGTCTACAAGTTCCTTTTCTGTTTTTGTTCCTTCATTGTATCTCAGCATACAAAGTTTATGGCTGTCATCCGTGAATGTGCCCTCAATACACCATCCTGCAGCCAACAACGGAGAGCGTATTGTGGCTGTCTTTAGTTCAACGGATGAGCATTAGTGGGTTGACAGTTGTCGGTCACTTCCACTAACCTCACATTGTGGTTCTGGTTGTTGTCTCTACTGTTGGGTTGGCCGCCCTGCCTCGCCGATGGCGTATTTTGACATTGTGTATGGCTCTGGTTTTGCGGTGGTCGGTTGTAATTCCCTGACCTGTTCTGTGACGGACCTGGGTTGGCGTTCCATTGTGGCGCTGTGTTTTGTTGCCACTGTGGTGTCGGTTCGTTACAACCACGCCACTGGTTTCGGTTGTTCCGCCATTGCGGATTGCCGTTACCATTATATCCATTACTCATGCGTCCATCATGATGTCTCTTTCGATTTTCACGATTATAACCGTTGCCGTTATAACCATTGCCATTGTTTGTGCCTCGATTCTGTTGCCGGTGCTCTTGCTTATTCCCGTTGTTACTACCGTTACTGTGGCTGCTATTGTAATGGGCTTTTTGTTGATTACAGCCTGCATGGTTCCACTTGTTTTCGGTTTTCACATCTTCGATCAATAAGTCAACAGAATCCACTATTTCCATGAATTGTTCTATATCGTATTCCGGCACATTGATGAAATATCTTTTAATTTCACTGGGCAACTTCATTTTTATCAATCTGATTATGTCACGATCGGACATTGGCTCGTCCCAGTACCTGGTTTTGTTTATATGCTTTTCGAAATATTTGCGTAACGTTCCCATCTTAGGATTGTACATTTCTGGACTGTACAACTCCTTTCGTAGTCTTTCTTGGACGCTATCGGACCAGAATTTTTGCAAGAATGCACCTTCAAGCTGTTGCATCGTTAGATATTTTTCGGACACGTCGGTGGCCCACAGTGCCGCGTCACCTTGAATAAAGGAGACCACGAACTGTATTCTTTGTCTTTCCGTCCATGTCCTGGGAAACATTCCTGAAGCTCTTAATAAATACTACAGGCTGGACATTTCGTTTTTCACTATTGAAGGGTTGGAATGTTCTGTGTTTTATTACATTGTCCTCTTTTTTGCACATCTGATTGCTACATTCTGTGACATTCATTACTTCGTGATGTGCGCTGCACGGTATCGCATGTTGTTCGTGCTCATAATTCGCATTAGGTTGCGGTTGCGCACTCGCACCCTGCCTACCGTCAGCGTTATTATAGTAATCAGTGCTCGGAGTCGGATTCATTATCTGTCCGCCACTGTTTACATTGCTTTCCAACGCAGATAGTCTCCGCGCGACCTCCTGTTGCCAATTTGGCAACTCCGCTGTCACACGGGATTTGATCTGTGTTAATTCGGCAAAAGAGCGGTAGCGAAGGCGTCAATATTTACACTCGCGACCGCAGTCGCTTGTTCTACAGCTGTTTTTACGTCGCTTTCGATCTTTGCAGATATCTCGCGATCCTTTACTTCAAGCCATTCATTTAATTCTTTTTCTACTTTTTGAGCTTGCACTTCCAAATATGCGTCAATACTTTTCCGTGCATCTATCTCCACATTATCCACGAGTTGGTTAAAGTCTGGACATTGTCTTCAAGCCTATCCTGCGATATCTGTAATTTTTGCATCTCGCCGGCTAAGCTTTGCACAAGATCGGGGATTTCTTTGCAAGCGTCCCGCATCTCGGCAAGTTCGCTTTGGATCCTATCTAGTTTCGCTTCATTGCGCTGCTCTTGCTCACGTAGCATCTGAGCCAGTTTTTCGTCTCTTTCCCTATCTCTTTCTTCGAACCTACGCAGAAATTCTGCAAATGGGTCTGCAATCGGTGTGCATACTGGTGCCCCTCTTAATCTAGCACTCGATTGGCCCCCCTGCCCAGGCAGTGGAGTTGTTACTCTATTCCCATTCTGCTGTGGAGCGTCATTCACCGACCACAGATCCTCGCCCCCCGCTCCGGAAATTATGTTATCCGAGGCGGTGGCTTGGGATTCGTTTGCATATTGCAAATGACCCTCACTTTCCATATTAACAAAATTTTGTTCGTCTGGTACGGATGCTTTAGCTTGTCCTATCTTACCCATAATAAATTCACTTTAAGCCACTGACGAATCTTTAACACTGATACACACACGAATAATTATCCCCTCCAAAAATAAACATATAAATACACGAAACACCGAAGGTATCTCATGTGCACATGGGTTCGATATTCCGCACAGAGCTACACAGGATGCTTGCACAATAGGCCTTACCTTACTTATTTTTCTTTCTCGCAATCCTTTTTCTTTTCTACACTTTTTCTTCTCCAGATCTCCTCAGGGTGTGGTTTTGTTGTTGTACATGTAAAGGAATTCATATAGGCATTAATATTTTACAACAATTAGACACATACATAATTAAATTCACTACAATAGAGTCAGATTTAGTAAATTTCGTATTTTCTTTGATCGGGCCCCAAAGTTGCGGCGCCAATCTCGCGACCGTCGGCCGTCGTAATTTAAGATATCATTATTGTTATTATTATTTTTTGATTGTTGCCGACTTACGTGGTGCGTCTTAATAAAAATGATATTTCATTTTATTTTGATTTTACGATTAAATGCTTTCCTGACGTTCTCCTTTTTAACAATATTAATCTCAAATTATTTGTTACGTCAATGAATGTTAGACTCGCTGAATCTTAAAACACGAGCATATAAGTTGAACAATGTAATAAACTTTTCATATTAATTTAGAGTCCTGGCTCTGGCTCTCGGCTATGGTACTGGAAATAAGAATCTTAAAGCTAAGTATTTTCTGCAACGTCGGGCGGCTGTGGAGAAAAATTAATATTACGTTAATAGCGGGCGAGTTTTCCGCTTCCGCTAATTTTTCATAAGTTAATATCGCCATGTAATGGCGTCGTTGGCTGCATCGGCCGCTGCGATTGTTGAACTGTAAATTACTTGAAAGCAGGTTAATTCAAGGAAGGCGGACATGAAATCGGGATCACCTCTTACAAATTAAAAGTGCACAATAATATTAAATCAGTATATTATATGCTTAACTCATACAAATATGCTTACATTTGCCAGCACTCGCAAGATGTCCGTCTGTACATCATCAAGACAAGTGAAGAAGTGAAGTCGACTACAAAAATTAACAAAAGAGCGTATCTTGTCGTCTCTTTAGATCATTTTGTCATAAATTATTTCTTTGCATTGCATTTCCTTGCATTTCTCGACAGAGAAATTATTGTTTTACGGCTACATGATAAAAATATATTATTCAATTTTTAAATGTCTCTTCTTTATAAATATTGTTTTTGAAGTCTTTTCGTAATATAGCACTGGGGACGCTATAAGCGGTAAAGGAAGTAATGGGGGACAAGGAAGAAGAAATCTTAAAACGCTTAGGACATGATATCAGACAGTTAGAACAACGGTTAAGAGACGAAATAGTTAACAAACAAAGTACGGTAATATCATCGTCTGGGGCGGTAAGCGGAGCGATAAACAGCCATCCGCCAGTGTCGACGCGCGACGCGAGCAGCGGGCAAAACTTTGCTGAAACAAATATACCATCACCGCGGGGAAATGCTGTTCCGCCGTGCTGGACAGCGTTGTTAATGGATGAGAGCTTAATAAAACATAGACAGCTTCCGTATTCTCAAATGAGAAAAAGCGAACGCACCCGGAGGTGTTTGTCCGAGCCTTTAGAAATGTACTGCCCAGGACTTGGACATAAGCTCAAAAGATTAAATATGTAGTACGACACACCGAGGGTGATGCCCTTTTGTGGGCTACGGAGACGTCAGAACTTTGCGAGACATATGATCAGTTTGAGAATGCATTTTTAGATAAATACTCTTCAACAGCTATCCAGGAGAGGTTAAGACGAGAAGTATTTAACCCAGTACCATATCATTCAAAATTCGGGGGGCTAAGAAGCTATTTTGAAAAATACCTAAACAAGACCCGTTACTGGAATAATCCGATATCTCATGTCGATGTACTGAAAATCTTAAAGAACAAGTTACCTGCAAATGTTAGGGAAAAATTAATAACTGTTCCCGAATATGATCTCGAGTATTTTCTTTCAGTGTTCGACTCAATAGATCTGATTCATGTGGATGGGCAAGCCGCGCCTAGTTATCGTAACGGTAATGGGCACAACCCAAACGGGAAGAACTACGGTAACGGCAAATGCTTTGGAAGTTATAACGGTCGTGTGCGTATGAATGAATGGCATCCGTATGCACCGCCGCGCCACAACGGAAATCCGTACAATCGGTCTACCCATCAGCCACAGGGTGGCCGAGGGTACGAAACTAAATATCAGCCCCATAGGTACGGTAATGGCCGACACAATAGAAATTCGAGGGAAAACTTCGACAACAGGCGACATGGAAATGCAAATTACCAGGAACGGAATATGCAACACAGGGATCCGAGAGATAACAGGCAGCCCGTACAGTCAAATCGGAACAACCGGGACTCGAACTGGCGAGCACGCGAACATACGGTAGTAGAAGTGACGGCAGAAAATGAAACAATACCTTTACCGGCCCCAGGAAATAATAATCGAGCGTGACTAAATGGTTCAAATGGCTCTGAGCATCTGTGGTCATCAGTCCCCTAGAACTTAGAACTACTTAAACTTAACTAACCCAAGGACATCACACACATCCATGCCCGAGGCAGGATTCGAACCTGCGACCGTAGCGGTCGCGCGGTTCCGGACTGAGCGCCTAGAACCGCTAGACCACCGCGGCCGGCGAGCGTGACTAGAGGAAGAAGGTAATGAACTATCAGTGTGCCACAGTACTGATATGAGCGACTTAAACACTAAAACGAACAGGAACGGAAAGGAGGAAGCAGACACTGAAACAAACCTACACATACAGCATATCCGGAATCTAGTTTTAAGGTATGATAAGGACGCAGAAATGAAAGAAGACTTGTTTATCGAAGAGAAAGAAACAAACGCAAGGTAAGTGAAATTATTCAAGCAACAATGAAGGTAAAGGTGGGAAACATAGATGTACTAGTTGTTTTGGATACTGGCGCGTCGACAAGCCTAATGTCTACTAGCTTGTTCAAAGAGATAGCGAGGGAAGTAAATGTTCCCACACTACCTGTAGAGAACTGTAAGATCGTAACGGCGATGGGAAGTAAATCTAAAGTTATAAAATTACAGGCCAGCATCCCCATTAGCATATGTGGTGTAATTTTGCAGTGTACTTTCTTGTTGGTAGACAAACTTATAGTGAACTGTATACTTGGTATGGAGGTGTTCAGAAGATATGGGATAAAAATAGACATCGGCAGCGGGGAATGCCAATTTCATGTAGGGGAGCGCACACTGTTGTGGACTTAATAAGAACTACAATGACAAATCAGACTAGGCCGATACCAGACATTAATGTTAAACTTGTCTACCCTCAATCCTTAATGGCAAAGGAGATGGAACTTGATGACGCTGGTAGGGAGATCCTCGATGAGCAAATAGTAGACAGTAAAATAAGTAAATCTACTTGTCTTAACAATGAACAGCGAAGTGAACTGAAAAAATTACTCTTCAAATATCATAACATTTTTCGTAAACAAGCTGGTGTTATTAAGGGATATGAGTATAAAATGGAAGTATACCCGCATGAAACATATTGTAGAACGTCATATGGCACCCCTTGGGCAAAGAAAGAGGCAGTAAGAAAAGAAATAGAGTACTGAAATAGAATACTGCAGTCCGATTCTCGCAGTTGGTAAAACTGACTGAACGGTGCGATTGGTGTTAGACGCGAGAGAAATTAACAAAACCATCGTTCCTATAAGAACAAGGCCAGAGAATCTAGAAGAGCAGCTATTAAAGTTTCATGGCGTTAATTATTTAACATCCCTTGATTTGAAAGCTTCGTACTGGCAAATTTTATTACATGAAGAGAGTAGAAAGTATACAGCTTTCATAAATGCCGGGAGGAGCTACCAATTTAGGTGCTGCCTTTGGGATTAAATGTGAGCGCTGGTGTATTTACTGAAGCATTAGACAGGGTACTTGGACCGGAACTGCTTAGCCAGGTTACACTCTACGTTGATGATATATTAATTGCAACTCAAACATGGGATGAACATGTAAGTATTTTGGAAAGGATTTTTCAAAAATTTGATGAATACAATGTCACAGTTAACTTTAAAAAGTCTGAATTCGGAAAGGAAAAAATAAAATTCTTAGGGCATATTATTTCACCAGTAGGAATTCTACCTGACCCCAGTAAACTAGATGCGATACAGAATTTCCCAACACCCTATACTAAGAAACAATTAAAAGGTTTTCTAGGAATGGCCTCGTTTTTCAGGAAGTTTCTGCCGCAACAATTGGTGAACAGTAGTTCACTATTAAACTTACTGCGTAAAAACCACAGTTGGTTGTGGACTAAAGAATGTGAAAATGATTTTCAGCAGATTAAGCAGGCGCTGATTAACGCGCCTATCCTGAAACACCCAAATATGGAATTGGATTTTTGTTTAAGCACCGATGCTAGTTATCAGGGGCTCGGTGCGTGCCTGTTTCAAATAGTAACAAAGGATGGTAAGGAAGAAGTCAATGTAATCAGTTTTGCCAGTAGAACCCTCACAGAATGTGAAAGGTCTTATTCCGTAACTGAGCTAGAAGCGTTAGCAGTAGTTTGGGCGTTTCGTAAATTTCAATATTACCTTTGGGGAAAACATACCAAAGTTTACTGTGATCATCAAGCCTTGTCCTTTCTTCTGACGTGCAAGTTGTTACATAAGAGAATAGCGAGGTGGTGCATGTATGTCCAAGAGTTTGATTTTGAGATAGTGTACATAAAAGGGGAACAGAATGTTTTGGCAGATGCACTATCACGGTTACCGCAAGGTCTTACCGATTTCCACGAGTTAGAGGAACAAACATCAGACTTCAAGGTGCTTTTAATAAATGATGGAACTTTTAAACCATATTATATTAAAATGTGCAAAAACATGCAACGTTTACAGGAAGAAGACCCGAGATGGAGCAAGGTAAGGAAAAAATTGCAGGCTAGAACACACGAACGTTTAGAGCAGTATTACATTATACATAATGGCGCCCTCTTTCACAGAAGAGATCGACGAATGGATAAGTGGTGTGTGTGTGCATACCTCAGGAATGTGTGGAAAACTTAATTCAACACACGCACCGCACATGGGGGCACTATGGAGTGCTAAAGTGTGCCGCCAAAATTTCTACGTATTGTTATTTCCCTAATATGAGGCGAAGTATAGAGCAAGTAATCAGACGCTGTGCGGTGTGTCAAAAGGTCAAACATCAGAATAGGGCACGTCTTAACGTACTAAACCCAATGATACCAAAGCAACCAAGAGATCTTGTATCTACTGACGGCGCAGGACCTTATCCCCAAGCCCGCGGCCGAGTTAAACACATCGTAGCCCTGTATGATGTTTTTAGTATCTCCAGCTGTACGCAGTCAAAACAGTTAGGTCAGGGCCAATTATAAGGCGAATTCTGGAAGACTACATACCACGCATTGGGAAACCCCGAGCAGTCCTAACTGATAACGCCTCAAATTTTACATGTGACCAATGGAAATCATTTTTAAAATCACAAAACATACGTCATATTTTAGTATCCAAGTTCCACCCGGAAGCAAGTCCCGTCTAACGGTGCTTCCTTGAATTTAATAGGTTTATCCGCACATATATACCACAGAACCAAAGGAAATGGACAGAATTCCTGGGTCCGTTTCAGCACATAGTAAATCACCTACCACACACATCAACAGGGCACACACCGGCCGAACTAATGTTTGAAAAGGTGGAGCTAGATGAATGGGCAAAACCGATACCTAAATTACGGCACAAAGACGTAGTCTTAGTTGAGAAAGCACGGCGAGCGCTAATAACATTGGAAGAGCAAGCTCAAATAAGGAAAGGAATTTACGACAGGAAATTGAAAAACGTAACAGAATTCCAGATTGGACAGGAGGTACTACTAAGAACGCATCCGAAATCATCGAAATTAAAGGCATTGAATAAAAAATGGCAATTGTTATATGTTGGTCCGTATATCATTGTTGACAAGCCACATCCGAGGTGCTACTCGATAGGAAATATAAAAAATGGTAAAATAAAAGGCATGTATCCACATAAAGATTTGTGGAAATTTATTAAATGAAAATTCAAATCTCATTCTGTCCTTATCTGTTGCATCAGTAAAACGCAAGAAGGTAGGAGGTTTGTCGCTCTTTGACGAATAAACCGACTGGCGCTCGGTTCCTCTCCAGCTAGGTGGTACAATATTTATATTTCCGGTGCCCTCTCCCTCTTCTACTATCCTGCTTAATCAATAAGGAATGTTCAATTTTCTTTTACTATCTAACATGCAGAGAGTGAGATGCAGCCTAGTGAAAATAAATTTTCCTTGTATTTTGATATTGTACTTTCTTAAGACTTAATTCACAGCGCGCGAGCTTTAAGCGAGAGGCATGAGCGATGAGGTATGCTGAGCCGTGCTGCAGCGCCCGAAGGCCTGGCCAGACAGAATCCGGCGTGCCGCTGCGACAGACGGCGCAGCGGGAGGCCGGGCCAGTCAGCGGCCAGGGACGCCACACAGGCAACGGCCGGCCGCAGCGATCTTGATGCGTCAGATGTTACACTGTGGAAGGGGCCGAACCCCATTATTAAGCTTGCATTCGTAGCTCGATTGTCTTGGCTTTACGACGATTTGGAAGCTTCACGCGGGACACGTTACCTCTGTGCGAGTTTTTTTTTTTTTCTTTTTCTTTTTTAAGTGCAGAAATGATTAGCTCGCACTAGCGATACGAAATGGCACCAAGAAGAGATGTTCGGTGCACGACATTAATAGCAAGAGATAAAGCTTAGGAGAATAGCATCGTCTGTGTATTGATCTAGAGTCTGACGAAGATAGGTTCTTCAAATATTTTCGTATGTCGCGAGAATGTTTCGAGGAACTGCATCGCCTGATAAAAAGGTAGCACCGAGAAGTGCACAATGAACTGGAGAAAGCCAATTGGTACAAGGCACAGACTAGCCATTTGTTTGAGGTAAATTTTTACCATTTGTGGCCTCTTTGTGCTTCAGACAGAAGTCATATAATTTATTCCATTTCAGTTTTGCTGTATCATATGAAAGATCCGGCGGAAGAAAGTGCTATCCCACAACGTAGTTACGAGTGGAGTGATAAATTTATCTGCAGTGTTTACGAATACAGCAAACGATAGTAACATCTAGTTCCGTATGTCCCGCTAGAGAGAACTTTCTACTTAATAGATTGTTTTGTTTCATTGTGTTCATAACATTGTCATTGAATTTAAACAAACATATCTTTGGTCGTTAACTTATCGATTCATTCTATCGGCATAATTTATTTTAATCTTTTCCAGATACTTGACTACAGGCGACAGTCACCAGACCATAGCTTTTTCTTTTCGGTTTGGACATTCAACAGTTTCAGAAATTGTGAAACAAGTGTGCCAGGCAATATGGACTGTTCTATAGCCCAAGTATTTAACTCCTACAACAGAGATGTGGAAGAAATCTGAAGGATTTCTAGAACGTTGGGGGTTTCTGAACTGCCTGGGAAGCATAGACGAAAAGCATATCAGGTTAAAATAGCCGAAGGATAGTGGATCCCAGTTCTTCTGGTACAGCTGTTACAAACAAGTCTTTTCGCTGGTTCTCCTGGCGATCGTTGATCCATACTTCGAGTTTACAGTAGTTGATATTGGAAATTATGGACGCCACCTTGACAACACTATTTCTGAGAATTCAGCTTTCTATCAAGAGTATATCGAGGGAAAAAGTATCCTACCTCCAAATCAGGACCGCGTGTATCATACAAAAAGTTGTATTGTCTCACATCCTCTATGAGTCTTTCTGTGTCCATGATGCATGCACTACGAGCTGCAAGACGAAAACCGCCTCACGCCGCTGCTTCCAGTGTGACAGCAGAGCAGTTTGAGTGCGCCATCAGAGGCAAGCAGCCGCTCCGGCTTGCGGCGAATCTGTCATCTGTGACAACCCGGCGGCGGCCGTTGCGGCAGGCCGGCTGCCGGTGCGTCAGAGCCGCACTCTGTGTGACCGCCTCCATACAGTAACGAGCGATTCAACAGTGCTGCCTGCCGGCTGCGGTTCAGGCCGCATTCTGTCTGGTCAGGCCTTAAAGCAAATACTTCAACAATTATATACGAAGCGGCTAACAGCTGATCGTAGGGGCCAAGTAGGCAAAAAGCAAGGTTGAGTTCAGTGCCCCCTGTACGATGCGCAAAGACAAACTGCGCACCGCGACGGAAACCATTCTAGAATTTAAGCGAATCGGCATTCACACCGCGCAACCAGCTGGACAAAACGGAAGCGACACGAAGTGGGGTACCTATCAGCTACTTACTCTGACGTAGATGAGCAACACAAACTAAACGAATGGAGACATTTATTCCTAAGTCGGCGACTATACTGTAAAGAGCACTAATTTTAAGAGTATATCATTAAGTTAAGCATATGCAGCTTTAAGAAAATGAGCGCATTGACGCAAGTAAACTATAAGGAGAGTAGAATGCGCTAAATTTGTGAACTTAACACAATCCATTGAACGTACATAGTTATAATTATTTCTCAGTATTCAACGTAGAGAGAATAAACACAGGAAATGACCTATCCGACTATATACAACAGGATTAAGACAAGTTGAAAAGGGAAGTAACAACATGTACACTTGAAAGAACGCGATTAGCACGTAACTTAAAGAACTAAGAGACTTACATACAACACATAAGTGAGCGACGATGTGAAAGGTAGAATCAGATATAAACATAGAAAAATGCGTGTGACTGAGACGTAAACTATAAAATAACATATCGTACAAGATTTAGCGAGAGGAGCAGTTATACACCTATAGAACTACACTTCTTTACAGACAACATTAGAAGTAGTGAGCTTAATGTACAGGGAGAATACATATCCACAAATTTGTAATTACAGAACTCACCTATGTTAGTTGCTATTAATTACACGATACCTTATAGTATAAGCAGCAAAATAAAGCTGTAAACATGAATTGAACAACACGCGGGAGTTAAGCTAAGTAAATACAAAAACCAACCAATACGCACACAACGTAATTACATGAACTTAAAACAAAAGAACTGAGGTAAGTACTGTATGTTTAGAAAAGCGATATGGAGAAATAAATGAAATTTCACTGCTGGATAATATTTTGAAGTAGAGAGAGTGAAAGGTTTTATTAGATTCGATTGAATGTATTAATTAGTTAATCTACGTTTGTGGTGACGTACCGTGCATGGAGTGAATCTAGGAAGGGAATGAAAGTGTATTAGAGTAATACGAGTTTATTTATATTTGTGGGAAGAAATAAATAGGGCGGTGGTTCTAGTGCGAGAACCCTGTAGGTAGTACATGAGTATAAATGGCGATTTATGTGGAATATTTTTAATGAATAAGTATATGGGTATACGGCGATGAATATGAAGATTAATATTACAAGGGTACCTAGGAAAGGGCCACGAAGCCGACGTAAGAAAGAATACACTATTAGTTTTAAGTCTTAGAATGAATGGTTGTATGAGTGTGGAAAGCAAAGTATGATGATGCATGTACGGTAAGCAATTATGAAAACGAACATCACGAAGAAGCAGTGAGGAGTATAGAAGAAACAGTGAAGTCGATAGTAACAACGGTACATGATAACATTTAAAACACACCACAGCACAGTGATTTGCTACACAGACATCAGAATGTAAAACAACCTAGTATGAAACATATTTCCTTAGAGACTGTTACAGCTCGAGAAACTATAAGGTTAATATAAATGAAAATATGATACACGATTCGTATGAGGAATGAACAGAAAATGCAGTGAAACAATATTTTCTACACTGAGTTCTTGACGCACGCAGGAGCGAAAGCATTATTTTAGCACATGCGCGTTCTTATTTAGCGATAATGAATTATGAGTGGAGCTACACATGACAAAAATACGGTAAAATTATCGGTCACACGTCACAAAGGTAAACATGTACATGTCGTCGAATCAATAAGGCAGAAATATGGCTTGAAATACGTGTTCACGAATGTGGAATATTACGACGATTAAAAAGCAGTGATAAAATCAGGATTCTCAAGGGATAAAACATCCCCCACACTCGCTCAGGAACGAGCACTTGTAAATATTATACATAGTATGAAGATTTATCAAATGCCAAGGATAGAATAAGTACACTAACGACGCACTACAAATAGCAATCCTAGAAGTAGCTTGATCTCTGAAGCAGACCTTAGCGAATCCTGTTTTCCATGTAGTGAGTAGTGCTGGAACGTATTTTCTATGTGCATTTGTGATGGTAAAAACGTGCAGGAGGTTGGGCCTGCAAGTCAAGAGAAAAGCAAAAATTCAGAACAAATGAGAGATTCCTTCTAATTTACTTATTAGTGTGTAAGATGGATGATGCCTAACATGGGCCCCATATAGGAAATGTGAATGTGACTTGTACATTTATGTGTCAACTTTACTATTGCCAATGTCGATGTCTATGAAAATATGTATGTAGTATTTTCTATTGTAGTTGTGGATGTAAAAACGCGCAGGAGGTCGGTCCTGCAAGACAACAACAAGAAAGAGCAAACATTCAGAACAAGTGCAAGATTCCTTCTAATTTACTTATTGCTGTGTCAGATGCTGCTTAACATAAAGAGTCCATATACGAAATGTGAATGTGAATTGGACATTTATTTGCCAACTATATTATTGTTAATGTCGATGTGTATGTAAAATGTATGTATGTACTCTTTTCTTCTTTTCTATGTGTAGTTGTGGACGTAAAAACGCGCAGGAGGTCGGTCCTGCAAGACAAGAATAGAAAATGCTAATATTCAGAATAAATGAAAGATACCTCCTGATTTACATATTAGTGTGTAAGAGGGTGGATGTCATGGAGTCCGTATGTGAAATGTGAATGTGAATTGTAAATTTATGTGTCAACTCTATTATTGTCAATGTTTATGTCTATGTATGCACTATTATCAATTTTATGTGAGATTTTATACTTGAAGAAGAACAACTTATGTATGTATGTGAAGTGCAACGCGACGGACGAGTAAAATACTCGCACGTGTGAAGTGATACAAAAATATTAAGGCCTAATAATGTTGAAAATAACGGCTCAGCCGTAATATGAGTAAACGCTACAGTCTAACAAAGTGAATACAGAGAGTGTGATGCGCGTGCGACGGAGATATCAGAGGAAATCCGTATAACCACGAGTTGAGGTGTGAAAACCGCTGAACTATAATGCACGACGGAAGATAATGCCGTATCCTGCAGTGCGGCTCTTACCTTTAATGTCACTGGCCGAAAATCTCGCCCAGGCGCGAGATGAGGTATTGGTGTTCTTCGGGTTGAGCGTTGGAGCTGAATCTGTCGTATCCAGTCTCCGGACTGGAGGGCATATACAACACCGACTTCATAAGCCTGGAGCCACATTACAGTGTGTGCTCGGGCAGTGCTGCTGCTCACGTGGCGCCTGCGTCACTGCGTCGGGCGCGTTAAGGGGCTCCGGAAAGGCTCAAAATCATGAAAAGTTCAATTTTTACTTTTTTGCGTTTTCTGAGTCTGCAGACTATTACCTTTTAATAGATATATAATTTATTCAATTCCGAAAACTACAACTATTTTTAATTTTTTTTTTGAAATGTGTTCTACATGGGCGTGACCCACTGTGGCGCTGTTAAACTGCTGTCAAATGGTGTTATTATTAACGTCCGTGTTCATCAGGTACATTTTAGTGATGTGAGATAAAGTATGTGTTGTGGCTAACCTGTGATGGTTCAATATATATCGCTGGTGTGATTGTCGATTGTTTCATGTTTGTTTACTCTGTCGTTATCTCGAAAATATTCGTAATTAATTCTGTTTCTTGAGTCTCTGTTTTGTTGAAGTATAATAATGAGTAAAAGTAAAGTTATTAGAAATCCTCTGAAGGCTTTTAAGAAAAAGAGAAATGTTGGAAAGCCAAAGGTATGTGTTATTACTGTAAACAATAAAGACGATAACCAAGTGAGTGAACCTAACCTCTCAAGTACACCTGCCCATAGCAGTCAAAGTGGGAAAGAAAATACTTCACAGAAGAAGCTTGATTCAATGAGTGAAAACTATGAATGTTTTATGGGCGAATCGGATGTGAATGAAATATTTGATATGTCGGTTCTCAAAGGAATTTTTTCAAACTGTGTAAGATGTATTCATTGTAGTGAAGTTGGTCTGGAACTCTCCATAATAAAGCACGTAGGACTTGCTAGTGAAATACAACTGAAATGTGATAAGTGTTCATACATGACCACCTTTTGTAACAGTGTTGCAGTAACTGCAACTGAAGAAAATGGTAGCAAAATCTACGAACACAACAACGAGCGATGCTTGCTTTAGACAAGGAACGCCTTCGGGCTGCAGACAGGGCTGTAAAGAGTCTAGAAATACAAGCAAGAGTAAACAGGAGGAGGAACAAGAGGAAGCTGGAGGAGAAGTTTGCAGAGGATGAAGATAATCCATCCTATGGACCTTGAATGCACTAAAAAGTTAATCCAATCTTTGTCGCTCGATTCCCAAAACTTTTATTTTCTCATACTAATTACATGTTTTCTAAGGATCTTCCAAACATATTTGTTTCAAACTTTCAGTAAATGTTACGCAGTACCTTCTGCATAATTTAACACCGCCTTTTTCCAAAAAACTGTATATTTTTGAATATATAAATAAAAAATTGCAAAAAAATGTTGTGAATTTTCATTACAATTGAAAAAAATCATCTTTAATAACTGAACTAAAATTTTGTAAAATCCCTGTGTTAAGTTGTAGCCCATATTCCAATAAATAATCTGTAAAAAGTTCAACTTCCTACCTCAAATACTTTGTGAGGAAAGATGTAATTTATAAGCGTTATTTTAACATTGCAAGTATAGGGCGTTCCGGAGCCCATTAAACAATGAGCTGCTGCTGGCCATAAGTGCAGCGAACAATGAGATAACGTGTGCCGAAAGGACAGCTTCTCAGAATGGCTAATGAACCAAAAGCCAAGGAGAAAAACAATTTTTAAAATACAGGGTGATTCAAAAAGAATACCACAACTTTAAAAATGTGTATTTAATGAAAGAAACATAATATAACATTCTGTTATACATCATTACAAAGAATATTTAAAAAGGTTTTTTTTCACTCAAAAACAAGTTCAGAGATGTTCAATATGGCCCCCTCCAGACACTCGAGCAGTATCAACCCGATACTCCAACTCGTTCCACACTCTCTGTAGCATATCAGGCGTAACAGTTTGGATAGCTGCTCTTATTTCTCGTTTCAAATCATCAATGGTGGCTGGGAGAGGTGGCCGAAACACCATATCCTTAACATACCCACATAAGAAAAAATCGCAGGGGGTAAGATCAGGGCTTCTTGGAGGCCAGTGATGAAGTGCTCTGTCACGGGCTGCCTGGAGGTCGATCCATCGCCTCGGGTAGTTGACGTTCAGGTAGTTACGGACAGATAAGTGCCAATGTGGTGGCGCTCCATCCTGCTGAAATATGAAATGTTGTGCTTCTTGTTCGAGCTGAGGGAACAGCCAATTCTCTAACATCTCCAGATACTATAGTCCAGTTACAGTAGCACCTTCGAAGAAAAAGGGACCAAAAACTTTATTGGCTGAAATGGCACAGAAAACGTTCACCTTAGGCGAGTCACGTTCATACTGAGTTGTTTCCCGCGAATTCTCAGTGCCCCATATACAGACATAGTGACGGTTGACTTTCCCGTTAGTGTGGAAAGTTGCTTCATCACTAAACACAATCTTTGAAACGAAAGATTCATCTGTTTCCATTTGAGCAAGGATAAAATCACAGAAATCGATTCCTTTAATCTTATCAGCTGCAGACAGTGCTTGAACCAATTTCAGACGATAAGGTTTCATAACTAACCTTTTTTGTAGGACTCTCCATACAGTTGATTGTGGAATTTGCAGCTCTCTGCTAGCTCTGCGAGTCGATTTTCCTGGGCTGCGAACAAATGCTTGCTGGATGCGTGCTACATTTTCATCACTCGTTCTCGGCCATCCAGAACTTTTCCCTTTGCACAAACACCCATTCTCTGTAAACTGTTTATACCAACGTTTAATACACCACCTATCAGGAGGTTTAACACCATACTTCGTTCGAAATGCACGCTGAACAACTGTCGTCGATTCACTTCTGCTGTACTCAATAACACAAAAAGCTTTCTGTTGAGCGGTCGCCATCTTAGCATCAACTGACGCTGACGCCTAGTCAACAGCGCCTCAAGCGAACAAATGTACAACTAAATGAAACTTTATAGCTCCCTTAATTCGCCGACAGATAGTGCTTAGCTCTGCCTTTTGTCGTTGCAGAGTTTTAAATTCCTAAAGTTGTGGTATTCTTTTTGAATCACCCTGTATAGTGAAAGGACAATTTAAGAAATGTAACATTTTCCCCCTGGTAATACTGCTTAACAAATGTAAGGAGAAATAAGAGACTGCGACGTTAGCACGCCATGGACGTTCAATATGTAATATGAATATATGTGAATGTAATTACGTTATAGAAGTATATGTGAATGTATTTATTTGTATGAATTTGTAATGGCCGAGAAAATGAGCTTTGTAGATATACTTGTAGTAGCATAAGGGTATAAAAACTCCATTGACGTCCACCAAGTGACTGAACTATGAGCCCCAAGGTTAATAAGGCTACTGTATACTGTCTCCCTAAATAAAGAGACTTATTTCCGACAGTATACAGTAGGGGGGCATTTGTGATAAACCTTTTGCATTTCCTTTATGTTTTCGTCTTCTCTAAAGGCAAAGAGAGAAGATGAAGCGGTAGCCCATCATAGAGCCTATGCCTACCGTCATGTATTTTTTGACTTTCAGTTGTTAAAAAAACAGAGGATTTTTTCTGGTACCAGTAGGAGGAAGGAAGGATTCGCGCTCAGCTAGTGAACGAGTGAGAAGCACGCCATTTTTAGCGAGTAATTGTAGACCGCCATTTTGGGGTCGCTATGAATTAAGTGAGGAGTATGTATTTCATATGTGCACCGTTTAGAAAAATACAGTATTGTTTTATTAACAAAAAGGTCGTGTGAGTTGTTATTTCAAATAGTACAATAACTACAAGAACTGAAGCCCACCTGTGTACTTTGGAAAATTACGAAGATCCGATAAGCTTAATGGGAACACGGTCAAGACTTCAAAGGTGAACACGGCGACCAAACGTAGCATTATAAAGAATGGTAAGCACAAATCTACAGCGGAGAAAGAAACTACTTCGCCCTGCAAAATATTATGAACTAATACGAACTTATTTCCAGGCATAGCTCAGCTTATTGTGCTTGTCATTCATGCTGAAAAATTAATCTCATTGATTCAATGCACTATAAAAAGCCACGCATTTCAACATTTTATTATCATCTATTCCATTATTTTATTATATTATAGCAAACAAAATAATTATGAATGAAAGCACTTACAACACTGTTGTACAAAGTATTTTACCAATAACTGACGGAATAGTCAATCAGTGCAAACAAAATCAGGTGAAAAGATTGCAAAGGGCATAATAACATAAAAACTGGAGCGTGCACCAGAGGTCCAAGGTGATACTGGCCGCGCAGTCCAGGGCGCCTTGTCACGGTTCGTGCGGTTCCCCCCGTCGGAGGTTCGAGTCCTTCCTCGGGCATGGGAGTGTGTGTTGCCCATACGATAAATTAGTTTAAGTTAGATTAAGTAGTGTGTAGGCTTAGGGGCCGATGACCTCAGCAGTTTGGTCCCATAAGACCTTACCACAAATTTCAAAAATTTTTCCAAAGTGTATTTAGCAGATGAATCTAAGTCATCGAATGTTTATTTATCGAATTTGTGGAGAACGTATGAAGAATCAGTGTGTGATACCAAGAATGTAGCATGATGGAGGGTCGGTCATGGTTGGGAATTTTTTGCGGGCGCTAATTTTAGTAATGTAATGACGATTAATGGGACACTGAAGAAGGAAGTGTATCTCAAGATACTAATCAACAACGCAGTTCCATCTGGGAAAAGATATGGGAGTAGACTATTGGTCGTGGGTTTTTGCTACAGCGGGACAAGGATCTCAAACATGCTTCTAAGTAGTTCGGAAGATATGCCAATAGGAAAGAGAAATCTGGGGAGCTGAAGAATATGATATGGCTAAGTGAGTCACCTGACTAAAATCGCACTGAATTCTTACGAGACAAATTTAGCTGGGAGGGCAGAAAAATGAAGTCATCTAATGCTGATGGCCTGTAGAATAATTTACAGACCTGTTGGACTGAAATATCTGCAAAAATAGTACAAAATCGTATCTCCAGAACGTCAAAAGTTTGTGCAGCTGTTGTATGGGCAAAAGGGGGGTATAGAATGTCGCTCTCGGACGTCCGGCCAGTCAGTCGGCGAGACTCAGTGGAAGAGCGCCTCTGAAGATGTCCAGCGTAGTCCTGGACGAAACATCAAGAACGGAAGAGTTTCCTGGACCACAACCTCACATCACGAAAGATTTACCAAAAGGTGGGTAGTTTGAAGGGGCTAAAATCTAAACCATATTGTACGGTACTTAATGACAGAGAGAGAAATTATTTATTTAGTTGGTCTATTTAGTTTGTATGAAGTGTTTGTACACTGAAATAAAGTATACAGTTTTTATCATGGGTGATCGAAAAGTTTTGACCGGTAGTGTATATCAAAATGGCTCTGAGCACTATGGGACTTAACATCTATGGTCATCAGTCCCCTAGAACTTAGAACTCCTTAAACCTAACTAACCTAAGGACTTCACATAACATCCAGTCACTACGAGGCAGAGAAAATCCCTGACCCCGCCGGGAATCGAACCCGGGAAACCGGGCGCGGGAAACGAGAACGCTACCGCACGACCACGATCTGCGGACAGTGTATATCAAACAGATACCAAACTGATGAACAGAACAGAGGCGTTACCAGGTGGATTCGCTGACTGTTGCAGCGGTAGCTGTCTTGAAAACAACTAAGTTACATTTTTTTCTTATTGTGATTCGCTTAAAGTACTCCTGTCAGTTATAGCTTGGCCCTTGTGCAGATTGAGAGCACAGACGCAGTTCTAAAGCTCTGAGCTCGCATTCGATTTGGATATCCTGTGGTATCCTTACATAGCGTAAAGTAATAGCGGGGATATAGCTGATCCTTCGTGTCCGAACTGAGCATCTGATCCATATCTAATTATCCCATTCTTGACGGGATGTTAAACACTAATCTTCCTGCCTTCCATTTTATTCAGTAATATAATACGTGAAACTTCCAGGCAGATTAAAACTGTGTGCCGGACCGAGCCTCGAACTCGGGACCTTTGCCTTTCGCGTGCAAGTGCTCTACCATCTGGGCTACCCAAGCACGACTCACGCCTCGTCCTCACAGCTTTACTTCTGCCAGTATCTCGTCTCCAACCTTCCAAACTTTACAGAAGCTCTCCTGGTAGAGCACTTGCCCGCGAAAGGCAAAGGTCCCGAGTTCGAGTCTCGGTCCGGCACACAGTTTTAATCTGCCAGGAAGTTTCATATCAGTGCACACTCCACTGCAGAGTGAAAATTTCATTCTGAATATAATACGTATCTTCGACTCCCTTCGCCATCTCCACCTCAGAGGATGTAAGTAGGATGTTTAGGTTGGTAATGTCACCTAGCGCTCTGTATGAAAATCACTGGCTGTGCTGTGTGCAGTCTGTTGCTGGTTGGCATTGTTGGAATATTCGCTGTTGTATTGTTGGGCAGTTGAATGTGAACAGCGCGTAGCGTTGCGCAGTTGGAGGTGAGCCGCCAGCAGTGGTGGATATGGGGAGAGAGATGGCAGAATTTTGAGAGCGGACGATCTGGACTTGTGTCCATCAGAAAGAGTAAATTTGTAATACTGAATATCATGAACTGATATATAATAACTTTTTAATATTATTAAGGTAAATACATTGTTTGTTCTCTATCAAAATCTTTCATTTGCGAACTATGCCTATCAGTTGTTAGTGCCTTAGAATCCTTTATTTAGCTGGTAGTATTGGCGCTCGCTGTATTGCAGTAGTTCGAATAACGAAGATTTTTGTGAGGTAAGTGATTCATGAAAGGTATAGGTTATTGTTAGTCAAGCCCATTCTTTTGCAGGGATTATTGAAAGTCAGATTGCGTTGGCTAAAAATATTGTGTGTCAGCTTAGTGTTGATCAGAATAAGTAAAGAGAGAAATGTCTGAGTACGTTCAGTTCTGCTCAGCTGTTTGAAAATCAAATGACGTAAGAGGTCTATCAGCACAGTTATTCATAAATTTATCTAAGGGGAGGTTTCAAGCTAAACGCCCTTAAACACTGAAACATACGGAACAGGGTGACGCATTTCTCAAGAAGATGTCGTACACGACAGCCTTTCCTCAGATAAATCAGACTTTGCCGTTCGTGGGCAGGGACAGCATGTCGTCACAGAAACCAGACAGTTAGCCGCACTTTACCCAATAATGTTATTTCTTTCAGTGAGTTTACATGATTCATCGCCATGTTATCGCCAGTGTCATCAGTGACAGAGAGAGTAATAGGAATAGATATTGTTTGTGCATCTTCAAGTAAATCTTATCCGCATTCTCCTGAGCTACTCAAGAGAAACTGGACCGCAGACACTGTGTCACAAGCCGAAGCACAACTCTTTCGCAACAGTGGAAAATTAAGCTCATTTCCGCACGGACATTCGCGGAATAAATTTTAAATCGTAACACAAAATTAACAACTTTAATTGCAACTATTATTTTGATTTTATCTTGCTCCGTTGACCGTTCCACAATTCCTCCCTTTAACGCAGTAGGCTACTAGCCACACCGGAAAGTAGTCACCCTCACAAAACTTCACAGCGTAAAACCGCGTCTGAGCTTTTTGCTCTCTATCACGCTGTTCAGAATATCCGCCGCCATCGTCATTCTCCCTATGCCATCTGCTCTGATTCTTTGAGCGCCATTCAGAGTCTCCGTGACCCATATTCGGACCACCCTCTCGTGCAACGAATTCAACGGTCCCTTCAGTCGCTACCGAGCGAGGTGACGCAGTGGTTAGCACACTGGACTCGCATTCGGGAGGACGACGGTTCAATCCCGTCTCCAACCATCCTGATTTAGGTTTTCCGTGATTTCCCTAAATCGTTTCAGGCAAATGCCGGGATGGTTCCTTTGAAAGGGCACGGCCGATTTCCTTCCCAATCGTTCCCTAACCCCGAGCTTGCGCTCCGTCTCCAATGACCTCGTTGTCGACGGGACGTTAAACACTAACCACCTACCTTCAGTCGCTAGATGATACCTGCGCTCGTGTCCTTCTTTTGTGGATTCCTGGCCACGTCGGTGTGCCTGGGAACGATGCTGCTGATGCTGCGGCCAAGGCTGCTGTCCTCCTGCCTCGGACAGCTTCCTTTTGTGTCCCATCAACTGAAGTTGGTGGGGTTCTTTGTCGGCGCGTTTCATCATTGTGGCATGAGGCTTGGTCCTCTCTCCATGAAAACAAGCTTATGGCCATCAAACAGATACCGACGGCTCGGACGACCTCCTCACGCCCTTCCCGGCGAGAGGAGGTCATTTTGGCCAGGTTGCGGATTGGGCATTGCCGATTTAGCCACCGCTACCTGTTGTCCGGTGACCCCGCCCTGCAGTGCCGCTGTGGTCGTCCATTGATGGTGCGCCATGTTTTATTGTCTTGTCCCGTTTTATTCACTCTCGTGTTGTCCTGTGTCTGCCGTCTACCTTACAGGAACTTTTAGCTGATGACGCTCAGGCAGCTGCTCGTATCCTTCGTTTTATTACACTGACGGACTTGTCCAAAAAGATCTAACTCTTTTATTTTATTTCTCTGTGTCTTTGTAAGTACTTTATGACGTTGCCCCCTTGCGTTTTTTTACGCTATTAGTGCACAAACGTTTGTGACTGGACGCTAATGACCTTAGTAGTTGAACGCCCTAAACAAACAAAAAAATGTCCTTGATAACAGTCTCGACTTGGCGGAAAATAGCGTCCACAAGTTACTTCAGTTAGTGGTGCCGCTCGTCGATGGTAACATCTTGTAGAGTGACCAAACTGCATGTATGCTGATTCCTACGTTTCACCTGCTGTTCCAGACAGTCGCAAAAATTTTCTGTAGAATTACGATCAAGTGATTTAACGGACCAGTCGAGTTGCGACAGGTTTCCTGAGTTTCCGTCAGACTAGGAACGTATTCGTCCCGTCCTGTGAACGTACCTGTTGCTATATTGGAAGACGGGAGTGTCCACAACATACTCATCAAGTGGATGCAGAAGAAATGGCAACATGAACTTACCGAGTAAGTCGAAATAACATCCTGGTTCATGCTCACGGTAACCTAAATGAGTTGGACTAAAGCATGGTTCCGAAAAATACCCCCA
Source organism: Schistocerca serialis cubense (assembly GCF_023864345.2). Classification (NCBI taxonomy): domain Eukaryota; kingdom Metazoa; phylum Arthropoda; class Insecta; order Orthoptera; family Acrididae; genus Schistocerca; species Schistocerca serialis. The sequence continues at coordinate 77,787,929 of NC_064642.1, read as the reverse complement.
GAATAACACACCATCACTTCTGACCTGAACCGCGCCCTCCACACACTGCGGATTAAACACTTCGCTGGGTCGTCGGTGCATTCGAGTTTTGCGTAATCTTAAAAGAGGCAAAATAGCAACTCACTGGAACCAAACGGGATTAGCCGAGCGGTCTCAGGCGCTGCAGTCTTGGACTGTGCGGCTGGTCCCGGCGGAGGTTCGATTCCTCCCTTGGGCATGGCTGTGTGTGTTTGTCGTTATGATAATTTAGGTTAAGTAGTGTGCAAGCTTAGGGACTGATGACATTAGCAGTTAAGTCCCATAAGATTTCACACACACATTTTTTTTTATTTTTTTTTTTTATTTTTTTTTTTTTTTTTTTTTTTACTCCCTAGACCGCACCGCGCGCTTCCACTCGGCTGCTGTCCAGTTTCTGCAGTTTCTGTATTTTTTTTTTTTAATGGACTTGTAGTCCGGGGTGATATGTTACAATACAGCATCACCGGTCTATTGCGGTCTAACTGTGTTGGCGAGGCAGTAAATTTCCACAGGGCAGTGATTGCGTCACTGCAATTCACTTTGGAGGTGTGGCGGTGGGACTTGTAGTCCCGTACCACCCTCTGACGGTGATAGTGCTACATGAGTAAGGCAGAAAAATTTTGCCTAACATGGGCAGGTGAAGGTGTGGCAGTGGGCCACCGAGGAGGTGACGATGAGTTTCTGTATTGAGGGAGGGCCGCTTTATAGCGCTGTGGCGCCACGAATTCCTTTGCTGTGCCAAGTTCTTCATCTCAGAGTAGCACACTTGCAACCTACCTCCTCAACTGTTTGCTGGATGAATTCCAATCTCTGTCTTCCTCAACAGTTATTGCCCTCTACAGCTCCCTGTAGTACTGTGTAAGCTATTCCCTGATGTCTTAACAGATGTCCTGTCATCCTGTCCCTTATCTTTGTCAGTGTTTTCCACACATTCCTTTCCTCTCCGATTCTGCGCGGAACCTCCTGATTCTTTACCTTATCAGTCCACCTAATTTTCAACATTCGCCTGTAGTATCACATCTCAAATGCTTCGATTCTTTTCTGTCCCGGTTTTCCTACAGTCCATGTTTCGCTGCCATACAATGCTGTGCTCCAAACGTACATTCGCGATATACTCGACTCCAAATATCCACCGAATGCAGTCGCCTTCGCACTGTTCTCTCCGAAACTAGTTGAGATGTTCCTGCAGTCATTCACAGCAACAATTCCTGTAGGCTTTGAAATGATTGCCTTTGACAATAAATTTATTTTACTTCATGTCTATGATCTTGTACGTCCTCAGACTACCGGTTTCGATCAGCAACGACCATCTTCAGACATGTTTTATAAAAGTATATCCTAATATACTGGAACCTATAGTGTTTATAAAACAGATCCAAAGATGGAAATTACTGACTGAGACCGGTAGTCTGAGGACTTACAAGTTTGTGACCATAGACGTGAAATAAAATAAATTTATTCTAGATTTTCGGGTCACTGTTCCATTCGCGATCATGTCCCAGCTGGTGTACCATTTACAACGTATGACCTTCGTCTCCGGTCACTGTCGGATAGGGCCTTATTTCTTTTTCTCCGAAATGAAGATAATATATACAGATTGAGTTAGCAGTTCCTACCCAATACCGTTTACACATTACGAAATAGAAAATCGGTTGGTTCTTTTTGCATTTAATGTAGTCTACGGTGGGCTTTAAAGGGCTTATAGAGACACCATTACCTCATGGGAGGTTTCTTAGAAAACATGAAAAAAGCGTTTTTATCACTTTTTTCGTACTGAAACCGAGCTGCGGATTCCAAGCAAATGGCTGAAATTTTTATGATATATTCTTAAGGTCCCGACTTCGAACTATCTTGAAACTTTTCTTGATATCTTTATTCGTTTACGGGACACAGAGGTTGAAAGTTGCCCTATAAAATCTGGAGTGTGGCGAAATCTAAATAATGAATAACCGCAACAAATTGTTCAAACTTTATCGGTGTATTCCCTAGGCATTTATTTAGTAGTTCCATCGTCATCTTTCAAAAATGTGTAACCGTTATCGAAAAACCCACCAAAACCTTGGTTTTTTGGTACAAAGCCGAGCAGCGGAATTCAAGACGCTACGCGCAGCAACCGGCTGAACTTTTTAGATTTATTTCGAAGTTCCCGATCCCAAACAACCTTGAAAATTTTCTTGATATTTCATCCGTTCCCGAGATGCAGAGGTTCAAAGTTACTCTAATGGTACACGTAAAACACGCACGTAAAATTCTTTGTGAGCCGAAGACGTAGTTTATGAAGTGACGCAGCACGGATAAATATGCACTTAAGTGTTTCCGTTATCATAACGGTTGTGGAAATCACATGTTGTAGTACTGAAACACATGAAAAATTTTTTTGAATGTAAAATCTGGACTGAGATGTAAAACTAGTTTTGCGTTATTTCAATTTCACTTACGTGAAGTATCTAAATTTTACTAACCAATACATTCCTTTTCTTATGAGTGACATGCCCTGCTCCAGCAGATAAAGGAAGGGAACCAGCGGAAAAAGCCCCTATAGAAGCACAAAAAGTTCGAATAATCAGGAACATTGCGCATTTTTGCGCGCCGATAGGACCATTTTTCGCTGGTTACTTGTATACACGGTGGATAGTTCGCGTTGATACCCCAATAAAACGAACAAGTCCATTTGCCAAGTGGTCCTGGATACATGTCCATCCTGTCACGTTTACCCACCTTAATGCACTAACTTCATGAAATCGACTGTCACATACGCACCACTTCATTACCACGACTAACGCCAGTTGTGGAGGGCTGTATGACATATGACCAGTTCTGTACATCATTTACGACTCTCCAGCGCGCTGTTTTACATGCAGTGATATCAAATAGGAAGCAGACAAGTCTACAATTAGGTCCCCAGAGCCGATTTAACATTCTATCTTTTGACATCGGCTCTATTTGTTGTTATGGTTTAGCAGAGCAGTCACCTTTCATATGCCGTCGTTCAATACCTTTGCAACTTCACCTCCCATTAATGGTACATAACATTTTTCGGCGAATTTCATCTCTCATATGTATTACCTCGTCCTAAGCTCCTCAACCACATGCAGCCTTCTGTTAACGCTGGAGGGATCTAAGTACCGGTAAACAAGCATTAGCTGCAACATTACTACTGTCAGCTTACTCTTCTGTTCAGTTAAACAGTTGTGCGAAATTTACGGGCACTTGGTAACCGCTTACAAGAGCAAGCAGAAGAAAGATAGACCAAGACAGGATAAACACGACGTCACGCTTTCATAAGACCGAAACTGTTACAGGTAGAATGTCTGTAGGGACTGTGCTACAAGCAACAGCGATAATTTTAACTGTTTACTGTAGATGAGAAATTTAGTTCCTTTATAAACGTATGCCGACTTGTAAGTCATCTGCAGCATTTTTCTTGCTTTTCGTTTGTATTCTTAATGGAAACAACTACGTATACTTGTCTGTCAGCATACTGAACGTAATAATTTCGACCTTTAGAATTTGTTTGATATTTTTCGTTTGCTTTAAATTATAATCGTTTGCCTAGTATTGGAGGAAATTTAAGGTTTTATTGTTTTTTTTCTCTGCTTGTTGTGAGACATTAAGGATACGTCATATGCTAAAAAAAAAAAAGGTCACTTTCTTGCATCAGGCTCTTTCTTACAGTTTACTCGACTGGTGATTAGCTAGTTTCTCCCACTTGGCCGTTATCAAGCAACATTACGCCAGGAGGCAAACGTAGCTAAACACCAATGAATTAAGATGGTTGTTTCAATTAAAAACCAGCTTAATGCAGAAAAGCGAATTCTTTCAAGAAACGCCATAAACACGATTTATCCTATACAGTATTGTAACGACGCGAGACAAAGACAAGGACTCGTTACCCTAAGAGAGCTATTTACCACATCATGTCGGTCCAGGTTTACGCCACGTCCCTGCATAGGTACTAAAAGCCTGTCTGTCCCGCTGGTGGCCAGTGAAGTTACCGTGACGAGGGACGCGTAGCACATGGCGTACATAACATTTGTAGTGGCCACTCAACCACGAATCCTCCTCTCTTGTGGATTTAAATACGCACTACCCGTCCAGGCATGTTACGCATCGAATCCGTGAGTCATTGAGTTGGCATCCGCGATAGTATGGGCTTTCTCCATGAGGACGCCACCACTCACCCATCATCCTGACAGGACCGCCTTCCTTGGGATCCAACTGCAACTCTGATGGGCTAATGGTCAAACTGAGGTCCCCCCACCTGACAAGTCACTGAACGCCCACCAACAACAGACGCCGCCAGCCAGACACAGGTGTGATGTTCATACCCAGATGCTTCCATCACTTCACACTGGGCCCGTCTGCCAACCAGCCTCACCTACAGCCAAGTCTGGTTGAGCTGCCTTTCCTCGCAGCCGAGCCAGCACCACCGGTGTCTAGAAATGCTATGTGGCGCAAGGTCCCTCACTGCCATGCTGAGGAAGACGACAACTGCCACCTGCATCTCCCCTTACGTTGTGTATCGTGGTCTGTAGGTTTGATGATCACCACACATGATATAGGTATGAATTATTGTTATAAACTGGTTTCTACTATCATTGAGCTGCTTGTAACACTCTGCTTCACCACCCACCGACATAGGACACCCATAGACTATACAAATTGTGTCAGAAGTATTGTGGGAGACTACAGTGGTGCTCTGACACGCGCATCGACAGGGGGCATCAATGGTAGCAGCTGTGCAGCAGTGGTGTTCTCTGACTTTAAGCCTTTGTTCGGGCCTTTATGGTTAGTTCTTCCCTCTTCTTTCTCTACACTTCATGATATTTGTATTTTTATTTCTATGAGTGATAGACAGTAAGTGAAATGACGTTGAGTGAGAAGGTATTGGTCTCACCTTGGGAGACAATCCAGCACTTACTCGATCACATTGCTTAAAACTCAAGGAGACAGTTTAGAGACACATAAGGAATGAGAGAGTCTATGGAAGGAGAATTTGGAACTACATGAGAAATTTGAAAATTTATGGGAAGAGGGAATGATCCTCTTATAACTTGTCCCTTCCTTCCTAATTCTGCCTCATTAGTAACTCCTTTTTTGGGCAAACCACGGAGTAATATTTTTGGCTTTTGTAGACAATTACAGCTGCTGATCTAAGATATACCAAGGCATCAATACACCCCTGAACAGCGTGTCCCCCAAGAACCAAAAGACTCAGGAACCAACCACCCACAAAGAAAGACAACACCACGTGGTGTGCTCTCCATGCATCTGACTCCACTCCCTATGTGTTGTTAGCCGCATCGTCTTCCCCTGAGATGTCTCCATGTTCTGCCTGGCCTGCTGCCACATACAAGACTCAGGATCCAACCACTCGTGAAGTACCATATGGTGTACTCTTCATGTTTTCTACATCGTTCTTCATGTGTTATCAGCAAGCATCCTCCATCATCTTCTCTAGTGCTAGCTCCAGTTCCGACTGGTCCACTGCTGCAAGATTCCGTAACTGGTGCTGTGGGTTCTCACTCATCGACGCCAGTGGTATGGTCTAGGGTTGCTTTGCTGCTTTGGGCGCCCTCTGTAGCAGTGGGCAGACACCTCTAGCCTTTATGACACCTCCTGGGCAGGGTGGGACTCTAATTGTGCCACAAAACCACAGCACAAAACTACTGTATTGTCTAGTTTAATAAATCGTATTAACTCCACTAGAAATCTAAAAATCTGAGATTGACATAAAGTGCCAAATCTGTAAGCAGGAATGGCTGCTGGACAAATAAAAAACTATGAAAACGTGCATAACGAGATGCTGTGTATAGGAAAATTAACGAGGAAGAAAGAGAAGCAACTGTGTGAATACCGATAGCTCACACAGCAAGCCAAGGCTAAGATGAGAAAGCTGGAAAATGAAAGAAATATATTGAGGGTCTACACAACAGAAAAAAAAGCTTAAGGAGAATACTACAGAAAGAGAAGTGGGTGAATATGAAATGGAAGAATTATACTGTGAGAAGAATTTGGCAGAGCAGAGAAAGACCTAAGAAGGAACAAGGCCCCTTGAATAGAAGACATTCCTTCTAAATCACTGAGAACTTTGACAAGATTATTACACCTGGTGGGTGAGATATACAAGGCAGGTGAAATACACTCTGACTTCTTGAATAATATAATAACTCTTGTTCCAAGAAAGATAGATTCTGACAGGTGTGGATACTGCTGAACTATTATTTTAGTAAATCACAGCTGCAAAAACTGACATGAATTATTTACAAAAGAACAGGAAAACTGGTAGTAGTTGACCTCAGGGAAGATCAGTTTGATTCCAGAGAAATGTAAGAACAAGGAATGCTGACCCTTTGATTTATCCTAGAAGATAGTTTTGAAGGAAGACAAATCAACACATATACCATTTCTAGACTGAGAGAAAGCTTTTGATAACGTTGAATGAACTACATTCTTTTAAATTTTGTAGGTAGCAGCAATAAAATACAGGGACCAAAAAGTTATTCACAACTTTTGTGCACACAAAGCTTCAGTTATATTCAGGACAATGATGAGAAGCTCTAGTTGAGATGGGAGTGACTCAAGGAAATAGCCTCTCCTATGGGAGGGATTTCTTGGTGTGAAAAATTACAATGAAATCCAGACCTTTAGCTGCTTACAGGCGTTGATAAACATCAATGGGGACAGTTATAAATGTGTGCCCCAACTGGGACTCAAACCCAGAATCTCCTGCTTACATGGCAGATGCTCTATCCAACTGAGCCACCGAGGACACAGCGGATAGTGATACTGCATGGACTTATCTCTGGCATGCTCCCCTTGAGACCCACACTTCCAACTTTCTGTCCACACATTACGTTTGTAATGCCCCTGCCCACTATACTCATTACTCGCAGCAGTCAATCTACCAATTCCCATAAGCGTTCAGGAAATGTGAGTGCATCTGCATTGAAAAAGATCATTGGCTGGTAAGCCTTATCTGTATGAAGATGGTATCTGTTCTTTCGGACAGCCTTATCTTCATATACAGGGTGGCGCACGAAATGTGTTACCATTTTGTTTTTAATATAAACTTTATTGTCAATACAATCTGAAAGAAACATATACTACAATGAAGAGCCGTCCATGGAGATTTGTTCTAACTCAGCACATGCTCAATATGTTCATCGTTTCGTTTCCCAACTTCCTTCAAACGAACACTGAAGTTAGTGATTACCCTACGGCACATGTCTTCCATAATTCCACCGTAAGCTTGAAGAATAAGTCTTCTGAGCTCTATTAAAGCACGTGGACGTTTCGGGAAATTTTTTTCCTTTAGGTACCCCCAAAGAAAAAAGTCACATGGACTGAGGTCTGGACTGTTGGGGAGACGATTTTGTCCAATAAGTCCGTGACTGGAAATTGCTGCCCACGCTGTAGTCCTCGGAGCATAATGTTGTCGTTCATGAAGCACTTGTGGGTTTTCAGTAGCCCAAAAGCATACATTTTGTTTGTTAACCACGCCATCTAAATGAAAATGCGCCTCGTCTGAAAACCAAACGTTGTTGAGAGTTTCTTCCCTATCCTCTGCCCACTGAGCAAACAATAGTCTGTGCTGCTTGTGTTCTTCAGTGAACTTCTGTGCACAGGTCATCTTGTATGGGTACATATGGAGGTCACTTTTAAGAATGCATTGAACGGAGCGTCTGGATATTCCCAGTTGCACTGCTGCCTTTCTACACAATTTCCCGGCACTTCTCCGTAAAGCAACTCGTACCGCTTCAATATTTTCCGGCGAACAATCAGGCTTAGGCCGAGGTCGCTTCGCTTCCAATTCTGTTCCTTCCTGTACAAATTTATCATACGACCTGTGGATGGTCTTCTTGCAAGGGACCCATCATGTGTTAAACTGTTGTCGAAAACGCCTCTGAGTCACAACAAGGTTTCTCGTTTCATGAAAAAGTAACACAACTGCCGATCGTTTCCGTGTCGTCAGTCTTCCATTGTCAGCCATTGCTGCTTACTAGTCTCCTAGCAGCAGTATCGCGAATTACACGTCATTTCATAACTCATTTGTTTTTCCAAGCTCTGATGGTACTGCTGTAGAGATCCCAGTGGGATATCTAACGTACGTCGTAAATTGTGAAAGAAACAATTGGTTTCACATTTCGTGTGCCACCCTCTAGGTAAGGCTTACTGGCCAATGATCTCCTTCAGTGCAGATGCACTCACATTGCCTGGACTCTTACGGGAATTGGTACATTGAGTGCCATGAGTAATGAGTATAGTGGGCAGGGGCACTACAAACATAGCGTGTGACCAGAAAGTTGGAAGTGTGGAACTCACAGGGAGCATGCCAGAGACAAGTCCCTGCAGTTGCACTATCCTTTGTGTCCTTGCTGCATCAGTCGGATAGAGCATTTGCCATGCAAGAAGGAGATCCTAGGTTCAAGTCTCGGTTGGGGCACACATTTTCAAGTGCCCCACTGATGTTTATCAACACCTGTAAGCAGCTAAAGGTCTGGATTTCATGTAATTTCATTCATCATTCATATTTTCTTGTTGTGCCTTCTCTGATGTCACTTGGTTTATAGATTTTTGATGCCAACTCAAAATAACCAATTTTGTGTACTTCTTACTGATTTCAGTAGCTCCAAAGGTTTATATTCCCCTTGTAGTGACATACATGAGTTCATACCATTCAGTCCCCTGGTGAACTGGGACTCAATACTCGGTCACCTATTTATTCTGCAGCAGCTGGTAAATTTACTGACCAGTAGTAGCACCTTGGAAGTCAAGTTCTTCGAAAAACCAATTGTTGAATGCTGGAAGCTATGAGAAGCTTTGACTTACTGTACACAACATAATCAAAATATATTTTTATTACATTCTTATTTAATTTCACAATCAAACTATATCATAATCAACATCAAGAACTAATCCTGTTGTGTGTAAAGGACACATCAGTAAAAAATGTAGGTATCAATGAATCTAAACTAAGCGAACATGTGGCAGTAATAAATGGTCCATTCTCAGCAACTCTCCAATACATGTTGTAATCCAACTCACCCGTGATTCATTAATAGCCCTCAGCAGCGTATCATCGAGTATCCATTGTCTGGCTAAGGTCTAATGTTTAACCAATTTTTGAAATTATATACAAAGCACAGCATCAGGTAACACAAACCATTAGAGTAGAGTAGGGTTTTATTAGTTCTGATAATCATATAGTACACAAATAGTAGTACATTCTGATGTAGGAAAAGTCAATGTATAACAAAATATAATGTTAAATTTGCATTAATTTCCCTATTGCTACATTAAATTATCACTAAGTTACACTATACAGAGCAAATATCATACAAAATAAAGAGTACATATTTTAAAGCAGAAAGAGCATGTACTGTACTGACAGATTAATATTTGTGTTACAGCAACATTTACATGGTAAATCATTAAAGTTCTAGTAACATTTATATAATACATCACTAAGGCCAAGACACAAATCATTAGTGAGCTTCCTGAAGGAACTTGTGGAGGCTATAGAAGCAGTGATGAGTCAAATATGCCTTAGCAGTTGACTTGAAATTTGCCAGGTCATTTATTGATTTAATTTGTGGGGGAAGTTTATTATAAATAACATTCCCATAAAACAGGGTTCCTTTTTTATTCAGGGTGGTGTTGGTGGGCTTTAAATGAAAGTTTACTTTTTGCCTGGTATTACAGGAGTGGATATTTTCATTTTTCTGGAAGAGAGTGGGATTTTCAATTGAACACTTTTTCACAAACATGGTTATCTCAAACACATATATACATGGAAGTGGGAGGATTTCTAGCTTTTTAAATAGTGGTCAAAAGGTTTTGTTCCATTTTACACCTACCATTATTCTTATAATTCTTTTTTGTAGCCTAAAGAGCTTATAGCTATAAGAAGAGTCACCCCAAAAAATAATTCCATATTTCAGTTGTGAGTACATATAGGCATAATACACAGCTTTCTGAGAATCTTTGTTGAAACATCCCTCTAATATTCTCATTAAGTATCATGTAGTGCTTAATTTCTTACAGACTTTTTCATTATGCCTCCCCCATTTTAGATTATCTTGGAGCCATACTCCCAAGAACTTAATGTTGTCTACATATTGAAGGTCTTTGTCTGATAAGTGAATCTGAACAGTTTGCTCACCTTTTTTCACATTATAGAAATTCAGTTCCACTGTCTTACTTACATTTATTACCAATTTGTTGTGACTGAACCAGTTTTCAATATTGTCCAGTGTCTCTGTTGTAGACTTCTGAAGCTTTTCCATTTTTTTCCCACTCAGTAGCACACTTGTATTGTCAGCAAAGTGGATGAGGTTCTTGCAGAATTTGATTAGGTCATTCACATATAACAAACAGGAGAGGTACCAGAACTGAGCATTGTGGCACACCATATTTAATGGTTTCGTAGTTTGAATAGTGTTGAGTGACTCTGATGAAATTTTGATTATGCACTTCAACCACTTGTTTTCTACTGCTTAGGTATGATTCTATCCAGTTGTTAGATGTTCCTCTAGTCCCCATGTTGTCAAGCTTAGACAATAGTTTTGTGTGATCTATGATATCAAAAGCCTTGGAGAGATCTAGACATAATCCAATGACTTTTCGCCATTATCTAGTTTCTGAAGTACTTCACTTAATAGTTCAAAAATTGCTGTATCAGTTGATCGGCCTTTCCTGAAACTATGTTGTGCTGTGGATAGTATTTTGTGCTCTTCCAGAAAATCTAATCCTCTTCTTTGAAAAATTTTTTCTATGATTTTTGAGATTACAGATAGTAGAGCAATGGGCCTGTAGTTACCCACTTTACCCTTCTTACCTTTTTTGAATAGTGGTTTGAGCTTAGCTGTTTTTAGGCATGATGGGAAAATTGCAGTTTTAAAGGAACTATTATAAAGGTGAGCTAATGCTTCAATAATAAGATTTCCACATTTTTAATAAGGTTGTCTGGGATGCCATCTATTCCAGTGGAATGATTCCCTTTTAAAGTTCCGATAACTGACAGAACTTCTTTCTGGGTTGCTGTAAAGAGAAACAGTGAACTAGGATTTATGTTGATATTTACAGATGATACTGGGCAGTTTGTATTGCAAGGTTTGATTTCAGTGATTAATTGCTCACATATATTGCTAAAATAAGTATTGAACACATTTGCTATTTCTTTAGGATCATTAATTTCTTTGCCATTACAATTCAATTTAATATTGGAATTTTGAGGAGAAACATTGTCAGTTTGCTGTTTCACTATACTCTATACAGCTTTCATTTTGTTATTGGAGTTATTTATATCATTATCACTCACAATCACTCAATTGAGCAGCTTGGTTAAAAATTACATATATCAAATAACAATCACAGCCAAGCATGTCTAACCAGTTAAAACCTATTTTAGGAGAGGTAGTATAAGCTGAACTATTTAGCTAACACTATGTACATCTCTGCTTAATAGGTTTTTGGGAAACAAGAAATGCTTGCTAGACAGAGTAAATGAAAGGCTGTTGACTGAAGTACATTATTTTAAAAACCATTAGCTGTTTGCTACTGGAAATCTTAATTTCATTTGTTTTGTAGGAATATAATGTTTATGATAGAACTCCATATGGTGACATAGAAGATACCAGTAGCATAGTCAAAGCAATGAAATGTATAAATGATTTATTTCTTAAGCACTATACAAAAATATGTCTACATTCAAATATGGCATATGACAAACTGAAGTCTTAGCTCTGCCCAAAGATAAACCTCCATGCACTTGGCATCAGTGCATATTGCTGTTGATATCCTCACATTTTTAAGGTTAAATTAGATTAGATTTGATTTGATATACTTTTTCTCCAATTGACCTGTAGTGAAAAGATCTTCTGGGATGTAGAACAAGCAAGGGAACAATTATACACAATAAATATCTACAATAAAAGAACAGATGTGCTACTGTATATTCCACAGATCCCAAATGAAATTGACCTTGTGGGTGTGGAATCAGTTTAAAAACAAACTAAAGCATATTTAACATTTAAAGGATATAAAAATTATCACCAAATATTAAATGTTGAAAACACTTAGGTGCGTACAATAATCCTTAGCCTGTTGTAGCCACACATCATCAAAAAAGAAATAAATAAATAAATAAAACAAAAAACATTTATAGGCCTTATTTATAGTGATTGTGTTACTTCACAAATTTGTACAGAAGTCAGATTGCATGCATGTACCTGATACACCTCAATCGGTTCTGCTAAGAAACTCATCAATGGAGTAGAAGGAGTTGGCCTCCAATAAATCATTTAGACTCTTCCCAAACCAAATTTTATTATTAGTTAAACTTTTTGTGGTTGCTGACAAGTTATTGAAAATGTGTATTTCTGAATAATGGACACCTTTCTGAACCAAAGTGACTTTAATATCCACAAAAGTTATTCTTGTTTCTAGTATTGATTCCATGATCTGAGCTGTTGGTTTGAAGAAAAAGATATATTTTAATATCAAATTTCAGTAAGCAATAAATACACTCCTGGAAATGGAAAAAAGAACACATTGACACCGGTGTGTCAGACCCACCATACTTGCTCCGGACACTGCGAGAGGGCTGTACAAGCAATGATCACACGCACGGCACAGGGGACACACCAGGAACCGCGGTGTTGGCCGTCGAATGGCGCTAGCTGCGCAGCATTTGTGCACCGCCGCCGTCAGTGTCAGCCAGTTTGCCGTGGCATACGGAGCTCCATCGCAGTCTTTAACACTGGTAGCATGCCGCGACAGCGTGGACGTGAACCGTATGTGCAGTTGACGGACTTTGAGCGAGGGCATACAGTGGGCATGCGGGAGGCTGGGTGGACGTACCGCCGAATTGCTCAACACGTGGGGCGTGAGGTCTCCACAGTACATCGATGTTGTCGCCAGTGGTCGGCGGAAGGTGCACGTGCCCGTCGACCTGGGACCGCAGCGACGCACGGATGCACGCCAAGACCGTAGGATCCTACGCAGTGCCGTAGGGGACCGCACCGCCACTTCCCAGCAAATTAGGGACACTGTTGCTCCTGGGGTATCGGCGAGGATCATTCGCAACCGTCTCCATGAAGCTGGGCTATGGTCCCGCACACCGTTAGGCCGTCTTCCGGTCACACCCCAACATTGTGCAGCCCGCCTCCAGTGGTGTCGCGACAGGCGTGAATGGAGGGACGAATGGAGACGTGTAGTCTTCAGCGATGAGAGTCGCTTCTGCCTTGGTGCCAATGATGGTCGTATGCGTGTTTGGCGCCGTGCAGGTGAGCGCCACAATCAGGACTGCATACGGCCGAGGCACACAGGGCCAACACCCAGCATCATGGTGTGGGGAGTGATCTCCTACACTGGCCGTACACCACTGGTGATCGTCGAGGGGACACTGAATAGTGCACGGTACATCCAAACCGTCATCGAACCCATCGTTCTACCATTCCTAGACCGGCAAGGGAACTTGCTGTTCCAACAGGACAATGCACGTCCGCACGTATCCCGTGCCACCCAACGTGCTCTAGAAGGTGTAAGTCAACTACCCTGGCCAGCAAGATCTCCGGATCTGTCCCCCATTGAGCATGTTTGGGACTGGATGAAGCGTCGTCTCACGCGGTCTGCACGTCCAGCACGAACGCTGGTCCAACTGAGGCGCCAGGTGGAAATGGCATGGCAAGCCGTTCCACAGGACTACATCCAGCATCTCTACGATCGTCTCCATGGGAGAATAGCAGCCTGTATTGCTGCGAAAGGTGGATATACACTGTACTAGTGCCGACATTGTGCATGCTCTGTTGCCTGTGTCTATGTGCCTGTGGTTCTGTCAGTGTGATCATGTGATGCATCTGACCCCAGGAATGTGTCAATAAAGTTTCCCCTTCCTGGGACAATGAATTCACGGTGTTCTTATTTCAATTTCCAGGAGTGTATATTGGGAAGCAGTGATTAGTATCCCCAGTGCATTACACAGCAGGCCATTCTTGAGTTCACACCACAAATAATTCATATTGCATATTATTGGGCTCAAAAAACTTTTGCTTGGTTTGGTGAGTTACCCCAGAAAATAGTTCTATACAACATTATGGAATGATAGGAAACATAGTATGGCAGTTTTCTTTATTTTTATATCACCTATGTATGATAACATTCTTGCAATTCTTCAAAATGGTTTCCAGGCAAACTAACTGTTCCTTTGTAGTTAAATATCATTAGGGTACTTTGTGAACTATAATGCTTTACAAATAAACATGGAGTGAGTAATCAATTATTTTACATGGAAAGAATGCTCAGCTATAATGTATAACAATATTCACAAAAATTACATTTTTTTCAGAAAATGAAATTTTATGACTGGAAGCAAAACATTCATTTCTGAATTGCGTATCCATACTATCCAGTAGTCATCATATATATTTTGTTTCAACACAAACATTATGGGCCAAGCTGATTATCTCTCTACAACTTGCAAAGTACAAATTTTCAAAACACAAAATTACACTCTTACACAAAGTATTTCAAATAGTTTCATTTCTCTATTGAACTCAGACTCAATACTGGATTACCTGTTTATTCAGCAGCAGCTTCAGTTTTTTCTTTAAACAAAGAAATTTTTAAAAGTTCAAACAAGTAACATTATAAACCGCTTTTCATTTCCTTTTGAGAATGCTGTCCTACAAACATTTCAATAAATTTACTTCAGTACCTAACTGTTGTAAGAAAAAGGCAGTCCTCTGTGGTTCCTGTGTTCTTTCAAACCCCATTTTCCACAAACTTTGGTCTGGCATAGATAGGGTTGCAGGTTTTCTGACTGAAAATAAGAGATATTCTGGAAGCTACTAACATTTTACACGATGTAAAATGTAGCACTACACTATCATCATTTTCTATAGTATTTTAGTTTTCAGTTTTGATGAGTCCAGTAGATTTTTAATTGTCACACACTTAAAATCAACAACTGCATACACAAATAGGGTTAAAAATATTTAAAATCTGATTTGCATTCACAAAGAGACTTAACATATTTGAAAAATTATTTACAAATTTGATTGAAATATGATGAAATTTGCAGTTTAGCTTTAATGAATACAACAGAAATTTTGTTTCTCACATCAGTCCACTTATTCATAATTGTACACATTCTTTTTGTTAGGGAATTGGATCCTAGGATACTCATAACAAAAAACAGGGTTTTGTACGGATTTTATATTGGTAAACTAATTCCCTTGCATTTAGAATCACAAAACACAGATACCCATTTCTCACAAGTATTACCAGCAAGATTGACTTTACCACTTAAAATTTCTCTGCCACTGCAGAACCCATCGCATAACTCATTTCCAGAAATATTAGGGAAAGGATACATTGCCACCATTTTAAAGGTGATATATTGAGTTGTGGACAGGCACAACAAAAAGCTTGTTACACATTCAGCTTTTAGGTAAAGCCTTCTTCAGAAACAAAAGGCTAATACATTCATACAGTCAAGCACATCTCACATTATCACCATCTCCAGCAGCTGTGACTGGTCCATATCATCTTTACTGTGAATATCAGTCCATCCTTCTCCTAATGTTATTAATGTTCCATCATAGTTTCCACTGTTCGTCTTCATTTACATAGAATTCAAAATATTTTATAACATTTTGTATCTCACTGAAATTAATTTCTTTGAGTAGCTGAAGAAGAAGAAGATAATCTGCATATTCTGTGAGATATCAAAATGCTTGATTAAGTACGAATTTAGTGTGCAGTAGAAAGCACTGAACCTTTTTCTTTTGACTTTTTAACATTTTTAGGTAATAAATTCAAAACTTTGTGTGTTGCACTTCCAAAAAACTTATTGTTCTTTCTGTGCCTTATTTTCTGAGGAAGTTTCTTTAACCCTGCAGTAATCACACCATTTTTCATACCATTAATATTGGCTGTGGACTGTTGGTACACATGGATATAAATATAGATTTGCAAGTAAAAAGTCAACAAAGTTGTTGTAAATACATCACTTAGTATATTTAAATTTTAATGGCATCTCAGACTGGCACACAGAGCTACAGCTGAGAAGCCAGGGAAACTTGTAAATCCTGTTGGACAGCCTGGTAGCTCTAACTCTGTATGGTCCTGCAGGAGAAACTTAGCCCTAATATCATACAGCAGAACCCTTGTACTCTTAAAAACAACCAGTCTGGTAGGTTGACACGTCCATCAAGCATTTCAACAATCCAAACTCACTTTCAAATTAATTCAGCAGAACTTTCAAAGTCTTAACAATAAGCACAACAAGTTGGATTCCATTAGAGCAATTGATAACCCTGATGTTTTAGTTATAAGTGAACACTGGTACACAGATGAGGTAATTAGTGTATGTAAGCCACTTTCCATGATCTTTTGCTCTGCCTTCAGTAGAAAAGAGAAACGTGGTGGTGGGGTAGCTATCTTTGCAGCCAGTGGTAGTAATTATAGGGTAATAGATGTAAGTGCTTTCAGCATTGAGGGTGTAATAGAACTAGCAGCAATTAATTATAAGTGGGGAAAGAGAACTTAATTATTATAGGCCTATACAGACCTCCATCTGGTAGCCTAGATAGTTTCTTTCATGTTCTTAATGACCTGCTTTTTGACATTGACAGCAAACACTGCAATAAAAATGGCTGGGTTAACATAATACTAACTGGAGATATAAACACTGACTTGCTGTCCAATGACTCTGTATCTAAAAAACTAATGCTAATACTAGCTCAATTTAACTTAACATTTCTGATAAACAACAACATTATAACTAACATGTCCCACTTTACATGCAGTGCATCAGTTCTGAAGCTTGCCATTTCTGATCACCACGCAATACAGGTATTGATAGAAGCTGAAAATCTTTATGTCAATAGAAAAGAGAAACAATATGTGACAAAAAGAATCACCAATGACGACAATGTCAAAGATTTCAACAATTTGCTGAAAAGCTTACAATGGGGTGAAAAAAACGGCTTTACTTTCAGTGATTTTTCATCAGATTTTTATTATTGCTTCAATATCTCATGCCCAGAAATGACCTTTACAGTAAATGACTGCAGAAAGATACAAAAAATAACTGGATAAATCATGAAGTAAAAACAGCAAGAGAGAAACTTAGACTTTTACAATATGCAATGATAAATAATAACAATAATAATAGACTAAAGGTAGAATTTAAGAACTATCAGGATTACTATAAAGATCTTCTGCTAGAAACTAAAAGTAAATATGTAGCCACAATGTTAAGAAACTCTACTAACACAGGTTTAGCTGCTTGGAAAATAATAAATAGCTTTAGGGATTGTAAGGACTGATCAACAAGTGATTTTACTATAAACCATAAAGGGCATATCATGAAATGTCAATTTCAGATTGCAAATGTTTTTAATGAGTACTTTTCTTCTGTTGGAAAATCTGTCAATGACCATTTTAAGAATCTTCAGCATAGATATAGGGGCATTCCAATCAAACAAAGCATATTCTTGGCCCCAATCAACAGCAAGGAAGTCAAAAACATAGTAATGTCATTAAAAAATACAAAATCAGCAGGCTATGATGGATTGTCTATCAGTACAGTGAAAAGATGCATAGACAACATATCTGATGCCATGGCCACAGCAGTAAATGATGTAATTGCATCAGGTTGTTTCCCAGATAGTCTAAAGACAGCACAAGTAACCCCGATTTACAAGAAAATCTTACCTGCATTTTCTAAGGTAGTTGAAAAAGTTATTTATACTAGACTAATGACATTCCTGAGTCAACACAATTTAATATTTGAAAATCAGAATGGCTTTATGAAAAACAAGTCAACATCAGTAGCAGCAGTACAATTAACAGACAAAATAATAACAGCCATAGAGAACAAGGAGTATGTAACTCGAGTGTTCCTTGATCTAGAAAAAGCTTTTGATTGTGTCAACATCACCATATTACTTGACAAGCTGTGGAACCTAGGTATCAGAGGAACTGGCTATGACCTAATAAAATCGTATATGAGCAATAGAAAACAATTTGTCTTGCTTAAAACAAACAGTGGGTCTTACAAATCTAAAATTACTGATATCAAATATGGAGTTCCTCAATGTTCTGTCTTGGGACCCCTTTTTTCTTGATTTTTGTTAATGATACATAGTATTGTTCTCCTAACTGTACAAAAATATTGTATGCAGATCACACAACAGTAGTGTGTAAACACAAAGACTATGAGGGTCTGGAGGTACTGTGCAACAGTGTAACTAATGAAATAGTCAAGTATTTTAATGAAAGCCATCTAAATGTAAGTGCTTGAAAGACTGTAATGATGGAATTTAACACAAGGAAACAAATAGAATTTGACATGAAATTATCCATAGGAAATGACATTGTAAAAACGGAAAAATGGACAAAGTTCTTGGGAATTTAATCCAGGACAGCCTCAAATGGGACATGCGTATTGATGCCTTAGCATGTAAGCTGTCTAAGAATGTGTTTGCTATAAATATGATTAGCAAATATTATAAGGACTGCTTATTCTCATCAAATTTAAACTATGCTGTAGAAATATGGGGTGCAACAACTCAAGCCAACCTAAGCACATTATTAATACTACAGAAAAAAGTTATCAGAATTATTTGTGGTGCCAAACCTCAAGAATCATGTTGGAATCTGTTCCCAAAATTAGGTGTGCTTACCATTATAGATGTATACATATTGAAAGTTATATTGCTTCTGAAAACAGTAAATCTAAATTTCAACTGTGACCTGGACCAGTACGATACAAGGCAAAAGTTCAGATACCATGTAAATAGCCACAGAACAGCTTTATATGAAAAAAACGCACTTCATGCTGGGCTGAAGCTAGCCAATGCCCTACCAAAAACTCTCACAACCCTTTCTACTAACAAATTAAAAGATCAGCTAAAAAGAATCTAATTGAAAACCCTTTTTTATTCCCTAGACAAGTATTATATCTATATGAAAAGTGCTTCATAAGTATGTCAAGCTCATAGTTTTAAGTAACTTACAACTAATGTAATGTTATTTATGAAGACAGTAACTGTTCTCAAAAGAACAGAATACTGTTGATGACCATGCAGCTTTTCCCTGGAATAAATGATGACTAACTGAAACCCTCAGCTGCCGACAGGTGTTGTTGATATACCTCAATGTGGACAACTGAAAATGTGCGCCCCGACCGGGACTCGAACCCGGGATCTCCTGCTTACATGGCAGACGCTCTATCCATCTGAGCCACCGAGGACACAGATGAATAGTGCAACTGCAGGGACTTATCCCTTGCACGCTTCCCGCGAGACTCACATTCCCAACTGTCCACAATTCTACATATGTAATGTACCTTATGGACATTTGCCCATTCACTCATCACTCGCACACGCTTTGGCGATTCCCGTAAGATTTTGGTTCGCATTCGCACAGACGAAGGTCAGTGGCTGGGTAGCCTTTTAACTATATATATATGAAGACAGTAACTGTTCTCGAAAGAACAGAATACTGTTGATGACCGTGCAGCTTTACCCTGAAATAAATGATGACTAACTGAAACCCTCAGCTGCTGACAGGTGTTGTTGATATACCTCAATGTGGACAGCTGAAAATATGCGCCCCGACCGTGACTCGAACCCGGGATCTCCTGCTTACATGGCAGACGCTGTATCCATCTGAGCCACCGAGGACACAGATGAATAGCGCAACTGCAGGGACTTATCCCCTGTGGGAAGCATGCAAGGGATAAGTCCCTGCAGTTGCGCTATTCATCTGTGTCCTCAGTGGCTCAGATGGATAGAGCGCCTGCCATGTAAGCAGGAGATCCCGGGTTCGAGTCCTGGTCGGGGCGCATATTTTCAACTGTCCACATCGAGGTATGTCAATAACACCTGTCGGCGGCTGAGGGTTTCAGTTAGTCATCATCTAATGTAATGTTGATAAAAACAATATTTGTATTATTGTGATTGTATACTACCAAATGTAAAGTCCATCAAAATGTAAAATTTATTAATACAAACAAATCTTTAGTTTGTAATTTATAAACTGATGTATTCAGAAGACTAATCTGTTTGATGTCCTGAAACTATATTATTTCTAGGGATTGTATTTGATTATTCGATGTTGAATAAAAATTATTATTATTATCTTTCCTTTCTCAGGCATTATGTGGTTAAAAATGGAAAGTGATGCAGACCTTGATCAAGCATGACTTCCTTTTAACTGTGCGGTACATGTTACATTGCATTTAGGAACTTTAGGGTACTTGAACATGTATCAATAATTACAGTTTTCTGTAGTTGTATATATATGTTTGGCTGTAGCTGTATTGCGTTGATGTACTGGTGGATATTGTGTGGTATGACTCCTGTAGTTGATAGTATAATTGGTACAATGTCAACTTTATCCTGATGCCACATGTCCTTGACTTCCTCAGCCAGTTGGATGTATTTTTCAATTCTTTCTCCTGTTTTCTTCTGTATATTTCTTGTATTGGGTATGGATATTTTGATTAGTTGTGTTAATTTCTTCTTTTTATTGGTGAG
Organism: Schistocerca serialis cubense; assembly: GCF_023864345.2. NCBI lineage: Eukaryota > Metazoa > Arthropoda > Insecta > Orthoptera > Acrididae > Schistocerca > Schistocerca serialis. The sequence goes on along the minus strand of NC_064642.1, from coordinate 77,767,359 downwards.
AATGATGTCAGGTTTGTTATGTGGTGTTGTTTTATCTGTTATAATGGTTCTGTTCCAGTATAATTTGTATTCATCATTCTCCAGTACATTTTGTGGTGCATACTTGTATGTGGGAACGTGTTGTTTTATAAGTTTATGTTGTAAGGCAAGCTGTTGATGTATTATTTTTGCTACATTTTCGTGTATTCTGGTCTATTCTGTATTTGCTAGTATTGTACATCTGCTTTTGATGTGATCTACTGTTTCTATTTGTTGTTTGCAAAGTCTGCATTTATCTGTTGTGGTATTGGGATCTTTAATAATATGCTTGCTGTAATATCTGGTGTTTATTGTTTGATCCTGTATTGCAATCATGAATCCTTCCATCTCACGGTATATATTGCCTTTTCTTAGCCATGTGTTTGATGCGTCTTGATGAATGTGTGGCTGTGTTAGATGATACGAGTGCTTGCCATGTAGTGTTTTCTTTTTCCAATTTATTTTCTTTGTATCTGTTGATGTTATATGATCTAAAGGGTTGTAGAAGTGGTTATGAAATTGCAGTGGTGTAGCCAATGTATGCATATGGGTGATTGCTTTGTGTATTTTGCTAGCTTCTGCTCGTTCTATAACGAATTTTCTTAAATTACCTACCCGTCCATAACGTAGGTTTTTTATGTCAATAAATCCCCTTTCTCCTTCCTTTCTGCTTAATGTGAATCTTTCTGTTGCTGAATGTATGTGATGTATTTTATATTTGTGGCATTGTGATTGTGCAAGTGTATTGAGTGCTTCTAGGTCTGTGTTACTCCATTTCACTACTCCGAATGAGTAGATCAATATTGGTATAGCATAAGTATTTATAGCTTTTGTCTTGTTTCTTGCTGTCAATTCTGTTTTCAGTGTTTTTGCTAGTCTTTGTCTATATTTTTCTTTTAGTTCTTTAATATTTGTTTTATCTATTCCTATTTTTTGTCTGTATCCTAGATATTTATAGGCATCTGTTCTATGCAGTCGCTGTGGTTATCCAATATGTAATCATCTTGTTTAGTGTGTTTTCCCTTTTCCTTACATATGTCTGTTCCAAAAGCCATATTTATATCATTGCTGAATACTTCTGCTATCTTTAGCAATTAGTTGAGTTGTTGATTTGTTGCTGCAGTAGTTTTAGATCATCCATGTATAGCAAATGTGTGATTTTGTGTGGGTATGTTCCAGTAATATTGTATCCATAATTTGTATTATTTAGCATGTTGGATAGTGGGTTCAGAGCAAGGCAGAACCAGAAAGGACTTAATGAGTCTCCTTGGTATATTCCACACTTAATCTGTATTGGCTGTGATGTGGTATTATTTTAATTTGTTTGGATATTAAGTGTGGTTTTCCAATTTTTCATTACTATGTTTAGGAACGGTATCAATTTAGGATCTACTTTGTATATTTCCAATATTCGTAGTAACCATGAGTGGGGTACACTATCAAAAGCTTTTTGGTAATCAATGTATGCATAGTGTAGTGACCTTTGTTTAGTTTTAGCTTGATATGTCACCTCTGTATCTATTATCAGTTGCTCTTTACATCCCCGTGCTCCTTTGCAACAGTCTTTTTGTTCTTCATTTATAATTTTGTCCTGTGTTGTATGTGTCATTAATTTTTGTGTAATGACTGAAGTTAATATTTTGTATATTGTTGGTAGGCATGTTATGGGGCGATATTTTGCTGGGTTAGCTGGGTTTGCTGTGTCTGCTTGATCTTTAGGTTTCAGATAAGCTATTCCATGTGTAAGTGTATCAGGGAATGTGTATGGGTCTGCAATGTAACTGTTAAATAATTTAAATAAAATAAAAAGAAACATTCCACATGGGAAAAATATATTAAAAACAAAGATTCCATGACGTACCAAACGGGAAAGCACTGGTAGATAGGCACAATAAAAAAACACACAAACACACACACAAAATTTCATTCAGCTGAAATTTTTGTGGTTTTTTGTGTTTTTTTTATTGTGCCTATCTACCAGCGCTTTCCCGTTTGGTAAGTCATGGAATCTTCGTTTTTAATATGTTAAATAATTTAGATAGATGTGAATGTGTTGAGGTGCACTTCTTTAGCCAGAAATTTGCTATTTTATCTTTTCCAGGGGCTTTCCAATTAATTGTGCGTAGAATTAATTGCTCGGGTGACTTCATGTTGCAAAATTATCACTTCAGGCATTTGTGGTATCATCTTGTATTTGTGTGTTTCTGCTTGTATCCACCATGCATGCCTGTTATGTTGTACTGGGTTTGACCATGTGTTGCTCCAGAAGTGTTCCATGTCTGTTATGTTTGGTGGACTGTCTATTTTAATGTGTGTGTTATCTAATGTCTGGTAAAATTTCTTTTGGCTTGTGTTGCATGTTTGGTTTTGTTTCCTTCTATTTTCACTTTTTTTGTGTCTTCTGAGTCATTTGATCAATGCTTGTAATTTCTGCTTCTTTTCATCTAATTGCTCTATTGCTTCTTGTTGTGAGATTTTACCTAACCTTTTTCGTTTTTTGTCTGATATTTCATAAATTGTGTTAGCTGTCCGATATCTTTTCTCAGTCTTTCTATTCTGATCTGTAGCCTGTGTTGCCATGCTGGTTTTGTGGGTTTCTTCTGTGTGTTGGTTGGTTCTGATCTCTGCCTAGTGTGTATATTTAGTGTAGTGGGTGCTCCTAAAGAACCAGTAGTTGTAACTCTTCCAAAGTTGTATTTTCATTTATTTTGTTGTGTATGATTGTGTTGATAGTTTTTATTGTTGTTTCGACTTGTGGGTTATTTGGTGGTCTATGCAAGAATGGTCTAATGTCTGTATTTATGTCTTTGTATTCTATATATGTCAGCTGAAATTTTTCTTCTATATCTAACATGTGTGTCACTTCGTGTTCTATTTGTGCTTGTTCTGGTGGCTGTCTTGAGATTTTGTTTTCCTCTGACTGTTTAATTGATGCGTGTTGTTCTTTGTTTGTTTGCTCTGGGATGTTTGAGTCCATTACTATATTTTCTTCTTCTTCTGATTGCACATTATTTTGTTCCAGTATTTGTTGGACTTGTTGTTTGATGTTTTCTAATTCTGAATGGGGTATCCTGCTATTTTTTATTATTACACGGATCTGATTGGCTAGTCATTGTTCTGTTAAAAATTTTAATTCTGGGTATCTGGTAATAAATGTTGTGTATACTTGTGATGTGTATCCAGTTGTGTTGGTTCCTAAGTTTGTTGCTTGGTAATAACAGAACATGAGGTGTCAGTTAACTTCATCTGATCATCTCATCCTCTGTCTTTGTTTTCCTTCTAGAGTGGTTGCAGGAAGCATATCCTGCGAAACACCTCTATTTGGATTTAAATCATTTTCCATGTGGCTAGCAGTGTCGTTAGCATTGTGGATGGGCATAGGATTCAAGCGTCATCCCTGTGTGTGTGTGTGTGTGTGTGTGTGTGTGTGTGTGCGAGTGTATATCCGTCCTTTTTTCCCCCTAAGGTAAGTCTTTCCGCTCCCGGGATTGGAATGACTCCTTACCCTCTCCCTTAAAACCCACATCCTTTCGTCTTTCCCTCTCCTTCCCTCTTTCCTGATGAGGCAACAGTTTGTTGCGAAAGCTTGAATTTTGTGTGTATGTTTGTGTTTATTTGTGTGTCTATCGACCTGCCAGCGCTTTCGTTCGGTAAGTCACCTCATCTTTGTTTTTATATATAATTACAGATTACTGTAGTTGTATGTATAAGTTTGGATGTAGCTGTATTGCATTGATGTACTGGTGGATATTGTGTGGTATGACTCCTGTAGTTGATAGTATAATTGGTATAATGTCAACTTTATTCTGATGCCACAAGTCCTTGACTTCCTCAGCCAGTTGGATGTATTTTTCAATTTTTTCTCCTGTTTTCTTTTGTATATTTCTTGTATTGGGTATGGATATTTCGATTAGTTGTGTTAATTTCTTCTTTTTATTGGTGAGTATGATGTCGGGTTTGTTATGTGGTGTTGTTTTATCTGTTATAATGGTTCTGTTCCAGTATAATGTGTATTCATCATTCTTCAGTACATTTTGTGGTGCATACTTGTATGTGGGAACGTGTTGTTTTATAAGTTTATGTTGTAAGGCAAGCTGTTGATGTATTATTTTTGCTACATTGTCATGTCTTCTGGGGTATTCTGTATTTGCTAGTATTGTACATCAGCTTGTGATGTGATCTACTGTTTCTATTTGTTGTTTGCAAAGTCTGCATTTATCTGTTGTGGTATTGGGATCTTTAATAATATGCTTGCTGTAATATCTGGTGTTTATTGTTTGATCCTGTATTGCAATCATGAATCCTTCCGTCTCACTGTATATATTGCCTTTTCTTAGTCATGTGTTGGATGCATCTTGATCGATGTGTGGCTGTGTTAGATGATACGGGTGCTTGCCATGTAGTGTTTTTTTTTCCAATTTACTTTCTTCATATCTGTTGATGTTATGTGATCTAAAGGGTTGTAGAAGTGGTTATGAAATTGCAGTGGTGTAGCCGATGTATTTATATGAGTGATTGCTTTGTGTATCTTGCTAGTTTCTGCTCGTTCTATAAAGAATTTTCTTAAATTGTCTACCTGTCCATAATGTAGGTTTTTTATGTCGATAAATCCCCTTCCTCCTTCCTTTCTGCTTAATGTGAATCTTTCTGTTGCTGAATGGGTGTATTCTATATTTGTGGCATTGTGATTGTGTAAGTGTATTGAGTGCTTCTGGGTCTGTGTTACTCCATTTCACTACTCTAAATGAGTATGTCAGTATTGGTATAGCATAAGTATTTATAGGTTTTTTCTTGTTTCTTGCTGTCAATTCTGTTTTCAGTATTTTTGTCAGTATTTGTCTATATTTTTCTTTTAGTTCTTCTTTAATATTTGTATTATTTATTCCTATTTTTTGTCTGTGTCCTAGATATTTATAGGCATCTGTTTTTTCCATTGCTTCTATGGAGCTGCTGTGGTTATCCAATATGTAATCTTCTTGTTTAGTGTGTTTTTCCTTGACTATGCTATTTTTCATGCTTTTGTCTGTTTCAAAAGCCATATTTATATCATTGCTGAATACTTCTGTTATCTTTAGTAATTGGTTGAGTTGTTGATTTTATTATTATTATTATTATATTAAAAAAGCTGATGGAGACAACAAGTGTAGAAAATCTGTTGATCTGCTACTGTATGGGTTTTAGCAGCATGACTTACTGAAGAATTTATATCTGTGATGTTCAGTAGGTAATAAAATATGACCATAGACCATTGGTATGTGTGTGTTGTGGACAGCACATAACTTGTCACACATGTCTTCATCTCCTTTCATTATGTTTTACAAAACTATCTTTTCTGCTTTGCATGTCTCTTCATCAAAACTGTCATCATGTTGGAGACTGGATACATGTACAGTATTTTGTACTTTCTTAGGAATACAGTATGTTATACAAGGGTACAGTTTTTTTTTTTAAAGATTAGCTTATTTGAATCCTGTGGAAACTTACTTCACTTCACAAGTTCAAGTGGCAATGTCATTCCATAAAAATGTATAAACAAAACAATTAACTAACCCATACCTAACAAAACAATGTAACTAACAGAGAGTAACATGGCAATAATAAGAAACACATTGAGAATAAACTATAATATGACTATAATGGCTTCCCCTTTACTACAAAACAGCACTACTCATGTGAGATCATCAGTCCACAACTGATGACCATTCCACCACTGCTGCTCTTATCCAAATCAAAGAAAAGAGTAACGTTGAGTACTGACTGCAAGGAGGTGCTTGGTTCATATGATTCCTAGGACGAAAGAGTTTAACAGGAAAAGAAAAAATACATTTGTGTAGGCTATCAGTCCACATGTGTCTACCGCATGGTTAAAGCAATGCAAGTTTCCATAATATTTTATTTGCATTTTCTATATCCTTTGAGCTCTTGAGAAGAATGATGCTAAAGTGAAGAAAAAAGTGAAGGCAGGCCTGAAGAATCAGTTCCTTTCTGGATTCATCATCACTAAAATGCATCTGTAAATTTCTAGGACAATTCTCAACTCTCCTCCTATAAGTTTTACTGTCATCCCAATTACATCAAATTCTATCCACAGCAGGTGTAAACAAAAGCCACCTGGTGGGCACTTGCCTCAGTTTTGCTGCATTGTTAAAAAAAAGAAAAAAACTGCAGTCCTATGTTCATTTAGTTGATGAAGAAAAGCGACTATACAATTTTAAGACAGTTACTTCAACATTTGCTTCTAATGAATTGCAAGCATGTTTCCAAGCACTGTGTAACATATGTTCACAGCAATTGCCACTGATTATGCTATCACTTTCAACATTTAAGAGGTTCATTCAGAGTGACATTTTCCAAAATTTACATTGGAATTGTCTGTGCAAAAACAGTGACATGTTTTCCAAACTCACACAATGTTTTTCAGTAGCGCACTTAAGCAAAGTATAATAGCCACAAGCACTTTCACTTACTTGTTCAATAAAGTGTAAAAGTTTATTTTTAATATTCAAGTGATGCTAATGTGCTGCATAGTAGTTTCATTACTGCTTCAGAACAAAGCTACGATGCCAGTTTACAGTTAGATCTATAGCTCTGAATAATTTGCTAATCAAAGCTGAATCTTTAATAATCAAAAAAATATTGCGTTTCAATGACACAATATTATATTAGAATGAAATTCAGCAGAAATGTTCAATGCCTGACATGGGAGACTTGAAAGAAAAGTAAAATACATGAAGACCTGGGAAATATGGGAGACCTGGCAACCTTAGGCAGAGCTCCACATTATTGTGAGTTTATGGCTGTTGTAAGTTCTCAAAGTTCATGTTCCATAAATGTATAACATGAAACAGAAATATAACTTACATAGCCTCACCTACCATGCCAATCATCATCTTCTGCGTGATAGTTATTTGTATTGTATTAACTTTGAGTAAACAATTTTATATAAAGCATTAATTGATTTGTAATCTAACCACGTAGTACTCATAACTATATAGAAAAATATATGCCAAAACTCTTAAGAAATACATTTAATCATTCTTTTTGTGGAATAAATGTAAACAATCAATTACTGACCGAATATGTAATTGGATAGATAAAGAATCCACTCACCAAGCAGCGGCAGAACACACTCATAAAAGACTGTTGTAATTGGCAAGCTTTCAGAGCCAGTGGCTCCTCCTTCAGGCAGAAGGGTTGAAGGGGAAGGAAGAAAGGTGAAGGAAAATGACTGGAGAGTCCTAGAAAAAGAGGCATATTTCGGCAAAGTCACCCAGAACCACAGGTCAGGGGAGACTTACCATATGGGATGAGAAGGAAAGACATTGTTTTGGACTGCCAAAGTCAACTTGTTACCAAAAGTATCAGTACTAATTCTCGTCCATTCAGATTACTTTCTTTGCAGGCAATTTCAGGGAGATTGTTCTATCAGAAAAATAGTCAAATACATCATAAGACATACACATATAATAATAAATAGTAAATAATTTAAGAGATAAAGAGACTGCTCGCCAAACAGCAGGAGCATTGAGCAATTAACAGGCACAAACAAAAGAGAAACACACATGCTTGTGCCCATACATTGAGCACACACAATGCCAGGTTTACATTTTAGCAAGTGGACTAGGATGGAATAGGGATTGTGTTAGTCAGGGAGAGAGAGGTGGGAAGAGGAGTTAAGGAGTGTTGCTTGCAGTTCAGAGGAGGCAGCTGGTTTTTTGGCTTGGAAAGTCAGAGCAAAGGGTGGCAGGTGCACAGGCTATGCATGTGATGCACAGGTACTGGAGCTGATGGGGTGTAGTGTGATGTGGAGAAATGGATTGGGAGAGGTGACAGGACAGAGCATGGGGAAACTGTTGGGTTGAGGGTGTGGGAACAATGGGCTAATGGAGATTGAGGCCTGGAGGGTTATAGGAGTGAAGGATGCATTCCAAGGATAACTTCCATCTGCATAGTTCAGAAAAGCTGCTGGTAGAGGGAAATATCCAGATGGCCTCAGTTATGAAGCTACCATTGAAATTGAGCATATTGTGCTCAACTACATATTGTAAAATTGGGTGGTCAATTTTGTTCTTGGCCACAGTTTGGCGGTGGTCATCCATTGTGGTAGACAGCAGGTTGGTTGTCATACTGATGTAAAAAGCTATGCAATGATTACAGCAGAGCTGTTATAAGACATGGCTGCTTTCACAGGTGGCTCATTCTCTGATGGAATAGGATAGGCCTGCGACAGGGCTGGAGTAGGAAGTGAGAGATGAGTAGATTGGACAGGTTATGCACCTGGGTTCTCCATAGAGATATTTTTCACATTGTTACTTACATTCAATGTTATTTAGCAAATTTTATCACTTTTTATTTATTAGGATGTTTTAAGTTTTACCTTAACCAGCTATGAAAGGGTTAGTGCACTTGTGACAATTTCCAACTTTTTTACCTCATGTGACCTTAAGTCACACAAAAGATAGTATATTCATAGAGTTTACATTAGCTAAGCATTTCTACCATTTTCCTTTCATGCATGACATTCATTATTATTACAAATACATTTACTGAGCTGGTCTTCCTATGTTACTTTACTTTTACAGCTCCCTAACATTGAAAATTATCAAATTATTTCCTTATAGTATTCATTTACTACTTCACTAACTCTCATATAATACTGTTTATGTTAATAGTCAATTCTCTTGCCATGGTTCACCAGAAATTCTTAATATGTTTTCGTGCCAGAGATAAATCCCTGCAGTCGCGCTATCCTCCGTGTCCTCGGTGGCTCAGATGGATAGAGTGTCTGCCGTGTAAGCAGGAGATCCTGGGTTCGAGTCCCGGTCAGGGCACACATTTTCATCTGTCCCCGTTGACGTATGTCAACGCCTGTAAGCAGCTAAGGGTGTTCATTCCATTGTAACTTATTTAGAGAACCTGTTCATGATTACAACAGCTTAGTTCTCTTTACAATTAGCAGATCCAAACTTTTGAAGCAATTAATCAACATCACTGACCATATTGTTAAGGCATGAATGACTACAAAAGTCAAAAGCAATGTCATGAAGGTAAAAATAAATTTTCTGCTTAGCAAGAGTGACAGGAAACAAATTGCCATGTATCTGACCATTCAGAAACAAATATTTATTTCTGGGGGTGAAGATCTGGATTGTAAAGTGATTGAATTCAAAAACATTGTTCATTTTTCCTGAGTTGTAAATCTTATGAGGTTGTGATGTATGGGAAGACCTATCATGGTTCAACAGCTGGGTACCTAGAATGGAAAAAAGAATTTCATCAGAAATTTAACCCAGATTAGAAGACTGTTGATAAATGAGAGCTGAATGAAACAAAAATGTAAAGAAGAACTTTGTGAGAAGTGTTCAACAAATTCAAAAGTGAAATTTTGCCAATCGATCTGAATAAAATTAAGTAAGCAGTTTTGCTCTTACTAAATGTCGGTAAATTTGTGAAAATAATCTAGTTAGTCACTCAAAGATTATATTGTCACCAAAACTGAATGTGTTGGACACGTGGACAAAGTACTGAATCTGGTATTCCAGTTCTGAAAGAGGTTCAGTGTATGGTTGCTCCTTTCACTCACAACAGAAACAAACAAAACAGCAGGTATTGACATATGAGATCACAGAATAGAGGACCAATCAAAACTGCTCAACAGATGACAGGCATCTGGACATGATGAAGTACCTACATGACTCTATATGGACTGGGCAAAAGAACTGCTCTTCTTCTAGCAGCAGTTTATCACAATGAATAGCTGCAAATAGCTATAGGCCTCTATCAGTGACATCCAACTGTTTTAGAACTACAGAACATTCTTTATGCTCATGTATTATGAGTTTTGAGGAACACATATTGTCTCTATAGGAATCAACTTGGATTCCGCAAAAAGAAATCTTGTGCATCTCATCTTTACTTTGTTTATCCATGAGATACAGAGTGCATTATAGGACAGGTTGATGTCATGTTGATCTGTGGGAGGTATTCAGTACAGCTCTGTACTGTTTTGAAGAACAAATATGAGGCTACTGGGTACTGGACCAGATTTGTGACTGCATTCATGGCTTCCTAGCAGATAGAACTCAACATGTCATTACCAACACGATGAAATTGAACGGTGTAAAAGTATCATTGAGAGTAAAATTCTCATTGAGAGCACTTTTTGTAGACCTGACTAAAGGCTTTAACTTGGTCAATCATTCTCTGCTGCTTGAGAAACTAGAATTTCTTAGCATCAGAGGAACCTGCAATATGTGGTTTCAGTCATACCTCAGTAACAGCAGCCAGGCAGTTGAATTATCAGATGAAGATGACATTACAGTTCTATCCAATGAAACTATGATAAGTTTTAGTGTCCCTCAAGGTTCAGTCCTAGAGCCTTTACTTTTCCTGCTACTTATCAATGACCTGCCTCTAAATCTGTGTTGTTTGCAGATGACACGAATCTCCTTATTCATAACCAATCCCTCCAGGTTGTTAAGGATGTAATAATAGATTCTGCCAACAGACTAATTTTTTGTGTACACAAAACCAAACTACTGTTAAATAACAGCTAAACAACTCATATGCTTTTCAGTGCTTCCAAAAATCAGCCTAGCTACATGGAACCCATACAAAATGGCAATGAAACAATAGAGCAAGTCAATGAGATCAAATTTCTTGGTGTGTCTGTATAGACAGTAACTTACAGTGGAATATTCGCAGAGAAAAGCTGATAAGGAAACTGAGTAATCTTTGGTATGCTTTTCCTGTTCTGATACATTCCTGTTATATCTCCACCACAAAAATAGTTTATTTTGCTTTAGTACACTCAGTTCTCTCATATGGTATCTGATTTTGAGGGTCAGTATATGTAAAAAAAATTCTGATGCAAAAAAAGGCTCTTGAAGATAATGAAACAGGTGTCTCCATCACCTTCTCTAAGCCTGTTTTCAGTAAACTGAAAATAGTGCCTGTTCCCTGCATTTATATATTAGAAACTGTGACTTTTATTAGTAAGAATTTGCATTTGTTTCATACCAATAAGTCTGTTCATAATCATAATACTCATACTAGTGCAGACATTCACCTACATAGTCAAAGATTGACCAATGATTTGCTTGGTGTCAGAAAAATAGGCAGTGTGCTTTAAATAAACTCCTGGCATGAATTAGGAAAAATAGTAATGCATTTAGGAATAAAATAAAAAACTATGTTAAGTAAGCATTCTTTTTATTCTGTTGATAAATCTATACAATTGAATTTATCCTAAAAGGTCTTGTACTCAAAGTCTATAGTGTGGCTGTACTATAGTACATGTAGGTTTATTGTATATTGTAATAGTATCTATGTAATTGATTTGAATTGTGCTGTTAGGTTTTCATGTTTTATTTTTAATTTTTAGTATTGTTCATGCACATTTGACAAAGTTTCTTAGCTGTGCTCTAGTTGGATGAGCTGTGCCGTGCTCAGTTATTAGTGTATTATCACATAAGCTAGTCTGTTCACCAGTTTGTCTAATTTATGGCTTAAATTTGTATGAGATATCATAAATTGAAATTTTGTTCTAAAAATTGTAAATTTCTCCAATGTACTTGTATATCTTGTACATGTAGGATTTGATTGACTAAATAAATAAATAAGTGCTACAACAAGTATAAATAATGTAGCAGATAACATTGTAAGCTTTGTGAAAGTATTCAAGGATGCTGTTCTGTATAAGAAGATTGGAACACAAGATGATTAGTGAAATGTAGTAAGATAGAGATTCAATGATGGGTGCAGCAACTAGCAGTTATCTGTGAATATAAATATTCATGATCTCTGTAAACTTCAAACAAAAATTTTACTGGCGGGCCCTCATAGCTGGAAAAAAAAAATTAATAAAAAAAATAAAAGTGTAGGTGTGGAACATTTATTTCAATAACAAAAAAGTGAATACATGTAATGTATTTTGCATAAGTGGGCAGAGAGATCTACTGTTTGATTACACTGCTGGCAATAAGTCACTTGGAGACAGTAACAGTCATAAAATACCGAGAACTAACCAACTGTTTTGACCAAAGCACAATTACAAAGTAAAACTAGTTGTGGAAAAAGTTGATGCCAGACTGATACTGATAGAAAGAATCTTAAAGATGAGTAATTCATCCAAGAAGAAAGTGGCTAAAAACAGTTCATCAGTTCTTGAACATTGCTTATTGATTTGGAACCCTAAATGGGTAGAATTAATAGATAAGATAAAGAAGAGTCATCCAAGGGCAGCAAGTTTTATCATTTAACAAGTAAGAGAGTGTTCTGTAGATGCTCATCAAACTCCAGGTAACAAATAATACAAGGAAGATTTTTTTTTCTTTTTTTGAGAAAATTTAAATTGTTTGGCAAGTCTCATCATTTTTGTTTTTAGATATGAACATTTATATACACTTAGATTCTTTTCATCTCTGTATAATTGCTACACACATGTCTTTAGTTAGCTGTGGAATGTATTCTAATATTTATCTGTCAAACTCTTTTTCACTCTAGTGTTCTCTGCAGGAGCAAATAAACTAATCCCAAGTTTCCTTAAAAAGTACTTGACCAACATTTCCTTCTTCTGGCAAAGATCCACCATACAATGACCACTCTCATCATTTCATTTTGTAACTGTCCATTTAGTTGTTATTATTCCTACATAACTCCATATTTCCAACATATTTAAATCAGTTTCAACTTGTTTTGCACAGTAGTTTGCACCAATTACAAAGTTTCTTGGATGTCTTTCTCAGTTACCGAGCAATACTGGATACCACCAGAATTCTGTTGTTGGAGGAACTATTTATCATACGTGCTCATCTACATCTATAACCCACATACCAGTTTATAGTACGTGATAAAGAGATCTTCTGTTACTGCTGTAGTTTGCCCTGTTTCCTGTTTTGGAATTGTATTTTGGAAGAATGGCTGTATATATGTCTCTGCATGAACTTTTGGCCCAAACTCTTTGCCTTTACAAATGTCTGCTTGTGTCTGTGTATGTGCGGATGGATATGTGTGTGTGTGCGCGAGTGTATACCTGTCCTTTTTTCCCCCTAAGGTAAGTCTTTCCGCTCCCGGGATTGGAATGACTCCTTACTCTCTCCCTTAAAACCCACATCCTTTCGTCTTTCCCTCTCCTTCCCTCTTTCGTGATGAAGCAACCGTTTGTTGCGAAAGCTTGAATTTTGTGTGTATGTTTGTGTGTCTATCGACCTGCCAGCGCTTTTGTTTGGTAAGTCTCATCCTCTTTGTTTTTAGATAGATTTTTCCCACATGGAATGTTTCCCTCTATTATATATATATATATATATATATATCATTATAATAGAAGGAAACATTCCACGTGGGAAAAATTATATATAAAAACAAAGATGAGGTGACTTACCGAACGAAAGCGCTGGCAGGTCGATAGACACACAAACAAACACAAACATACACACAAAATTCAAGCTTTCGCAACAAACTGTTGCCTCATCAGGAAAGAGGGAAAGACGAAAGGATGTGGGTTTTAAGGGAGAGGGTAAGGAGTCATTCCAATCCTGGGAGTGGAAAGACTTACCTTAGGGGGAAAAAAGGACGGGTATACACTCGCGCGCACTCACATATCCATCCACACATATACAGACACAAGCAGACATATTTAAAGACAAAGAGTTTATACCTAAAAACAAAGATGATGTGACTTACCGAACGAAAGCGCTGGCAGGTCGATAGACACACAAACAAACAGAAACCACACACACACACACACACACACATATATATATATATATATATATATATGCATGAATCCAGTTTAATGACTGTAAATATTCATCAGAAGCAGTTTGTTAGTAAAGATGTATATTTCTAAAATCAAAATAGAAAAATTTTATTTATTTCCATTGGGCTTTCATCATCTGATCATAATGCAATGAAAATTAAACTGAAATTCTTTTTACTCACTTAAAAATTCTGACACATGATGGCAGTCTGGAGAAAGTGACTATTTCAAAACTGTAACTAGGCAATTTTCCTTTCCTGCTCTATAATTATAATTATTAACTTCCTGGAATATTAAAACCATGTGCCACACCAGGACTCAAAACTGGAGCCTTGCATTTTGCAGGCACAACTCATACCTGTCCTCACAGCTTCAGTACTGTCATGATCTCTATTCATAGTAACTATTATTTGTCACTGCATACCAGTTGACATACCCTTTATAGAATTAAAACTGATGGAAATCTGGACCTTGAAACATCCTGTATTAGCATTTTCATGTGCATCAGTTGCATTCTGAGCTTCTGAAAGCTAAGTATGTGAATATGGTCTCTGTTGGGCAAGTGTGGAGCATTTTTCCTCCTGCTAAGAGTGTGGTGGTTTTGATAGAACTGGGCACATAGAATCCAGAATTAATAATGAGCCTGCCCGGTGCCCTTTCTATACAATGTTTTGCCTCTGAATGTAAACATTTCATGGATACTTCATGTTGGATGTCATGGATGTGAACACAAGTTAGTAGTGTTGCAATACACCAGTGTGTTCTTTCTAGCATGTAATCAGTACTTCCTATATCTACATCCACACTCTGAAAACCACCATGGCAAAGGGTATGCCCCATTGCACCAGTTATTAGGATTTCTTCGTGTTCCATGTATGGAGCATGCAAGGAATGATTGAATGCTTCTGTGCATGGTGTAATTATTCTAATCTTACCCTCATGATTCCTCTGTGAATGAAACATAGTGGGTTGCAGTATATCCTAGAGTAATCATTTAACGCTGGTTCTTGAAACTTTGTTAATAGACTTTCTCATGATAGTTTACATCTATCTTCAAGAGTCTTCCAATTCAGGTCCCTTAGTATCTCTGTGACATTCTCCCATGGATTAAACAAACCCGTGATGTTGCTCTTCTCTGCATATATCCAATGTTTTCTGCTAGGCCGATCTGGTACTGGTCTCACACAGTTGAATAATATTCTAGAACCAGTCACATGAGTGGTGTGTAAGCAATCTCCTTGGAAGACAGATTGCGCTTCCCCAGCATTCTACCCATGACTGAATCTATGTAATCATTCCATTTTGTATACCTACAAAGTGTTACATGCAGATATTTGCACGAGTTGGCTGATTCCATAAGTGACTCATTGATATTATAGCCACAGGATAGTACATTTTTTGGTTTTGTGAAGTACAAAATTTTACATTTCTGAATATGTAAAGCAAGTTACTAATCTCTACACCACTTTGAAATCCGATCAAGATCTGACTGAATATTTATGCAGCTCCTTTCAGATAGTACTTCTTTATAGATAACTGCATCATCTACAAAAAGCCTGATTTTACCATTAATATTGTCTGCAAGGTGATTAATATACAATATGAAAAGCAAGGACCCCAACATACTTACCTGTGGCACGCTCAATGTTACTTCTACTTTTGATGATGACTCTCCATCCAAGATAACATGTTGCATCCTCCCTACCAAAAAGTCCTCAGTCCAAACACAAATTTCACTTGATACCCCATATGACTGTACTTTTGGCAATAAGCATAGGTGTAGTACTGAGTCAAATGCTTATTGGAAATCAAGTAATATAGTGTATAATTAATTGACTCGATCCAAATGTGATGTGAGAAAAGTACCAGTTGGGTTTCACATGATCAATGTTTTCAAAATCCATGCTGACTGGCATTGAAGAGGTCATTCTGTTCAAGACACCTCATTATGTTGGAGCTCAGAGTATGTTCTAAGATTCTAAAACAATCTGATGTCAAGGGTAATGGATGGCAGTTTTGTGGATCTCTTCTACTACCCTTCTTGTAGACGGGTATGACTGATGCCTTTTTCCAAGAATTGGGCATAGTTTTTTGTTTGAGGGATCAATGCCAGATTATACTTAGAAGAGGGACTGACTCAGCCACAAATTCAGTATAGACTCTGACAAGGATACCATCGAACCCTAGAACTTTGTTCAGTTTTAATGATTTCAGCTGTTTACCAGCGCCACTTACAATAATACTCCATCTTTTCAGTGGTACAAGGATTAAACTGGGGCTATTCTCCTGTGTTTTCATTTTTAAAAGGACATTTTAAAATGAAGTTAAGCATTTCAGCTTTTGCTTTGCTACCCTCAATATCAGTTCCTGTCTCATTCACAGGACTGGATGCTAACTTTGGTGCCACTAACAGCCTTAACATATGACCAGAGTTTCTTAAAGATTACATGACAATATTCTGCTACAGTAGTCACTGAATGCATCATGCTTTGCTCTCTTAACAGCCAAACATGTTTCGTTCAGCATCTCTCTATCTACAGCCCTATGCTTTGTTTAACACCTATTATGCAGTAACCTTTGCTTCTTTAGAAGTTTCATTACAGTGACTGTACACCATGAAGGTTGCCTTCGATTATGAACTGTTATACTTGCGGCTTGTGGTCTTGCAGTAGCGTTCTCGCTTCCCGCGCACGGGGTCCCGGATTCGATTCCCGACGGGGTCAGGGATTTTCTCAGCCTCGAGATGACCGGGTATTGTGTGTCTTTCATCATCATTTCATCCTCATTCACTCGCAAGTTGCTGTAGTGGCGTTAAAGAACTTGTGGAGCGGCGGCCGAACCGCCCCGCGAGGGGTCTCCCAGCCACCAATGCCATACGCTCATTATTATTATTATTATTATTATCTGTCCAGTGCATGGTCAACTATTATTTTAAACTTGAGCCAGAGTTCCTCTACATGCTGCTGTGGACTACTTAACTTCGTGTTGTTTCATGTGTCATTAAAGGTCCATAGCCTTATATGATGTTTGAAATGATCTTAAGAGTTTGAGTACCAAACAAAAATTTTGTTATGTTTGTTCAGTAGTATTATTACTAGCCTGTAGCACAATTAAAAACTTTTATAGTTTGCATGTCAATTTGGCCACCATCAGTGTAATCAGCATACTGCTACTCATAAATTAAAATATGTAGTGTCATCTGAAACTGTCAAATGATCACTGCACTCCCCTCAATAATGGCCATAATAGTGACAGCCCACTCTCAGCTATGGCAGCTTCTTTTATAGTGGTTGCTTATAACGTTGTTCTTATGGCAACAATCAAGTCACATGTCAGAATTACAGAATATCTTTTGAATCAATTTATCTTTCATACTGTTTTAGATTACATGGAAAGCAAATTTAAGCAAAATTCAGTGCCTCAAAACAAAATCCTTGGACCCTTACAGAATACCCATTCTGTTCAAACAGAATTTGTCTCACATGTATAAATAATGATTGTTTTGGGTCAGATATAGATCAAATGATTGCCTTTTATTAGTAGATTACAAAACTAGAATCAGATTTTTTTGAGGTACAGTATGGTAATAAAACATTGTCTTTTAAATGAAACAAGTTATCTGCATTATGGTACTTGAGCTTCTACTTAATCTGAGGTATCTCAGTTGCTTCAGATGCTTTTTGGAGACTGTGTCAAAAAATAATTTGAGCAATGCTCTCACATCAGGCTTGACATTAATTCATGGAAGCTATCTCCCCCCATGAACCATGGACCTTGCAGTTGGTGGGGAGGCTTGCGTGCCTCAACGATACAGATAGCCGCACCGTAGGTGCAACTACAACGGAGGGGTATCTCTTGAGAGGCCAGACAAACGCGTGGTTTCTGAAGAGGGGCAGCAGCCTTTTCAGTAGTTGCAGGGGCATCAGTCTGGATGATTGACTGATCTGGCCTTGTAACACTAACCAAAACGGCCTTGCTGTGCTGGTACCGCAAACGGCTGAAAGCAAGGGGAAACTACAACCGTAATTTTTCCCGAGGGCATGCAGCTTTACTGTATGATTAAATGATGATGGCGTCCTCTTGGGTAAAATATTCCAGAGGTAAAATAGTCCCCCATTCGGATCTCCGGGCGGGGACTGCTCAAGAGGACATCATTATCAGGAGAAAGAAAACTGGCATTTTACGGATCGGAGCATGGAATGTCAGATCCCTTAATCGGGCAGGTAGGTTAGAAAATTTAAAAAGGGAAATCGATAGGTTGAAGTTAGATATTGTGGGAATTAGTGAAGTTCGGTGGCAGGAGGAACAAGACTTTTGGTCAGGCAAATACAGGGTTATAAATACAAAATCAAGTAGGGGTAATGCAGGAGTAGGTTTAATAATGAATAAAAAAAATAGGAGTGCAGGTAAGCTACTACAAACAGCATAGTGAACGTATTATAGTGGCCAAGATAGACACGAAGCCCACACCTACTACAGTAGTACAAGTTTATATGACAACTAGCTCTGCAGATGACGAAGAAATTGAAGAAATGTATGATGAGATAAAAGAAATTATTCAAGTGTTGAAGGGAGATGAAAATTTAATAGTCATGGGTGACTGGAATTCGACAGTAGGAAAAGGGAGAGAAGGAAACATACTAGGTGAATATGGACTGCGGCTAAGAAATGAAAGAGGAAGCCGTCTGGTAGAATTATGCACAGAGCATAACTTAATCATAGCTAACACTTGGTTCAAGAATCATAAAAGAAGGTTGTATACATGGAAGAATCCTGGAGATACTAAAAGGTTTCAGATAGATTATATAATGGTAAGACAGAGATTTAGGAACCAGGTTTTAAATTGTAGGACATTTCCAGGGGCAGATGTGGACTCTGACCACAACCTATTGCTTATGAACTGTAGATTAAAACTGAAGAAATTGCAAAAAGGTGGGAATTTAAGGAGATGGGACCTGGATAAACTGACTAAACCAGAGGTTGTACAGATTTTCAGGGACAGCATAAGGGAACAATTGACAGGAATGGGGGAAAGAAATACAGTAGAAGACGAATGGGTAGCTCTGAGGGATGAAGTAGTGAAGGCTGCAGAGGATCAAGTAGGTAAAAAGACGAGGTCTAGTAGAAATCCTTGGGTAACAGAAGAAATAATGAATTTAATTGATGAAAGGAGAAAATATAAAAATCCAGTAAATGAAGCAGGCAAAAAGGAATACCAACGTCTCAAAAATGAGATCGACAGGAAGTGCAAAATGACTAAGCAGGCATGGCTAGAGGACAAATGTAAGGATGTAGAGGCTTATCTCACGAGGGGTTAGATAGATACAGCCTACAGGAAAATTAAAGAGACCTTTGGAGAAAAGAGAGCCACTTGTATGAATATCAAGAGCTTAGATGGAAACCCAGTTCTAAGCAAAGAGGGGAAAGCAGAAAGGTGGGAGGAGTATATAGAGGGTCTATACAAGGGCGATGTACTTGAG
This sequence comes from Schistocerca serialis cubense, assembly GCF_023864345.2. Lineage (NCBI taxonomy): Eukaryota > Metazoa > Arthropoda > Insecta > Orthoptera > Acrididae > Schistocerca > Schistocerca serialis. The sequence goes on along the minus strand of NC_064642.1, from coordinate 77,748,102 downwards.
GACAATATGATGGAAATGGAAGAAGATGTAGATGAAGATGAAATGGGAGATACAATACTGCATGAAGAGTTTGACAGAGCACTGAAAGACCTGAGTCGAAACAAGGCCCCGGGAGTAGACAACATTCCATTAGAACTACTGACGGCTTTGGGAGAGCCAGTCCTGACAAAACTCTATCATCTGGTGAGACAGGCGAAATACCCTCAGACTTCAAGAAGAATATAATAATTCCAATCCCAAAGAAAGCAGATGTTGACAGATGTGAAAATTACCAAACTATCAGTTTAATAAGTCACAGCTGCAAAATACTAACACAAATTCTTTACAGACGAATGGAAAAACTAGTAGAAGCCGACCTCGGGGAAGATCAGTTTGGATTCCGTAGAAATGTTGGAACACGTAAGGCAATACTGACCTTACGACTTACCTTAGAAGAAAGATTAAAGAAAGGCAAAACTTAGTTTCTAGCATTTGTAGACTTAGAGAAAGCTTTTGACAATGTTGACTGGAATAGTCTCTTTCAAATTCTAAAAGTGGCAGGGGTAAAATACAGGGAGCGAAAGGCTATTTACAATTTGTACAGAAACCAGACTGCAGTTATAAGAGTTGAGAGGCATGAAAGGGAAGCAGTGGTTGGGAAGGGAGTGATACAAGGTTGTAGTCTCTCCCCGATGTTATTCAATCTGTATATTGAGCAAGCAATAAAGGAAACAAAAGAAAAATTTGGAGTAGGTATTAATCCAGGGAGAAGAAATAAAAACTTTGAGGTTCGCCGATGACATTGTAATTCTGTCGGAGACAGCAAAGGACTTTGAAGAGCAGTTGAATGGAATGGACAGTGTCTTGAAAGGAGGATATAAGATGAACATCAACAAAAGCAAAATGAGGATAATGGAATGTAGTCGAATTAAATCAGGTGATGCTGAGGGAATTAGATTAGGAAATGAGACACTTAAAGTAGTAAAGGAGTTTTGTTATTTGGGTAGCAAAATAACTGATGATGGTCGAAGTAGAGAGGATATAAAATGTAGACTGGCAATGGCAAGGAAAGCGTTTCTGAAGAAGAGAAATTTGTTAACATCGAGTATAGATTTAAGTGTCAGGAAGTCGTTTCTGAAAGTATTTGTATGGAGTGTAGCCATGTATGGAAGTGAAACGTGGACTATAAATAGTTTGGACAAGAAGAGAATAGAAGCTTTCAAAATGTGGTGCTACAGAAGAATGCTGAAGATTAGATGGGTAGATCACGTAGCTAATGAGTAGGTATTGAATAGGATTGGGGAGAAGAGAAGTTTGTGGCACAACTTGACTAGAAGAAGTGATCGGTTGGTAGGACATGTCCTGAGGCATCAAGGGATCACAAATTTAGCATTGGAGGGCAGCGTGGATGGTAAAAATCGTAGAGGGAGACCAAGAGATGAATACACTAAGCAGATTCAGAAGGATGTAGGTTGCAGTAGATACTGGGAGATGAAGGAGCTTGCACAGGATAGATTAACATGGAGAGCTGCATCAAACCAGTCTCAGGACTGAAGACCACAACAACAACAACAACAACATCTGCACCTAAGTTGTTCTCAGCCTCTGAAACTTTGTTTTTGTAAATAACCAAGTCATGAATTGATGGGATGGCAATGGCAGGACATGAAGTGTTTTCAATTTGGGTTGCAAAAGTTTCTGGCTATATCATTTTTCATTGTCCTTAAGAACCTCTTTTGTGCTTCAAAGCAGGTTATGATAATTGGTGAGTTTCCCCAATAAACTATACTCTTTCACAGCAGTGACTATATTTTTGCATAATATATACTTTTAATGACATAGCAAGTTGTGTTTGGCTTCTAGATGATTTATTTTATGTTTATATTCGATTTCATATTTTCCTGTATAGATATTCCTAGAAATTTTGTGGAGTTTATCATTTATAACTGTTTACTAGAGAGGTTTATAATGAGTTAATATACATTTGTTTCATTTGGTATGATTGAACATCATGACTGTTTTCTCTGTGTTAACAACAAGATTGTTAGTGGTGGACCATTCTGCACTGTGTGAATTACAATATTGTATTTCATATTTTAGCTCTGAAGCGGTTTTCTTTTATCAGGACTTTTGTATCAGCCACAAACTTGTGTTACAGGAAATTTCTGGCTGACTAGGTCATTTATAATTATTAAGAATAACACTGGACCCAGAATGGACCATTGGGGTATATACAGTGTTCTCTTCCTGATATACTCCCAGCAGGTGCAAACCCCCTAATTCTTACTTACTGCAATTTTGAAAGCAGCAAGTTGTTAGATGTCACATGAAATGCTTTTGTGAAGAACAGAAATACTGCCAATACATGTTCCTTCTGGTCTATTGTGATCAAGGCTTCATTATCAAAATCAAAAAATGGAATTTTTTTCTCTGTTAATGCAATACATTCTCCGTAAAATAATTTTCCCCATATGTAAGAAAAACCAGACAGTATAGAAATCTGCCTGTAGTTTTATGTTATTTTAGGCATCTTGTCTCCTTTCTTGAACAGAAACCTCATAAAAATGAGATGGATACTTTCCAGTAATTTAACATTATGTAGTAGAGCAGGATAGTATATTTGATCCAGGTGGAATTCCAGTGACAAAGGACTGCTTACTGTGCAGCAGTGAAAACAGTAGCTATTGCAACACTGAATGAGCTGGGTGCCTGAGCCCACAACATAGCAGAAAGACATTGTTGTGACTGCATGAAGTGTTACAAAAAGCCTAAGTTGGAGGCAATAACAATTACTATTCAGTAGACTGCAGAATATGTCTGCTACCACTCCTGAAAGGTGTAGTTAGGGCACCTTTCAGCTGCTGATTGAGTAAGAAAAGCAGCACGAGTGATGTCATTGCCACCTTGCAGCAGCAGAGCACATGAGCACATCTTGTATAAATACTACTACTGTGCTGGTGGAAACATTCAGTTTGCAGCCATCCAGCCACAAGGTTGGCCCTCAGCTCATCTAGTTTCAGCAAATCCACTCTGGAAGGGCTTATAATTAGACATTGTGAGCTGCAGCACCAACTACTGAGTCAAGACTGATAGGGAGCTATGGCCAAGACCATCTGGTAGGTTTTTGGAGCCTTATCTAGTAGGGCCTAGTGCAAGATTGTCATGTATCATCATGCAGGCATGACACTGCTGCACCTGCCCCTAGTCCTGTGTCAGAATTCAATTCCGCTTGTCTCTCCGATCAGAAGGTCACAGTGCTTCTCTGCACAGCTTTGTGTTCTCTGAGCAGAGCTGGTAGATGCCTTCCCAGTGTGAAACCTACGAAAACATCATGGGAGCCCTGAACCTCATCTCTCTGAAGCTGTGTGCAGCATCACTCGGCACAGGAGTGGCTGAACACTAATGCAGGCAATGTCATAGCCTCATGCCATTGCTGTAGTTCAATTGATGTTCCATCCAGCTGCATGCCACATGCTGATCAGTGCATTCTATGATGACATGCCACTGCCTGCACCACCACAACTGGCTGCCTGTATGTCGACATCTCAGCTATTGTATTTTGTGGACAATTAACATTCCATGTTTTAATTATGCCTTTGGATGTCAGACAGGCATCTATCCAAGTCACCATGATCCACATACTTTAGTGGTCAACCATAGACATCCCAACTTTGGTACACCACCCACCATAGTGTCTTACCCCCACTGACTACATTTCCCATCTGCAGTGTTGCTGTAAGACACCATATCATATCAGGGGGAAGGGAGGAGGGGCGTGTTGTCTTCAGCATCGTAACTGCAGTCTTGTCTCACAGAGAAGTCCAGTACAGCACTGTGTGTTGGTGAGTGCACCTTGGTTGGCCTTTTGTTTTCTTTGCTGTGGTCATCTATACTAGGCAAGAGATTCAGTGAAATATGAAAGTGAGTGGTGATGCCACAGGAGCCTGCTGAATTGTCACAATTTAAAGGCAACTATAGAGAACACTACTTATGGTTTGTTAGATACCAAAATTGTAATTTATGTGGGCAGAGGTTGCCATGTGTGAAGGCAGTGCCTGTTACATGTGATACTCTTAGAAGGGACATGAGGCACAATGTTCTGAATCTTGCTGGACCATGACAATGCTTCAGGATAGTCTTGTAGTGTCTCTGCCTGTGTACTTGCAGCAGTAATCCCTAAAAAAATTGTGTATTTGCCAGATGAAAGTAAGCAAATGCCAGAAATGTATGCAGTGACAAGGCACAAAGCAGTTAAGCTTTAGAAGGGAAAGCAGTCACATTGTTATAAATTAATGCTGCATTAAAAAGACATGTAGGCACCTTAAAAGAAAATTATGATCAAGTACAATGTGAGTCAGTAGAGGCAAAAGCCCTGCTGAATGTAGTCATCCCTTTTGTGGGTCCTGTAGCAGCTAGTCTAGTGAATCCTTATTCAGGAAAGTCAACTAAGAATTGGTGTGTATTCATTAATGGATTGAAGGCTGCTGCTAAAACAGATAATTGGCCAGATGAGACATCCTTGCTTATGACTAAGCATTTAGAGGAAATTTCTCAATATGATGTTTAAAGTTTATCATGTTAACACGGATCCACTCTCAATATAAGGATGGAACATAATGTCTACTTTTTACATGCAGTGAAAAATAATATGACATGTAATACATAATATTCCACACGTGCTTAAAAATGACAGGTCATCAAAATTAGCCAACTGCACGATTTAAATAAGGATTATCTACATTACAACCTACTATAGACCAACTTTTCTTTTATTAAACGTTTCTAGGCTGTGGATCCACACAAAAACAAAATAAAATTTTTGATTAAACTTTAGCAATGTGTTCAGTCTGATAATGTATGACAGAAACTGGTGCAGTAAGCATGGGCAGCACTGAGTGCAATAAACCAGTGTTCACCTTGTGTTCAATCAACAAATTAAAAAAAGTAAAGTAATAATTACAGAAAGGGCAATAATTAGGAATGATATTTCCCCTGGCAGGAGCTTGAATGTTTCCAGTGAGAACATCACCATGACACAGACCTTAGTACTGGGGACCCAGTCCACCAGTAAAATAGAAGGTGCAAGAAGTCCAATAGCTAACCTAAACTGCCTAGTATTCACAAAGAAATTATCGGTGTAACTCACACCCAAGATTCAAGTAACAATGAACTAACTAAAAAAGAATGGATAATAGTAACATTAAAAACATGTAGTTACCTGTTTATAAGAGACACTGGAAGTGGTGGCCATGGACATCCATACCACTCCACAACCAGTTCTACTAGAGATGATTAAGCAGTACATGAGGTGTAATAGTTTTATGTGGGCCACCATATATAACAAAAGTTACCACAGGTGCAGCCACCCCATACACAGATGCATTACTCATAACGTGCTGGATATGCTACATATATGTGTGGCATCTATTCTTTCAGAACACATGCCTTATGTGATCCAGCAGCCATACAAATACTATTCAAAGGCATTTGAGCACTAAAATGAAAGTAAAAGTTTGTACTGGACCAGGACTCCAATCCTGATCTCTCACTTAACATGAGTGCTTGCCTTAACTGCTTTGGCCATCCAAACATGATTCCCTTCCGACTCAAATTCCAGCAAAAATTTTCACTTGTTACCATCAATTCCATTCAATGCCCAAATGCGGCCAACATCACTGAAAACATTTCACTAATATTTGTATGGTCACTGAATCACATAAGCTGTGATTTTTAGACATGTCCAAAAGAACAGATCTCCCCCACACACCACACACACACACACACACACACACACACACACACACACAGTGCGATGATCAAAGAGCCCTTCTTTCAATGGGGAGGCATGCCAAGCTCGATCTCTCGCAGAAATCCGAAATGGCAAGTGAGTGGTTCATTGGTAGGTGACACAATGCTAGTTGTTGTAACAGGCTGGGAATTTTGACTGGATGGAAAGCACACCCGGATGTCACTGGGTTTGATTCCCAGCCCTGGTACACATATAAAACAGTCATCTCTAAGCCGTGGTAGTACCCGGAACTGCTCCGTGCACTGGCTAGCATTCCACTCTTGGAGTTGTTTACTTCCATGTCACGGTATTTGTGTATTTAGAGTCCACTAATAATGTAACCTCATGGTGCACTCTTACTGCTGTGCAATGCAAAGTAACATTTCAGACCAAACATCCATGATCAAGAGCCTTTGAAATTGAACAGTTCATAAAAGAGGATCTACATTTGAACCCCCTGGACATGATCAAACACATTTTTCCATCACAAGTAGTGTTGTATGCATCAAAATGTCAATGGAGGCACTGTGCACTTAAATTATCAAATAACAAGCCATCAGACCACAGTTTAAACACTCTGATGGTCATGTTGGTGCAGTAATGTGGACCACACGGGATTCAATCTCCTGACCATGTGGGTGTTTGAGCTCCTGTTCAAAATACATCAATAAATTGTCATTGCCACTTTCCAGTCATATGACAACATCTTGGGTCTCAGAGAAGTGGCAAACATTTATGACGTACCCCATGTTAAATGGCATTCAGCAGATCAAAACTGTGCTCACGATACCTGTTCCACTGCACTTGATGATTGGCAGTATGTGGGCCATTGTCACATATGATGGCCAGCCGCAAATGTGCACAGGATGTTGCCAGGAAGGATATGTCTGGTACAAAAATTTATGCCTACATTTGATACAGACACCATTGGGTGAAGTGACCCTGGCATTGACACTCATATCCCTATCCATCACCTACATGACAGTAGCACAGAAACTTGACACGCCACTCCAGGATATGCCTGATGCTTCATCAATGCAGCACAATGTGCTGATGAGACCAGCATGTTATCACCTCCAGTGCTTGTACCAGGACCATCCAACCTCAGGACCATGACAGAAGACCCTGTTTGAACCCTGGACATCGAACTAGACGTTGTGCCAACTTCTGAATTTATCTAGATGGGTACGGCATTGGATTGGCCTACTACATTCTGATTCAGAACAGCACTTCAGGAAACAGCAGTCACCCAGGAAGTGCACGAAACTTTGACAAACACTCTCTGATGATGCCCCCCTTCAGATGGCCTTGCAAGGTGATGACCAGATGTCTGATGGTGCCCTTCTATACTGTGTCCAGTCACATGACATGGCCACTGGTGGAGCCCCACCTGCGATGGATCCTCTCTCAATCCAGGACACATACTTGATGTTACTGGCACATGAGGGTGACAGTTCCCTCGCAGGTTTTGTCACAGCACCCACTTCCCCCATGACCATCACATGTCTTCAGCATCAGCTTCCTAGGCCGATGATGTTGAAGAAAGAATGGATCACCACCAACATGTCTGAGCAGGATTACCGCATGGAAGTGCCTGCACTGGCACCCTGACAGTAGTTATGACCATTGCAGCAGACCCAATAGGTCTACACCTGCTGAATGCTTCCATCACGCATTCCGCATTGACTGGAAGTGACAGTACACAGCAATATTGTGTCACCACAATCATGACAATATTGTCTCACCATCCAAGTCCCTCACAAACTGGCCAGCTTCTGAGACACCATATACTCTGCAGATGTTGATATTGCACTCCTAAAGGAGATGTTCGTCGCTGACTTCCAAATGCTCAGTGATACACAGCCCATATTTCTCATGCCTCTGACTTTGGTAGTGGCATCATGATCCTGTTATGCTATGGGCTCCCTACAGAGCATGTCATATGCCTCCCAACCACCACCTTGTTTGGTGTACATATCATTAATATCTATGCACCATCTGTCTGACTGACAAGCATTCTTCTCTGAGGAGGCCACACCACTATTCACAGGCCCCCCAAGATGTTTTTGTGCTCGGTGGGGATTTCAGCTCGACACAAAGGCCCACAGGTCAACTCCTGTGGCATTCACCTTGTGCGGCTCTCCCAGTGGTCATCGAGTTCCTGCAGCTCATTGATACCTGGACGACTCTCTATGGCACGTGACTTGACAAGGTTATGCATTTTACACCGCTCCCTCGTCAAGCCGCATAGACTGCATCTACCTTACCCACCACCTTCCAGATGGCACCTGCCTTACAGAAGACTGGCCCATGGCCTTTTCAGACGATGAAGCACAAGTCCGCGATGTAACTCTCGCCCAACAGTGTGTGTGGCAAAGTCGCAGTCTGTGGAAATTCAATGTTGCTCACCTGACCTTCCCAGATGTCGCCATATGGTCGAGGATGCATGGGTACGATGCTGGCATTGTCGCAACGCCTATGACTTCAACTTGTCTTGGTGGCTCTCCTGTGCCAAGTTGACCCTCCATAAAATATTCATGAGTTATGGTAAGGAAGTCAAGGCACAGCAAACTAATACCTTGCACTTCTATTATTCCATTCTTCATGACTGTGCGACGATGCCTTTCTCGCCGGTCTGGCAGGCAGTGGTATACCGAATGAAGGCACACATCTCCTTGATCATGAGACATCACCTGGAAGGAGCTGTAGTCCAATCTTGAACCCCTAATTGGATACCTCAAGAGCAACTGTCAATGTACCACTTCCTCCAGGAAAGACAATAATGCACAGGCCTCTGATCCACATCCTGACTTTTGTGGAAGGCCAAAGGCATGAGACCCAAAAAACCATTGGTCGTACTCTCCACACTCATTTTGGGGGATTGTGTGCAGGTGCACCATATTCCTCAGAACTGATCACAGAGGTCGCACGGCTTACTATGAGTGCCCTCCCAGTCGAGGTAGCACATGAACTCCAGGAAAACGTGACCGCAGATGAAATACTCAGTGCTATCAAGGTGGGATCCGAAAACAGATCCCCTGAGCCTGGTGGTATCCCCATGTTGTTGTGGTCTTCAGTCCTGAGACTGGTTTGATGCAGCTTGTAAGGGGTCCGTAGGCCCTTACTATAAGTTTTGCGACAGCACAGGTCGACAGGACAAACAATCGATAGTGTGCGTCGGGTGGCGAGAGCGAGAGTGAGTGTTGAGATAGGAGTAGTGTGGTACGCGCTGCGGGCCGAGCCGGGTGGAGGTCTGTTGCTGGAATGCAAGACCGTACCGACAAAGGGAGTGGCCATCGCCGTGGTTTAACCCCTTTGTGTTAGAAATATACGGGAAAGTGGAAAAGTATAATTAATAGAGTGATCAGGGATATTTTTGTGCCGATATTTGTAATTACGCGTCTACCGCGCCGGCATCATTTGGATTGCAGTGTTGGATTGCAGTGTTGGATACAGTGATTAAAATTTGCGTGTGACGATAATGAATAACAAAGAGGCCTGTGCTAAGATTAGCCGTGATTAACTCTGTAAGACGAAGGCAGTGGCTGTCTCCTTATTTTGGTGTTTTTGTGATGAATATAGGTCGTTGATTGATGAGACTGTATTGTTGTTCTTCTTGCCACCAGACATTTTATTATTACAGCATTTGAGAAGGACAGAATGGAATGTAACATCTCCGTAGCAGTCCAATCCGATTGCCAGCCCCATTAGGTACACGGTCACATTAATTATTATCTATTTGGGCTGCTATCAGATCCCGATCGAGCGGGATAAGTAAAGTAATAATAAACCGGAGTGTTACAAGCTCTCCATGCTACCCTATCCTGTGTAAGATTCTTCATCTCCCAGTACTTACTGCAACCCACATCCTTCTGAATCTGCTTAGTGTATTCATCTCTTGGTCTCCCTCTACGATTTTTACCCTCCACGCTGCCCTCCAATGCTAAATCTTCATCATCCCCATAGAATCCTACAAACGTTTTAAGACTTTGTTGACTTCCACATGGACGACCATTGCACAAGAGCTGTGGTCGCAGATGACAGTGGTTCCTAACGCATTTCTCGATAGCATCATTATCACCATTCACAAACCTCCTGGGTGGTCGAGGGTCCATGATTATCGACCTTTCACGTTGCTCAGCAGCGATATTTACATGGCTGCTGGCATCGCAACTCAAGAAGGTTGCACATTACGTCATATTCTGTGACCAGACTTCCCTAGTAGGGAAGTTACCGAGACGTAATAGCATTTGCTCATCACCGTTTCCCTAGTGCCTTGGCAATGCTTGACTTTATCCAGGCCTTCGAGCGTGTGATTACTCCTATTTGCGGACAGCTCTTCATCGTATGGGTTTCCCCGGTGGCACTGTCACGATAGTTTTGCTCCTTTTGAGTGTTGCGACCTCCAAAATCATGTAAAACTGTCGCCTCATGCCGCCTCTGGTCAGAGCACAATCTGTCTGCAAGGCTGCCCCTCTCCACTATTTTATATGCTTTCACTTTTGAACCACTGCTCCAGGGACTGCACCAACGTTTTGAGGGTATGATGTTGCACGGGCACCGTTTCTGTTACATGGCCTACACAGATGACCCAGTCCTTTATCTGCACAGTGATGATGAAGTTCGTGCAGCCTCGATATAGGTGGCGACTTACGGCGAAGCATTGGGCAGCTCCCTCAATGTGTCAAAATCCGAGGTCTTGCTCATTGACGAGGGTCTACTGAAGAGAAGTGTCGCCTCCCTTAGCATCTCCGCCATCGTTCGATGTCTTGGATTTGATTTCATAGCCGATCTCCGTCGCTGAGCGGCTATTAACGGTGGGCATTTGCTACAGACCAACAGAGCAAGCCTTGCAGATCACGAGCTACGAGCCTTCGACATTATCAACCGCACCCAACATGTGAACATCTATCACGTCTCCCGTTACCACACGTGGCTCAGGTTCTACATATCCCAACTCTCCTGGCACGAGGTATGTTGACTGTATTGGTCTCTTTCGTCAGCTCAGGGATGTTATTCAAAGTGCAATACGACTCCCTTGCTCTCCCATGGGACGATGGTAGGGTGCAATTAACACATGTGGCGAATAGAGTCAGACTGGCATCGTTGCCTGCAGAGCCTCTCTGGACTATTATTCCAGGACTTTGCACTGGTCTGTTTGTCGACCCCAGTTTTGGTATCGATCATCCCATCCCTCTTTTATCATATCTGTCGATTTTTCTGGACTTCAGTTACGTCTACTAGTCTGTATCACTTACACGTTTGTATAAAACGAAAACAGTTTACAAAGTGTTAACAACAGTGCCACCCGCCCGACCCCATCAAATTAAGTGTCTCCTGTATGGGCGGCGGCGCAGGTGGAAAAAGGTCCACGCCCGCTTTCTCGAATCCGACGGCCAATCAGCGTGGTACATCACAGAGAGTGGCGAACAAGTTATCCGACATCGACTGCATCGCAACCATCTAGCCGCCCCGCCCCTCTGCACCCATTGTGGAGTGGCACAGACGATCACCGGTTCCACTGTGGTCCAGCGTCCAATGTCTGGACGCTTGTGCGGCGTATTTCGGCATTTCTTACACGCTAGCCACCGGCTCAGATCGACAGCCACACACTTTTATTCCCGGAGGGGACTTTTTTTACTCCACTGCCAAAGCTCATTCTGTGAACTGGACCTGTAGCCACACAATCCGTTATCTTTTTCATTGTAGCCATAAGTCAGTGCTAAGATATTGGAATTATCTCAATGGACGACACTGTGTCCAAACACAACTCATCAGCAATACTTCTCCAATTTCTTAGGCAGCACCTTTAATGATCCGCCTCGCAGCTGGAACGTCCAAGCCGTGAGAAGCTGAACGTTGCCCTTGACCTTCTCGAACCGAACAGAACCGATAACGGAATCTACACCCACTAATCGAGGAGACACATTTGGACGTGCTGGCCGATGTAGGACCCGCTGCTGAAGGCGTTCATAAAAAAAATAGGAAAAGCTAGTTACGTTTCATTTTAATGGCTCCGCTGTGGTTTCCTTCCCTATATCCTTTCTCACACTCTCATAGCTCTACGTCAATCGTACTGCGAGTAGGATCAGATAGGGGCGAACGCCTAAAGTGCTGCTTTGTTGTTTTTTATTCTTTTTTACTCAGAGCAAAAGTGACGGTGGCAATTTTACTTACTTTTTTTAACCCTTTTCTATTCCACAAGGGAAGATAAAAAAATGCTCTAGGGGTAAAGTATTTGATTAAAAAAAAAAAGACGATCCGCGTTCAAGACCCAGTCCGGCATAAATTTTCAACGTTCACAGTCAAATTTTTTTGATGCCCGGCTGCTGCTGGCATTGGTCTATACTGTCCGCCCCCATAGCTGAGTGGTCAGTGTGACAGATTGCCGTCCTACGGGCCCGGGTTCGATTCCCGGCCGGGTCGGGGATTTTCTCCGCTCAGGGACTGGGTGTTGTGTTGTCTTCATCATCATTTCATCCCCAGCTGGCATGCAGGTCGCCCAATGTCGCGTCGAATGTAATAAGACCTGCACCAAGGCGGCCAGACCTGCGCCGTACGGGGCCTCCCAGCCAATGACGCCAAACACTCATTTCCGTTTTTGGTCTGTACTTCAAAATTTGATATTTACGGTCGCTGTATCAACCAACATTGTGATGTCTGTTTTGCCACACATGTCCAGCTGAACAGTTACCTCACGCCGCGCGGGGTAGTTGTGCGGTCTTGGGCGTCTTGTCACGGTTCGCGCGGCTCCCCCCCCATCGGAGGTTCGAGTCGTTCCTCGGGCATGGGTGTTTGTGTTGTCCCTAGCATAAGTTGGTTTAAGATCTCCGCAGTTTGGTCCCATAGTCCTTGTGGTGTCACCGCCAGACACCACACTTGCTAGGTGGTAGTTTAAATCGGCCGCGGTCCATTAGTACATGTCGGACCCGCGTGTCACCACTGTGTGATCGCAGACCGAGCGCCACCACAAGGCAGGTCTCGAGATACGGAATAGAACTCGCCCAGTTGTACGGACGACATTGCTAGCGACTACACGGCCGAAGCATCGCTCATTAGCCGAGCAGATAGATAGAATGCATCGCTCATTAGCCGAGCAGATAGTTAGAATAGCCTTCAGCTAAGTCAATGGCTACGACCTAGCAAGGCGCCATTAGCCTTACATAGTTTGATAGTTATCGTATGAAATGTCTCATCAAGAACGCTGTATACAACAAGGATAGATTAAAGTTAAGTATTCCAAAAGCAACGTACTTTTCTTTATATCATTCAATAAGTATCCTGTTTCAGACCATCAAGTCCGCCTGCTTGCTTAATGGCCGCCTCCCTTAAGTAATGTGCGTAGTGTTGGCAATCTGTCAACACTACAAATGGATCCCATCCTCGTCGCCATTTGTAGTGTTGACAGATTGCCAACACTACGCACATTATTTAAGGGAGGCGGCCATTAAGCAAGCAGGCGGACTTGATGGTCTGAAACAGGATACTTATTGAATGATATAAAGAAAAGTACGTTGCTTTTGGAATACTTAACTTTAATCTATCCTTGTTGTATACAGCGTTCTTGATGAGACATTTCATACGATAACTATCAAACTATGTAAGGCTAATGGCGCCTTGCTAGGTCGTAGCCATGGACTTAGCTGAAGGCTATTCTAACTATCTGCTCGGCTAATGAGCGATGCTTCGTCCGTGTAGTCGCTAGCAATGTCGTCCGTACAACTGGGCGAGTTCTATTCCGTATCTCGAGACCTGCCTTGTGGTGGCGCTCGGTCTGCGATCACACAGTGGCGACACCCAGGTCCGACATGTACTAAATGGACTGCGGCCGATTTAAACTACCACCTAGCAAGTGTGGTGTCTGGCGGTGACACCACAGTCCTTACCACAAACTTCCAAATTTCCAGTTAGCACATATATGTACATAATTACTGACAGTCTGACGTCGTACTCGTGGCACACAATATTCAGCAAGACATACACTCGTACAAACTGCATAATATTATATAACACTTAAAATGTAGTGGAGCCCACAGCTAATAAAATCAATTATTCCACAGTATATTGATGCACTGGATAGTTCTGAAATAATTGTGATATTGTATGTCTAACATTATACATTTGGAACAGTCCCTGTTCCAATTGAAGATCCTTGCTACAGTCAAATATACAGATATCATGGCCACAATCCAATCCTGCGTATCGGATGTGAGCGGAAGACAGTCACACCATCAGCACTTCGACCAGCCACTGCAAATGGCTCATCTGAGCAGCATCTCAATACAACCACGCATGCGAGCGGCCACGTAAATAACTCTTTCTCCACTCACCGTGCATGCATATGGCCAAAAGCCACAGACCCACTCTTAGCTCGCAGATGGGCCGCCGAGCTTCTTGGAGGCTACGCCGATCATCGCTGTCTCCTAAGCGAACTGCACAAGTGCTGATAAAACACTCGCTTTCCAGAGTAAGGGCCCACAATCCTCTAAGTGGTCTGCTGTGAGCAGTGGACTATTTAAAAGACGCCTCGGCAGCCATTGTGTTGGTAAACTTACGTGCCTTTTGTTGGTTGGTTGGTTGGTTGGGGAGAGGACCAAATAGCGAGGTCATCGGTCCCATCGGATGAGGAAGGAATCGTGCCCTTTCAAAGGAACCATGCTGTCATTTGCCTGAAGCGATTAAGAAAAATCACGGGAAACCTAAATGAGGATGGCTGGACGTTGGTTTGAAGAAATGCAAGTCCAGTGTGCTAACGGCTTCACCACCTTTTTCGGTGCGCTTTTTGTTTCTTGAAGTTGCATCACAAACAGAATGCCTCATTAAAGTATGAAACTACAAGATACCAATTTAATTTCAGCGAACGACAACTGGTCGCTGTTAACAGACACTTTAGTTTGCTACTACTAAAAATTTGCCATAATTTCTTGTTTACAACTAAATGCAGCTTATTACACTGTCGGAAAAAAGTAGTACAGCTGGGAAGACGACGTCACCAGAATGAGATTTTCACTCTGCAGCGGAGTGTGCGCTGATATGAAACTTCCTGGCAGATTAAAACTGTGTGCCCGACCGAGACTCGAACTCGGGACCTTTGCCTTTCGCATCCAAGTGCTCTACCATCTGAGCTACCGAAGCACGACTCACACCCGGTACTCACAGCTTTACTTCTGCCAGTATCTCGTCTCTCACCTTCCAAACTCCTGCGAGGAGAGCTTCTGTAAAGTTTGGAAGGTGGGAGACGAGATACTGGCAGAAGTAAAGCTGTGAGTACCGGGCTTGAGTCGTGCTTCGGTAGCTCAGATGGTAGAGCACTTGCCCGCGAAAGGCAAAGTTCCCGAGTTCGAGTCTCGGTCGGGCACACAGTTTTAATCTGCCAGGAAGTTTCAAGTTTCAAGACGACGTCAGTTTTGATGTGATGATGGTGTATGCCACCTGGGGGATAGTAGATGTACTGATAACGGCAGCAATGTCGTACGCCAACAGACAGCGTAGTGGCATAGTTACCAGAGCGCCATCTGTGTCTACCCTTTAATAGGGAATGCTGTCAGCCAGAAGGCTCAGCGTGGTGCAAACTTGCGAAGCAAGCAGGTACCCGTGCCACGGACAAGCACTCATGCTTCCTACAGTCACCTGTGCGAGTTTGAAAGGGGTCAAATTGTGGTCTTCCGAGTGGCAGGATGGTTCTTTCGGAGAAACGAGACACAAACACACACACACACACACACACACACACACACACACACAAGTTAGACATGCAGTGTCAATTGTGTAATGATGCTGACATGAGTGCTCACTGAACATTCTCACACCCATTGACGATGTTCTGGATGTCCACAAAGCACAGACGCCTGCCAGAATCATCGTATTTTAAGGACAGCAGCGGAAAATCATACAGCTACCACAGCACAAAGAACAGAGATTGTGAGCGCAGACGCCTCAACACAACTGTGGCAAACAGGTTATTAGCAGTGGGTTTACACACAAGTACACCTCTAGCCCATCTTCGAATCACGCCACAGTATCAACGTGCATGGCTCGGCTGGTGCCATCAGGGGATGACTTGGAAAATGGAATGGCATGCCGTGGTCTTCAGCGATGAAAGCAGATTCAGCTTGCATGCAGGTGATGGTCGTTTGTACAGTCGTGGACAAAACGAGCGACACCCCTCGCCTTTTCGTTATGCCGATCCGCACAGCTTTCAAGTCTGCTACACAGCATAACAGGCAAGGCGGCGAAGTGCTACCAACATACTATGCAAAGGTGTGAAATTTAAAAACTATTCGAACTTTGTCAGGCTGTTTTCAATCATGTGTAATACTATATTAATTCTGATTAGGGTGTTAAACAGAACACGTAAATGCAAGATATAAATTAAAGAAGAAACGCTAATTAGTATGAACTGTACCAATAAAAATGAATTTCAGCTTATAGAGATAACATAACTGTTTTAGTAAGACAAAATACCCCAGATCGTTACGAATTAGCAAAATATTATGCGCATTCGGCCGTGAAACGGTCTGTGTCAACGTTCAGACCAGTCATACTGGATTTCCGTTGCTGACTTACCATGAAAGTGTGCAAATTTAGCAACGCGTGAAGATTTATAACGAAATTCAGTTAAAAATTATTCAGTGCCACACTTAAGTCAATTCAATTATTGACAGGAACGGAAAAAGTAGGCAGTAACAAGTATTAAATTCTACAAGAGTTTCATTTTGGCATACACAGGGCGCCGGTACAGAACAAAGGTAGCAATAAAACGTATTGGGGGCGCGAGAATTTCTTAAAACTGCTTTACTGATAGTCTATCTGCCTCCATCGAGATTAGAACCGAAAAAAACTACGCTAGCAGACAACCCAGGCAGACAGCCCTCTGTTATTACCCCAGACATGAATAAGCCGGCAATTTAGCAATGAAAATGGCAAAATGATCTGCAGTTTCTGTTGCATATAGCTTTCTGGACTCAAAAATATGAATTTTCTACCTTCATGTCACCGCTTATTTTGCCATTTTCATTGCGAAACCTCCGGTTTATTCATGTCTGTGGTAATAATAGAGGGCTGTTTTCCTGGGTTGTCTGCTACTTCAAGGGAGGTCTGGTTTGTTTTCAGTTCTAATCTCGATGGAGGCAGATAGACTCTCAGTAAAGCAATTTTAAGAAATTTTCGCGCCCAAAAAATGTTTATTGCTACCTTTATTCTGTTGTTCTGTACCGACGCCCTGTGGATGTCAATATGAAACTCTTGTAGAATTTCATACTTCTTACTGCCTAATTTTTCCGCTTCTGTCAGTAATTGAATTGACTTAAGTGTGACACTGAATGATTTTTAACGGAATTTCGTTATAAATCTTCACGCATTGCTAAATTTGCACACTTTCATGGTAGGTCAGCAACGGAAATCCAGTATGACTGGTCTGAACGTTGACACAGACAGTTTCGCGTCCGAATGTGCATAATATTCTGCTAATTCGTAACGATCTGGTTCAAATGGCTCTGAGCACTATGGGACTCAACTGCTGAGGTCATAAGTCCCCTAGAACTTAGAACTACTTAAACCTAACTAACCTAAGGACAACACACACATCCATGCCCGAGGCAGGATTCGAACCTGCGGCCGTAGCGGTCGCGCGGTTCCAGACTGTAGCGCCAGAACCGCTCGGCCACCGGCGGCCGGCGTAACGATCTGGGGTATTTTGTCTTACTAAAACAGTTATGTTATCTCGATAAGCTGAAATTCATTTTTATTGGTACAGTTCATACTAATTAGCGTTTCTTCTTTCATTTACATATTGTATTTACATGTTCTGTTTAACACCCTAATCAGAATTAATATAGTATTACACATGATTGAAAACAGCCTGACAAAGTTCGAATAGTTTTTACATTTCACACCTGTGCATAGTATGTTGGTAGCACTTCGCCGCCTTGCCTGTTATACTGTGTAGCAGACTTGAAAGCTGTGCGGATCGTCATAACGAAAAGGCGAGGGGTCTCGCTCGTTTTGTCCACGACTGTACATATGACATACATCATGATGGCTGTTATACAGGGTGTTACAAAAAGGTACGGCCAAACTTTCAGGAAACATTCCTCACACACAAAGAAAGAAAATATGTTATGTGGTGATGACTGGGTGTTGTGTGATGTCCTCAGGTTAGTTAGGTTTAAGTAGTTCTAAGTTCTAGGGGACTGATGACCATAGATGTTAAGTCCCATAGTGCTCAGAACCATGTTATGTGGACATGTGTCCAGAAACGCTTACTTTCCATGTTAGAGATCATTTTATTACTTCTCTTCAAATCACATTAATCATGGAATGGAAACACACAGCAACAGAACGTACCAGCGTGACTTCAAACACTTTGTTACAGGAAATGTTCAAAATGTCTTCCGTTAACGAGGATACATGCATCCACCCTCCGTCGCATGGAATCCCTGATGCAGCCCTGTAGAATGGCGTATCGTATCACAGCCGTCCACAATACGAGCACGAAGAGTCTCTACATTTGGTACCGGGGTTGCGGAGACAAGAGCTTTCAAATGCCCCCATAAATGAAACTCAAGAGGATTGAGGTTAGGAGAGCGTGGAGGCCATGAAATTGGTCCGCCTCTACCAATCCATCGGTCACCGAATCTGTTGTTGAGAAGTGTACGAACACTTCGACTGAAATGTGCAGGAGCTCCATCGTGCATGAACCACATGTGTCGTACTTGTAAAGGCACATGTTCTACCAGCATAGGTAGAGTATCCCGTATGAAATCATGGCGGTGAATCGGTGAAGTGCAGTACATACTGACGAAACTAAAATGAGCTCTAACATGGAAATTAAGCGTTTCCGGACACATGTCCACATAACATCTTTTCTTTATTTGTGTGTGAGGAATGTTTGCTGAAAGTTTCGCCGTACCTTTTTGTAACACCCTGTGTCCAAGACACACTGGTCGCGTGCTAAAAGCTACAACTCTCGTTCACCTATGCTGTTTCTGGAGCAGTGCAACCAGTGCTCAGAGCATGCAGAATGTTGTTAGACCCGTTCTTTTGTCGTTCTTTTAAAAGAAAGGTGATGTATTGTTATAACAGGATACTGCTCACCCACACACTGCCCCCGAAACAGAACATGCTCTACAAGAGCGCTCGCCAGCACGATTACTGGACTTGTCTCCAGTAGAGCACATATGGGATAATTGGTTCAAATGGCTCTGAGCACTATGGGACTTAACTTCTGCGGTCATCAGTCCCCTAGAACTTAGAACTACTTAAACCTAACTAACCTAAGGACATCACACCGTAGCGGTCGCGCGGTTTCAGACTGTAGCGCCTAGAACCGCTCGGCCACTTCGGCCGGCACATTTGGGATATGATGGGTCGAGAAATGACTCATGTAACTTGTCAACCAAACACTCTTACAGAACAGGTCGAACAGGTGTGGAGTAACGCATCCCAGGACAGTATTTGCCTTCTGCACGATCGACTGGATGCCTGAGTCAGCGCCTGCATTGTCGACTATGGAGGCTACATCATGTTCTAATATGGGTGTACCAACATCGGTCGATACCTGGTACCAGAGAACCGCTAGTGCTATTGATCTGTAAATGCAATCATCTCATGTACTCTTCATGCACTATTGCAAAAATAAATCTTGAGTGAATGGGAAACCCTTAAAAGAGTGTGCGGATATTTTTCTGGCAATGTAAATATTAGCATGAGTGCGAATCTCAGCATCTCTTTGTTTAGTGCTCCAAACTGTTGAAGCAAAAGGTATTTAGCAGCACATGGTTTTCCTGGTATCTGGTACACTAAATTATTACTGTTTCGTGCCGTATGTAGTATGTAAGTGAATCCTGATACCTGACTGTAATGTTCTCACCAAATCTACACTATTTTACAACACCACAAAAGGAAACGTTTTGACCCTCATATCCACTACTATCACAAATAGCAGTTACTGTTAAAAAAGGAATTTAAAGTGAATCATGCATCCCTCCTGCAAATGTTCTAATAGAAAACATCCAAACATATCCACATACCTGTGACATGTAATACTGTTTACTTTCACTAATTTATTCGTGCAGTTAAATGCTGCACAATTCTTTAGCATTTTTCTTCACATACGCTGAAATGTGTAAGCAGTACACTTATAACCAACAAACACTGTCTGTATGCACCAATAAATATATAGTGTTCGATCTGTGCCGTAACACGATGCAATACGCTTGAATGTACCAGACTGTTACCACCAAGATGGCGCCCAGCCTAAAGTTCAAAATAGCCCACGCCTGCAGCGCCCTTCGCTAGTCTAGTTATTTTTAAAAGATCTTTGACCCAGAGAGACAAACTACACTGGCCAATGACAAGGTACAAGCAATCTTGCCAATCAGGAAAGCGTGATCGATACAGTCCTACGCACGGCACAGAACTCTGTATGGGGAAGTACCATCGTTGAGTGATCGTAGACGGATATAGGATGACTTTGGACAGAAGTTCTATTTGGTGTGATGGATGGCAGCTTGCCCAAAATGTAGAAAAATCTACGTTAATGAAGATGAATAGGATAAACAATCCCATAATGTTGGATTACAGTATTAGTGGCATGCTGCTTGACTCACCCACATTGGTTAAATATCTACACTCGTATGTTGAAAAGTGACATGAAGTGGAATGAGTATATAAGAAAGGTGGTAGGGAACACGAATGGTCGATTTCTGATCACTGGGAAAATTTTAGGAAAGTATAATTCATCTATTAAGGAGATCATATACAGTACACTTGTGTGACCCATCCTTGAGTACTGCTCGAGTGTTTGGGAACAGTAACACATTGGGTTAAACACAGACATCAAAGCAATCAGATGTGTGCTGCTGGATGTGTTACCAGTAGGCGTGGTCCATGAAATCAAATGGAGATCCCTGGCAGGGGAAGAAGACAAGCTTTCTGTGAAACACTACATGGCGTCTCAAGTCTTTTCGCCCAAAGTGAAACAGGTGATAGTAAGTCCCCAAACCATTGTTCTGAGATACAAAACCAATGACCCAAAATGCGTATTTAGTGTGTTATGTACATACACAGCATACAAAGCATAACAACAATTTGACGACCGCCAGTCTCAATGCATGCATGGCAACGGCGCATGAAGCTCTGCCACATTCTCTCAAAGATCCCTAGTGTCTGTTGCACAAGAAGACAGGCAGCATGGTCCCTAGCAAGCAGGTCTACATCCGTCCCTACTGTTTCATACACCAACATCTTGACATAACCCCAGAGGAAAAATCCAAAGGTGCGAGGTCTAGAGATTGCGCTGGTCTTGGGACAGGACCTACCCTTTCAAACCAAAGATCAGGGTACAGGCTGTTCAGGTACTGAAGGACATTAACATCAAAGTGGACTGGTACACCATCATGTTGAAACCACATCCTTTCGTGAACAACAAGGGGTACAGTCTCCAAAAATTGTGGCAGTACATCTCACAGGAATTCCAGGTAATGTGGACCAGTCACGTGGGGAGGCAGCAAATAAGGTCTTATTAGGTGATCTTGAATAAAGTCCTCCTATACGTTGACAGAGAACCGTTGCTGGTGGCCACCGATGTGTGTGGCATGGGGATTGTTCTCTCGCCACACATGGCTGTTACGGCTGTTGAAAATACCATAATGAATGAATGAAGCCTCATCCGTGAGCAATACAAACTGTATGAAGTTTGGCAATATAGTAGTGAGGTGAATAATCCACTGACAGAAGTGAATACGGGGCTCAAATCTGTTGGACCCAATGCTCGCACATGTTCTTTGTGATAGGTCTGTAATATCTGCAACCTTCAAAGTGTGCATTTCACAGGCAAGTATATGGGTTCTTATAGCTTAGTGGTCGACGGAATAACCGTCGATCACCTCGAATGAGAGTGTCCACACGTTGAAACATTGCAGGAGTCACAGCTGTGTCTGGCCAGGCAGCGCGCGGGAGATCGGACAGGTTTCCGTAGCCTTTTTGGGATGGTGACAGAGCCGGCCAATGTGGCCGAGCGGTTCTACGCACTACAGTCTGGAACCGCGCGACTGACACGGTCGCAGGTTCGCATCCTGCCTCGGGCGTGGATGTGTGTGATGTCCTTAGGTTAGTTAGGTTTACGTAGTTCTAAGTTCTACGGGACTGATAACCTCAGAAGTCCCATAGTGCTCAGAGCCATTTGAACCATTTTTGATGGTGACAGACACCTCGCCCAATGACTCTCTGTGCTTCTGTTCACTGCCATTACTCCGTAGACATTTGTAAGGTGTCAGGCAAATCCAACACCTTCCATGAAATCCCTGACATGAGAAGCAAATCCAGTAGTATGTCACATAGCTCCGAATAAATCGTGACATTAAATTAAACAAAGTAATACGAGTAACGAGTGAGCAAATGGAATACCACAGACTCACACAAGAATGCTTAAATGCATGTCATACCTACCCACCTTGAGACAGACGCAGTTCCGAGGGGAGAAACGAGAACAGAAGCCGAGAGCACAACCGTGTTAAGCTAGAAGGCCCTACAAGGGACGGACACCCACGTAGCCAGCTAACCACCAGGACCACCCCCTAGCCCATGTTAAAAGCTAGAGCCCTCTAGAAGAACAGTATAGATCTTACGATAACACTAAAAGGCCCACACCAGCCGCAAGTTTTAGCGTGAGACTTTTTCGCGTCTGTTACGTTGCAAACGTTAAAAACATTGCCCCACCACGAAAAGTATAACGTTTCTCATTGGATCGACAGAATTTTTGTAGGCAGAGCTTAAGGTTAACATGGAGACCCTGATTGGTCAGATGAAAACACAGCCAGATGGTTTTTTTTTAAACCAACTTTGGTAAATTGTAGTAAGGAGAAGTTAGGAGAGAGTTGCTTCCAAGACGGCGAGCTGTATGGAGCTGCGACGGCCGCCGCCCCCTGACGAACACCGACAAGGTAATGAATGTATGCGATGCCGCATTGTTGAGCGCATAAGGCTTCACTCAGAACAAGTCTCATCTGTTACATCCCCTTTTCACGTAATACTAGTGACGATCGTCTATTGAAGCTCATGGTATTTACTTTTGCTACGTAAGTTAAAATCTGAAGCGCGATGATTTTTCTGTTATATAATTATTGAGAAGCCACATCAGCCACTGTAATTTACAACAAGTTAGATAAGTAATTAAAAGATAATTGAGGGTCACTGTAGACCATTTTGATAGTTTTCTCTATTGTGAAACTTAATTTAAACCTAGATTATAGATGTGATATGGCATAGGTCATCCTTCGATCCATTGTAGAACTTGGAAACCCAATCAGGGAATATTCGTTCACATTTTTGTTGAACGCAGTTGGTTTTTATAATCCTGTATTAAAATATTTCCTTTTATCAATAGTGCAATTTATAAACAATGTTTTGTGAGTAGAATAAAATTTCCAATGGTAAACTTAACTGCTATTTCGACGTTATTTTACCAGCTAACTAAAAATAGGAAAGCCTTGAACCCCTTCCGCGAAATTTAGTTAGTATTAAGATTCTTTTACAGGGAGTGCAGTGGAGCTGACGCTGAATTCATTAAGTATTTGGTTATATCATTGCTTGTGTCACTGAACTCTTCTGAACTCTACATGTCATGTGTGGTCTGGCGTCTCCTTACCAGCAACAGGTCCCAGGTTCAAACTAGTCAATTCCCTAAGAAACACGCTCAGAGCGTCGTTGCGCAAAAGTGGTAGGGAGACACGACTTAGAACAACAGACACCATGCAGAATGTTAGAGAATGGCGACCCTGCCAGGATGGTAAAATACCATGATTGAAGGTCGACCACATGCCTAACTAGGTCAGAAAAATATCTTGTTGAAAAATTTTTATAACAATTTTTTTTTCCTAAAGTTATAAATAGTCGAAAACAGTAGCTGCAGCGATAGATAGTAAGAAAGTATTCAATAGAACGAGAGACATTCTAGCAGAGACAATAGCATAATTAAGTTATGGATTTTAATATTGCTAGAATTAAGTTTTCTTTCCAATGCAAGCGCACAGGTGGCGGATACATCGTTGACAAGTTGGTTCTGACCCAACAAGTAAGTGAATAGATTGTCAAGTCGTGTGTGCAAAACGTTTATGAAACGCGTGAGATCGTATGAGCGCATGCTGACGCGAAGTAGGGCGCGTGAATTGCTTTTAAAACAGAAAATAAGGGATTCGGAAAGATTAGCAATGGTAGATCGAGACCTTGACCGAATTGAGGTAGAGACCCAACATGAAGATGGACAGAGAATAGAGGACAGTACAACAGTCGATGCAGTATCGCGAGAAATAGGACATATAACGCACCATAACGAGGATAATGTACGCCAAGGCACAGAAAACCTAGGTCAGCATACGACAGAGGAGCAGGAAAGTAGAGACACAGCCGATGAGGATTCTAGCTTGCGTCTTGAATACGTAGAACCCATAGTACAAGTAATCAGAGCTCCCTCGCCACAGAGTACAAGGAATTCGAGCAGAAACGTGTCACCGCACAGTTCAATGCAATCGGTTGCAAACCAACACTTGGGCGAAAACACAGAGCGTAGGACGTCGGAAGAAAACGCAATTGGACCCACCAATCTGGCAGAATTATTACAACAAATGACGGAAACCATGACAAGACAAAATACAGAAATTGCTTACCAAATTAAAATTCAGAATGCAGAAACGACGAAACAAATTGCAAAAACCACGAGACAAATGCGTGAGATTAAAGAACAAAACCAAAAAATTCAGTTACACCTAAGTCATATTGAAGACGAGGCAAAAAAATCTCGAGAAGTGATAGGAAACTTAGCAACAGGTCACAATCAATTGAGAACAGACATTGACAAGGTACAAGTGGACGTACAAACATTGCGTAATGGCTCTCAGGACGAGATCAAAACATTACGTAACAACACCCAAGGAGATGTCAAGAAACTAGAGAAACAGATAAACGTAATTACTAGACAAGCAGTAGGTACAGCGCGTGAAATAGTTGAAAACAGTGTGTTACACAAACGTATCACAAAAGCAGCGATGAAAAGATATGATAACCGCATAGTCAAAATAGAAGCGCAAACGAAGCAACAATTTCAGAAATTGCGAACAGAGTTGTTGCAAACCATTGAAGAGCGTAGTGAATAAGATCGAACAAGCACTGAGTCTGCAACCACATCCGTATCTGTAACAGTACCGGAAAAACAAGCAATTAACGAAGATATCATGCATTTTCGATTCCAATCACAGGCGGAAAATAACATACGTGAAATCAGACAGCCTGCACCGCAACAACACGTTTCGAAATTCTTGATGAACAAACGGCACCACAAACACATACGGAACCACAAATGTATGTTTCAAGACAGTTTGGATCGTGCAATGAGGCAGCAAGGTTAGCCAGACAAGATACCGAACCAATACCTGACAATGGAAAGCCAGGTCGCGAAGAGTACAGTGCAATGCATTCAGCTACACGTTCACAACCGATGGAAGAAAATTATTGCGTACCACTCCAACGATACTACGCAAGGGTAAGCGAAAGTTACAGTGGACAATATCCAGTGGATCTACCACAACCGGAAAGAACGACGGGAGAAATGATCAGAAACCAAAGTGGGGAAGAATCGCGAATTTCATATGGAACTATGACGAAGTACGACAACGATCATTTCCTCACAGTCAGAAAATTTCAACACTTTCGAGAAGGAAACAAATTACATCCACGAACTTTTATTGATCAATTCCGAATAGGATTACCAGAACACTGGACGCTAGCACACAAATTAGACTTTATATGTGTACACATGTCAGGAACAGTCGCAGAAACCATGCAAAATGTTGCAGCGACATGCCGATCGTACGAAGATTTCAGAGAGAAGTTTCTCTCACGATATTGGTTCAAATGGTTCAAATGGCTCTGAGCACTATGAGACTTAACATCTGAGGTCATCAGTCCCCTAGAACTTAGAACTACTTAAATCTAACTAACCTAAGGACATCACACACATCCATGCCCGAGGCAGGATTCGAACCTGCGACCGTAGCGGTCCCTCGGTTCCAGACTGTAGCGCCCAGAACCGCACGGCCACTACGGCCGGCTCACGATATTGGTCCAGCGAAGCACAGAACAGAGTGAAGTACGAATTATTACAGAACCCATATTTTGAAAATTCAGGAGAGGAGAGTCCCGTGAAATTTTTAGAATTAATGGCAAAGAAAAATCAATGCTTAGATGTACCATACAGTGACGGAGAGTTGATTAAATTATGCTCGATGAAGTTACCATTGAAATACCAGCAATCATTAGTAGGTCGCGGAGGCAATGACTTCGAAGCATTTAAAGGTATTCTAAGGGAACTAGAGTTCATATTTTCGGAAGATGACGCAAGAAAAAGACGAAGCGCACGTGAAAACGAAAGAAAAAAGCAGTGGAATCCACAAGACACAGTACGAAGAAACAATAATTACGAACCACGTGATAGCTTCGCACTAAGAAACGACAATAGATTTCAACAAAGAACCGGTTATGGATTTAGAAGAGAATATGGCAATAACTATAATTCACCCAGGAACGACAACAACTATTACAGAGGGAATAACGACAACCGGAACGGGTATTGGATAAACAATAGACCGACAAATTATCAACAAAGAAACCACTATCCACAAGCTGAACAAGAAAAGAGAATACAGATAGGAGAGGTGGAGGTAAGACCACCAAACCCCGATAAACGTTCGAGTAGACAGCTAAGCGCCCATGCCAAAGGGAATGACGCACCGACCCAGGACTATTGCAGCACCTTGAACAGAGAAGTAAATACCTTATCACGAGAAGAGAAGAAGGAAGAAACAAATCCGCAGGGACCAGATGAAAACGAAGACAGGAAAATAACAATATCATGTTGGGACGAAATTAATTGCGAGAATACTGACGAGGAAGATGAATTACCAGAGGCATGCACAACGAATGTAGGAGGAAAGGACGAAGTAATGAGTATTGCAGAGCTATTTGAGATGGAAACCAGGGAAAGCGAATTCAATGAGGTTAATGCGCAGCCGACAGAAGTTGAAAATAAGTTACTAGTGGGCACACAACCCAACGTATATAATGAAGGAAGTTATGAAGCGATAATTAGAGCATTTAGATGCGATTATGTGGAAGTAGCGACGAAGAAGAAGATAGACGAGGATGAGGAAAAAGTAGAGGATGTTGAAGAAAGCGTAAATGAAGGAAGAAATAGAGAAGAGGAAATAAAAGAGAGAGAAGCAGCAGTCGAAGCTTATCCTACAGAAAGTTCGAATTCACAAGGGAAATTCCTGAAAAGACTCATGTATGATTCAGTGGAGGATTCGTTGATGCAAGAAGAAGAAGATAACAGAACCAACCCTTTCAAATTCAACCAATTGTGAAGGCCATGGTAAAGCATATCCCAGTCAATATTGTAATTGATAGCGGAAGTGAACTGACTGCGATCTCAAAAAATTTATTCATGCAGTGTAATGCCAATGAGGAACTGCCAGTTCTGAAAACACGTAAGATTGAAGTAAGAGGTCCTATTGTAAGTAGGCTGTCTAGGTTTTTATATTGGTAACGCCACGTAGCGCTCTGTATGAAAATCACTGGCTGTGCTGTGTGCAGTCTGTGGCTGGGTGGCATTGTTGTAATATTCGCTATTGGAGTGTTGGGCAGCTGGATGTGAACAGCGCGTAGCGTTTCGCGGTTGGAGGTGAGCCGCCAGCAGAGGTGGATGTGGGGAGAGAAATGGCGGAGTTTTGAAATTTGTAAGACTGGATGTCATGAACTGCTATATATATGATGACTATTAAGGTAAATACATTGTTTGTTATCTATTAAAATCTTTCATTCTATCAGTAGTTAGTGCCTTCTGTAGTTTGAATCTTTTATTTAGCTGGCAGTAGTGGCGCTCGCTGTATTGCAGTAGTCCGAGTAACAAAGATTTTTGTGAGGTAAGTGATTTGTGAAACGTATAGGTTAATGTTAGTCAGGGCCATTCTTTTGTAGAGATTTTTGGAAATCAGATTGCGTTGCGCTAAAAAATATTGTGTGTCAGTTTAAGCTCAGTCTTGTATAATTATTCTATGGGGATGTTTCATATGTCGACCCTTAGCCGAGGATACCTCACTGGAATCTTCTGATTTTGTCTTGTAGTTTGTGTAATTAGTGTAGCTTTAGTTTATTGCTAGCGCGTAATTGTAGAGAGAATCTCCTTTGTAGTTGCAGTCTTTCATTGTTGTACAGTAAAACAGTTGTGGCATGCATGTAAATTTGCACCAAGTATTTCGCAGCTGCGCTTGCAATTAACTAGATATTTTTTTCAGTGCTATGTTAATGTGTTCTCTTATTTTTGCTCTTCAAATTGTGCTTTTCTGTGTTATCGTGTGAAATAATGTGACAATAATGGCGTGTGAAAAACGTAACACTAGGCTCCAAAGTAAACTGAGAAATGACAGTGAAGACGAGCGTAGCTTATCAGCACAACTGTGTAATGAATTAACAGACATTCAAAGTAGTAATTTGGTAATTGTGCATAGGGAAATGGAGTGGGCGGCAAATAATGGTGTAGACAGTGAAACAATTAGTGAACAGGGAAGCATTATCGATCGATCGGTCGGCAACAGCTCGCCTCAGGATTCCGAAATGACAGGACACTATCTTGCAAATACTGTAGATTCAGGTTTTGCGTCCTCACCATTTTCTCAAATAAGTCAAGACACATTTTCTGCTTTTCAAAATGCGAATATTGCCGGTTCAAATGCACTGCCGAATAGCACTGATGAACATGTTTCAGACACCAGTGCATTGTTATTACAGTTAATGCAACAAATGGGACAAAGGCTACAAAAGTTAGACACAATGGAACAAAATCTTCAAAAATTAGACACAACGCTTGAACAAAATCAGAAACAAATGGGACAAAATCTTCAAAAGTTAGACACAATGGAACAACACCAGAGACAAACACAACAACAGTTAGACGCAATGGAACAAAATCTTCACACCACACTTGAACAAACACGTGAAGATTTAACTACTGAGTTACATAAAATCGAATCGAAATGTCAAAAAGTCTGTAACGACGTAAAAACACAAATTTGTGAGCATTTCCAACCTATTTTTTCGCGTCATGAAAATGCATTACAGAATCACAAAGCAGCCATAAAAGAACTGCAAACTATTGTTCATGAAAATCACGACACCCTGCAAGCTAAAATTGACTCAGTTGCATCTACCGATTCGGTTATGCAACTTGCAAAAACTCAGGAAAACTTAAAAGACACAGTATATACGATTTCAACACAAATGGTCACTCTGAAACTTGGTTCAGAAACACACACAGAGGAAATAATTTCACTAATGGATAAAGTAGCCGAACTTTCAGATCAGTTCACTAACTTATCTACAAAGGTAGATGATGATCTGAATGACACAAGACCTGTAGCCTTCACAGACACTGAAGAGTATGAACAAATTAGAAAATTCAAACAAAATCAAAATCAAATCAATACACAGTACAAAAGAGAAATCCGGGAAGTACAAAATCAGTTGCACAAGTAATACAAGAATTACATATTTCAGAGGACACTCGCGCTCCAGTACGGGAAGAGGGACATAGAAATACGGAACAACCACAAAATAATAACACAGGACATTTCGGAAATTATGAAACAAATTGGCAAGGTGCACCGAATTTTGAAATGGAACCGCCGAAACGACGTAACAATGACCGATATGCGACTCGTCGACATGATGATTTTGACTATAAGCTGTTCATTACTACACGTAAATTTAAAACATTTAAGAATTCTGGCAACGATATTCATCCACAAGCGTGGCTCCATCAATTCTCTCATTGTTTTCCTCCCAACTGGTCATTAGAGCGCAGATTAGAATTTATGTGTGGCTATTTAGAGAATGAACCAGCTGTAAGAATGCGATCGGTCATTCACGATTGTCACAGTGAAGAAGAATTTTATCATGCCTTCCTCTCAGCGTATTGGTCTCAAGCTACACAAGACCGAGTAAAACATAGCATCATAATGATGAAACGTTTCGAACAATCTGAATTTTCCAGTCTTATCAAACATTTTGAAGACATGTTGCATAAGAATCAATATCTTTCAAACCCATACAGCCCTTCAGAACTCATCCGCATTTACTTAATGAAATTGCCTGAACATTTAAGAAATATTATTTTGGCAGGACGTTGCAAAGACGACATTGAAGCTTTTCAGGGACTTTTACAGGAATTAGAAATTGACACAGACAGTCGCGGGATGCGAAAACAGGAAAACTATCACTACAGGTCACATCCGTCACAATTCCGTGATGACAGAAACAATAACTGGACACGACAAGTCTATTCTTACAATGCAAATCGTGAACAAAACAGATACCACCCATATGACAACCACTGGCAGAGTAATAGTTACAGAGAAAGATCGTATTTCCGTAGTAATGAATATGATAGAGATTACCACAGAAACAGACAATATGGGAACAAAAACAATTATTATCAAGGGAGACAGAATAACTTCAGACGCAACTGTTCAGCGCACAGTTACGATTCCGCGAGAAATTCTCCACCACATGACCGACAAACAAGAAACTATGTAAACTACCGACAAAACGACAGACCTGAATTCCATCAGAACTGGCGGGATTCAAACAGAGCAGGGCACTCTCGACAAGGTGAATTTGTAGAAGTTAGGTCTCCTAATCCCAATGACGACGCACGCCGACAAAGAGACAGAGAATGACTCGCACCGCAGGCAGCCACGTGCGCCGGCTGGCTCAGGGAAAAATTACATAGATGCTAACCTTGAGAAAAATTTTAGCATTCTTTACCGATGTACCATATACCACATGATAATTCCACTGAAGCTGAAACTCTGGGTACTAGGAAGAGTACAGGTTTACACCACATTTCACTTGTAAAACCGTTTATTGAAAGATAATCTGATTTTTAACTTTGTCTTTGCCATAAAACTTTTCACTTAATATTTCTAGTATGCATTGTCAGAAACTGTTACCATGCAACAATGTTTGAAGTTAAATATCCAATCAAGAACCAAGAGAACTTATTTAAACAGAAATTACGAATGCATTGTTATAGTGAACAGACGTCACAGTGTTATTGTGTGTGTACATTCTTGCTTGTTAGTTGCACAATTACGTAACGACTATAAGGCTTACATACTTAGAACATATACTGGTACTGCTAATGAGATTTTAATGCAACATTTTGGTTTACTTGAAAATACATTCTGGATTTAAAGTACTTTCTGTGAGATACCAGATGACACAGTGCTTAGTTTATGTGACAGCTACACGATTTTATCACGACGCTACTAAAGAATGACAATTTACAATGTTGCTTTTCCAGTGTTTCAGTTTTATATGTGCACAATTTTTCTGTATTATTCTGGAAAGTAAAACATGTTTTAGTAGTAACCTTTGTGGTATAGCTACAATGAGACAGCCTTTTCCATAGCACAACAATACGTTACAGCACAGTCCTTTCTTCATCACGGCAATGAGCGTAATAACTAAGATATCTACACGCAAAGCATTTCACTTTTGTTTATCATGAGGTAAGTACATTGGCTTCTGCAGAACTTAGCTTTCGGAGGACAATAACTACGACATTTCCACAGAGATTATCTTACAGCAATACGCACATTTAGTGCTACAGGACACGCATTTGAGCGATTAATTTTGTACTTAAACCATTTATTTTTCAAGATTTTTGAATTGCAAAGAAAGTTTTCCGTGATACATTTCATTCCATTGCTGTAATCTGTAACACCTGAGGATATAATTACATTAATCCTCAGGGGGGTACACACTTACTTTGTGTACCATGTGTTTGGCAAGCACAAGGAGCACTAGCTAATATGGTATTTGCTCATACAACTTTACATTTCGGTACCATATTTCTCTAACACATAAATTACACAGCTATCTGATCATTTAACTGAGAGACAAACATTTTTTTTACTACATCAGTGACACATTTTTACGCAATTACACAGTTGGATAATTTCATACTTATGAAATTGTATTTTGTCTGTACTTTGTGAACTGTTCATATTTTTTCGGAACCATTGTGATAATATGAGAGCTTAGAATGATGTATTTCGTAAGGGATCACGATTTTTGAAGTACGTTTGAGGTAGATGACTTTATTGAAGGTCTTGAAATTATTGAAAGAAGCTGTGACGATTCTGAGATGTGATTGATCTGTTATGATGTTATTATTGCGATGATGATGTGTATTATGCTGTTGAGGTACGTTTATGATCAATAACCTGAGAATCGTACTTTAAAGAGTTATGAAATGTGTGTACATGCGTGAATGTATCACAACGCCGCCGAAAATTTTTGGACTCTGTTATATTTATAGGATTTTGTTTCTACACTTTTCAACTGTAATTTCTCGACTTGTGAAATTTTATTTGTATATGAGACTGTCACTGTAGTGCAAACTGGTGTCGTAAATATTTCGGTAAGAAAGTTAAGTGACCACCTGCACGTAATGCGTCGTGGGCACCCAGCTGCGCGACAATTGCCTGGAAAAAAGCCATTTGTGTGTGCCTTACAGAGGCACAGGTGAAAAAAAAATGGGGCCATTATCCTCGCTATTGACATTCCTTTGTAGAAAGCATCGCAAATACGACATGCTCAAACTTGAAAACATATGATAACACTGTGGAGCTCTTAATTTATGATATTTACTGAAATGTCTAATGAAATGACGAGAAATATTTTATGTCTATACACCTGATTATGACTACTGTCTTTCTAGTTGAGAGATTTTTTTTTACTACCTTATGAAATGCCATACGGCTAATGAATGATGTTTCATGCCTTCCTTTGTAAATATTTGCTCATTTTCTTTAATATCTAGTTTCTAGCTGCACTGCAGCATTGGTTATTATAAAATTTAATAGATGTACTAATATCACTATTTTCTGTCTACAGACCCAGTAAAGAATACGTTTCTCATATACTTTCTTAGAAAAGAGAGCACAAATAGACATTTCCCTTCACAGGAATTGCATAAATAATTTTTTTAATGACTTGGTAACTTTCTTGCAGAGTAAGTTTTTGTGATGCATCACTCTAGTGTTAAGATACGACATAGGTATTAGACATGGCCATTTTTAGTGTAATATTTTTTCTGCTTGAGCTATGTCATGTTTAGATATAAGTTATTGTATTTGCTGCTGCTATTTGCCAGGCATAGTGTTACTAAATTTCACTTTGTATTAATCTGTTAAGCTAGTTTTACTACTGATTTATTTTTCTTGTTTGCTGTGCATTGCCTTATATTAGTTGTAATATTGCATTTGCTTTGCTAATTTATGCTGCTTGCTTCGCCATTTGTATTTTTTATCATTTCTGTTTGTGTTAATTGTTTTGTGCTGCTGCATTGCCTCGTTCCTTAGTTTAGCATCTGAGCTCAGTCGATTTAAGTTAGCTTAAGATGGGGTAGGCTATGTAAGAGAACGATTTGTGATGAATGGAAAGAAATGCATTGAGAAGCTATAAGAAAATGGTTTGGCCAAAGAAGGATTTTGAAATAGGATGAATAGAACACAGAAGGCAGGCTTCGATAGGACTTTTTGGGAATAATGATGAATGAAGGGAGATCTCCATGCAAAATACTGCAGTAAAACAAACCCTGTCCTTTCCTTTTGTGTTATCCCTCTATGTGTTTGTGTACCCTTATGTATTTGTGTTCTTCCTGTCTTTATGTGGTTCATTAATAAGATTTACGTTATAGAATTTTTCTAGTACTAAGCCACATTCACTATGATAAGGAATACTGTTATCCTCAAATATATTTTGCATTTATAATATGTCATTTTCTTTGTAAAGCTGTTTACACATGATTAATTCTGTTCTGTTTCAATTCTCATGTGTGAAATTAATGTTTCGGAAACTATTCTCATTATTTTATTTATTTACTTATGTCATAATCCCTGTAATGCTGATGTATATGTTTCTTTCTATTCTTTTGTAAAGCCCCTATTACTACAAATGTTATCTGTATTGTTATGTTCTTTAATTATGTATTTTGTACCTTTGTTATTGTATTCTTATGTTATAAAATTGTAATTGACACCAGTTCATCAAATTAAGTAACTTGTAAGTTACATTTCACTGCACACGTTTCTGTTGGTCATAGTATATGGACAATATGTGAGAAGTAGGGACTGACAGTGTTGCACGTGTGTTAATAATTCAGCAAGGGACTGGATAAGAGCATTGCTGGTTCTAAGGACATTTCAAAAAAAAATTTTGTGCGTGCACAAGTGGTGGTTTATGGACTTGCTATATTCTCCGCAAGAATCTTCGACGGTGATTGTGCACCTGCACAGTCGCAACAGATGGCTGCTAGCCATCTCTACAAGGACTACAGTGGGTCTGCACCTTTGATGACCCACCAATATCATTATTTCTACAAATACTGCAGTGGGTCTGCACCTCTGGTGGCCCACCAATACCGTAATCTCTACCAGGACTACAGTGGGTCTACTCTGTGATGACCTACCTACCAATATTCTTCAAAACTTCGTCTGACTCCGCTGTGGGTCTGCTCTGTTGTGGCCCATTACCTGTCTGCATGTCGAGAGCCAGCACTGTCTTTCCGTTGGAAGGACAACACTACTTCTTCAAGACTGCATGGAAATCCATTACTTTCGTGTGCATTTTCTTTTACTGCTCAGACTTTGAGAAAAACACTGCTATTTTACTGTGATGAATGATCAGGACTGTCTTTATGGACTGTGGGAAAATTTTAGCTTTTGACCAACATTGTATCAATAAGTGTGTGCATTTGATATCTTTGTTATTGTAATTATGAAAAATTTCTTCAAATCTGTATTGGCCACTGCCCAAAACAATTTGTAAAATTTTTGTGGGGAGCATGGGGACTATGTAAGTAGGCTGTCTAGGTTTTTATATTGGTAACGCCACGTAGCGCTCTGTATGAAATTCACTGGCTGTGCTGTGTGCAGTCTGTGGCTGGGTGGCATTGTTGTAATATTCGCTATTGTAGTGTTGGGCAGCTGGATGTGAACAGTGCGTATCATTGCGCGGTTGGAGGTGAGCCGCCATCAGTGGTGGATGTGGGGATAGAAATGGCGGAGTTTTGAAATTTGTAAGACTGGATGTCATGAACTGCTACATATATGATGACTATTAAGGTAAATACATTGTTTGTTCTCTATTAAAATCTTTCATTTGCTAACTATGCCTATCAGTAGTTAGTGCCTTCCTTAGTTTGAATCTTTTATTTAGCTGGCAGTAGTGGCGCTTGCTGTATTGCAGTAGTTCGAGTAACCAAAATTTTTGTGAGGTAAGTGATTTGTGAAACGTATAGGTTAATGTTAGTCAGGGCCATTCTTTTGAAGAGATTTTTGAAAGTCAGATTGCGTTGCGCTAAAAAAATATTTTGTGTCAGTTTAAGCACAGTCATGTATAATTTTTCTATGGGGATGTTTCACTATTAGAAACAATGCTGCGGAAGTTACGAGACAAACAAGGTTAACTCTTTCGTGTCAAGGTTAAAAGATCGAAGCCAACTTCGTGATCATACCTAAACTAACTGTAGATTTGATTATAGGTGTAGATTTTTTAAATGTGAGACAAGCGATAATAGATATGGGGAAAGGTTGGGTAACAATCGGGAATGTCACACTTCTCTTTTAGCAAAAGCTAATATTAGAAGAAATACCAGTTATAAACAAACAATTAAGAATGATGCGAGATAAAGAGGATGAAGAATTAGAATGGTATGCACAAAAGGGGGAATCGCCTCAACTCATGTTAGAAGTCCATAAAGAAATCGACGAAAAATTGCAAGAAGTTCAAGGTATTTCGGAACACAGTAAAAGAGAATTAGAGGGTATTTTACGAGATAAAGCAGAGGTATTTTTACCTAAGACTGGCAGTAATAAACACTTTCAGTACAAGTTTGAAGTAAAACAGCACAAACCATTTAGAGTGCCACCCTACACAATCCCATTAAGCTAAAGGAATAAAGTATTACAGGAGATATCTAAAATGTTAGATGATGATATTATTGAACCAGCTACCTCCACATATAACAGCCCACTCCATATTGTACAAAAACGAGATGGGAGCATCAGGTTAGTGCTTGATTCCAGACAGATCAACACAATCATAATAACTGAGACAGATCGCCCAGAAAAATTAGAGGAATTGATACAAAACTTCCACAGTGCTAAGATATTTTCATCAATTGATTTACGGAGTAGTTTCTGGCAAATAGAATTGGCCCCAAAGTGTAGAAAATTTACAGCATTTATCGTATTCGGTAGATGTTACCAGTTTAAACGATTGCTATTTGGTTTAAACATATCATCAGCAGCGTTTATTAGGGGATTTAATACTATACTCAGTCCTGAAATTTTACAAAAAATTACTTGTTATGTTGATGATGTGATTATAGCAGAACCCTCTTGGGAACATCACAACGACAAATTAAATCAGTTTTTACAGATCATGGAAGAGCATGGGATCACAGTAAATGTAACAAAATCCAAATTTGGAAGGCGAGAGGTCAAATTTCTAGGACACATAATTTCAGAGAAAGGGATAATGCTCGACCCAGAAAAACTAACGGCAATCAAAGAATTCTGTACTCCACATAATAAGAAAACTCTTAGAGGATTTCTAGGTCGCACCGGATTCTATAAAAAATTTATTTGGATCGACTCTCTCGCAACACCACGCCTATGTGCATTGACTGGAAAAAACACGCCATGGGTATGGGATCAACAAGCCAATGAAGAATTTTTAAAAGTGAAAAACGCACTAACAACAGCACCGATTTTAGCACATCCTGATCTAACACAAAATTTTTGTATGGCCACTGATAGCGCGAAAACAGGTTTAGGAGTTGCTTTATTCCAAGAATAGGAACAGGCAGGGCTAAGATCATATAGAACAATTGCATTTGCCAGTCGTGTACTCACAAAAAGCGAGAAAAACTATTCAGTCACGGACCTGGAAGCATTGGCCATTGTATGGGGCTTCCAACGTTTTCGATACTTCCTATTCGGAAGAAAAACAAAAGTATGCACTGACCACAAAGCATTAGAATTTCTGTTATCCGCCAAACTAACTCATGGGAGGTTAGCCAGATGGATGTTAATACTACAAGAATTTGACTTCACTATTACACACATACCAGGACCAGCGAATGTAATTAGCAGATGCTTTATCACGATGTCCACAGGGTGCATCCAATAACATAGGTTTGGAAGCAGCAGAAGACCAGTTTACAATGTACTATATGAAACAAGTACCTTCCGAAACTATATTACGACAGCATTGAAAAACATACGCAAAGAACAGGACAAGGATCCCGAAATACTAGGAATCAAACACAAGTGGAGAAGTAAGGATTTTCCAGACATTCGACAGCACTATCTCGTAAAAAACAATGTTTTATTTTTTAGACGAAATGTTGCAACGAATGAATGGTTAATTTATATCCCAGATGAACTAATTAATAAGTACATATGGTATACACATTTAAGTAATGGCCACTTTGGACCAAAGAAATGCTTTTTAAAAATAAAACTCACAAGACATTTTCCTAATATGGAAAGACGAATTAGAACAGTATTAGTCAAATGCAAAAAATGTATGAGGGTTAAACACGTCACTTTCCAAACCAAACCACTTATGTTTACAATAATCCCTAAAAAATTAAAACAAATAGCTGCAACAGATTTGATGGGACCCCTCCCAACAACAAAAAATGGATGTATTTTCATATTTGTAGTTTTGGAACTTACATCTAAATGTGTTACCTTGACACCATTAAAACGGGCAACAGGTCTTACTATAAGTAAAGCATTTAGACAAGATTTTCTCAGACAAGTAGGTCAATTGGAACGAATAATTTCGGATAATGGCCCACAATACAAATCAGTGCAATGGCAGAACACGTTAAAACAACACAAAATAAAACCCATCTACATATCTAGGAACAAACCTAGCGTAAATCCAGCACAACGATCTATGAAGGACATAGACACTTTATGCCACTTATATGCAGGCAAAAGACACAACACTTGGGATATATACCTTAAAGATTTTCAAGAAGTAATAAATGAAATGCCACTACACTACTACCTCCAGTTACTGTACTTAAAAATATTGAACCTCCAAACATAAACAGAGAAAATGTTAGATTTCCTATTGTACCACGTAGACAGCACAAACAAGTCATAGCAACAGCACTCTCCAACATCAGAAAGGCAACCATTAAAAGAAAAGAAAGAGGAGATAGAACAGCAATTAAAAGAACATTCTCAGTAGGCCAGAAAGTATTTGTAAAACCACACCATCTCTCCAGCAAACAGAAACACAAAATACGTAAGTTTTACACTGCATACAACGGACCTGTCATAATTTGCCAAATTGCTCATGATAATGCTGTGGAACTAATGAACCCAAAAACAGGCAAAACCTTAGGACTTCACCATGTGAGCCATATCAAAAAGTTTGAAGATTAATTTTATTACTGGTAAATAATCAGCACAATATTTCAAGATTATGTTGCAGATAAGATCGTCAGGCGAAAGAAGAATGAAGAGACAGGAAGGTGGGAAAAAGAAAGTAGTTTCAATAAAAACAAAAACAAAAATTACACCAATAGTACCATAGATTAAGGTGCAGGGATAAAACGTAGATAGTCTAACAGCATGAAATACTAAAATGCTATACACCACGACAGTACACAAAAATAAAAAACGAATTTGAGGATTCTTGTAGAAGTTAAGACTCAAAATATCTTAGAATTGTTACATGGAAAGGGCGCCGAAATTTGTAAAGCTTTTTAAGAAGGCGTAAAACAATGTAGGTACTAGACATATGTTAGATGATTATAAGTAAAACTTTTTATAAGAACCATTGTAAAAACTACAGCAAAGACCAGATGCAACGACCCACAAGTTGCAACACGAGAAGTATCAAGAAAGAAAAGGACGTAATTAGCAAGACACGATTCCTACAAGGCAGATGCGTCCAGAGAAGGGAAAGGATAGCAAGACCAACAGAGGGCCCTTGTAGCCAAAGTGGGCAGTAAATCTGCTGAACCACAGAGTGGCAGAACCCTGCTGGGACAGAACACGGAACCACAGAGTGGCGGAACACGGAAGGCCAAGAGGGTCTTGGAACGCCCCGACTAAGTGGAGCGAGCAAAAAACGGCCCAATGAGAAGACCGCTTGGGCAAGCCACCACTGGCAAAAAAATATGTGTAAAAGTCACACTACTGCTATTAAACAGCACGCTGATGCACTAAACTGAAGAAAACTTTCACAAAGTAAAAATGACATGCCCAAACAATTTATCAAACTGTTACTAAGAGGAGAACTTCAAAGCGACTAGTTATCAATAAATATTTCCATATCCTGCCCAGAGAAGAACCAAGAATCAAGTAAGACGCAGAGAAAAAGCAGGAAGAACAGAAGTTGAAGATTCCAAGATTGAGACCAAGAAAGAAGATGGGTGAAGAATAGACGACATACCTTCCCAAATCCCTATCGTATTGTAAACTAGTTGTCTGCGAAGTATTACAACGAAAAACGACCGCTTTCAGCGACACATAACGATGACTTTCACGCATACAAGGCCAGTAAACCACGAGATTCTGCACTCACAGCTCCTTTCCATTATGGGACCTCCACAACAGCAACACACACTTGCAAAGCCAACAAGGAACCACGAACAAAGCTGTACATCAAATACTTGCCCACATCCATCTCGCTCAAGTCCATCACCTTCGTGCGAAAACATTCGCCAACCTCATGCTTAAACATTCATAGGATTGTGTGAATGTGTGAAGTCAAATTATGTGATGTAGGAATTGTGCAAAAGAAATGTGTGAAAAACTAAATAAGTTAAGCACACCAGACAGCTAATAAACTACAAAATAACAGTCATTGACTATGGACTTAAGTAAAAAATAGACTATCGATAAAAATAAGTCATTAGTTCTGAAATGGACAGTATATAAAGAACAAAAGTAAGGCATAATAAACACTAAAACTATATGCCACTTACTTTCTCCTCATGAAAATAAAAGAATAACTATATTTTACTTATTTTCTCCTTACAAAAACAAAGATAAAAAATTATCTTGTCGGATGTTTTCCCTTTTTTTCTAATATTTGTAACACTTGTTAGGATAATATCTCAATACTTGTATATGTATATTTCTTTGTCAAAGCATTTCTTGGAAATAATTCTTATTTGTTGGTGTAACAATGTTGAAATGAGTGTCTAGACACAAAAACATTTTACTTGTACATGATATTTAGAAAATGTGTTAGGAATAGATATTAATTAATTACTACATTTATAAAAACAATCTTTCTAAGAAAATCGATGTGAGAGACTCCTCACTTTCGATAACAA
This sequence comes from Schistocerca serialis cubense, assembly GCF_023864345.2. Taxonomy (NCBI): domain Eukaryota; kingdom Metazoa; phylum Arthropoda; class Insecta; order Orthoptera; family Acrididae; genus Schistocerca; species Schistocerca serialis. The sequence goes on along the minus strand of NC_064642.1, from coordinate 77,707,846 downwards.
ACTTCTTAAAAAACAAACTTCACACTTAAATAAACAAAGAAAATTATAAAAATAATAATTAGAATAGAATAAAAATATTCTTCTCTTGTCAATATAAACATATGTTTGAGAATAATGTGGAAGAATATAAAAATATAAATTAGTAATACAAACTAGCATAGAACCAGAATAACTTGGCTGAACAGTAGGTAGCAAAATTTAGATAAAGGAATAATTTTTGACTGACTTAGACAACGATTCAATCATTGCCTAACTTCAGTGCAAAAATTAAGTTCGAAGGGTGGTGATATGTAAGGTGTCAGGCAAATCCAACACCTTCCATGAAATCCCTGACATGAGAAGCAAATCCAGTAGTATGTCACATAGCTCCAAATAAATCGTGACATTAAATTAAACAAAGTAATACGAGTAACGAGTGAGCAAATGGAATACCACAGACTAACACAAGAATGCCTAAATGCATGTCATACCTTCCCACCTTGAGACAGACACAGTTCCGAGGGGAGAAACGAGAACAGAAGCCGAGAGCACAACCGTGTTAAGCTAGAAGGCCCTACAAGGGACGGACACCCACGTCGCCAGCCAACCACAAGGACCACCCTCTAGCCCATGTTAAAAGATAGAGCCCTCCAGAAGAACAGTATAGATCTTACAATAACACTAAAAGGCCCACACCAGCCGCAAGTTTTAGCGTGAGACTTTCTCGCGTCTGTTACGTTGCAAACGTTAAAAACTTGCCCCACCACGAAAAGTATAACGTTTCTCATTGGATCGACAGAATTTTTGTAGGCAGAGCTTAAGGTTAACATGGAGACCCTGATTGGTCAGATGAAAACACAGCCAGATGGTTTTTTTTTTAAACCAACTTTGGTAAATTGTAGTAAGAAGAAGTTAGGACAGAGTTGCTTCCGAGACGGCGAGCTGTATGGAGCTGCGACGGCCGCCGCCCCCTGGCGAACACCGACAAGGTAATGAACGTATGCGATGCCGCATTGTTGAGCGCATAAGGCTTCACTCAGAACAAGTCTCATCTGTTACATCCCCTTTTCACGTAATACTAGTGTCGATCGTCAATTGAAGCTCATGGTATTCACATTTGCTACGTAAGTTAAAATCTGAAACGCGATGATTTTTCTGTTATATAATTATTGAGAAGCCACATCAGCCACTGTAATTTACAACAAGTTAGATAAGTCATTAAAGATAATTGAGGGTCACTGTAGACAATTTTGATAGTTTTCTCTTTTGTGAAACTTAATTTAAACCTAGATTATAGATGTGATATGGCATAGGTCATCCTTCGATCCATTGTAGAACTTGGAAACCCACTCAGGGAATATTCGTTCACATTTTTGTTGAACGCAGTTGGTTTTTATCATCCTGTATTAAAATATTTCCTTTTATCGATAGAATAAAATTTCCAATGGTAAACTTAACTGCTTTTTCGACGTTATTTTACCAGCTAACTAAAAATAGGAAAGCCTTGAACCCCTTCCACTAAATTTAGTTAGTATTAAGATTCTTTTACAGGGAGTGCAGTGGAGCTGACGCTGAAATCATTAAGTATTTGGTTATATCATCGCTAGTGTCACTGAACTCTTCTGAACTCTACATGTCATGTGTGGTCTGGCGTCTCCTTACCAGCAACAGGTCCCAGGTACAAACTAGTCAATTCCCTAAAAAAAACACGCTCAGAGCGTCGTTGCGCGAAAGTGGTAGGGAGACACGACTTAGAACAACAGACACCACGCAGAATGTTAGACATTCTGCAAGCGCCTACAAATATCTGTGATGCTCTGGTTTTCCACCAAAAGAAACTCAATTACAGCTTTTTGCTTGGAATGCGTTCCCGTTACAGATTCTATTTTGAAGTCTCTGTAGAGCGCTGCCACCCATCAGGTTGGTTGGTTGGTTTTGGGGAAGGAGACCAGACAGCGCGGTCATCGGTCTCATCGGATTAGGGAGGGATGGGGAAGGAAGTCGGCCGTGCCCTTTCAAAGGAACCATCCCGGCATTTGCCTGGAGCGATTTAGGGAAATCACGGAAAACCTAAATCAGGATGGCCGGACGCGGGATTGAACCGTCGTCCTCCCGAATGCGAGTCCAGTGTCTAACCACTGCGCCACCTCGCTCGGTCACCCATCAGGAATTCAGCAAAACCTACAGGGGCTGAAGCGGGAATATTCCACTAAGTCCCACAATAAATTCCGCTTATTTCCAGATCGAGAAAAAAAAAATTTGCATTACATATCTAACGTACCTCGTAGAATACTGGTCAAGAGTGTGGGATGATATCGATACCAATATCGGCGAGCTGTCAGAGAACCTAAAACTCGCCGGTGACAGAATCGTCGTGGGAAAAGCATGCCACTTTGCAGAACCAGTGACGTATTGATAATATAAGAGGTATAAGAGGCCACAGCTGCCGCACAAGCCTTTGTTCCTAATTTATAAAGTTATCTCTTGTGTGACATACATGCCATTATTGATTACGTTGTTGACTTGGATTCATTTTAATTATCTCTCTCTCTCTGTTTACGTAAACGTGATATCACGATGAATTATTCTCGGTTTTGATTGTGTTTCTGCTCTCATTATGAAATTTCCAAGCTTTGTTATCCTGTTCTGCACGAGCGTGATCTGTTGTTATCATTGAGTCTATCCTAATGCAATGTTTCGAGGATACAAAAAGACCAATACCATGTACAACTAAGACAGGAGATATTAAATGTAATTGAGAAATGACAAAAATATGAAACTGTGACAAATGAAGCAGGCAAATGGAAAAATAGATGTCAAAGAGAGAGAAGAGAGAGAGAGAGAGAGAGAGAGAGACTTAAAGAAAGTGTAAAATGGCAAAGGAGGCTTTTTCATAGGACAAATGCAAGACTGTAGAAGGAAACATGAGTAAGGGAAAGTTAGAAGCCACCTACACAGAAATCACAGACCTTTGGGGGAAAAGATCCTAATATATAAATGGTGATTCCATGGTGATGATATAAACTTTTAGGGATGATGGAGAAGGGTAAATGCATAAATTTGAGGTAAGGCACCATGGTCCAGAAACGACCAAGTGAGAAAGTTATTGGTGAAAATCGTTCTGACACCTCTGACAGTGGACCTCTTCTGCTGCAAGGTCTTTGCTTTTCATATTTTGGGAGGACCTTGTATAAACCAAAACAAGTAAACATGGGCTCTAAAATGCATACATTAAGAGCTATGAACATTTGATCAGTAGAAGAAATGTGTTTCACAGCAACAGCGTTTAATATTTTTTTTGTGGGATCTAAAATTTAAAAAACCTCTCTCACACCCGCCTGATTTAGCTTCACTGATCAGGATAGTAAAAACATGCGTATGTTAAGGGAATTTTCATTCACAAAGCAGGCTTATCACATTCACACAGTTCAATACTGTTTTATTCTGATTAAATTGAGCTTAACTTAAATTCCATAAGGCAGTGAAGCAATTTCGAAGTCTCGGTGCGACGAAAATTGTCAGTCTATCTCCTGGAAACATTTGTAATAATTATTAACTTTCGGTGATCACATGGGGAAGACCGGAGATCTGCTGGTAAGACCGTGTTAGCCTATTTATTTGAAGTAACTGGATACCTTGAGCATACAAAACGGCAGGTTCGTCCAGTGTTAATCAGACGTTCCCCACTGATCCCGTGCAACACAGCGTAGTAAGCAGGCACTGTCAATAATAATCAGTTAAATAATACGCGAACACACTTACTTTAGTTCATGTATTAAATTTCTTCTCATACAGAATCTCATCAAGATGGCGACTAGCTCAACAATACATACATATACATCCTCCTTCTTTCACGACTAATCGGCAAGAATTCCTTCATTCTTTTCATAAGAGAAAACATAGATAGCAGAGAAGCTATTCCATGGAGTAAATGGACGCTCCAAGGAATAATTGGGCTTGAAAATACTTTGCATTGATAATCGGTAAGATAAGAAGAGATATTTCGGGATATGTACTGAGTTATATCATTTATAAAATTTTCTGAAAATATCGCGGAGAGACCGCTGCAAGAGACATTACAAGCGCTCATAGGTGTTAAGGTATGCACTTCGGAGCCCATGAAAATGATCGTGTGGCATTGTTGGGAGGGAGGCCCCATCCGGGTAAGTTCGGGTACCGGGTTGCACGTGTTATCTCAGGTGACGTCACATTGGGCAAGTTGTGCATCGGTGATGTTGATAGGATATGAGCACAGCACAATACCCAGTCTACGAACGGAGAAAACCTCCAACCCGGCCGGGAATCAAACCCAGACCCTCTGCATGGTAGGCAATCACGTTACCACTGAGCTAAGCAAGAGGACAGAGCCCATCATTACTGGGCATTCTTTTCTTCTCGTTTTGGGTCCTTACTATTTCCTCCTAAAAGTTGGAAAGCAAACAATTTACAGTAGAAGAGGCCCACAGTCAGAGATTTCAGGATGATTTTCACTTATAACTTCCGATTCGGTCGTCCCTTACCTCAAACCGATACATTTACCCTTCTCCACAATTCCTGAAAGTATGTAACGTCGACACAGAATCACTCTGTATTTATTAAGCGCTTAGATAGCAAGCCAGTACCAAACAAAGAAGGGAAATCTGAAAGGTATAAGGAATAAATAGAAAGGCTATACAAAGGAAGTAAACTTGAAAATTCCATTGAAACAGAAGAGGAAGTAAATGTAGTTGAATTGAAAGATGCAATACTACGAGGAAAATCTAACAGAACACCAGAACACTGGAAAGTTAAGTTGAAACGAAGCACTTAGAATAGACAGCGCCTAGCGGAGTGGCCGCGCGGTTTGGGATGCCATGTCACGGATTGCTCGGCCGCTCCCGCCGGGGGTTCGACTTCTTTCTAGGACATGTGTGTGTGTGTTGTTCTTAGCATAAGTTAGTTTAAGTAGTGTGTTAGTCTAGGGACCGATTAACTCAGCAGTTTTTCTTTTTTTTTTAAAAAAAAGAAGAAAAAAAAGGAATAGACAGCATTCTGTCAGAATAGTTATTGACATCATTGGGAGAACCAATGGTCAAAACTATTCCTCCTTGAAGTTTACGAAGTAGTTATACAGAGGTAATCTTTAATTGTGGAGAGGGTAAACAACTTACGGAAATGTTTGATATAGCTATTAATGCAGTATGTCTTCAAGTTTTATTCCTGCCTAACACTTTTAGTTCCCAACGTTCCCACTAGGTGGCATTCGCAAATGAGATTTTCGAACAGTCGTCATGGAGCCGTATAATGATGCAGAACATGCGCAGTGTTGTATGTGATTTCATGAATCCAAATCCGTTACGGCAGTTCAAAGATAGCTCAGGACTAAATATCGCAAGCCACCAACTCAAAGACAAACTGTTCTTATTTGGTACAGTCGTTTCACCGAAACTAGCTGTGTGTCACACAGGACACCTGACTAGGGGCTTCCAGCAATCTCTGCGCTGCAGTTGAATGAGTTCGGCAGTCTACGTTCGTACTCTGGGTAAATCCCAGCTTAGAACTGAATATTTAAATATCCCTAGCGTTACGGTGTGGGTGGTATTACAGAAACGCCTGTCATTCAAAACCTACGAATTAGAACTGTTTCAAGCTTTAATAGAAAGTGATAAAGAAGAACGAGTTGAGTTTTGTGTAGAAATGGTTAATAAAATGCAGACATAAGACGATTTTCTTAATAAAATTGTGTTCAGTGACGACGCCACCTTCCATACCTGTTGTAAAGATAATCGGTTTAATGTTCGGATACGAGGTGAACGGGAACCACGTCGCGTAATCGAAAATGAAAGAGACTCGCCTAAGGTAAACGATTTATGGTCCTTTCTTTTTTGCTGTGTCAGCTGTAACTAGCATATCGTACCTGTACATACTTGAAAATTATCTAATGCCTCAGTTACAACACGATATTGGCACAGAAATTATTTTCAAGGAAGATGGCGTGCCACTACATTATCATCGTGAAGCATCGTCGTAGGTATGCGCCGACTTAGATTGGACGTGGTGGAACAGTACCCTGGACACCATCTGATTTAACACCAATGGACGTCTGTGTATGGGGTTACATTAAAGACAGAGTGTTTGTTCCTTCGCTTCTGGAAAATATCGACAAAGGATAAAGCACCAACATTCAGGACTTGCTTCATAGGATTTGGCAGGAAACTGATTATAGGTGGGGCATTTGTCTTGTTACAAAAGGAAGCCACATTGAACGTTTATAAATAAAACTTGAAGACATACAGCATTCAGTGCTGTGTCAAACATTTCTGTATATTGAAACTTCCTGGCAGATTAAAACTGTGTGTCGGACCGAAACTCGAACTCGGGACCTTTTCCTATCGAGTCTCGGTCCGGCACAAAGTTTTAACCTGCCAGGAAGTTTCATATCAGAGCACACTCCGCTGCAGAATCAAAATCTCATTCTGGATTTCTTATGTTATTTACCTTTTTCACAACTAAAGGTTACTTTTGTGCCGCGTGGTCTAGGCGCCATGTCACGAACTGCGCGGCCGCTCCTGCCAGAGGTTCGAGTCCTATCTCGAGCATGGGTGCGTGTGTTGTTCTTAGCATAAGTTAGTTTAAGTAGTGTGTAAGCTAGGGACCGATGAACTCAGCAGTTTCATCCCTTAGGAACTCACACACATTTGAACACTTTTGTTGCTTTTGCATATCTAATTTATACACACCCTGTATATATGAGACTGGCGGAACGCTATCATAACGTAATAATCCCAATTCAAATGATGGCATGCGCATACGGGTTGGAATGCTACTGAACCATCGGTTCAACAAGTCATAGTTGCAAAATATTAACACGAATTTTTTACAGAACAACGGAAAATCTGTCCCAAGCCGACCTTGGGGATGATCAGTTTACGTTCCGGAGAAATGTAGGAACACGCGAGCCAATGCTGACCCTTGACTTACCTTAAAACGTAAAATGAAAAAAGCAAACCTACGTTTATACTATCTGCAGATTTAGAGAAAGCTTTTGACAACGTTGAGCTGAATATACTCCTTGAAATTCTGTAAGCAGCAGGGATAACCTAGCTTTCAAAAACTCGTTTACGGTAGAGGACTGCAGCACCATTCCTCCTTTCAACTATGGAACAAACGAAAGGATGGCTGACATAGTGTTTAGTGTATCTGGGATTGTAAAACAGTTAAGATCCTTAGACGCCAGGAAGGCATTGGCCCAGACGGTATCCCCGTAAGATTATATGGAGACTGTGCTACATATATAGCACCATTCTTATCCATCATCTATCAGAGATCACTGGAACAGCGGAAAGTTCCACGGGACTGGAAGAAGGCCCAGGTCATAGCAATATATAAAAAGGGTAGAAAATCGGATGCACATCATTACCGGCCAATTTCATTGACATCGATTTGTTGTAGAATCATGGAACATATTTTGTGTTCAGACATAATGACCTTTCTAAACTCTGAGAAGCACATCTGCAGAAACCAGCACGGTTTTAGGAAACAGCGGTCATGCGAGACACAGCTGGCCCTCTTTGTGCATGATATACAACAGGCTCTAGATACCGCTCCCAGGTTGATGCCATATTTCTCGACTTTCGAAAGGCGTTCGACTCAGTTTCGCACTGTCGCTTGCTCCAAAAAGTGCCCGCTTAGGGTCTATCCGACGACATGTGCGGTTTGATAGAAAGTTTTCTAACAGACAGGGAGCAGTATGTCGTCCTGAATGGGGTGACCTCAACAGAAACAAGAGTAACTTCCGGTGTGCCCCAGGGCAGCGTAATAGGTCCGCTGCTTTTTACGATTTACATAAACTACCTCGTTGATGGTATTGACAGCGGCATCAGACTGTTTGCCGATGATACTGTAGTCTACAGGAAATTAGTATCACACGAAAGTTGTGAACAAATCAATGAAGATTTGCTGAAAATTAATGCGTGGTGTAATGACTGGAAGTTATCTCTCAATATTAGTAAGTGTAACCTACTGCACATAACAAGGCGAAAATCCCCATTAATATACGAGTACAAAAAAATGCACAGTCTTTGGAAGCGGTAACATCCGTCAAGTATCTGGGTGTGACTATTCGAAATGATCTCAAATGGAATGATCAGGTTACAGAAGTAACGAGTAAGGCGAACTCTAGATTGCGGTATATTGATAGAATCCTGAAGCTATGCAGTCCTTCAACAAACAAGTTTCGCACTGAGCGCATCCTCTTCCATGAGCTGTTGCAACCGCGCCGAAAATCCAAAGCGTTTGACTTTGTCATCGGGTGTCAGGGCTTGTAGCAATTGTAAACAGTAAGGCTTCTGCTTTAGCCTTTCCCGTAAGATTTTCCAAACCGTCGGCTGTGGTACGTTTAGCTCCCTGCTTGCTTTATTCGTCGACTTCCGCGGGCTACGCGTGAAACTTGCCCGCACGCGTTCAACCGTTTCTTCGCTCACTGCAGGCCGACCCGTTGATTTCCCCTTACAGAGGCATCCAGAAGCTTTAAACTGCGCATACCATCGCCGAATGGAGTTAGCAGTTGGTGGATCTTTGTTGAACTTCATCCTGAAGTGTCGTTGCACTGTTATGACTGACTGATGTGAGTGCATTTCAAGCACGACATACGCTTTCTCGGCTCCTGTCGCCATTTTGTTTCACTGCGCTCTCGAGCGCTCTGGTGGCAGAAACCTGAAGTGCGGCTTCAGCCGAACAAAACTTTATGAGTTTTTCTACGTATCTGTAGCGTGTCGTGACCATATGTCAATGAATGGAGCTACAGTGAATTTATGAAATCGCTTCAATCATTTGTAATAGCCCTGTAGATACCGATAAAACAAATATCGCACAAAACTAATCTTGGACCACTCTGTCGAATGGGCACGTAAGATTTCGTTTGAAAATAATTTTACAAAACATTTGATCAGCTGAGCATCACAACTGAGGAACGTATTTATAGAATAAAAATTTGCTACAGTTGCCGGTAAGTCTCTTAACTTATTCCTCGACCGGTTTCGAAGCTTAAGATTTATCTTCGTGTGCCACCAACTCCAAATAATATGAGTCTGCACATGAGTATCGATCCTAAAAGTTGGTGTCATTCTTTTGCCAGATCTCAGTTTTTAGATATATTTCACTTATCATCCGTATTCACTGTTTTAGTTGTATTTTTATCTTGTATCAATTTAATCTTTATTCTGTCACGGTGGCTTTTAGACATTTTTGTCGATGCCCCGTGTTTGTATGTTATTACGTATTATATTGACACACGCTAAACACGGATTTAGAAAACGTAGTTCTTGCGAAACATAACTAGCTCTTTACTCACATGAAGTGCTATTGACAAGGGATTTCTAATTGATTCCATATTTCTAGATTTCCAGAAGGTCTTTATCACTGTATCTCACAAGCGGCTTGTAGTAATATTGCGTGCTTATGGAATATTGTCTCAGTTATGCGACTGGATTCATGTTTAAATAAACTTGAAGCAGTCTTGATAGCTTATTCGATCATGTTTTCCTGTCAGAGAGATTTCGCTGCTTAGTAACTGGAGGGAAGTCGTCGAGTAAAACAGAAGTGTTATAGTCCCTCCGCTGTTCCTTATCTATATGAAAGATTTAAGAGACAATCTCAACAGCAGTGTTCTTTGCAGATAATGCTGTTGTTTGCGTCTAGTAAAGTCATCAGAAAATCTAAACAAATTGCAAAACGTTTTAGAAAAGATACCTGTACGGTGCGAAAATTGGCAATTGATCCGAAATAATAACAAGTGTGACGTCATCTACATGAGAGCTAAAAGGAATCCGGTTACACAATAAATCAGTCAAATCTAAAGGACGTAAATTCAACTAAGGAATTACAATCACGAACAACTTAAATTGGAAAAAATTTTGCGGGGGAAGTGAACCAAAGACTGCAATTTATTGGCAGAACACTTGGAAAATGTACCAGAGCTACTAAAGAGACTGCGTGCTCTACATTTATCCGTCCTCTTTTGGAGTACTGCTGCACGGTCTGGGATCCTTACCAGACAGGATTAACGGATTACATCGAGAAAGTCCAATGAAGAGCAGCAGGTTTCGTATTATCGAGAAAAAGGGGGTGTGATTCACGGACATGATACAGGATTTCAGGTGGACATTTTTAAAACAAAGGCGTTTCTCGTTGCTGCGAGGTCTTCTCACGAAATCTCAATCACCAACTCTCTCCTGCGAAGGCGAAAATATTTTGTTGACGCCGACCTACATAGGGAGAAACGATCATCATTATAAAATAAGGGAAATCAGAGCTCGAACGGAAAGATGTAGGTTGTTATTTTTTCCTCTCGCTATTCGGCAGTGGAATAATAGGGCATTATAGTGAAGGTGGTTCGCCGAACCTCAGCCAGGCACTTAAGTGTGATTTGCAGAGAATCCATGTATCTACATCTACATCTACATCCATACTCTGCAAGCCACCTGACGGTATGTGGCGGAGGGTACCTTGAGTACCTCCATCGGTTCTCCCTCCTATTCAAGTCTCGTATTGTTCGTGGAAAGAAAGATTGTCGGTATGCCTCTGTGTGGGCTCTAATCTCTCTGATTTTATCCTCATGGTCTCTTCGCGGGATATACGTAGGAGGGAGCAACATACTGTTTGACTTCTCGGTGAAGGTATGTTCTCGAAACTTCAGCAAAAGCTCGTACCGAGCTACTGAGTGTCTCTCCTGCAGAGTCTTCCACTGGAGTTTATCTATCATCTCCGTAACACTTCCGCGATTACTAAATGATCCTGTAACGAAGCGCGCTGCTCTCCGTTGGATCTTCTCTATCTCTTCTATCAACCCTATCTGGCATGGATCCCACACTGGTGAGCAGTATTCAAGCAGTGGGCGAACAAGTGTACTGTAACCTACTTCCTTTGTTTTCGGATTGCATTTCTTTAGGATTCTTACAATGAATCTCAGTCTGGCATCTGCTTTACCGATGATCAACTTTATATGATCATTCCATTTTAAATCACTCCTAATGCCTACTCCCAGATAATTTATGGAATTAACTGCTTCCAGTTGCTGACCTGCTATATTGTAGCTAACTGATAAGGGATCTTTCTTCCTATGTATTCGCAGCACATTACACTTGTCTACATTGAGATTCAATTGCCATTCCCTGCACCATGCATCAATTTGCTGCAGATCTTCCTGCATTTCAGTACAATTTTCCATTGTTACAACCTCTCGATATACCACAGCATCATCCACAAAAAGCTTGAGCGAAATTCTGATGTTATCCACAAGGTCATTTATGTATATTGTGAATAGCAACGGTCCTATGACACTCCACTGCGGCACACCTGACATTGAGCATGACATGCTACATTCTGTTATCTAGGAACTCTTCAATCCAATCACACAATTGGTCTGATAGTCCACATGCTCTTACTTTGTTCATTAAACGACTGTGGGGAACTGTACTCAACGCCTTGCGGAAGTCAAGAAACACGGCATCTACCTGGGAACCCGTGTCTATGGCCCTCTGAGTCTCGTGGACGAATAGCGCGAGCTGGGTTTCACACGATCGTCTTTTTCGAAACCCATGCTGATTCCTACAGAGTAGATTTCTAGTCTCCAGAAAAGTAGATGTAGATATAGACTGACTCCTACGTAAGTCGCTTCGTCCGCCACGGTCATCTGGCTTCTGGACCGTCTGCACTTGTCACTTCCGTGTCGTGTTGTCCAGTCGGGCGCTGTGGTTGCTGGTCCTACGCGTTGAGTTGCGTTACTTATTTATTTACGTTATTATTGAGTTCATTTCTGTCCAATGTTACCGCTTTTTTTCTTTTTTTTGCCGTCTGGTGCATTTGGTTTATGTGAGTGTTCCCCTACGAATGGCCCGACAGCCAAACATTTGTTTCCATCATTATGGCAGTACACTACTTTCCATAACTATAGCTTTCGTTGTGGTATGTCAGTTCATAGTATTTGTACGTTAGTAACTCCTCCTCTTGTTCACAGTTCGTGGCACCTAAAGATGAAGCGTTAAGCTTCGAAACCGGTTGTGGAATAAATTAAGAAAATTACTGGCAACTGAAGCGGCCTTTTATTCTATATATAAAAAAAATTGTTTTGAACGGGAACTAAACCGATACTTTACGTCGACACTGTGTCCCATAAAAGATGTGATAAGCACTATTTGTTTGGGTTGACTCCAGCTACACAATGCAAAAACGGAATTGCAAATATCTGCTGAAACATCAGAGAAAATGCGCCTGACAACTCTTGGGACAGACAGCTTGTATAATGATTCCGTCAGACGCGGCAACAGACTTCGAAGAGCCGTTGTGCGGAATGTGTATGTTTCGAAATGCGATTATAAGATGAACATCAACAAAAGTAAAACAAGGATAATGAAACGTAGGCAAATTAAATCAAGTGATGCTGAGGGAATTAGATTAGGAAAAAATGTACTAAAAGTAATAAATTTGTTTTGCTACTTCGGGAGCAGCGTAAGTGGGGAAGGCCGAAGTAAAGAGGATACAAAACGCAGCAGGAGAAGAGTTTAAGATAACGGAAAATTTGTTAATGTGGAATATAAATTTAATTATTACGCACTCCTTTTCTGAAACCGTTTGCCTGGAATACAGCATTGCACGAAAGCGAAAGGTCGAAAATAATCGGTACAGATGTGGAATAAACACATATGAAATACGGTGATACGGAAAAGCGTTGAACATTAGACGGACTGGTTGATGAGGGGGGTCTGAACAGAATCGCGGAGAATAAAGAAATTTGTGGTCCAACATAACGTAAAGAAGGGATTCTTGATAGAACACATTCCGACGCATCAAGGAATCGGCAGTTTGGTAATGGATAAAAGGGAGGGAGGGAGGCAGAGTGTGTGTGTGTGTGTGTGTGTGTGAGAGAGAGAGAGAGAGAGAGAGAGAGAGAGAGAGAGAGAGAGAGAGAGAGATCGGTAGGGAGGGGAGGGAGGGGAGGGGGGTAATTGTAGAGTTGACTACTGTAAACAGGTTCAAGAGGATGAAGGGTGTAGTAGTATTACAAAGATGAAGAGACTTGCACAGGATAGAGAAGCGTGGAAAGCCGCATCAAACCAGTCTTCGGATTAAAGATCACATCATCATTATGATCATGATCGTCATCATAATCATCATCATCATCAACTGAGCTGGCTGCTGGGCCATGGAGTGTTTCTCGTGTAATCTCTTTATGTATGCGCAATACAATGTATTCGATGAAACTTCCTGGCAGATTAAAACTGTGTGCCGGACCGAGACTCGAACTCGGGACCTTTGCCTTGCGCGCGCAAGCGCTAGTTCTACAGGGTTCGCAGGAGAGCTTCTGTAAAGTTTGGAAGGTAGGAGACGAGATACTGGCAGAAGTAAAGCTATGAGGACGGGCCGTGAGTCGTGCTTGGGAAGCTCAGTTGGTAGAGCGCTTGCCCGCGAAAGACAAAGGTCCCGAGTTCGAGTCTCGGTCCGGCACTCAGTTTTAATCTGCCAGGAAGTTTCGTATCAGCGCACACTCCGCTGCAGAGTGAAAATCTCATTCTGGAAATGTATTCGATGTTTGTTCTCATCTTTGTATCGGTTCTTCCCAGGCGATAAACGACTTCGCTGGGAGATAAGACTGTGGGATATATGTTGATAAGCTTTGTACCAAACAGCTGTGGAGAGATTACTGTCCGTTAGCAGCATCCTGTGTGTAGCGCAACATGGAGCGGATTTATTATATTATAGTGGCGTTACTCGTATATTCGGTAAGCAATATTTGGATGCAGCATTATGAGATTAATTTGTGTCACATTTCTTATACATTCTGCTCAGTATTGCTGTACGCACTGCTGTTGCTTGCCGGCCGGGGTGGCGGAGCGGTTCTAGGCGTTACAGTCTGGAACCGCGTGACCGCTACGGTCGCAGGTTCGAATCCTGCCTCGGGCATGGATGTATGTGGTGTCCTTAGGTTAGTTAGGTTTAAGTAATTCTAAGTTCTAGGGGACTGATGACTTCAGAAGTTAAGTCCCATAGTGCTCAGAGCCATTTGAACCATTTCTTGTTGCTTGGTTTCCTCTGAATTCTATTCTCTAGTAGAGTGCACCATCTATAGAACGGCCTATGACTCTTTTAAACCCTTTTTAAAATTTTAAGAACAAAATATTTTAGTTCCTTTTTTGTCTTCACATTATAGTAAATGAGTCTCGTCGAACGTAATGAATGCGCTATATCACTTCTCAAACTGTCGCTGGCTGTTGCTTAGCCTGTCTGTTTAGAGAGCAGCCCGACTTTATTCTCGAGAGGCAGATACAATAATACACTGCCAGACGCTCTTCCTGTCGTTTGTGGGGGCAAAGGTCAATATTTTAAGATTAATAATGCACTCGAGTACAAAGTTTTTCATTAAGTGACCTTTTACTAACCTCTTGGAAATTTTCATGCATTATATTAACAAGCTGATCTCACCGCTCACGGCAGCCTTTGTCTAGTCCTAACAAGGAAACACCACCAACTCGATCTCGTATTTTCAGGAGCAAAAAGCACACGTGCAATTTGCCAACCCCAGCAATCGATCCCGAGCGAAAATTTTGGCCGTTTTTCCGACAGAACACACTTATGACCTTCTGGAAAAGTACAGCCTATAAACGCGCACTTGGCTCGCTTGTTTGTCACTACCTCCGCCTCACAGCACACACTTAACGCCCGAGCGCGAAGTACAGTAGAGCGAAGTGAAAACCAATGCATTCCTATTAAAGAACACTGCAACTCCGGCAAATGTAGTTCACTTTAATAGTGTCAGCTTCACAATCCAAATAAAATAAGGTAGAACAGCAAAGTTAATAGTTAAATAGCGCTACGTTACTTATTTAATGACACGCTCATTCGTTTCATTCATTTACATTGCATTTGTGGATCGCAACATAGAAAATTAAACAAACTGATCTCTGCCACCAGCTACTTGTTGATAACCGCGCACCTTGACACAATGAACAAAGCATGTTAGTAATATTAATACAGTATTCAGAGGATGTTCAAAGCTATCTGGCCGGTCCCTGGTGTAGCCGCTATGACACCAAATACGAGGGTAATCCCAAAAGTAAGGTCTCCTATTTTTTTATAAGTACAGAACTCTGTTTGTGTGGCAGTTGGTCACACTGTTACGAAGAGTGCTTCATGCGCTGTGTGTGAACACGCACACGCCGCGCTGAGGCGTTCAGTCTTGGCTTGGCAGCCGTTGAGAATGGAGCTCCCGTTGGATGTTACTGCCAAGTGCGAATTGCGCGCAGTTATTCGGTGTTTGAACACAAAGGGCGCGCCGATTGAAATCCATCCCCAATTGACGGAAGTGTATAGTCAGTCGTGCATATATGTCAGAAATGTTTGGAAGTGTTGTAGAGAGTTTGCAGCTGGTCGGACCGAAATTCACGACGAACAAAGGAGCGGGAGACCGTCAATTTCTGAGGAGACAGTGTTGAAGGTTGAGCAAGGCATGCGTGAAGATCGGCGGATCACCCTGGATGATCTCTGCACGTTGGTTCCTGAGGTTTCCCGAAGCACCGCTCACAGAATTTTAACGGAAACAATGAACTACCGGAAGGTGTACGCAACATGGGTGCCACGCATGCTGAGGACCACATGCGGCAACGAGCTGATGCTTCCCGCTCATTTCTTCACCGCCTTGCAGCTGAACAGGACAACTTTCTGGACTCAACAGTCACGGGTGACGAAACCTGGGCATACCACCTTACACCTGAGACCAAGGAACAATCACGCCAGTAGCGGCATCCTTCTTCGCCAAAGCCGCGGAAATTCAAACAAACAAACTGCCGGTAAAGTCATGACAACCGCTTTTTGGGATCGGAAAGGGGTATTGTTGGACGACTTTATGCCCACTGGGACCACAATTAACGCTGACAGGTACTGTGAGACTCTGAAAAACTCAAACGGGCAATTCAGAGCCGCAGAGGAGGAATGTTGAGCAAGGGCGTACACATTCTCTATGACAACGCTCGCCCACACATCGATCGGCAAACCGTTGCACTCCTGCAACAGTTTCAGTGGAACATAATCACCCACCCTCCCTATAGTCCTGACTTGGCGCCCAGTGACTATCACCTGTTCCCTAGGTTAAAAGAACATTTGGCCGGAAAGCGATTCATCTCCGACGACGAGGTAAAAGAAGGGGTTCATAACTTTCTGAACAGCATGGCGGCGAGCTGGTATGACATGGGCATACAAAAACTGCCACAGCGTCTACAAAAATGCATCGACAGAAATGGTAATTATGTCGAAAAATAGCTAAATGTTCAGGCTGAAAACTGATGTAAACCATTGTAGAAATAAACAGGTCTATGTATTTATAAAATAGTAGGAGACCTTACTTTTGGGATTACACTCGTATGCTGAAAGATTGGTCGAAATACTGGTGCAGGAAACTGCCTGTAAAGAAGAGACTGCATTTTAAGAACGTTGTTACGCTGGCCGAAATGATATCTAAGCCCAGAACCCGTGTCGAGTCGATAACCTTGCGTACAAAACCCATGAATACGAAAGACAGATAGAAACAGCGGCTGAGATTGTCTTGTTCCACCTGGTGGTATCGTCAATACAGAAACTACACTGTCTTCTCCTCCGTTCTCTTCATGCGTTCACAAGCTTTGTGGCCGGAAAATGAATC
The DNA here is from genome assembly GCF_023864345.2 of Schistocerca serialis cubense. Taxonomy (NCBI): domain Eukaryota; kingdom Metazoa; phylum Arthropoda; class Insecta; order Orthoptera; family Acrididae; genus Schistocerca; species Schistocerca serialis. Next base: position 77,691,198 of record NC_064642.1, on the reverse strand, counting down.
CACGATTGAAACAGTTCTGCTGTCATCTTGTACGATTTCAGAAACCATCTATCGCCACTTTAGTAAATGTTTCTTGTTGACTTTTCCAGACGATGAGTCGACTGCTACAGTACAGTCCGCATTAAAACAAACTTTGACTGATTCGCGGCCCAAAGGTTCCAATTGGCTCTTTTAAAACCACAAACAGATATTACTGCAAATGTCCATCTGTAGACACCACTGGCATTATTGTGTAGCTGTGCGTTGTATTACTGATGGGCTGCTCGACTATGTCAATATCTTCCTTTCATTTTTTTTGGCAAGAAATCGACCGGACGTTTTTTCTAAATTAAAACCACTGTGACCCATATTGCACACATTCTGTCTACTGACCGCTCCCTTAATAGCTCTAGTGTTAGCGACGTACTTTTCACATGCAGAAAGTGTGACTATCTCATTACCCAGATTTTTAACTGTAGTAACATGAGTTATTTTTCACCGTACAATACCTCATTCCTTCTTGAAAGCGCGCACCCACGCAGCAGACGTTTTAAACTTTTTTAGTCCCATCTCCATTGCGGCTTGTACGCCCCAGTGCTGTGTATTACAGTCGTGGATCATCATCTTGTTCCTCACTGCGTTATTAAATTTGTGTAGACAGATTGTGTTGATCTTGGAAAGGTTTTTTGATGTGTATCCTCGTTTTCAAGGTATCTGCTCCAATGTACAGACCTCTTTCCAATCCCAAAGAAAGCAGGTGTTGACAGATGTGAAAATTACCGAACTGTCAGTTTAATAAGTCACGGCTGCAAAATACTAACACGAATTCTTTACAGACGAATGGAAAAACTGATGGAAGTTGACCTCGGGGAAGATCAGTTTGGATTACGGTGAAATATTGGAACACGTGAGGCAATACTGACCCTACGACTTACCTTAGAAGATAGATTAAGGAAAGGCAAACCTACGTTTCTAGCATTTGTAGACGTAGAGAAAGCTTTTGACAATGTTGACTGGAATACTCTCTTTCAAATTTTGAAGGTGGCAGGGGTAAAATTTGTACAGAAACCAGATGGCAGTTATAAGAGTCGAGGGACATGAAAGGGAAGCAGTGGTTGGGAAGGGAGTGAGACAGGGTTGCAGCCTCTCTCGGATGTTATTCAATCTGTATATTGAGCAAGCAGTAAACGAAACAAAAGCAAAATTCGGAGTAGGTATTAAAATCCATAGAGAAGAAATAAAAACTTTGAGGTTCGCCGATGACATTGTAATTCTGTCAGAGACAGCAGAGGACTTGGAAGAGCAGTTGAACGGAATGGACAGTGTCTTGAAAGGAGGATATAAGATGGACATCAATAAAAGTAAAACGAGGATAATGGAATGTAGTCGAATTAAGTCGGGTGATGCTGAGGGAATTAGATTAGGAAATGAGACACTTAAAGTAGTAAATGAGTTTTTTTATTTGGGGATCAAAATAACTGATGATGGTCGAAGTAGAGAGGATATAATATATAGACTGGCAATGGCAAGGAAAGCGTTTCTGAAGAAGATAAATTTGTTAACATCGAGTATAGATTTAAATGTCGTTTCTGAAAGTATTTGTATGGAGTGTAGCCATGTATGGAAATGAAACATGGACGATAAGTATTTTGGACGGGAAGAGAATAGAAGCTAGAAAAATGCAGAAGTTTAGATGGGTAGATCACATAACTAATGAGTAGGTATTGAATAGAATTGGAGAGAAGAGAAATTTGTGGCACAACTTGACTACAAAAAGGGATCGGTTGGTAGGACATGTTCTGAGGCATCAAGGGATCACAAATTTAGCATCGGAGGGCAATGTGGAGGGTAAAAATCGTAGAGGGAGAGCAAGAGGTGAATACACTAAGCAGATTCGGAAGGATGTAGGTTGTAGTAGGTACTGGGAGATGAAGAAGCTTGCACAGGATAGAGTAGCATGGAGAGCTGCATCAAACCAGTCTCAAGACTGAAGACCACAACAACAACAATTCAATGTTCCTCTTGACGGTCCTGAAAGACAGATTCCCCTTCTTTTCGCTTTTCCAGAAGGCGAAATCTCGTTTCATACACTCCTTTGTCCAGGGGCAAAGCGGTATGGAACGCTATTACATCTTGAGAATACGCTTCATCATCAGTTACTTTCTCCTTTTCACATTCCTGTCTCGTTGTACCAATGGCACTGGTCGACGAATGTGACTGTGCTGGAAGGACACCCTATTATCGTCATCGTCATCCTCTAGTAAGTGAGCGGTTAACGTCAGTCTACTATTTTGCTCTATATCTAGCACGTCTTGCGTCGTGAAGCTGTCTATTGTTTCTGTAGTGCATCTGAAAGCTATGAGTAATAGCAAGAAATAAGCCCCTTAGGCTTTCGTTTGCCCTGTAATTACGTTAGTCGAATAGCCACTTATAATGATAGTTACCAGTCACGCTCTTCAGGAGCTGTTGTTCTTTGACGTTCAAACATTGCAATTTCACCGTCATAGTGTACCGCTCCTGGAGACCCAGTCCAGAACTACCGTTTGCGAGTTCACTGACATTATAATTGCAAAGCTCTTACCGACTCGACTGCACAGTACTTCCTGCTCGGGCCGTAAGTGGGAACAGTGGGGCAGAACGAGTGACAGACAAACGATGAGCACGTTTTTAAAAGCTGTACTTTCCGAAGGTGGTAACTGTATACCGGTATATCATAACGATGGCCCAAATTTTCGAGCAGGGTCGATTCTGGAGCTGATAACTTGTATGTACGGCTTTTTTCTCCAAGAAACACGAGGTCGAGTAGGTGATATTTCCTTGTAAATATGGTGCTAACCGATAGCTATACTAGTCTCATTCAGATGCCTCCTCAAAAAAAAAAAAAAAAAAAAAAAAAGTTCAAATGGCTCTGAGCACTATGGGACTTAACATCTATGGCCATGAGTCCCCTAGAACTTAGAACCACTTAAACCTAACTAACCTAAGGACATCACACAACACCCAGTCATGACGAGGCAGAGAAAATCCCTGACCCCGGCGGGAATCGAACCCGGGAATCCGGGCGTGGGAAGCGAGAACGATACCGCACGACCACGAGCTGCGGACAAATGCCTCCTCCCTCATCTTTTGAAGACAAATGAAACTAAGGCGTCAACAGAGATATAACCCCTCAAGCGAGCTGTTAACAGATTGAAATAAGCGTCAGGCCAAAAATAGAAACGCGAAAGTGAATTGCGAAACCAAACGAATTGAGTTAGGTCACAGCCAAGGGAGGTGTAATAAGACATCAAGCACTAATATTTTTTTTTTTAAATACAAAATGATTTTCGTTAACAATTAAATCAGCCCAGTGCCTAAGATATTTATGTAAATTAAGGTAAACGTGCCTGTATTTGTTTTATGAAACTGAATCGACAAAGCCGGAGCGAAAGTCTTTCCTCAATCGTAAACAGATTTTTAAAAAATTCCCATACGTTAAAGAAGTCATATGGATTAAACTAGGCATATTGTGATTGTGGGCGCAAAGTACGAGGGACGTTCAATAAGTAATGCAACACATTTTGTTTCTCGGCCAATTTCGATTGAAAAAATGCGGAATTTGATGTGGGACGTCGTTGAATATTCCTGCTGCAGCGCCTGTAGTTTCGTAAGTTCCGACAGGTGGCCACGCTACACGCAGCCTCCAAAACGGCGTCTGTAACGGTAGTGCGTTTCAGCCACTGAGTTTCTTTTGGTGGAAAACTTGAGCATCGCAGATATTCGTAGGTGCTCGAAGAAAGTCTACGGAGACCTGGAATTGAACAAAAGCACGGTGAGTCGCTGGGCGAGGCATCTGTCACCACCGCGCAAATCTGTCCAATCTCCCTCGTGCCGGCTGGTCGGACACAGCTGTGACACCTGCAATGTTGAAGGCGTGGACACTCTCGATAGAGGTGATCGACGGATCACAATCTAACACCTCGCTGCTCAATCGGTTGGGGTGTGTGGATTGATTGCAGCTTCGGTTCTAGAAAAAGAAGAAAATGAGGGGGGGGGGGGGGGGGGAAGAAGGGTTGGTGACGGATATGAGCAGCCGCTGATCCAAGAGATCATGACCCTCTCCCCCTCCCCCCCCCCCAAAAAATAAAAAAAACAGTAAAAAATGACTAGGTTGTCCTTTTTCTTTTTCTTGTGGCTTTGTCCCGCATATATGCGGGATCAGCATGGTTATTAATGGATTTGGAATGGGTTGCTTAATGACCTAAATTGGTTATAAATTTCGTTTCTTATTATTTAAATATGAAAATAACTTTACCAAATTTGGCATTTTGTCTGAAAATGGAAGGACAGTATGTGGTTGGAAAAGTTTTAAAATATTGTAACTCATCGGGTCATAAGCCTTCAGAGTTACGTATGTAATATCCGGGTCAGTGCGACCCACCATTAATACGAATAGTCTTAAGTCAAGTGCTTTCTGGTTGTCTCATATTTTGTAGTAGAAATTGCTTTCATTGTTCATACTTACTTTCAACATTCAACAAGTCATCAAAGGCGCTGCATTACAACAATGGACTTGTCGTTACGACTTGTCAACTTTTCGAATTATCCATTGTTCCTACTCAGTTTGTGTTCTCTATCTTTTGTAATCATTCTTAATTGTGACGTCATGGTCATTACATCACTGACTTACGCTGAGTTGGAAGAATTTATAAATAGCTCAACAGACGAAGGATCACATTCCGAGTTCGAAGGTCATGTCAGTATTGCATCTGAAAGCGATTGTTCTGACGACACTGAAGACAGTCCACAGCCTGTTCAAAGTAGTGTACAGACTCCTGTTTCTAAAAACGGGAACACAGAATGGCAGTTGCAATTACCAGCACAACACTGCCGCCTACCTGCTTCGAACGTCACCCGGGAATTACCAGGTATGCAAGAAGCAAAATAAGTGATGTAAAATATTCATTTGAAGTATTATTTTTACAGCACTTCAGAATGAAATAACAGAGACGTGAAATATTGAGGGCAACGAATATAAGGTAAACAATGGCGAACAACGGTGATTCTCTTTTTCACGCGTACTTAGAACTCCTATTCCTTGTGGGTGTACGTCGCTCATATGGGGAGCCTACAAAAAGTTTGTTGGACAAGGATACTGGGCGGAACATATTTCCATCAACCATGTCCCTAGAAACATTCTGTAAAATGTCGCGCGACTTGCGATTTGATAAGAAATCCACAAGAGAGGAAATACGACGTACTGATAAACTCGCCGCAATTCGCAGTGTCTGGGAGAAGTGGTTAGAAGTCCTTCCTAAACAGTATAATCCATGTGAAAATATGACCGTCGACGAGCAACTGGTAACATTTAGAGGCCGCTGTCCGTTTAAGCAGCACATTCCAAGCAATCTGTCAAAATATGGGATCAAGCTATGGACCCTGTGTGACAGCAAATCTTCGTATGTACTGAAAGGCCAAATTTGTACAGGAAAGGAGAGTGGAGCAGCACCAGAAAAAAAAATCAGGAAATGAGAGTAGTTGCTGATCTTACTTCTAATTTGCGAGGTCAGAATATAACACGTGAGGTTTTTTCGTATACAATTTGGGACAGCTGCTCCTGAAATGGAAACTGACAATGTTAGGAACCATACCTAAAAATAAGCCAGAGCTTCCACAAAATAGGACCAACAAGGAGGTTCACAGCTCTTCATTTTACTTCAAAAATGACACAACGGTGCTCATTTACATTCCTAAGAGAAATAAGAATGTCGTACTAACGAGCACTCCCCACCATGGCGGGGAAATAAGTGACAGGGCTGATAAGAAGCCAAAAATGATTGTAGATTATAATTCAACCAAAGGGACTCTAGACACATTCGATCAGCTGTCGGGTACATAGACACGCAAACGAAAAGTCAGTTGATGGCCCATGATAGTTTACTACGATATTCTTGATGTTGCTGGTTATAATGCATATCTTGTGAACTTCGATCGACACTAATTGAAATGTAAGAAAATTGACTAGAAGGAGAATATTTTTGGAGGAACTCGGAAAATTACTGGTTGCAGAGCACATTGCGTCAAGGAAGCATTTTCCAAGAAGAGAAGATTCTTTGAATGGTCAGGAACATCTGAGACCCTGAAGGAGTGGCAGGTGTAGCTAAACCAGTAACAACAAGAAACTCTACTAAACGTGCACGCTGTAAGTTCTGTACTTCAAGCAATGACAGAAAACCCAAACATGTTGTATGGAAAGTGTAATACACATGTATGCTAAACACACGTCACCTACTTGTGCCCAAATTGCAGTGAATAAGAAGGAAAGAAAGTGATACGGGCAGACGACAGACGGTTGTTGAGAATGACTTTTTAGTGGGTCTGCTCCTGTAAACTGAAGGGTAGGCCGAATGTAGGAATCGAGTAGGAGCAGGTGAGGTAAAAATCTCGGTCCTGCTTTTAACGTAAAAGAACATTTGATAGAGAATATTGGTCAATGACATATACGTAACTTTTGGTAAAGATGAGTAAGTAGGTGCGAAGCCGGATGTGTCAAAGCTAACACAGGCATAATCTGCAGTGGCTCGCCCGCTATGAAACAGAAACTATGTCGCCTGGTCGTCTACTCGTGATCAAAATAGGCTGAATCCGGAGCGGCGCTCGTAGAGCTGCCCGGCGCCGGCTAGAGGGCGCTGTCGTCGGTGTCGGTGTCGTAGTGCCAACCTGAGAACTCGTACCTGCTCCGTGGCATCGTAGCTATCGATACCACAGTGGAAATGTCTGTTGTTCCTAATATACCTATAAATAATAATTCTAGTGAAGTTTTGTGTAATATTGTTGTTATTATTATTATTATTATTATTAGTATTTTCGATTATTCCCATTTAAGAGAGCGTTTGAACTAGAATTCCTTTATGATGATTGTTTATGTTTTTTCTGAGCCCAAATTTTCTTCATGTGTTCACTGTGTTGTTTCTTTCGCTCCGCTGTCCATTTGCATCGTGGTCTCTTCTGTGTTGTGGTGTCAAATTTATGTTTTTTCATGATGTTCCTGCATTCAGTTCTATTTTCTGCATCGTTTACTGTTATGTGTGCTTGTCTCTTCAACTTCTTTTATCCATTTTTTTTTCCCTGCCTGAGTTGATGACTTTAAGAATTCGCTTTGAAATTCTGTTTTCATTCATCCTGTGGATATGTCCGTAGAACTGCATTGTTCTTTTCCTTATTGTATCCGTAATCTTGTCTGTGTATTTATATAATTCTGATATTGATCTCTTCTTCCAGATTCCTTGCTCTTGTATCGGGCCAAAAATTTTCCTGAGAATTTTCCTTTCTTGTTTCTCTATTTCTTTGATTTTAGTTTGCCCACCTATTTGTGTTGTTTTAGATGCATGAATATTGTTATTATTATTACTATTATTATTATCGCTATGATCATTAACAACGTACAGTAATACAACAACACTGTCGATGACTTACAAATGTACGAAAAATACGTCTGAGTACAAGTTTTTTCAGCATTTTATTATGTCGGGTCATATTGACCCGAACAGTAGATTTCTATGGTAAAATTGAACAGAACAGTAAACTTAAAAGGGGTGACCGCCATCATTTCTCTCTCTCTCTCTCTCTCTCTCTCTCTCTCTCTCTCTCACTCTCTCTCTCTCTCTCTCTCTTTCTCCCTCACCCCCCACCCCCCTTTCCCCAGCTGTCTGCGTTTATGATATCCAAGTGAAAGAGTGCGAACGTTTCCCTAAATGGCTGGGAATTTTGAAGCATGGCGAGACTTGGGTACCAGCCAAGTACCTCCCCGTCCCGGAACTGGCGCTTTTACACGCACGGCTACCCGCGCGGATTGATATAAACAAATGACTCTGCCTATATTAAAACATTTTGTACGTTTTATTTTCTTCGTCATTGAAATTACGGTAAAGGCATCTGTCGAACGTTATATGTTGGGGAAACGCTTTATTAAAAATAAAATTAAAAAAAAAGACGCACCAAAAAGGAATTATCCGAATGGGACAGAAATTGGCATGTACAGACAAACAAACGATAACAGCTTCACAATTTGAGCAAGTTAGTAACGCGTTGGTCCACCTCTGGCTCTTATGCAAGCAGTTATTCAAAAAAATGTTCAAATGTGTGTGAAATCTTATGGGACTTAACTGCTATGGTCATCAGTCCCTAAGCTTACACACTACTTAACCTAAATTATCCTGAGGACAAACACACACACCCATGCCCGAGGGAGGACTCGAACCTCCGCCGGGACCAGCCGCACAGTTTATGACTGCAGCGCCTCAGACCGCTCGGCTAATCCCGCGCGGCAAGAAGTTATTCCTCTTGGCACTGATCGGCAGAGTTTGACAACTACGAAGCCAAGCCGTAAAACTCTCTCCGTGTGGGTGGGCATTATCTTGCTGAACTGTAAACCCAGGATGGCTTGCCACGAAGGGCAACAGAACAAGGCGTAGAATATCGTCTACGTACCATTGTGATGTAAGGATGATGCGGATGACAAGGAAAGGAGTTCTGACATGCAAAATGGCATTCCAGACCATAATACCTGTTTTTTTGGGCTCTGTGGCGAGCGACAACCAGGTTGATATCCCATCGCTATCCAGAGAGTCTCGAGACACGCCTTCGACCTGGAATCTCATTGACTGGACTAAAATTTGAGCCCTAATGATCAGCAAAGACGTGTCTGGAGACGCGATATCAACTTGACTGTAGCCCGCCATACGGCCCGACAACCAGGATTTATAGTCTTGGATGCCAGTTCTTTTCATAGTAGGACCCCTTTTGTTGTCATCTGAAGGCACGCTTACAGCACAGTGGTGCTCTGGCGATATTCTACGCCCCGTTTTGTTGCCCTTCGTGGCAAACCATCCTAGGCTTACATTTCAGCAAGACAATGCCAGCCTGCACACGACGAGAGTTTCTACTGCTTGCCTTCGTGCTTCGCAAACCTTACATTGTGCCAGTAAAGTCCCCGGAACTCTCCCCAACTTCCCAGATGAGAACTTTTAGAGCATTACGGGCAGGGCGCACCAACCAGCTCGAGATTCTGGCAATCTAGCACGCCAGTTGTACAGAATCTAGCACGTTATCCCTTAGGAGGACATGCAACAACTCTGTCAAGCAATGCCAAGTCGAATAACTGCTTGCCTAAGGGCCAGAGGTGGTCCAATGCGTTATTGACTTGCTTAATTTGTGAACTTATTTCTGTTGAACACATCATCCACTATTTTTCTGAAGTTGTAATCATTTGTCTGCCTGACATGTATTGACATGTATATCACATCCATCGATTTCCGTCCCATTCGTGTAATTCCTTCGTGGTGCGTCTCTCTCTCTCTCTCTCTCTCTCTCTCTCTCTCTCTGTCTCTCTCCCTCTGTGTGTGTGTGTGTGTGTCTGCCTGTCTTTTTTCCCTTAGAATGTATTTCTTGAAATCTGTTAACTTTAGGAGGGGGGGGGGGGGGGAGGTCCAGACAACATGGTCATTAATGAAGATGATACAATGAGGAATTTTTAGGTGAAGATAATGTTAGGTCAGACTGTTAGTGGTTTTAGTCTGTTTCGTTCTCTCTCCTGGATGCTTAGAAGGTGTGTATTCCAGTTTAGATTCCTTAGTCTTAAGTACTTAGCCGCGTTAGTAAGAGGAATGGGTTCGCTGAAAATGAACATGTGAAATAAGGGTAATGGAAACATTGAATGCTGACTTGGTTTTGCTGCGGATTAAAGTGGAGTCTACATTTGTTCTACCATTCCACTAGATGATTCAGGTGCCATTGGAGAGCGTGAGGTGTGGAACATGCAATCCTTGTCGTCCCTCATAAAACGAGGCTATCAATCCCTTTTCATATGCAGCTGCTGTTACTAGTTACGCAGCCCTCTCTGTTTCGTAGGCCGGATGTTTTTATAAGTCACCAGAGTGAAGGAATTGTGATCCAATGATATGAAAATTCCTTATGCCAAGTTGTTTATAATGAGTGCACCGAGCCAAGTTGTTGCCAAGTTGAGGCTGTATTCGTCGCTTAAGGAAACGTGACCTTTAACATCTTACACGTACGGCTTGTGGTTCCGTTTGGACGTTTCAGTCACACATTTTAAGTACACTCTGATTTCAGAAGATGCACGTCACATTAAATTAGAAACTAACCATTTCACCGAACATTATGATACATATAGAGTATCTACACAATTAAAGCCCACAGCTACATACGGGACTCCAACTTGCGTAGTGCGTCTCACGAAGCCGCAGTGTGACGCCGATCCAGCAGCGGCCAGCAAACTGCTTTCCACCTTCAAGTGTGACACCGCATTGAAATTTCCGAGATCTTGCGGACTTTCCTCTGAAACATCCTGTCTACACATTCTCGATTAGGCTAGAACACTGACTACATCTTATGCTGTGGGAAATGTTTTGTGAATGTTGCGTAACATATTTATTTGTTGGTCCTAAAAAACGCAATACGTATTCTTAGCAGGGACGTTCTACAGAATTTCTTTTTGAATTTGCGTGTGGAGCATTAGGAAGATAAACATCGTGATTATCAAAACCCCTTCTGAGACTCTTCGAAATGGATACGGTTAAAAAGTGTAAAATTTAAAGAGAAGTATAACATGCATATTTATCTAAATTTTCAGGATCTGTCTGCCCTTTTCACACCCCATTCATCTACACAGTCACACTATTTTACTCAATAGAACTGAGAGTATGATGTGAGCTGCAAATTTTTCAAACTTCAGAATATAGGGATAAAGAGAGTATTAAGCGGACAATTCAAGGAAGAGTAGCTGCTTGCTGAGTTACAAAATTGGATGAGCAAGCCGCAGTAACTGTTTACAGAATTACTTCTAATAAGAAAGGCAATAGGAGTAATACACTAAATTACAGGCCCATATCATTAACGTCGATATGCATGAGGATTTTGAAACATATGTTCGAACATTATGAACTACCTCGAAAACAACAGTCTTCTAACAGACAGTCAACACGGATTCGGAAAACATCGTTCTTGCGAAACGCAACTAGCTCTTTATTCACACGAAGTGTCGGCCGCGGTGGTCTCGCGGTTAAGGCGCTCAGTCCGGAACCGCGCGACTGCTACGGTCGCAGGTTCGAATCCTGCCTCGGGCATGGATGTGTGTGATGTCCGTAGGTTAGTTAGGTTTAAGTAGTTCTAAGTTCTAGGGGACTGATGATCACAGATGTTAAGTCCCATAGTGCTCAGAACCATTTGAACCATTTTCACACGAAGTGTTGGATGCTATTGTCATCGGATTTCAAATTGATTCCGTATTTCTAGATTTCCAGAAGGCTTTTGACACTGTATCTCACAAGAGACTTGTAGTCAGATTGCGTGCTTATGGAATATCGTCTCATCTATGCGACTGGATTCGTGATTTCCTGTCAGAGAGGTCACAGTTCGTAGTAACTGGCGGGGCGGCGCCGGGTAAAACAGAAGTGATTTCTGGCGTTCCACAGGCTAGTATTATAGGCCCTCTGCTGCTCCTTACCTATATAAACGACTTAGAAGACAATCTGAACAGCCGTCTTAGCTTGTTTCCAGATGATGTTGTCGTTTATCGTCTACTAAAGTCATCAAAAGATCAAAACAAATTACAAAACGATTTAATTAAGATATCAGTCTGATCAGAATTAGCAGTTGACCCTAAATAACGAAAAGTGTGAGATCATCCACATGAGTGCTAAAATAATCCGATAAACTTCGGTTACACGATAAATCAATCAAACCTAAAGGCCGTAAATTCAAATAAATACTTGACAATTACGATTGCGAACAACTTAAATAGGAAAGAATGCATAGAAAATGTGGGGAAAGCCAACCAAAGACTGCGATTTACTGGCAAAACAGGAGATGCAACAGAGCTACTAAAGAGACTGCCTACACTACCTTTATCCGTCATCTTTTGGACTACTGCTGCACGGCGTGGGATGCTTACCAGATAGGATTAACGGCGTAAGTTGAAAGAACATCAGCTCGTTTTTTGTGATCGAGAAGTAGGGGAGAGAGTGTCACAGATATGACACAGGATTTGGAGTGGACATCAGTAAAACAAAAGCGTTTCCCGTTATGGCGGAATCTTCACACGAAGTTTTAGTCATCAAGTTATCTCCTCCGATTGCGAAAATATTTTGTTGACGCCGACCTACATAGGGAGAAACGATCATCATAATAAAACAAGGGAAATCAGAGGTCGCACGGAAAGATACAGGTGTTCGTTTTTTCGCGCAATGTTCGAGAGTGGAATAATACACTCCTGGAAATGGAAAAAAGAACACATTGACACCGGTGTGTCAGACCCACCATACTTGCTCCGGACACTGCGAGAGGGCTGTACAAGCAATGATCACACGCACGGCACAGCGGACACACCAGGAACCGCGGTGTTGGCCGTCGAATGGCGCTAGCTGCGCAGCATTTGTGCACCGCCGCCGTCAGTGTCAGCCAGTTTGCCGTGGCATACGGAGCTCCATCGCAGTCTTTAACACTGGTAGCATGCCGCGACAGCGTGGACGTGAACCGTATGTGCAGTTGACGGACTTTGAGCGAGAGCGTATAGTGGGCATGCGGGAGGCCGGGTGGACGTACCGCCGAATTGCTCAACACGTGGGGCGTGAGGTCTCCACAGTACATCGATGTTGTCGCCAGTGGTCGGCGGAAGGTGCACGTGCCCGTCGACCTGGGACCGGACCGCAGCGACGCACGGATGCACGCCAAGACCGTAGGATCCTACGCAGTGCCGTAGGGGACCGCACCGCCACTTCCCAGCAAATTAGGGACACTGTTGCTCCTGGGGTATCGGCGAGGACCATTCGCAACCGTCTCCATGAAGCTGGGCTACGGTCCCGCACACCGTTAGGCCGTCTTCCGCTCACGCCCCAACATCGTGCAGCCCGCCTCCAGTGGTGTCGCGACAGACGTGAATGGAGGGACGAATGGAGACGTGTCGTCTTCAGCGATGAGAGTCGCTTCTGCCTTGGTGCCAATGATGGTCGTATGCGTGTTTGGCGCCGTGCAGGTGAGCGCCACAATCAGGACTGCATACGACCGAGGCACACAGGGCCAACACCCGGCATCATGGTGTGGGGAGCGATCTCCTACACTGGCCGTACACCACTGGTGATCGTCGAGGGGACACTGAATAGTGCACGGTACATCCAAACCGTCATCGAACCCATCGTTCTACCATTCCTAGACCAGCAAGGGAACTTGCTGTTCCAACAGGACAATGCACGTCCGCATGTATCCCGTGCCACCCAACGTGCTCTAGAAGGTGTAAGTCAACTACCCTGGCCAGCAAGATCTCCGGATCTGTCCCCCATTGAGCATGTTTGGGACTGGATGAAGCGTCGTCCCACGCGGTCTGCACGTCCAGCACGAACGCTGGTCCAACTGAGGCGCCAGGTGGAAATGGCATGGCAAGCCGTTCCACAGGACTACATCCAGCATCTCTACGATCGTCTCCATGGGAGAATAGCAGCCTGCATTGCTGCGAAAGGTGGATATACACTGTACTAGTGCCGACATTGTGCATGCTCTGTTGCCTGTGTCTATGTGCCTGTGGTTCTGTCAGTGTGATCATGTGATGTATCTGACCCCAGGAATGTGTCAATAAAGTTTCCCCTTCCTGGAACAATGAATTCACGGTGTTCTTATTTCCATTTCCAGGAGTGTAGAAAATCATTGTGAAGGTGGTTCGATGAACCCTCTGCCACGCACTTAAGAGTGATTTGCGGAGTATCCATGTAGGTGCAGACGTAGATGTAAATGTAGATGTAGATACTGACTGCGGTTCACCGAGGAACATCAATGTTGAACTCAGCTCCAGGTATCAAAGCTCTTGCCTAGTACATTTACCTTCGTGCGTCTGCTGCTATTCAGTGCACCTTCATAAGAGGAAATCGCTCAATCCGTTTATTTTCTGATTCATGCGCTCTGTAAAATACATGTATTCGGTGCCGGATGATGCAGGTATGCTCCTCAAAAGTTTGATACTGAAATGTCTCGAAGTCTTTCGATTCCTCGACAACAGTTGTGATGTATGTTGCAGGCAGTACTGACGGAGGCCTCTTCACTGAAACAACGTCTGCAGCAAATCCGAGACGCTGGCTGCAGTGAACCTGGCCAGATCATCTGCACTGACAATTGTTCCACGGTAAGAGCTAGCTGTGATGCGATATATAACTGGTTTCCTGTTACCATATTGAAAAACTTAGTGTACATTTTCTCTTGCGAGCTGTGGCAATTAAGAATTGAGTACCTTACTGAAACAGTGCTCCTTCTAAAATAATTAATATCGATATTCGTTTCTATTACTGGCGAAGTGAATGCTTTATATAATACACATCTACAACAAAGATTGATTAGTTTTTTATCTTCTTGTTGCCCCATAATTTATTTTCGTTTGTGAGCGATGTTACGAAGGTACTTCAAAAAGTAAGTTAAGCGTTACTTTGGCAGGCCAAGTAACTTTTATTGACTGCTACACTGCACTTCGTAGTGACACAGAAACATGACACTATTTTTCAACTCAGCCACCAAGTCTCCGTAAAAAAGATTGATCGGAACATTGTACAAATGCTTGAGTTTTTCGACGATAGAAAACCGCTCCTTGGACATTTGGGTGGCGCTGTGTGAACGTAATCATTGTTGAAAAATCTGTAATTGCTGTGAATCAGTTCCCAGATTGCGTCGTCTGTGACCTTTCTGCGTCATCAGCATCACCAACGTCTGTGCGGCCTTGGTCAAATTGTTGGCACCATTACACTATGGTTGGATGCGACATTCCGCTTGATCCAATTTCTTGCCTTAATGTCACTGTGATTTTCAATATTAGACTTTTGCCCACAAGAATCGTGTTGTCCCGAGTACTTCGACTTTGGACTACCTTTCCATATGCTGCGCCATTTCAGTTGTACGCTGTGTTGGACCTGCCAACCGTACTGCAACAGGAGGGCGTTGCAGGAAACGCAGAACGTGTTCTTTTTTCTGACAATGCACATTCTATCTGCGCCATGACCTTAACTTTGGAAGACACGTGTAACTTACTTTTTGAAGTAACGCTCGCACGAAGTGAGGGGGCGAAGTGGAGGTAAAATCAAATACTTTTTCGTTTAAAGCAAAATACTAAATTTAAACTTTGGAAGTTGCAACATAAATGTCACTGTGTTAGTTTATACATCTATGATAAAGGATCAATAATAATTTTCATGAAAAATGAATATGTTCAATAATTACAGTAGATTTTTTAACTTGCTATAAATTATGACCATTTTGAGGCGGGATGGTAATATGAAACTAACATTGCAAGTTTATATTTTTATTAATGAAATTATTAAGTTATATTTTGACCTCGCCTAGCAGTAAATCACAAATTGTAATGTAAATTTGTAGTAGGGTTATTTTTATGAGCTACAAACCACAATTACAATTCACAATTAACAGTTTTTCATTAACAAAAGCCGCAAATGAATACTTCATTCTTACGACCACTGCACAACATATCCTTTCCTGACACATGGCCCGGTGAACTCTAAGTTCTCCAGATTTTGATTTTTTAATTGCCCCGCCACAAATCAGGCAGTCTGGATCATCGTTTTCAGGAGCTTTTCCCCTACAGGTTCCGACCGAGTTGAACTGCCAGAAGATAGCCTTTCTATTTCCTCTACCTCGCTAGAACTTTCATCTTCATTTCACTTGGTGATCGTTTTTATGCCATCTGTATTGATGTCTTCTTCTGCTGTAAATTCTGTTCACTTTTCTTCTTGTCTGTGGAACACTTTAACGCATTTCTATAGGGTAGACTGGTAGGACAGTAGCCAAAAGTGCTTTCCGACTTCTTTTTTTGCACTTGGCAATGAAGAGATGTTTTGTGGCTTGATATCGCCTTCAGTTGTTGATGGATCTGATGTCTACTCTTCCGCTCGCCCCCTACTGCCTTTCTTGGAATCGCCAACGGTTTCCTTCCGGAAGTTTGTAGGTCATCATCTTCATCTTTACAGAGTACTTCACCACTGTCAGCAACCTGTTCTTCTTCGTCTTCAGCTGCAGTGAAATCAGCTTCCGTGAAAACACCTCTGATTAGTGAATATATGCCGAGACATATCAGTCCACTGACCGCTATTGCACCTCTCTGGACACTGATGTATGTCTTTCCGAACTTCTCCCCAATATCCGAGGTGTCCACACCGCCTGTTCGTGGTGCCTGTCTTATTCCTTCACTTCAATATGTGTTTTGGGAAACCCGGGAAGTCTTCTTCAGGGGCTGAAGTCCATGTCTCAAGCAGAGGATGGTTACATGTTTACCTTTTCGTTTTATTGTTGTTGTTGTTGTGGTCTTCAGTCCTGAGACTCGTTTGATGCAGCTCTCCATGCTACTCTATCCTGTGCAAGCTTCTTCATCTCCCAGTACCTACTGCAACCTACATCCTTCTGAATCTGCTTAGTGTATTCATCTCTTGGTCTCCCTCTACGATTTTTACCCTCCACGCTCCCCTCCAATGCTAAATTTGTGATCCCTTGATGTCTCAAAACATGTCCTACCAACCGATCCCTTCTTCTAGTCAAGTTGTGCCACAAACTTCTCTTCTCCCCAATCCTATTCAATACCTCCTCATTAGTTACGTGATCTACCCACCTTATCTTCAACATTCTTCTGTAGCACCACATTTCGAAAGCTTCTATTCTCTTCTTGTCCTAACTAGTTATCGTCCATGTTTCACTTCCATACATGGCTACACTCCATACAAATACTTTCAGAAACGACTTCCTGACACTTAAATCTATACTCGATGTTAACAAATTTCTCTTCTTCAGAAACGATTTCCTTGCCATTGCCAGTCTACATTTTATATCCTCTCTACTTCGACCATCATCAGTTATTTTACTCCCTAAATAGCAAAACTCCTTTACTACTTTAAGTGTCTCATTTCCTAATCTAATCCCCTCAGCATCACACGATTTAATTTGACTACATTCCATTATCCTCGTTTTGCTTTTGTTGATGTTCATCTTATATCCTCCTTTCAAGACACTGTCCATTCCGTTCAGCTGCTCTTCCAAGTCCTTTGCTGTCTCTGACAGAATTACAATGTCATCGGCGAACCTCAAAGTTTTTACTTCTTCTCCATGAATTTTAATATCTACTCCGAATTTTTCTTTTGTTTCCTTTACTGCTTGCTCAATATACAGATTGAATAACATCGGGGAGAGGCTACAACCCTGTCTCACTCCTTTCCCAACCACTGCTTCCCTTTCATGCCCCTCGACTCTTATAACTGCCATCTGGTTTCTGTACAAATTGTAAATAGCCTTTCGCTCCCTGTATTTTACCCCTGCCACCTTCAGAATTTGAAAGAGAGTATTCCAGTTAACGTTGTCAAAAGCTTTCTCTAAGTCTACAAATGCTAGAAACGTAGGTTTGCCTTTTCTTAATCTTTCTTCTCGTTTTATTAGGACCTTTATATTTCTGGTATGAGAATAATGTCTGCCCAATGTGAGCAAGGCTGGGGATTCAGCTGTAGGTTTTGTAGGTTCAGTGAAGTGGGTTAACAATTTAGTGAATAGATAAGACTGTACCCAGCCTGATATATGACATTTTCCAATAGCTCCAGGAGACGCAGCTTTCATTAGTCTGTCTGTCAAACTGGTGCGTGCGGATGCACGAAGCTGCTACCTGCACTCATGCACGTGATGATCGTCGCTGGACTCTCGCTCCTTCCAGCAGTAAGGGCTTCTGTTTTCTTCCCTTACTGACAGTTACAGGTGGGATTTTTTTTTTCACTACTCTAAGACCAGACCCGTCAACATTAAAGAATCGTTTTATTGCATTCGATTTCCAGAAGTACAAAACATTTAATGACACCTTCTCGCGTAAAGCCGACAGCTGGAGCACACGATGTTCCTCCTCGCTTTTGTACTGAAAGCTGATTCTTGTGTGTATTCATGCCTTCCGGCCATGTGGTCACTGAATGGATTACAGATTCCATATCTTACTGCCAGTTGATATGCCGCTGATCTTACGTCATTCTGAGTGAATCCACAAAACTTCTTTTTCATCAATAGGCAATAACCAACAAAGTCCTTTATAATTTCTTGGCGAAGAACAGATTCTCTACCTAATTCTTCACGTGATGCACTTTTTACGTCTATATTCTTTCTAGTCAGCTTTCTAAAGCTTTTGATATATTGAAACCATTTGCTGCTTCCTTTAGAGTCTTGATTTTATCCCTGACAGCCATTATTGTATGAAATCTTCATGGCGCCATTTCTGTCGCATTCCCCTTACTTCATACCATAACCTGCTTCTTGGCGTGGTGACACCTACAAAACAGAAGAGTGGTTGTAACATTGAAAAGCGTGTTTCATATTTCCACCAATGCCATTTTCGAAACTGACCAATGAAGTTAGACTTTGATAAAGAGTTTCAAGTACCTGAAATTATCATTTGTAGATTTAAGTTTATGATTAAATCATAAAGTAGAAACAGTATGCTAATTTGTAAATAAAGCTAGCTACAGTATTTGAATCTAACCTCGCGAAACAAAGCGCGTCTACTGACGGCCAGAAACAATCTCATACTGTGTGAGACCTTAACTTTTCCCGGCGAATTGAATGTTCAAATAACTTAGGGTTTTCTGCCGGGTGACGTCGTCGAACACCGCTGATGTTTCGACAGGAGCACACCCTGTCATTCTCCAGGCACAAATGCGTGCCTTAAGAATGACAGGGTGTGCTCCTGTCGAAATATCAGCGGTGTTCGACGACGTCACCCGGCAGCAAACCCCTAAGTTATTTGAATCTCATACTGATCTCTGCGGCCCCTGCTGGAAGAAACAGAACATTAAAGTAGCGATAACTGAATCTACTTCCAGATGCCATTAGCAGTCTGCAAATATGATGACGTTTCATATTATTACAATCTCCTCTAATTCAACAAGACTCCATAAATACCTAATTTGCCTTTTCTCAGTACACTCTTAGGAACCATGAAATTACCGCATATTTATAATTTTAAAATCTGCGTCTTTCTGTCCGATTTCATGCGTTTCTTAAGATACTGGCTGCGCACAAATGAGCACTGAAATCAGCTGTGAATCAGTTATTTGTCGTGTGTGCTCTTATGTGGGTGAGGCTCAGTTTGGACAATCTTCCACTATATGTCCGGTTGCTTTTTTTTTCCGCGCATTCACATTTTGGAGATGGTATCTTCTCCCACTTATCGAGGTCGTCGGGGCTTCTCCACAGCGGTGTAATTTTGCGTGATTGAGGCTTCTCTGTCATGCTGAAACTTTGTCACTGATTTTTCAGTTCGTCGGTTCTTTAACAGTGTCTAGGGCTGGTCCTCTTGGCTTCAATGTTCTGCCACCCGACTATGTCGTTGTGTATGAGTGGTTGCAAGTTAAGGGGGGCAGGACGTCGAACGGGCCGACTTGGAGCAGGAGAGGCATCACAGGACATTTTAATTTCCAGCGTCTACACTTTTACAACTAAAGTCATAAAACTTTGTCAGCATCACCAGGAAGGATTCAGGATTCACACTCATTTCAGTGGAAGTTCGAAAACATAACAAGATAATTTTCTTTACATGTGAAATTTCATCATTTTTTCACTTACTTATGGCTGCCTTTGTTGCTATAGGTACACTTTTCTTCATAAGTTAGACAGATTCTTCGATGAATTTTGCACAGCATACATACCATACTTACAGGTGCATGAAACTCTAGAATTTATGTAATTTATGAAAAAACGAATGAGCTGTTATATTTTAAACTTCACGTTTAGAAAAAACACAAATTTTATAGTTAATTACCTCAATTTTTACCACAGTTCTTAATAGATGTGGAAAATTCTAGAGTTTCATACACCTGTAAGTATGGTTTGTATGCTGTGCAAAATTCATCGAAGAATCTCTCTTACTTATGAAGAAAAGTATACCTCTTGATGCCAACTGAGGAGCTTTTTTTTTTTTGGTCATCAGTCTACTGACTAGTTTGATGCGGCCCGCCACGAATTCCTTTCCTGTGCTAACCTCCTTATCTCAGAGTAGCACTTGCAACCTACGTCCTCAATTATTTGCTTGACGTATTCCAATCTCTGTCTTCCTCTACAGTTTTTGCCCTCTACAGCTCCCTCTAGTACCATGGAAGTCATTCCCTCATGTCTTACCAGATGTTCTATCATCCTGTCCCTTCTCCTTTCAGTGTTTTCCACATATTCCTTTCCTCTCCGATTCTGCGTAGAACCTCCTCATTCCTTACCTTATCAGTCCACCTAATTTTCAACATTCGTCTATAGCACCACATCTCAAATGCTTCGATTCTCTTCTGTTCCGGTTTTCCCACAGTCCATGTTTCATTACCATACAATGCTGTACTCCAGACGTACATCCTCAGAAATTTCTTCCTCAAATTAAGGCCGGTATTTGATATTAGTAGACTTCTCTTCGCCAGAAATGCCTTTTTTGCCATAGTGAGTCTGCTTTTGATGTCCTCCTTGCTCCGTCCGTCATTGGTTATTTTACTGCCTAGGTAGCAGAATTCCTTAACTTCATTGACTTCGTGACCATCAATCCCGATGTTAAGTTTCTCACTGTTCTCATTTCTACTACTTCTCATTACCTTCGTCTTTCTCCGATTTACTCTCAAACCATACTGTGTACTCATTAGATTGTTCATTTCGTTCAGCAGATCATTTAATTCTTCCTCACTTTCACTCAGGATAGCAATGTCATCAGCGAATCGTATCATTGATATCCTTTCACCTTGTATTTTATTCCACTCCTGAACCTTTCTTTTATTTCCATCATTGCTTCCTCGATGTACAGATTGAAGAGTAGGGGCGAAAGGCTACGGCCTTGTCTTACACCCTTCTTAATACGAGCACTTCGTTCTTGATCGTCCACTCTTATTCCCTCTTGGTTGTTGTACGTATTGTATATGACCCGTCTCTCCCTATAGCTTACTCCTACCTTTTTCAGAATCTCGAACAGCTTGGACCATTTTATATTGTCGAACGCTTTTTCCAGGTCGACAAATCCTATGAAAGTGTCTTGATTTTTCTTTGGCCTTGCTTCCATTATTAGCCGTAACGTCAGAATTGCCTCTCTCGTCCCTTTACTTTTCCTAAAGCCAAACTGATCGTCACCTAGCGCATTCTCAATTTTCTTTTCCATTCTTCTGTATATTATTCTTGTAAGCAGCTTCGATGCATGAGCTGTTAAGCTGATTGTGCGATAATTCTCGCACTTGTCAGCTCTTGCTGTCTTCGGAATTGTGTGGATGATGCTTTTCCGAAAGTCAGATGGTATGTCGCCAGACTCATATATTCTACACACCAACGTGAATAGTCGTTTTGTTGCCACTTCCCCCAATGATTTTAGAAATTCTGATGGAATGTTATCTATCCCTTCTGCCTTATTTGACCGTAAGTCCTCCAAAGCTCTTTTAAATTCCGATTCTAACACTGGATCCCCTATCTGTTCTAAATCGATTCCTGTTTCTTCTTCTATCACATCAGACAAATCTTCACCCTCATAGAGGCTTTCAATGTATTCTTTCCACCTATCTGAGGAGCTACTCGACCGAATAGTAGCGGCTCCGGTCAAATAAAACCGACCGGGAGAGCGGTGTGCTGCCCACTCGCCCCTCCTATCGGCATCCTCTCCTGAGGATGACACGGCGGTCGGATGGTCCCGATGGGCCACATATGGCCTGAAGACGGAGTGCTTTTTTTTTACCAGCGATCTTCGTCAGATGCTACTAGGTTGTTTGCGGAGTATATGTGAAGGACACTTTACCGGTGTGGTCGTGACCCGCAGGTGTCGGTGTGCCTGGGAGATGGCTCGAGCGCCACGGACGGCTTCACGACCATGCCTGTGGAGATCTGCAGCAGTGGCACCAGGTGTAGCGCGTCCAACATGACGTGCGTCGCCCCGTCACAGTCTGACTGCCACACGCTGGACAGCGGCTTCATGTGCCACGCCACCGGGTACCTTCCAGACCCGTACAACTGCACCGTCTACCACCTGTGCCTCGACGTCAACCGGCCTCCCTTCCTCACTGGCAGCTGCACTGAGGGCTGGGCGTACGACCCTCTCACCACTGACTGCAGGTGAGTGTGCCTGCAGGCCTGGCATTAACTGAATGTGTTTCTTAATTAGACATGTACTTATTTTACGATGTAATCCCCTTTCCCTAAGTTCAGGACTTATTTATTTGGACGAAATCTAGATTAACTGATCAAAAGTTGCATGGGGGCTTAATTATTATGCAATAATTTTAGTAGGTGTGTGTCCGGTTACGAAGTCTCGTAACCGGTTGGCCCTGACTAGTATCAGTACGCAATCTGACTGCATAAAATAACAATAAAGAATGAAGGGAAATTTCCGTTAACACAATTGATTATTTAAGTCCCCTGCAACTATAAAAGCTACGAAACAACAAAGCACAAGTGTAACTGTTCTGTGTGTGGTAGTGTGATTCAACGTACATGTATCTGGCACGGTTCTTCCTCAATATGACAAGAAATTTTAAACACCATTTACAATGAACGAATTGAAAAAACAGAAATACTATAATTGCACATAGAAACCAGAATTACAAGTCTAATACATGAACACGAGCCAGATGCTTTGTTGACTGAACCTGTGACCAAGAGGCATTGTCATTAAGGAAATGTGATATAAAATTTTATTTTTGTTACCTCCATATATATTGACGAAAAATACACTGTAATCATTGCAACATCTTCCATCTATTCATTACACGAACCGAACAGCATCTACTCTCTCGCCCAACAGAACAACAACTGCACACGACATCCTCTGAACTACTACTGCTCTCGACATCCTCTCAACAAGCACTGCCCACGGCAACCTCTGAATTACTACTGCCCCAGTGGAGGCGGCGGAATAATTATCTTTGGCGCAATCTCTGGCGCTGTGACTGAGTGTAGCCACCTTTCACAGTATCTGGAAACCCACACGTAACCAGAGTTGACCGCTAGATGTCACGAGAGGCGGACCTGCCAATGCAAAAAGAGGCAGAGAGTACTGGAGTACTGTGTCAGCTGTAGTGAAGCAGTAACAGCAGTATAGATCAATCAGGAGAGCTTAGTGACTTCAGATGTGGACTGTTCATTGGATGTCGTCCGCCTCCATAGCTGAGTAGCACAGTCTGGCTTTAGCAGCTCAGCAGTGTGGTCGTCCCATATCACCACGTCTGGAGAGCACTGCTACTTTTGTTTACCTTATGTGGTCATTACTTGCTTGCCGTCTCATACTCCAGAGCAATGGTGAACAGATTCCGTAAATCAACACTCTGTTTCACGTTCTGCAGTAACTATGCAGGACTAAAGGCCCTTGAGGTAGAGCTCTTTCTTCGTGATGTAGCCAATATCCTGGAAAATGACGTAGTGAGCATCCACTTATCAAATGGCTCTGAGCACTATGGGACTCAACTGCTGTGGTTATCAGTCCCCTAGAACTTAGAACTACTTAAACCTAACTAACCTAAGGACATCACACACATCCATGCCCGAGGCAGGATTCGAACCTGCGACCGTAGCAGTCGCACGGTTCCGGACTGCGCGCCTAGAACCGCGAGACCACCGCGGCCGGCCATCCACTTATCAAGACCCGAATTGTTCACATGCCTAATCCAGCGTGATCGACTGTCACCGCATCTACGTTAGCCCCCTGATGTGTGTTCGGAAGGATCTTATCACAAGTCGCGTCATTGGTGATTTTAACATGCAGTATAGTGCATGTTAAAGTCATCAATGACACGTCTTGTGATAAGATCCTTCCGAACACACAGCAGGGGGCTAACGTAGGGCTGGTGACAGTCGATCACGCTGGATTAGGCATGTGAACAATTCGGGGCCAGCCGTTGTGACCGAGCGGTTCTGGGCACTTCAGTCCAGAGCCGCGCTGCTGCTACGGTCACAGGTTCGAATCCTGCCTCGGGCATGAATATGTATGATGTCCTTAGGATAGTTAGGTTTAAGTAGACTGATGACCTCAGATGTTAAGACCCATAGTGCTTAGAGCCATCTGAACCATTTGAACAATTCGGGTCTTTGAACTGCCTTTCGAACTCCTGGCAGCCAACGTCATGGACGTCCTTAAGGCACCGTTCATGGCTAATGTAGCCGAACGGTGGGCACAATTTCGAACATATCCGGTCCTCAGTGGCGTCCACCAGATAATCATAGACCTCCGTCGTTATGTGCCATCCTACCTCCAGATATGCGGCTCCCATGCGACAGCAGTCAATCACAGACTTGTTCAATATGCACCAAGAAAGGGTATCTTCGATCAGAATGTCTCCAGCATCGCTTCACACGACGGACGTCCCTCCCTGTCTGCAACTCTAAGGCTCTCGTTGCTCCTGCAACTTCGCACCACCGCCTATATCGGAGCCCTTATCGGACGCCACCAATACTACTGTTGCACAGCCTCCACAGTAAGAAACAGCCATGTCGGCACCAACGTCACCACCACTTGTAAATGCCGATCATCCCTTAGACGCCGGCTGTTGTGGCTGAGCGGTTCTAGGCGCTTCAGTCTGGAACTGCGCGACCGCCACGGTCGCAGGTTCGAATCCTGCCTGGGGCATGGATGTGTGTGATGCGCTTAGGTTAGTTAGGTTCAAGTAGTTCTAAGTTCTAGGGGACTGATGACCTCAGATATTAAGTCCCATAGTGCTCAGAGCCATTTGAGCCATCCCTTAGACAACTTGATGGAGTTTACATCAATGATGGTACCAGTGACAGCCTCTGTGCTGAAACAAAATGATTCGCTCCTGTCTACCGAAATGGAAGGCCAGTCATAGAAGCAGCGGTCACCCAAGCGCCATAAACACAGACGTCACATTGTCTCCAGTCTGGATGCCTCACCTCCCAGTGACACCTCGGTTGCAGTTCCTATGGATGATGACCATGAGTCCACTGAAGTTGAGGTCACTAATGTAATCCTAACTCCTGTGAATGAACAGACATCAACCCCAACAACAAGTCAGAGGGCTATCGAACCAGAGGATGCACCCATCCCTTTGGACACTTCTTCATCAGTCAAAATCCTACAACACTGAAGCAGGAGATTCGCCGAGACTCTATTGGCGTTGGCGCCTCTGGCGGCCACAACCTAAACATACTTAGGCTACAACCTTGGGGGATAGATGGGATTTTGTATGACCTCATTGTTTGCCCTCAATTACCTACAACATTATACCAAACCTCGCCTTGCTGCGCTGCCAATCATACAGGATTGCAACAACCAGTAACATCCACATCAGTTCGACCCCAAAATTATCTATGTTATGAGGCGTGATCTTGGCATACGACGTTGACATTGCACTCCTACAGGAAGCACAACTGGCTGTTCTACCTCACATTGCAAGATATATACATTACACCTCTGCTGGTGACCGACTTGGCAGGGGTGACTGCATACGTTTGTTAAGTAATTCCTGTTATGGATCTCTCCATTCTCCCAACAGCAATAGGCGCGGTCTTCTCCACTATGAAGTCATATACCATCAACATCTATCCCCACCTAGATCCACCTACCAACAGGAGAGAGTCACATTCTACTCCAAAGACATTGCTCTGTCATCCTTAGCGCGTTATGCTAGATGCATATTTGGAGGCGACTTCAACTGTGTCTTGCAACAGAAAAATCAGGCGCGACATCGGCTGTCTCTTGCAACAGAAAGATCAGGCGCCATACTTAACACCTCTTAAGAACTGTGAGACTTCCGGCTCAGTGATGCATGGGAAGAGAAGTGTGGCAATGCCTGTGGCCTCAAGACATTCGGAAAGTCGACTTGATAGAATTTACATCTCCCAGGAGCTAGCATCTGATGTCCAAGACGCTGAACTGTGGTCGCTGGTTTTCTCAGACCACAATGCATACATCTGCACGATTCCACTCAAATCACAACAACCAGTCTGGCGTAGTCAAATTCTATGGAAAATGAACATCACACATCTCCAGAGGCGGAATGTCAACGACGCATAACAGAGACTTGAACAACTTAAAAACGGTGATTACCCACTTACAGAACGACTACAGAGAGGTGGGTACAGTGTGTGAAGCCTCCTTACGGCAAACCCTGATGCGATACGGGAAGGAAAAGGCGAAATGGCGTCTATACACAATTAGCTACCACTGTGCCATCCTCCAGGACATAGTCACTGAAGGACCCGACCTGACATTCCAGAGGAGCGGTAGCAGATAAAGGGGCGCATAGTAACGATGGCCCGCCGTCATCTACGGGGGGTCTTCGTGAAAACATGTCTACAAGACTCACTGGACCACGAGGAACCTACTACGCATCACATCGCAATCGACGACGACAGCTAATAACCAAACTCCTCATGTTACAGGCACAGACTCTCACCCAATAATCTGAAATAGTCTCAGCCATCACCGACCACTACCAAAATATCTATGGTGCTGGGATTGCCAACACAACACCATCTGATCAGGTGTTGTCTTACATCACTCTCACCAT
Source organism: Schistocerca serialis cubense (assembly GCF_023864345.2). Classification (NCBI taxonomy): domain Eukaryota; kingdom Metazoa; phylum Arthropoda; class Insecta; order Orthoptera; family Acrididae; genus Schistocerca; species Schistocerca serialis. The sequence continues at coordinate 77,664,691 of NC_064642.1, read as the reverse complement.
ACCAATGGAAGGAATACCCAATTGATGGAACTGATCACCAGGGACGAAGTGAAGGCTACCTCAACAAGGATGCAAATATGGATGGTCTGCCTCTACAATTCTGACATACCTTCTAGATATTAATGGCCCCAAGACGGACAAGCATGTTTCAAGAACTTTTCACGCTGTGCCATGTTATCCTTCCCAGCTTTATCCTAGGCATCGTCATTCCTATACATGAGCCACACGAGCTATAATGGTTACTGATTTAGTCGAACTATCAGCATATCACAGACGTCAGTAATACTCATAATTCGACTAATGATTGTCTGCACGAGGCTATACATTACTGTCTGTTCACCAGTAAACAAATTATGTTGTAAGGTCGCTGAATAATATCTATAAAAACGATTCAAACAGTTTGGAGCATACATACGTTATTAATACTAATGAAACAAAACTTACAAATTTACATGGTAAAGATTATGTCGAAGTTTTTGGTCGTACTGTACAACTTGTCTCAAAAAATTGGAAACAATAAAAGTATATGTGTGTTGTACGAATGCAGTGCTGTATCTTTACAAGTTAATAAATGCAATGAATTATATGTGGTGTTCGAAATGCAGTGCTCTAGCATTAGACGATCTAAGATATTTTGTGCATAGACGATCTTATTTGTGTTGCGCAATGTGACTTTGGGTTGTTATTAAACTGGGACAGACAATGCGGCTGAATTACTTATTTGGAGCTGTTAAATGATAATGGTATATTATGACACTGTGTAGAATGTATATACTATGTTGATTCCTTAGAAAATTTCTTTTTTATGTTATTGATCTATGGAAGGAGGTGTTAAGTTGGAACCTTTAGTAGTTTTACAGTATGCAATGTACGATCACAAGAGAATGTTAGAGGCTGTGTACACATAGCCAGACTCATTAGTTTAAACAGAGTAATAAGAACAGACGAGACACTTTCGTAGCATGTGTCTTATTACTTTGATATGTTTTTGTTGATTATTATTATAGGCCATTGACATCATAGATCAGACAAGCACTTACTATAAAAGTGGATGTATGTACATACGTATGTATGTATGTTCCACATCTACTCCTAAACCACTAAACCGATTCAGCCAAAGTTGGTACACATATTACTGTCCGAGAATCATCGCTGGGAAGATAAGGACCACTTACACATCGAAGGGGTGGCGTGGGAGTGAAAAAGTAGTGTAGCCCACAACGCTCGAATACCCATACTCCAGTCATCTATTATTTGAGAATGAGAGTACTTAAAGACTTGTAACAAAATTTTAACATAATTTCAAACCTTTTACAGAACTTTTTATCCATGATGTCCTCCACAAAATGACGAAAAAAAGTGTATCGTTTACTACGTTTTCACTGTTCATGCAGTAAAACTGCCGCATGAAGCATGACGTTTTAACTTATTACTTCTTTAGAACTAACTGTGTTCGCGACACATTTCACAGAAAGTATTCGCATGTACCAATGATTGTATCATAAAATGTTGTCATTGTACGACGCATATTTCAGGAGATATGATGTCACAACTGCTGAAATGCGTGAAAAATTGTCGCATCAAGCAAGACGTTTGGATTTATTACTTCGTTGCTACTAACTCTATTCCAACACTTTTCGCAGGCATTATCCACACCAGCCGCTGAATGTATCTACAAAAGTGCATCATTTGACGACACGTAGTACAGAGATGTGTGAAAAACTGTCGCTTATGTATGACGTTTTGATTTATCATTTCTTTACTACTAACTCTAATCACACCACGTTTCGTGGAAGTGTCCACATATGCCACTGAATGCACCTAGAAAAATATATCATTGTATGATACGAGATATGAGGCCATAAACACTGAGATGTGTAAGAAACTGCTGCATCATGTATGTCGTTTTAATTTATCACTTCCTTGCAATACATTCCGCAGATCATAGGGGAAAGAGATGATGGACTAATAGAAGATTGGAGTAAATGATACATACACAAGCAATGCTGGGTACTTAGCTAATATAGATTAGACTTTGGCAGACACTGTAGTTAAACTGCTTTGTTGCATTTGTTGAATGATAGTGTTATGACGCTGCATTTCGCTCAGCACATATATTTCGTAGCATATGATAACCTGTAAAAATACAGCATTGTGTGTCTTCTGAAATAGTCAGCTTTGATATGGTCTCACTTTTTACCAAAGTGCCTTTAATGGAATCGTTACATCTTATTGGTAACTTATTCAGTGCAGAACTGACGGCCTTGTTTGAACATATACTCTCCTCAACGTACTTTTTATTCAATGACGAGTTCTTGGAACAAACAGACGACATCGCCATGAGAGCCCTTTGTCGCCTGTGGGAGCTAATCTTTTTATGGAGGATTTTGAGGAGAAAGCACTTGAGTCTGCTGTTTTAAAGCCTACGGTCTTATGGCGGTACGTAGATGATACTTTTGTTGTATGACCTCATGGCAGACAGGAACTGGAGAAATTCCTTCATCACTGAAACTCATTACATGAGAACATCAAATTCACGATGGAGATTGAAAAAGATGGCACTTTACCATTTCTAGACGTGCTAGTACACCGTAAAAATGATGGGTCATTAGGACATTCTGTGTACAGGAAACCGACTCACACAGATCTGTATCTCCAGGCGTCAAGCTGCCATCATCCAGCACAAACAGCCGGTGTTCTCAGTACCTTAATACATCGAGCGCATGTAATATCGGATGATGAAAATATCCACGCAGAATTAGAACATTTGGAGAAGATTTTTAAAGAGAACGGCTACACTTCTCGCCAAATAAGGAAGGCCATGCGCAACTGTCATAACAAGAAGCAACGCACTGAGGACGCAGATGACGACTTCAAATCAACTGCGTTCCTTCCGTACGCCGGGAATGTGTCGTCGAAAATAGGCCGATTACTGAAGAAAAATAAAATCAAGGTTATCTTCCGTCCACCAGCAAAGAACCGGGCCCTGGTTGGATCCGTTAAAGACGATTTACAACTGAAGAAAGCAGGCGTCTACAAAATTCCCTGTGAATGTGGCTCTGCATACATTGGCCAGACGACAAGAACTGTCCATGAACGATGTACAGAACATGAAAGATACACCCGTCTGCGGCAACCGTCAAAATCGGCAGTAGCAGAGCATTGTATTTCTTTGGGACATTCAGTGGAATACAATGGATTTTGGGATTCTCTAATCAAAGAATCAGTGGAAATACGTCTTGCCGATAATCTTATAAATCGTGACAACGGCTTTCAGCTGGATAAAAATTGAAATCCTGTTATTAAAATTATACAGTCACAGCGGAATCGACAGCGTCATTCAATACTCAATGACTAGATGATCTTTTTACTTTCACCACCGAGGGCAGCACGTACAACTTGGCTATGCCGCGCATGTCAACACCTGACGCATGCGCTGTAGGATGCCAGTATATTTCGCATGTGCGAGATTCGGCATAAATACCGCGACTGCACCTGGGCTCTTCAACATCCATAGTCGTTCCGCTGCCCAGTTACGGCGATGGCATCGGTTCCTCTCCACCCTTCAAGGTGACCTCGTCCCCATCCCCCGGCATACCCGTCCTGAATCCAACTCCACTCCTGATGTTATCCTCTCCTCCCCCAACCTCCTTGGCCGCATAACGGTGGATGTCCTGGAGCCTATTGGTAGCGACCATCTCCCTGTCCTCCTCACCGTTTCAGACGGTCGTCGCCCTCGCCCCGACCCTCGTACTGACCCTGCCCCTAAGTATGTCCACGACTATTCCCGAGCCGACTGGAATGCCTACCGGGATACCCTTTCCACCCAGGTCGATAGTCACCCTCTCACCTACCACCACCCTGACGATGTCACCCATGCCGCCTCCTTTCTCCAGCAGACCTTGTCTGAGGCCGTGGAGGCCCACGTTCCTACTGTCGCCATCCACCCCCACCGTCCTACCTTACCCCCACAGGCCGTTCTCCTCCTCCGTGAATCCCGTCGTCTCTACCGCGCCTTCCTCCGCACGCGTGACCCGGACACACTACGACGCCACCGGCAACTCCAGCGACACATTCGTAATTTGCTCGCGGCTAAGAAACGCCGGGACTGGCGACAGACATGCACCCCTTTAAATGCAACCCTACCAATCAACTCGTCCAAGTTCTGGACGGCCTTCCGTCGCCTTACCGGAACTAAACCCTCCCCCTACTATCCTCTTCTCCACGATGATCAACCCTTCCCTGACACCCTTAGTAAGGCCACTCACTTTGCCTCCTACCTCTCCGATGTCTTCTCCATCCCCAACGATCCCCAGTTCGATTACTCCCTCTTCCCGGATATCCGCGATCGAACTGACACCTCTGTCCCTCCCCTCGCTCCTGGTTTCCAGTACTTGGACAACATTACACACACGGAACTCAATGCCCCTATCACTACACAGGATCTCATTGTTACACTCCGCACCAAACGCAACACCGCTCCTGGTCACGATCGTGTCACCTACCGTCACCTTCGTGAAGCTCCTGTCTCTTTCCTCTCCACCCTGGCCAGGCTCTACAATGTAGTCCTGTCCACCGGTTACTACCCCGACCTGTGGAAAACCTCCCGTATCCTCATGTTCCTTAAACCTGGCAAACCGCCGTCCGCCGTCTCCTCCTACCGTCCCATCAGCCTTACCTCGGTCTTCAGCAAGGTCCTGGAATCTATCCTCACCCATCGCATCCACCAGCATCTCCGCCAGCACCGCCTCCTTCCCGTCACCCAGTGTGGCTTTCGGCCGTCCTTCTCTTCCGACGACCTTCTCCTTCACCTCACTCATCTCCTTTCCGAACAGCTTAATTCCCGTCGCTCCGCAATCTTCCTCTCCCTGGACCTCGAACGTGCATATGACCGCGTATGGCATTCCGGTCTCCTCTTCAAGCTCCAAACCTTCGCCCTTCCCATTAACTACGTCCGTCTGATCGGCTCCTTTCTCTCCCGCCGTCCTTCCTATGTCACCATCCATAACACCGATTCCTACACCTTTTTCCCCTCCGCCGGTGTGCCCCAAGGCTCCGTCCTCTCCCCCCTTCTGTACCTGTTGTACACGGCGGACATGCCGCCGCCGTCACCCCCCGTCCACCTTCTCCAGTTTGCCGATGACACTGCCTTCCTTGCCCTTGCCCCCACCCTACAGCGCTCCCAACGCCTTCTCCAATCCCATCTTGACCGGTTCACCGCTTGGCGCAACCAGTGGTTGCTCAAGGTCAATCCTTCCAAAACCCAGGCGATCATTGTAGGCAAAACCACCCCTTCCTTCCGCCTCCTTGATTTCTATCTCACCGTCTATGGCCGTCCCATCGCCCTCACTCCCACCCTTAAGTACCTTGGCGTCACCCTCGATCGTCGCCTCTCCTGGACTCCCCATCTCCAGACAATCCAAGCCAAGGCACGTTCCCGCCTCCGTCTCCTCAAGCTCCTTTCCGGCCGTACGTGGGGTCTGGACCCCTCCACCATCCTCCACACCTATAAATCCCTCATCCGCCCTATCCTTTGTTATGCCCATCCAGCATGGATCTCCGCTCCCCCTACCTTTTATAAATCCCTCCAAATCCTTGAACGCCATGCTCTCCGCCTCGCCTATCGCATCCATCTCCCCTCCCCCACGCGGATCCTCTACGATCTCATCCCCTTCCCCCACCTCCTCCTTTTCCTTGAAAGGATACGGATCCTGTACACCTCCTGCAAACTCGATCCTCCTCACCCGCTCGTCTCCCCGATCCTCTCCCACCCCCGCCCGCTGCCGCGCCTGTATTCGCACGTCCCACCCGGTCTCCACCTCTCCACCCTCCTTACCCTCTCCCAAGGTGGCTTCCGCCAGCTCCCCCTCCCTGATGATGCCCTCCTCCCTTCCATCTACCCCTCCTACCAACTTTGATCCTCCCGCCCTCCTCCTGTACTTATTCCTCCGTGCACCCTCCCTCCCTCCTCTCCCTTTTCCCTCCCTCCTCCTTTTCTCCCCCCCTCCTCCCCCGGGCCTCCCCTCCCCTGTTCCTCTCCTCCTGCCCCCGACTCCTCAGCCATTGGCATCCTTTTTCTCCCCTCTCCCCCACCTCCCCCTTCTACCCCTCTTGGCAGGTCCCCGGACTCGCACACGTTACGTGGACATTCGCGCGCCGGAGGTCGCCGCCATCAGTGTTTTGTGTGTTTAGTGTTTAGTGTTTAGTATTCACCGTCCCCTCCATCGTTCACCAGTGCCATCATCATCTTCAGTGGTTGTGCGTCGTCTCATCAGCTAGCAGTGTGGATTATCGACGAGTGTGAACGGCTCCGTGATTGTCTCTATGTGTCTCCTGTTTTATTGCCCACCGCTCTGTGACTTATGTGTCTTCTCACTGTTTTTGCTGCTTGTGTCTTCTATGGCTGAAGAGCAGCGTAGTGTGCTGCTGACAGCCTGCCTGTTGTACAGGTTTTAAAATAACAATAAAGTAAAAAAAAAATTTTTAAAAACTGGGCTCTTCATTAGCTGTGTACTCACCTCATGATGGCCGGACGTCTCTGGGCCGAAATATCGTGGCAGAATGTCGCCGGGATCCGGCCGCATACCCAGAAATTATTAGAAGAAAAAAAAGACAGCATTCTATTTGTACAATACAGATACATTTTTGTTATTTCAAATATTTTTAACCAATCCGTTATAATCCTAGCAGCACGACTCTGAATTCGTTGCATATCTGTCAAGTCTGCTTCTCAAATACTCCAAACACTGTAACAAAGAAATGCTCACACTAACATCTCGTGTAGAATTTCCTTTACAGATGCACTGAATTTTCCCAGAACTATTCCATTGAACCTAAGTCTTCCACTCGCCTTCCCCAGCACTCATTTTATGTAACCGTCCCACTTCATATCGCTTCTTAGTACTAGCCCTAAATACACTACTGGCCATTAAAATTGCTACACCAAGAAGAAATGCAGATGATAAACGGGTATTCATTGGACAAATATATTATACTATAACTGACATGTGATTACATTTTCAAGCAATTTCGGTGCATAGATCCTGAGAAATCAGTACCCAGAACAACCACCTCTGGCCGTAATAATGGGCTTGATACGCCTGGGTATTGAGTCAAACAGAGCTTGGATGGCGTGTACAGGTAAAGCTGCCTATGCAGCTTCAACACGATACCACAGTTCATCAAGAGTAGTGACTGGCGTATTGTGACGAGCCAGTTGCTCGGCCACCATTGACCAGACGTTTTCGATTGGTGAGAGATCTGGAGAATGTCTGACCAGGACAGCAGTCGAACATTTTCTGTATCCAGAAAGGGCCGCACAGGACCCGCAACATGCGGTCGTGCATTATCCTGCTGAAATCTAGGGTTTCACAGGGATCGAATGAAAGGTAGAACCACGGATCGTAACATATCTGAAATGTAAGCCTGCACTTTTGAAAGTGCCGTAAATGCGAACAAGAGGTGACTGAGACGTGTAACCAATGGCACCCCATGCCATCACGCCGGGTGATACGCCAATATGGCGATGACCAATACACGCTTCCAATGTAAGTTCACCGCGACGTCACCAAACATGGATGCTACCATCATGATGCTGTAAACAGAGCCTGGATTCATCCGAAAAAATGACGTTTTGCCATTGGTGGACCCAGGTTCGTCGTTGAGTACACCATCGCAGGCGCTCCTGTCTGTGATGCAGCGTCAAGGGTAACGGCAGCCACGGTCTCCGAGCTGATAGTCCATGCTGCTGCAAACGTCGTCGAACTGTTCGTGCAGATCGTTGTTGTCTTGCAAACGTCCCCATCTGTTGACTCAGGGATCGAGACGCGGCTGCACGATCCGTTACAGCCATGCGGATAAGATGCCTGTCATCTCGACTGCTAGTGATAAGAGGCCGTTGGGATCCAGCACGGCGTTCCGTATAACCCTCGTGAACGCACCGATTCCATATTCTGCTAACAGTCGTTGGATTTCGACCAACGCGAGCAGCAATGTCGCGATACGATAAACCGCAATCGCGATAGGCTACAATGCGACCTTTATGAAAGTCGGAAACGTAATGGTACGTTTTTCTCCTCCTTACACGAGGCATCACAACAACGTTTCACCAGGCAACGCCGGTCAACTGCCGTTTGTGTATGAGAAATCGGTTGGGAACTTTCCTCATGTCAGCACGTTGTAGGTGTCGCCACCGGTGCCAATCATGTGTGAATGATCTGAAAAGCTAATCATTTGCATATCGCAGCATCTTCTTCGTGTCGGTTAAATTTTGCGCCTGTAGCACGCCATCTTCGTGGTGTAGCAATTGTAATGGCCAGCAGTGTATCATGTGACATGCTCAACATGGTCACCATTAATCTTGTAATGAGATGCCATTGGTTTCTTTTCTGGGTTAATATAAGGAGATGTGGAGGTACGTTTTCTGATAACCAAGAATTTCCGCCACTCGCTCAGACTTTTCAGAGTGGTGGCCCCACTCCTCAGTAACAGTGTGCGTGTTGTGTGCGCAGCCTGACGCAGCTGGACCGCGCCTGCACCGAGGGCCCGGTGCCGGCCTGCGAGACGGTGGGTCAGAATGGCGCCATCCCGGAGAACCAGCACATCTACTACGTCTGCGTCAACACGGGCGGACACCTCAGACCCATCCTGTACAAGTGCGAGCACGGCCAGATCTGGAGCGACACCAGCGACGAGTGAGTACCGACCAGCTCCCGCTGCTACTTCCGGCACCACGCACAGCCGAAGCTGGACTCTTCTTCTGCCAGACGAGAGACCCTTCATTGCCTGGCACTGAGATGGTGGAGGATTTGAAGGCTGCGTCAAGGACACTTTCACGCGAGTACAGTTGGCATCTGTGTCTGTATTCTGAAAGCCAACTTCCGTTGCCTGGTGGAGAGTACTTCTGCCGCCACTACCACTTCCACCCCATCCACGTTCCATTTGATAGTGTTTCCTATTTAGGAAGACCCTCGAAAAACATCCTCATCAGCTACAGTTTCACTGATTTTTTCATCATGATCATATATGGGAGGACCACACAATGAAACATGGGTGAGGTGGTTTGCATATCTCAACCGCAAAGGTAGGTGAAACCACAGCAGAGATGTAACAGGTGTTGCTACTCGCGGAGATCCAGTGTGGGGTGTAACTATCGCGTGGCAGCGAACTTTGGTAGATATTGTAATGTGTTAAAGCAGAACCGATTTACGCTGGAACAAAATATTAGTTCCAGTAGTGGCACGAGGTGCAAATCTGGCACTGTACACTTGTATGACGGTATGACATCCATGCTGTCATTTGACAAGCCATAACGTGAGTGAAACTACGGCTGTCAAGAAAAGAGACCGTGCATTGTTAATGAAACTGTTATTTGAACGGTAACACTTAAAATGTTGCATTGAGAGAGTATCGCCGACTACAAGGTCTGGCGAGAGACACAATTTCAAAAATGGTTCAAATGGCTCTGAGCACTAGGGGACTCAACATCTGAGGTTATCAGTCCCCTAAAACTTGGAACTACTTAAACCTAACTAACCTAAAGACATCACACACATCCATGCCCGAGGCAGGATTCGAACCTGCGACCGTAGCAGTCACGCGGTTCCGGACTGAAGTGCCTAGAACCGCACGGCCACCGTGGCCGGCAGACATAGTTTCATTAAATGGTTTAAAGAAGATGATAATCAAATTCGAAAAAAAAATGGGTGAGCTTGGTGTGGCAACTGGAAGAGGAAGGTGTCCTATCCCGATGCAAGTTGTTGACTAGCCTACTGATGTTGTAACTGGCTATGAAGCACGTGTCCCGGATGCCTGTGCAGTGCTACGAGAATTGTTAATCCAGTGGTCAATAGTACGGAAAGTTTTGCGGTCCATTTTACACAGGTGCCCTTTCAAGATTTAGACGATTGAAGCCTCATAATACGCAGCAACGTTCTGAGATTGGGTCTTCAGTTTCCATCACGGATCAAAGTTGATGGCATATGGCCAGACAATATTCTGTGGAGTAACGTGGCACATTTTATACTACAGAGCGCAGCGAATAGACAAAAAACCGAATTCGGGGCACTGTTAAACCGCTTGTTGTAACTGGCTATGAAGCACGTGTCCCGGATGCCTGTGCAGTGCTACGAGAATTGTTAATCCAGTGGTCAATAGTACGGAAAGTTTTGCGGTCCATTTTACACAGGTGCCCTTTCAAGATTTAGACGATTGAAGCCTCATAATACGCAGCAACGTTCTGAGATTGGGTCTTCAGTTTCCATCACGGATCAAAGTTGATGGCATATGGCCAGACAATATTCTGTGGAGTAACGTGGCACATTTTATACTACAGAGCGCAGCGAATAGACAAAAAACCGAATTCGGGGCACTGTTAAACCGCTTGTTGTGCCATTGCACTTGTTGTGTGTGACTGTGTGGTGTGGATCCATAAGCTCCTTTATTCCCGATCCGTTTTACTTTGAAAAGAATACACACACAGGACCCGTCAGGAGTACCACGAAGTCGGCACTTAATCGAGATCTACTTATACAGCACGTGATTGCTGCGCAAGAACGCGTTTACCAGGGACACGTTCGCTCTTTACCTGACCTGAAGGCCAGTATACGGAAACACATTGCTCAGATTGCAGCGGAAACGCTGCGAGCAACTTCGTTTCACGAATGCAGCAACTCGTAAAGTCTTCGGTGCCCACATTGAACAAATTGTGTAAGCGGCAGTTAATATAAAAATTCAATGTTATGTCTTTCTCTCTTGCTTGACCCTTTCTGCCAAAGTCCGTTCCTGATCCATTATATAAGGAAACATGTTTATATGTCTTTCTTGAATTTACAGCACCAGATTTGCACTTGGTGGCCAAAATTGGAACCAGCTTTTTACCAGCGTAAATCTGTTGCGCATCAAACGCAACATCAACGCCAAGGTTCGCCGCCATACGATAATTACAGCCCACACTGCACCTCTGCGAGTAGCTGCCGTTTAATTACAACCATCCAGTGTCTGTGGAGAGGCCAGACAAAGGTGTGGTTCCTGTAGAGGGGTAGCAGTCTTTTCAGTAGTGGCAGGGGCAACAGTCTCTATGATGGCTGATTTGGCCTTTTAACACCAACCAACATGCTGTTGCTGTGTTGGTACTGCTAACAGCTGAAAGCAAGAAGAAACTACGACAGCAATTTTTTCCAAGGGCGTGCAGCTCTACTGTATGGCTAAATGATGATGGTATCCTCCTGAACAATATATCTAGGGGGTAAAATAATCCCCCATTTGGATCTCCGGGCAGAGACTACGTAGGACGGTGTTGCCATCAGGGAAACCAAGAATGGCATTCTACTGGTCAGATCGTGGAGTGTTGGATCTCTTAACCTCGTACGTCGACAGGAGATTTTAAAAATGGGAATGGATAGCTTGAAGTAAAATGTAGTGAGAATTTGTGGATTAGTGACGTATGGTGGTAGAAAGAATAGGACTTTTGGTCAGGTCAGTACAGGATTATCAAGATAATATCAAGTGGAGGTAATGTGCGTAAACTGCTGTGAACAATATAGTGAATGCGTTTTCACAGACAAAGTAGAAACGAAGCCGACACTCACCACACAAGAAAAAGTTTGTATGCCAAATAGCTCCGCAGACGATTTAGAGATTGAGAGAGTGTATGATGATATAAAGGAAATTATTCAGATACTTAAAAGAGATGAAAATTAAACTGTGATGGTTGACTGGAATTAGATAGCTGGAAAAGGAACAGAAGAAAAAAGTAGAAGTTGAACATTGACAGGGGGAAGGAATGGAAGAGGAAGCCATCTGGTAGAATTTTGCACCCAACATAATATTTTAATCAACTCCAATACTTGGTTTAAGAATGACGAAATAAGGCTGAATCCGTGAAAGAAACCTACAGATACATGAAGGCTTCATATTGATTATATAATGACAAGAAAAAGATTTCTAAACCAATTTTTTAACTGTAAAGCATTTCCTACGGTAGATGTGGATTCTGCCAATAATTTAATAGTTACGAACTGCAGACTAGCACTGAAGAAACCGGAGAAAAGTAGGGAATGAAGGATAGGTGCCTGGATAAATTAAAGGAACCAGAAGTTGTTGAGTGTTTTACGGGGAACATTAGGCAACTTTGGACTGAAAGGAGGATAAGAACACAACACAAAACGAGTGGGTAGCTTTGAGAGATGAAATACGGAACACAACAGAGGATCACACAGGTAAATGGAAATGAGCGTTTGGCGTCATTGGCCGGGAGGCCCCTCGCGGGGCAGGTCCGGCCGCCATATCGCAGGTCTTATTACATTCGGCGCCACATTGGGCGACCTGCACGCCGGATGGGGATGAAATGATGATGAACACAACACAACACCCAGTCCCTGAGCGGAGAAAATCTCCGACCCAGCCGGGAATCGAACCCGGGCCCAGATGACGGCAATCCGTCACGCTGACCACTCAGCTACTGGGGCGGACATCACACAGGTAAAAAAGGAATTTAGAAAACCAAAGTGTAGTGGAAATCTTTGAATAACTAGGGAGATATTGAATTTAAAAGCAAAAAGCAGAAAATATGAAAATGCAGCAAATGAAGCAGGTGAAAGGGAATGCATGCGTGTAAAATATTAGATTGCCAGAAAGTGCAAAATGAGTAAGCAGGAATGGCTAGATAACAAACAAAGGCTGCAGAAGCAGTAGATGAGTTTTGCTATTTGAGCAGCAAAATAACTGATCATGCCGAAGTAGAGAAGTATAAAATGCAGACCGGCAATAGCAATTCTTAACATCTAATATAAATTTAAGTGTTCAGAAGTATTTTCTGAACTTATTCGTCTGGGAGTATGGAAGTGGAAAGTGAACGACAAGCGATTCAGCCAAGAAGAGAATGGAAGCTTCTGAAATATGGTGCTGTAGACGAATGGTGAAGATTTGATGGGTAGATCGAATAAAAAACGAGATGGTGACTCTCGAATTGAAGTTTATGAGACAACTTGACTAAAGGAAGGCATTGGTTGATGAGACACATCCTGACGCATCGAGGAGCAGCTAATTTGGTACTGGATGCAAGTGAGGGGGTAAACGTTCTAGAGGGAGACCAATACTTGAATACTGTAAGCAAATTCAAATGGATGTAGGTTGTGATAGTTATGCAGAGATGAAGAGGCTTGCACAGGATAGACTAGCATGAAGAGTTGCACCAAACCAGACTCCAGGCTGAAGACCACAAGTTCAACAACGATAATGTGGGAAGTAGTAGTATACTGCCTCACTCTTCTTCGAACGTACCCTCTCGTAAACTTTTCGCGATGCATAAGCCCTCTCTCACAGCGTCTACCACTAGAGTTTGTTGAGGAACCCCATAACACTCTCGCGCCTGCTAAACGATTCCGTGACGAATAGTGCCGCTTTTGTCGGATCTCCTGTATCCCTTCTATTAATCCAGCATGGTAATGGTTCCAGATTGATGGGCAATACTCAAGAATATGTCGTACAAGTGTCTAGTAAATTATTTCTTTCATCGATGAGTTACTTTTCCATAAAATTCCTCCAGTTAGCCTCATCCTTTCATCTGCTTTTCTTATAATTTATTATAGGGTAGGCTGGGGTAAATCCCCGTAATTTTCAGTTTTTCTACTATTGTAGTCAACGGTGGGTGAATTTCCGGGCGATTTCAAATTGAAGCCATTGGTTTGGTTTTACCTATAACCCATCCAATTTCCAGCTCTATCTAATTATTAATGACAGAGAAATTTACAATTTAGCTAAAAGAAAAACTACAGGGTTGTACTCCACAAAATGGGGTCTTTACGCTACTTGAGATAAACATGGATAACAAAGGCTGACTGCATAATAAAAATACTTGAAATAACTCTTTGTATTATTGTTGTATTTTAGCGAAGTTACCCAACACATTATTCAACTGAAATGTTTCGTAAATGTGAAAATCATACTCAAAAATTCTTGTACAAAAATTATACTTTCTTCTCCATGAAAGGAAGATTAGTGTGGTAATCTGAAAGAGTTCAGTTACCGAGGCAAAGCTGTCTGGGCACCCAGTAATTAAGTACGTATCTTATGTCCTCTGATTCTCCCTTGAAGTCCCAGGCTCTTGTTCTTGCTCTTCTTTTTCTCCTTTTTCGGATAGTTGTTCGTCAATTGGTAAGTCCACATCTGTATCGGATGTGAGAGGTCTGAATCTGAAGAATAATCAGCTGGCTATTTGATATGTTTGCTTCCTTTTTTTTGGCTTAGATGTAATGAAACCTAGCTTACGTAGTTTAGTTTCTATAACACACTGTTTTTTTTTCTTTTCTTTGGCACATCTTTCCTTGTAAGTAGCAAGTTTTTCTTTTCCCATGCATTCTTTCTCCATTCAATGTTAGAAGCACAGATTTCATTCTCTGCCAGGAAGTTTCCCCTAAATCTTTACTTTAGACGGAGGAATTGTATCTTCAAGTAGGAGAATCTCACGTAATGTGGATTGAATGTCATCTTAAGCCGAAATTTTCATTGAAAACGTGTCATCACATTGTTGGAGCTGCGAGGATTTACCCCAAAACATCTGCGGGGATCTTCCCATTTTGCCATTTTCTGACAAATGTGCCCATTTCGCCGTTTTCTGACAAATGTGCCAGTGCTGATTTTGGGGGCCAAAGCGAAAGTGAACCTTAAATGCAGCAATGTCAACGAGTAATTCGTTGATCCTTTTTATCAGATTATGCATTATGCAGTGTTCAAGTTAAATATTAGAAAAGTTACACGTAAGTAGTAGAAAACAGAATTACCTCAGTTTCACACCTCTGGAGCGACCGTTCGGGACGAACTTTCATGGAACAGCTTAAGTTACAATAAGACAAAGCTGCCCCCTGGTGATCAACTTCTGAATCGATGGCCCCTCACAGGGCTTTACTCCCACCTATATATAGTGATTACACTTTAGGTCGCTCCGGGCGGTTACCGCCAGGTATTTCACGATAGTTACTGTTTCCAGGGTTTTGTCGCCAAAAGGGCAACCAAACAGTAGCGGTTTTTTTACCTGTTTCTGTGAAGTACCCTACGTTTACTTACGAAAATGCCAAACGTCAACCCCTGAATCAATAATCCGTGCTGTAGTATCCTTGACCCCGTTGTAGAGTCTTGTACCAAGGGAACAAGAGAGAGGATCCAGAATGAGAGTTCTTCGCTCTGCAGCGGAATGTGCGCTGATATGAAACTTCCTGGCAGATTAAAACTGTGTGCCGGACCGAGACTCGAACTCGGAGCCTTTGCCTTTCGTGGGCAAGTGCTCTACCAACTGAGCTACCCAAGCACGACTCACGCCCCGTCCTCACAACTTTACTTCTACCAGTACCTCGTCTCCTACCTTCCAAACTTTACAGAAGCTCTCCTGCGAACCATGCAGAACTAGCACTCCTGAAAGAAAGGATATTGCGGAGACATGGCTTAGCCACAGCCTAGGGGATGTTTCCAGAATGAGAGCTTCTGTAAAGTTCGGAAGGTAGGAGACGAGGTACTGGCGGAAGTAAAGCTGTGAGGACGGGGCGTGAGTCGTGCTTGGGTAGCTCAGTAGGTAGAGCACTTGCCCGCGAAAGGCAAAGGTGCCGAGTTCGAGTCTCGGTCCGGCACACAGTTTTAATCTGCCAGGAAGTTTCATATCAGCGCACACTCCGCTGCAGAGTGAAAATCTCATTCTGGAAACATCCCCTAGGCTGTGGCTAAGCCATGTCTCCGCAATATCCTTTCTTTCAGGAGTGCTAGTTCTGCATAGTTCGCAGGAGAGCTTCTGTAAAGTTTGCAAGGTAGGAGACGAGGTACTGGCGGAAGTAATGCTGTGAGGACGGGGCGTGAGTCGTGCTTGGGTAGCTCAGTTGGTAGAGCACTTGCCCGCGAAAGGCAAAGGTCCCGAGTTCGAGTCTCGGTCCGGCACACAGTTTTAATCTGCCAGGAAGTTTCAAGAGAGAGGATGTTATTATGGGTGACCGGTATCCTCTTTCTACAACACAATGCATTAACATTGTTCTTTATTTACAAGAACAGGAAGCTACTTATCTTGATCAGAGTACATGTATTGTGGTACCCACTCAGTAATGGTCTCGATCTGGTGCTATACACTCTCGCAGCCGGTGACGTGGTGATGTGAACTGACAGAAGCCAGCTGGAATGCAAGTTAGTGACTGAGTTAGTGAGGCCCTCCGGTCACCGACGGCAATCTAAATGCCTGCTGTCGAGAGGGCGTTGGCGGCCTGTTGCTTGTCGGTGTGTCTCTGGCCTCTCTCGTGATAGGCGCGCTTGATCGGTCGCCCACTATCGAACTTCGCGCTACATCTTTGCCGACCGGTGTGCTGGTGGCAGCTTACGCCAGCACGTATGTTCCATTGGCACACCTGCATTGCGCTAGTTGTCTGGTGTTGCTTTGTTCCTATAGATTGTTTCTATACAAAAAGTATTGGGTTACAGACATATGATTCCTCTTCAACACCACTCACAGTGACTTATAATTCAGTACATTTCGTAGTTACGGTTAAAATAGATGAAATGGAGTTGGCTGCTTTCTGGTGTTCAGAGAGATAAAAGGAGATAGTGGATACATCCTAGAACCAAAGGCCAGGCCCGTCAATGAGACTTCTTTCTTCTTTACTGAGTGAAAAAAGGCGACTTGTAAAGCTTTACATTTATAAGTGAATTACCTTAGGCACTATGA